>NW_026575142.1:72075000-72675000 GCF_905146905.1 Nyctereutes procyonoides
AGAGACTCTTCCTTCAAACTACAGTCGTGTCCTGAAGTGTTGGGGGTGAAGGCTTCTCCGTGCTTGCAGGGGGCCGTTCAGTTCCCATCGCCCCTAACGGTTCTCTCCCGCCCCTTGGCGGTCAGTCCTCTTCCCTGACCCCAGCTCGTGGCAATACTGCTATTTTCCATCCGTGTCTCTTCCCCCCCCCCAAAATGTCATATAAATGAAATTTACAGAGTCGTCCTGACGGATGCCTATTTGGAAGTGATGGCAGGGACGTCCCAGGAGCGGGCCCCCTTCCCCTCCCCATGGCCACAGGCTCGGGTCCCAGAATTGTCGGAGCCCTCGGGGTCGATGGAGTCTCTGAGCTGGCCTCTCTCCGCTCCCCTGTGCCCTTTCCCCCTCCTGCACCAGGCATAGCTGCGTCAGCCAAGGGCTGCCCCCCGCCCCCCGAGGTTGTCACCGCAGAGCAATGCCCGCCCCCCGCCCCGGGACAAGGCCCCAGGAAGGGAGGAGGACCAGCAGCCGTCAAGGTGCCGGGTGCGTGGACTGGCTGATGCCGTCCAGGCAGGGAAAGCCCGATGGCTGGTCCTTCTCAGGGGTGGTGTTCCCAGTGCCCCAAGGTCGGGCCAAGGCCCCTTGGCTGCCCCCTCCCCAGGGGCCAGGGCTACCCAGGTCTTTCTTCGGCTACTTCACAAGCGGTTGACAGGCTGATAAGCTTGATGATACCAGGGGCCGCGGCGTTTGCAGGCCGCCGGTCGTGCCAGGCACCAGGCTGCAAGCTGCGGGCGAGTCCTCGCGAGTCCCCCCGGCAGCTCACTGGCTCCTCCTCGCTCCGTGGGGCCGTCTTAGAACCGAGGTATGGCGTTTCCCCAATTCTGCAGAGACCTACGGGGGAGCTTAAAGCCTGAAGATATCTGTCAAGTTCCTCCAACCTTTGTACATTCAGACTTATTTTCTAATCCCAGCAACTTCCTGTGTGGGGCTCCCGGGGTTTTCCCTGCTTATCTAACGGGGCAGTAGGAAAAGCATCTTTCCGGGCGTCCCGCCATCCCCGCCCTCCCGCCCCCAGGTCGGCTGCCCTGGGCCTATGATGAGGACGAGGATGGAGGGTGAGATGAATCGTGACCATAAGTACTGCTCTTTCTTCCTGCTCTTTTCTAGAACATATTACAGCAGAGGAAATATTTTAAAAGCCGTGGCCTCGCGGGATCCTGTCAGTATATTTTCGATCTGTCCTTCCTAAAGGAAACCCCCTCTGTTAAGGGTTCGCAGAAGCTCAGTCCTGAAAAATTGGAAGATAACCAGAGGAATTCTTTAAAGTCCTAATGTTTCAGAGAGAAACATCTTAGCCCAGCGGCCATGAAATTAATGAAATTCTCTTGCTCTCTTTTTAAACAAATGAAAAAAGCTGAGTCCAGGGAAACTGCAGTAACCCGACCGGCGTCCCAGGCGCGGGTCCTCGGCCGCCCGCTCTCCGTTGACTGGGCGCCCCGCCTCCCCTCCCCTCCGAGCAGAGTCAGGTGAAACTCTCACCGCTACGGTTACACTCACATTTTTTTTTTCCTGGCCTAAGGCAGGATTGACATACGGGATTCATTTTCTCTTCCAACTCTAATATATTTGAAGTGGTTGCTAGATGCACAGGATTGGGCAGGGCTCTGAACGTGCATGTGGGCCTAATGGGAGGGAGGCCCGCAGGCAGGTCCCGTGTGTGCCGCGGACACAGGGTGGGGACAGCAGCAGCCCGCCGGCGGCCAGCCCGGGGCACAGGCATGGCCGCCCCGGAGTCGTCTTCAACAGAGGACGCCGTTTGGAACACTATGTCGCCGTTCACAGCTTGTGATAAATCAGTCTTAGTGGCAGTTAGCGACCCCCGGAGCGAGGGGAGATCTGCAGAGACGCAGAAGGTACGTGGTTGCTCGGCGAGGGCAGGCTCGGGTGGGGGGCTGCGGACGTGGGGTTCAGGGTCTGGGCCAGCAAGGCCAGTCGGTGCCCAGTGAGGGCCTCGCGTGTCCCCGGCCGAGCCGTGGCTGCCACCAACAGGCGGAAGTGATTTGGAGATTGCAGGTGGGGACGCTCTAGGATGACCACGTGGCCCAGTTGGTCTGCGAGGCAGGGCTTCCCGGTGTTAAAACAGAGGCCGTCCTAGGAAAACGGGGGGATCGGTCGCCCTCGAAGGTGCTAACAACGATTTTGCACGCGTCCTCGTTGAAGGTGAGGCCTACCATCGTCCTACGGCCATGGTGTTGGGAAGTCACCGCTGCAAAAATGCGGTAGAACAACCCCGAGGCCTATGGCTCGCAGGCTCGCTGCTCAGGGCTGGCCTCGGGAGGACTCCGGTTGGAGAACTGAACGCAAGTCTCCTTCTTGGCTTTGTCATTATCCTTGAGCCTGTGGTTTCCAGAGCGATTTGTCTCCTCGTGGACACGGTGAGCACAAGGGGCGCAGGCGGACTGTGGAAATGCACTTAAAGCTTTGACTCCCGACAAATGCACCAACGTGCCGTTGGCTTACGTAAGTCGTGGGGCTGAGCCCAACGCCACTGGAGCAGATAACGGGCTCCATTCCCGCAGATGCCGTATTCCTGCGTGGTCCTACGGCGAGCGCGCAGGGGGCCACCCCTCCCATAAGGTGCAGATGAAGAGGGGGGACGGTACTCCAGCTGCGACGTCAGCAGGTCACCTGGGTGCATGGTGCCCACCAAATACGTGTGCTGCTCCACGGGCTGGAGCGATGGGTGCCCCCCAACTGCTTGGTAAGTGCGTGAGCGCCTCTAGAAGGGGATGGCCTCTAATATAGAGGGCTGCACGGTCTCCCGATAAAAGGCCCTTGGCTCCTGTGTCGTCAGATGGTGGGAGCTCCTAGGGCGGCTGAGCAGCAGGTGCGCTGATGACTGTGAAGGGACCTCTCCCCCTTTGACCTCCTCGCCCCTCGCTGGCTGCAAGTCGGTTGGTCGGTCGGTCGGTCTTTCCGCTTCTGCGTCTCTCCAGCTGGACAGCTGGCTCCTGGAGGCCCGGAGCAGCGTGGGAGCACCCCTTGGCCCTTCCCGCCGGGGAGACAGGTGCCGTGCTCATTCCGGGGCTGGCGTGGCTGCCCTTGATGCCTCTCGTCCCCTCCACTGCTTCCGATGCACCTGACCCGGTGGTCGGCGTGGCTAGCTGGTGTTCCAAACGTGCTTGACCTGAAAACCAGGCACGTGACTTCTTTAGGTCTCAGAATTAATTGCAAATGTCACTACCTGCCTTTCCCCCACCTCTGTCTCCATGGTCACTGTGTGTGTGTGCGCGCGTGTGTGTGCGTGTCTGTTAGATTTGCTGAAATCATTCTGAATGTTTTCTATGATCCTAGCTTTACATTTCCAATTTTGGAAACTTTTAATTTTTTTTCCTTCCTTCTTTCCTTCCTCCCTCCCTTCCTTTCCCCTTGTCCTCCTCCTTTTTCTTCCTTTTTTTTTTTTTTTTTGTCCTAAGCAATGAAAAGAACAGCGAGATGGGGGAAACAGGAAAAGTCAGCCAAATATTAGATGAGCTCGCATGAGACTGAACCTTCTCTGGCACATAAAGGAATTCAGCAGCCTCTCTTTCTTTAGCAAGAATCAGATGTTCTTTAATACTTAGGGTCCAAGGCTCAGAGGCCCTCAGGTCAAACTTGGCTTTCAGCTCTGAAGACTTCCAGAAAGCAGAGTCTGAGCTTGTTGCATAGCAGAAGCCACAGTTTCCTTTCAAGCTAAAACATTGACTCAGAGGCTCAACATAAGGCCACTGGCCAAACCAGCTGTGCTCTCTGGACACACACAGCTCCCCCCCCCCGCCCCCCTTGATTCTGCTTTACACAAGGTGGAAGGAACACAACCGAGCTCTCCCTACTGAAAACAAACTTGTTCCTAACGAGCTGGCTGCATAATAAATCTCATTCTGTAGAATCCTGCTCTCTCACTGACTCCGACAAAACAGTGGAAAATACTTTCCAATAATAATAATGGTTAAAAAAGTGGCCCCTAAATGCCATAGCACCACGTGACAGGTCGAGAGGCCGAGAGAAAACAGGAGGCTCGTGTCCCTTAGATCACGGGTGCTGTAACCGGATGCTGGTCGGTGGACGTCCTTCGGTGACCTCCTGCTGACAGGTGAATGGGCAAGATGTTAAAACCCGGAGGATGAAGTGGGTGTGGGATCACTGGGGCATTTGCGCTCCTTGTTGGCAGGTTTTAGGGTTGTGATCCCCCCGCCATGTCCCATTGTGACGGCCAGGTACGCTGACCGAAACTCTGAGCACGTCGGGCCCTATTGTGTCTTCAGCCCTGAGGAATGTGTTACTCCTGTTGCCAGTAGTAACTCACTGGGACTGGTTTTCACTGGGTGAATGTCTACGGCGGGGGGGGGGGGGTGTAGTTGGAAAAGAGTTAACTTTCCTTCCCCCCTGGCCCAACTGATCAGTATTTGTGACATGCATTGTATCATTTCCTAGGTTTCTGCTGTCTGTGTTTTGATCAGTGTGGTCAAGCACGTTCCATGCCTCAGTTTCCCCAAGTGTAAAGTGGACATAAAGACAGTTGATCTACCAAAAAGTCTCAACTGGGGCACTTCTGTCTTCTACGCAGCAGTTTGAAACGTGGAGGATGTTATTTGGGTTGTTACAATGGCCGTGTGGTGTTACTGGTATTGGTGGGAGGGGGCCAGGGATGCTCAGTGTCTTGCAACTGGACATACGATACGATGCAACTGGACAGTCCCACACGATAATTTGTCTCCCCCCCCCAATGAGAAACGTTGCAAACAGCTACGAGTATTTTGTGGAGTCTAAGATGGCAAATAAATGCCAAGGAATCCATAGATAAAGTCATTGCCATTTTTATTTATTTATTTTTAAACGTTCAGCTTTTTATTTTTTTAATTTAAATTCAGTTGATTAACATGTATTATTAGTTTTAGAGGGTAGAGGTCAGTGATTCATCAGTCTTTCTTTTTTCTTTTTAGGATTTTATTTATTTATTCATGAGAGACACACAGAGAGAGGCAGAGACACAGGCAGAGGGAGAAGCGGGCTCCCTGTGGGGACCCCGATGTGGGACTGGATCCCAGGACCCTGGGGTCACGCCCTGGGCCGAAGGCAGATGCTCAACCACGGAGCCCTCCGGGTGTCCTGCGTTGACTCTATTTTCATCTTTCTGAGGTCCCCCCACGCGTCTCCACGGTGGCTGCCCCCGCCTGCATCCCCACCCACAGGCGAGAGGGCTCCCCTTCCCCACACCCTCCCAGCACCCGTTGATCCTTGTGGTGTTGATTGTAGCCTTTCTGACCGGGGCGCGGTGGGATCTCATCATGGTTCTGATTGGTATTTCCCTGATGCCGAGCGGCGTTGAGCGTTATTTCACGTGTCTGTCGGCCATCTGAATGTCTTCTTTGGAGAGATGTCTGTTCGTGTTCTTTCTTAACTGGATTTTTTTTTTATTTTATTTTTTTTATTTTTGGGTGTTGAGTTTGCTAAGTTCTTTATAGATCTTGGATACTAGCCCTTTACCTGATATGTCATTTGCAAATACCTTCTCCCGGTCTGGTCTGCTGCTTTTCTTTTGGTTTTGTCTTCTATTTCCTTTGCTGTGCAGAAGCTTTTTTATCTTCATGAAGTCCCAATAGTTCATTTTTGCCTTTATTTCCCTTGCCTTTGGAGATGTTTCTAACAAGAAGTTGCTGCGACCAAGGTCACAGAGGTTGCTGCCTGTGTTCTCCTCTAGGATTTTGATGGATTCCTGGCTCACATTTAAGTCTTTCATCCATATTGAGTCTATCTTTGTGTCTAGTGTAAAAATGTGGTCCAGTTTCATTCTTCTACATGTGACTGTCTAATTTTCCCAACACCATTTATTGATCAGACTCTTTTCCATTGGATATTCTTTCCTGCTTTGTCGAATGTTAGTTGGCCACAGGGTTGAGGGCCCATTTCTGGGTCCTCTATTCTGTTCCACTGATCTGTGTGTCTGTTTTTGTGCCAGGACCACACTGTCTTGATGGTCACAGCTTTGTAGGACAACCTGAAGTCCGGCATTGTGATGCCACCACTTTCGTTTTCTATTTCAACATTCCTTTGGCTGTTTGGAGTCTTTTCTGGTTCTGTACAAATTTTAGGATTATTTGTTCCAACTCTGTGAAAAAAAAAGTTGATGGTATTTTGATAGGGGTTGCATTGACTGCATAGATTATTTGGGGAGCATAGACATTTTAACAATACTTATTCTTTTAGTCCACGGGCATGGACTATTTTTCCATCTTTTCTGTGCTTTCTTCACTTTCTTTCATGAGCGTCCTATAATTTTCAGAGCACAGATCCTTTGCCTCTTTGGTTAGGTATTTTAGGTATCTTATGTTATTTGGTGTAAATGTAAATGGGATTGGGGATCCCTGGGTAGCGCAGTGGTTTGGCGCCTGCCTTTGGCCCGGGGCGCGATCCTGGAGACCCGGGATCGAATCCCACGTCAGGCTCCCGGTGCATGGAGCCTGCTTCTCCCTCTGCCTGTGTCTCTGCCTCTCTCTCTCTCTCTTTCTCTCTGTGACTGTCATAAATAAATAAAAAATTAAAAAAAAATGTAAATGGGATTGACTCCTTAATTTCTCTTTCTTCAGTCTCATTGTTAGTGTATAGAAATGCCACTGATTTTAGTGCATTGTTTTTATATCCTGCCATGTTGCCGAATTGCTGCATGAGTTCTAGCAATCTTGGGGTGGAGTCTTGGGTTTTCTAGGTACAGTATCATGTCATCTGCAAAGAGGGAGAGTTTGACTTCTTCTTTGCCAATTTAAATGCCTTTTATTTCTTTTTGTTGTCTGACTGCTGAGGCTAGGACTTCTAGTACTATGTTGAATAGCAGTGGTGAGAGTGGACATCCCTGTCTTGTTCCTGATCTCAGGGGAAAGGCTCCCAGTGCTTCCCCATTGAGAATGATATTTGCTGTGGGCTTCTCGTAGATGGCTTTTAAGATGTTGAGGAATGTTCCCTCTATCTCTACACTCTGAAGAGTTTTTTTTTTTTTAAGATTCTATTCATTTATTCAGAAGAGACACGTAGAGGGAGAAGCAGGCTCCCTGCAGGGAGCCCAATGTGGGACTCAATCCCAGGACCCCTGGGTCATGCCCCAAGCCGAAGGCAGACGTTCCACTGCTGAGCCCCCCAGGCATCCCCACTGTGAAGACTTTTAATCAAGAAAGGACGCTATACTTTGTCAAATGCTTTTTCTGCATCTACTGAGAGGGTTGTATGGTTCTGGTCCTTCCTTTTATTAATGTGATGTTATCACGCTGATTGATTTGCAGGTGTTGAAGCACTCCTGCAGCCCAGGAGTAAATCCCACCTGGTCGTGGTGAATAATCCTTTTAGCGTGCTGTCGTAGCCAGTACCACTGGGTACTGTCTTGGTGAGAACTTTGGCATCCAGGGATAGTGGCCTGTAATTCTCCTTGTTGGTGGGGTCTTTGTGTGGTTTTGGGTGTCATTGCCGTTCTTCCTGAGAGTACTGTGCTGATTCTTTGAACAGTTGCTGCCTTGTGATAGGACTTGCTTTGGCTGTGCTCTTACCTGTGTGCAGAGGAGAGCTCTTACTTGCTCCTTGGTGTAAGACAGGTGAGCTCATCGTCCGTCACCTAAGCCCGTGTAAGAAAATACCACCACTGATCACAACGGTGGCACCTCTGAAGTGAGCACTTACTCCTATTCTAAAGGTGCAAGACCAGGAGTGCTCATGCTTTATCCCGCTTGTTCTTCATGGCAGCCCTTGCAGCGGGTCTTGGGGATATCCAGCCCAGAGATGGGGAGACTGGTTAGCAAGCCTTGCACGCTTCATTTTGAGTCAGAACCAGAACTTGCCAATGGTGGTGAGGGTGGCGCATTGCTTAGGTGATAAGGTATGCTTCCTCCCCCCTGTCTTTGCTTCCCCGCTCTTCCTCCCCTGGACCTTAAACAAAGAAACTTGAAAATTGAAGTGTGACCTCTTTAACAAAGGCATCGAGGGCCACCAGTTTAGTTTGCATGCACACAGCGTACCTCCCAGCGGGAGGGATTGTCAGATAGGTGAGGCCACGTCGTGATTGATGCTGGCGGGAGCCGTGCAGTGCGGCAGTCCCCGGAGTCCTCAGTGCTACTGCCTCTGGAGCTTATGAGGTGTCCAGACCCTGCAACCCCCGGGGTGGACCATAGTGAGGCTTTGGGACGCACGGAGCTTGGCCCTCCTGTGAAGGCTGCTTTACCTTGGCCCTGGCCTGGCATTGACGGGCAACGTGGCCCTGAGAATCTTCACTCGCCGTGGATACCATGCATTTGTACGCTTTCTCCTTCCGAGGCCTTTGCTCTACACATTTGTGAACTGGGAGATACCAATAAGATGGGAGTTGTTTGACATTATAAATGTCTCTCTCTGTCTCTGTCTGAAAAGAGGAATCGCTTTTATAAAGATCAACTTTAGTTATAAGGATATATGATGTCATTATAGTTTTGGTTTGTTGAAAGCCCAATAATTGGATTATCGTTGTGGGCCGTCATTAAGTAGAACATCACTCTAGATTACGGGAGCAGCTTAGCCTGAGTCACAGAGCATTCTCTGGGTTTGTTTCCCCTAGAGAGGCGGGCCACCCCCTTGTCTGCAGTAATTGTTTTTTCCGTGGAGCTACATACAGGGATGTGCCGTGTCTGCATTTGCCATTTTTATTCCAACGAATAAGAAAAGCTGCTTTTTAATCTGTTTAATTCATTTTCACAGATCAGTGCATTTGCAAAAGTGGAGAGCAGGGACATGAGGTGAAATGGGGAGTCCTGACAAAAGCAATTGGCAAAGGCACAATTGACGATAAATGAGAATCTTGGAATTCTGTTGCCAAATTATGCAAACCTTTCCAGAAAGAGCAAGTCGCAGCAGATCAGATAACTGGCTCACAATTAACAGCGACAAAGAGCAGCACCACTGTTGGTCTCGCTCCTTCTGTGTGTCCACCCATGGGTGTCCATGGTGTTGGCGTGAGTGTGGTGGGAGGGCAGGGCCCTGCTGTGTTCACAGCCCTGGCTGCCCAGCCCCTGGTGGGTGTGTCGGCGCTGCAGGAGCTGCAGCCTTACCTCAGCTGGGCCTGGGTGCAGCGAAGTGCTCGCTCGGTCACCGCGGGGCTTGTGTGGATGCCCGGGGCCGCAGGGCTGGCCCACATACGCAAGGGCTGCCCCTTGGTCAAGTGAAGACAATCTCAGTAGTAAATCCCTGTAAATTTGCCTGTGAGGGTCAACGGTGCTGAAACTGCCAGGTCCTGAGGTCTTGAAGACATTCCCCATCAGCCCGTAAGTGTGTATTTTGGGGGTGTCTGGAGAGCCCCGTGATGTGCTCCGGGTCAGCCTGGATCTGGGCCCCATGCGCTGGGGGCTGCAGCCTGGCTCCCTGCTGCCTCCATCCTAGGGCACAAGCCTGCCGCATTCCAGTACAGAACCCGGTGTGCTCCTTGGGCATCGGGGTCTGATGGATGGAGGGAGGGATAGATGGAGGGATGGATAGATGGATGGATGGATAGACGGATGGACAGAGGGATAGACGGAGGGATGGAGGGATGGATGGATGGATGGATGGAGGGATGGAGGGATGGAGGGAGGGATGGACGGATGAATGGATGGATGGACAGAGGGATGAATGGAGGGATGGATGGATGGACTGATGGATGGATGGACAGATGGATAGAGGGATAGACAGAGGGATGGACAGATGGATGGATGGATGGACTGACGGATGGGTGGACGGATGGGTAGATGGATGGAGGGATGGATGGATGGGGCAGGAGGGAACGTGGGGTCATCTCGTCTGTCTTCACAATGGCCACGTGAGGTAGGGAAGGACCGGATTTGAACGTGACGGCTCAGAAAGACACAGGAGACACTGAAGAATCAAGCATCAGGGTCGGGGTGGTGAGTGGGGGTCCTGCTGGAGGCTGCTCACAGCCACCCCCAGACTCCTGGACTGCAGGCCTGCTGGACTGCAGCAGGGAGGCAGGAAGGCTAGGCTAATAGTTCTCCTTCCTTCCTTCCTTCCTTCCTTCCTTCCTTCCTTCCTTCCTTCCTTCCTTCCTTCCTTCCTTCCTTCCTTCCTTCCTTCTTTTTTAAATAATCAGTACACCACAACCCAGCTAAAATGAAAAGGCAAATAGAGCCTATTTTTCTCTTTGTTGCATTTGTCAAGCCAGATTTTCTTTTTTTATGTATCCTGCTGGATCAAAAGCATCTGGAAAAGCAGCCAAGCCAGTTCCCACTGTTCCCCTTTGGTTCTGACAAAACAGAATCGCCAACTCAGATTGTGCGCTGCCTCCTTAGCTCCCAGAGCCGCCGGACAGCAGGGAGCCGGCCCTGTCCCCTCGAGGTCAGTGCTCCCCCCCCCCGCCGCCCCCGGGTTCGCCACGGAAGGGTCTCAGTGCAAAGACCAAGCCACTTGGCTTAGCAACCCAGGCGCCGTCGTCAAGTGCTCAGCCCCTGTGTTTTATAAAGACTACGAGGGAGGGGGCATTTTCTTGCAGGAATACTGCTGGCGAAACAGAGCCGGTGCCGAGGTTTTAGGATCCCTACGCAGTTGTCTATTAAAATGCCCTTGGACCTTTTCCTGCCCGTTGTTGTTCATGGTCTCTCCCTAGGGGCCTCCCACACGGAACCTGTGGATGATAGAAATCGCCGCGTAGGGCAGCCCGGGGCAGGGAGCTTGGAGCCCGGGGTCCTCGACGGCCCTAGTAACTTCCCTGGGGGTAGGCCGTTTGTCCAGCACCGTGACAGATACCTCCTGACTTTGTGCTGGGCAACAGCCGTCTTAATTCAAGGCGTTGGTTCCCGCTTCACGGAACTTCCAGTCTAACTTACGGAAAAAGACCAGCATCGTTGTTCTGTAGTCGCTTAAATGAGCATCTGCAAAATGATCCTTTTGGGTGGTCAGTGGCAGGGCTGCCCCTGCCTGCCAAGGTCATCCGATGTCGATGCTTTATTTATTTTTTTAAACCCCACAGAATCGCCTTGTTTTTGTGGCACAGCCATTGCTGGCTGTCGGCTTCCAGGGCTCCAGGTACTTGGAGTTCAGTCCTGTCTGGGCGTAGCTGGGACCTTGGGGTCCAGACACACCGCTGCACTTGCTGGCATAGAAGGCACATCCTCCCCCAAATGTGTGAGACTCCCCTGAATCTAACGAGTCATGGAAACGAAGGGAAAGGGACACACGGAATCGGCTTCCTGGCAGCTGTGTCCCCCAGAGGGCACGTGCGCTGCTTTGTTCTTAGGCCTGTGGTGTGATGTGCTCCCAGGAGGGGGTCAGAAGTCGTGGGTGTGCGGTGACCATCTCAACAAGCCACATTTTGAAGGAAGGCCGCGGCGGGGTGTTCGCTGCTCTCCATCAAGACGGGATGGAAGTCCATGAAGTGCCCCCCATGCTCCAGGGAACCCACTCCTCTTCCACGTGTATCAGGTGCCCCGGCAGATATGCTTGTCGACCTTTTAAAATCTCACGTGACCAAACCGCCCTTGGCCAACACCCCGGCCCCTTCGGAGAGAATCGCTCCTAAACCATTTCCGGGTGGTTTAGGGGCTTCCAGGTGTTTTTCCCTCCGTTACCAGAGAAGGTCAAGAGTGAGGAGGGTTGGGCGGGCGGGTGGGGAGAGTCAGATGGAGCCCGAGCTGCCCGAAGCCCGCCCAGCCGCTAGCCGGTTACCCATGTCGGGGGGGAGTGGGAGGCTCGGCTGGTGCTTAAAAAAAAAAAAAAAAAGTGCAAATCTGCTCTCGCAGCATCAGCCTCCATTCTAACCTGAACCAAGTGGGTGGACCTGCCCTTCCTCCCGCCCCACAGCCTCCGCCTGCCCTTGAGTTTTAGCTTATTCTGATTTTATCAGCACCGAGCCAAGGTAGGGGGCTGGGAGGCACAGGGCCCCACTCGGGCTGGGTCTGCAGGGGAAGCGGGTCAGCAGTCCCTAAAACTGCTCGCTGCTGCGTCTTCCTTGTCATGTAAAATTTTTCTTTCTTTCTCTCTCTTTCTCTTTTTGTACTTAGATACTTTTTAAAAATAACTTGGTTTTGAATTGGCCAGCGACCTGTTTGCTCAGCTGGGTCTCCATTGGCTTGTGGTTCACATTTCAGGTGGTTTTTCAGTTTGACTGAGCTCCTCACTCCCCAGGAAGACAAGCTAGCCCCTATTTAGCATTTTTTGCTGACAGTGAACCAGCAGGCTTGCTGTTTGAATCTACATCTGAATATACTATTTGGCAAAAAAAAAAAAAAAATTTTTTTTTCATTTTTAGATCTGTTGAATTTGGTTGCTTTCCTTTGGCCCAAATGCTCCTCTGTCATATTGTTTTACATTTGTCTGGAATTTACTCTTCTGTGGCTCCTGCAGCAAACTGTGTCCACATTTCCCACTTTTAGGAACAAATGGGAGACAGTTTGAGTCCAGACTAGAGTGTTCATCCATCAAAATACAGTGACAGGAAGCACCTATAGAGTGTCCACGGACGGGGACGCGCCTCCCTGGAAGATTGCATTTTGAAAACAAAATTATCCCTTAATCTCTTAAATCAATCAAACCTCCACACTTAGCAGTAAGTGTGTCAATGATGAACATATGTGTGCTCCTAATAAAGGAGTAATAAATCATTACCATGCAGGTGCAATAGTATATAGTAAGATTGGCACGTTCGCGCTACCCGTAGAATATTAAGGATAGAAACTAGGAGATTGTTTCCCCCATACGCCAATTTCAAGCACCATTTTTCTTCAGACTTAATCTTGGGATTCTAGATTTGATTTAATGTTGGTAAACAAATGCGGGCAAACAGACGGGTTCGTAGAAACGCTCCT
This sequence comes from Nyctereutes procyonoides, assembly GCF_905146905.1. Lineage (NCBI taxonomy): Eukaryota > Metazoa > Chordata > Mammalia > Carnivora > Canidae > Nyctereutes > Nyctereutes procyonoides. The sequence goes on from NW_026575142.1 coordinate 72,087,822, forward strand.
TTACAGAATTGCCAGGGTGGTTGTGGCGACGTATTGACCTAGCTTGGGAGTTGTGAGACCTGGTGGCATCAGGAGATGGACATAGAGACAGTATAAGGCATTACTACTGTTAAAGAAAAACCAGAGATTGACAGTAGAAAGGTCAAAGCAAGCTTTATTCAGAAACCATTGCAATAGGGGGGAAAAAACTCTAGAGCTGGGCTCAACCCCAGATACAGCATGGGACGGGTGGAGGGTCGTAGCCGAGGAACAGGGTGGTAGGGCCACTGGATGGAAAATCACTGAGAGGTACATGGGGGAGGGAGGGGGAGGGTATTGGTTAAGCAGATCTCACTGGATTCTCATGGAAGTGGACCCAGGTGACCAGACACCACGGGGGATGGCAGGGGTTGAGCAATGTGACCCCGCAGGGATGGTGATCAGATACTGAGAATGGGGGATTCTCTCTAAATGGACTTGCTGAACGTGAGCAATAAGGGCCCAGTGAGGAAGAGCACCCAGGCTGAGCACCTCGAGGAGCCCGATTCGAGTCTGCCCACTCAAGGACAGAGTCTTCATCACTCCAACGAAGCATAATTGGATGAGGTTCTTCTGGTGAAAAACATTTTTTTCTTTCTTGCTGGCTGACCTCCATTGGTGGGAGAGAGAAGAGTTCGTTAGTCGATTGTAGAACCTGGGCCTCAGCAGCTGCAGCTACACTTTCTGGAACAGTCTGCCTCCTTTGGTTACCATGATGGAGAGGAGGCCAGAGAGCCCCACAGAGGCCTTCATTGCCTCGGCCCACGAGGGCGCACATGCCGCTTTCTCCTGCAGCCCGTGGGCCGGAGCCGTCACGTCCCTGATCCTAGACAAGGGGGTGAGGGGGATGGGCTTTGAAGAGTGTGTATGTAGGAGCGGGGGAGCTTAGTGAGAATCACCGTGTTCCACGCTTACACGGCTTTGCAATAAATGTTTCCTTTAGGATCAAGGGCAAATGAAAATGCTGCAAACATAGGCTAAAAATAGAAGGAAATTCTTAAATTGTCCAAGATGTTCCTTATAGTGTCGAGTCAGCACAATTAATAAAGCATATTTATGCTTATGTGTATGTTTATCATTTAAAACATCGCACAAAAATAGTTGCATGGGATTTCCTTACCGCAGGTGCAAAAATTCTCAAATAATGGATATTGGAATATATTTGCAGGACTTTAGTGTCCTTTGAAATTTGGAAACCATTTTGGAAAGTGACGACGTAGGAGTGTTTTTTTGGAGTATCCCCTCCCAGATGTGTTGCCCCTCTGGAAAATGAGTGAGGAAAGCCCTTTGTGGGCCTCTCTTACTAACAGTCATTGGACGCATATAAAGGAAACCGGTGGCCTTCTAGTAGTTTCTTAGCTAACAATAGGGAAATTTACTAGTTATTTCAGAGAAATTAGTGGATAACGTGGCGTGCAGTGCGAACTATGCTAACTCTGACAATATTGGACATTTAAAAGGTCAAAAAAGCCTCTAGTATGGCAAAAGGAAAATTGCAATTATGTAAATAAGGGGTTTCACTATATTCCTTGTGTTAATCTCTTATCCCCAAAGGAGTAAATGGTTTTAGTGTATGGTGTACAACACAGAGCCATTAAGTCCATAAAAGCAGTGTTTAGTGGAAGAAATAGAAAAGTCTAATTTAATTTAAAACTGATGCATCATGGGGAGCGTCTGGCTTTCCAACATCAGTGCTTCAGAGCCATGACTGTGGGGCAGATAAGGTCCCCCGCTGCAGAGGAGGCCCTGAGACGGACCGTGGTGAGCCCCGCAGGACCTACGGGCCAGGGGTCCATTTCATGCCGTGAGCGAAGCCAGCCCGTTTTCTTTTGACCGAGACACATGACGATGAACAGAAAATTTTGATATCCAAATGTCAAGTCGGGTAGAATTAACTAGTTTGTTGAACAGCTGAATCAAATTTCACAAACTCGGGCTCATTTGGGGTCCTCGATTCCTTCTCCGCATGCTGATTTTCAAGCTGGTGCCCATTATGCTGCTCATATTAAAATGCTATGAAAGCAAAGCATTTTGTGTTGAGTAGTTGAGCAAACTCTATTATACAGTAATTATACTATCAGTATAGAATCTAATTTTATATGGAGGAGGGGGTTTTAACCAAATGAAAGAGGAAAACTCACAAACGGTATTTCTTCATTATCACTGTGGGATGGTAAAATTGCAGAACTCTGCTAACTTGGGAGGCTACTCTTCAGCCTATTTCTACTAAATGAAATTAACTCCCGCTTTGCTGGATTTCAATAAAATGTAGCCACGATAACAATGACTGTAGATTCCAAAGGGTTGGCTCCGGTTGCTGCCTATTGAGCATGCGGAAGGGTCTCTGTCAATGACCAATCATAGGCGCACTTGCTCCATTATCCATGCTATTTTAAGCATCGTTGAGACTCAAAGCCTCGGGGTTGCAAATGAGTAGGACCACCTTGGATCTAATTCTTGCTGACAATAGGGATGCTGGAAGATGAAGGGGGAGAGGAAGACCTAGTTAGCTGTGTAGCTGTGGGATCAACCGAGATACTCGACTTACTTATGAAGTAATAAGATTGGTTGTTTCATTTATAAAATTTAATTTAATACTTATTAAATGCCTACTGTGTGTAGGGCATTCGGTTAAGGGACTGGATGAGTAAGCGTAGGGTTTGTTCTTGGGGATTAATATAATCCGTGTATCAGTTGCATTGATTGATTGATTGCTACGTGCATTTAGAGAATTAAATTAACCACAAAGACAAGGATTATCCGGTGTATGGATTATCCAGGCTCTTTATTGTTCCTTTTCCTCTGACTCCTCCAAGGGCTCACGTCCACCTCCTCAGGTAGAAAAATGGACAAAAATAAATGGAGATGAAATATAAAAGCTAATTTGCTGCTTGTTAGCAAACCTGGGACTCTGGATAGTTCAGAGCAGGAAAATATGCCAGTAAGGAATCACAGACTAGCAGATTCTCATCCGCCTGATGCTCTTGACAGCTAAATAATGTATGTATTCATCTGCTGTACACACAATCCATGTGCAAAGACATTCATATATACAAATAAGCGAATATTATGAATAGTTATGTAGTTCACACCCCGCACACCGTGTCTGCGGTCTGCGAGAGCGAACACGGGGGGAGGAGCAAATCTGGCCGTCGTATTTCAGTCCGCGTTCCCACGGGCAAGGGTTACTACTGGTTTGAGGCCCTATACGTGGAGGCAGGGTCAGCACCGTGAACCTGTAACCCTTCTGTGGAATGTGTGGCTTGCGCAGTAAAATCTCCTTGTGGAAAGCGGCTTTTCATTGATTTGATAAGTATTAATGCGTTAACAGATATGGGAAACCTCACGGAGAAGAGAAAACATTTCCATGATAAAATGAAATCCGAGACCGGGTGACCTCGTTTGCTCCACTGTCCTTTTCCACCAAGAAATACGCCATTTTTTTTTTCCTGGTGTCATTTACTTTGGGTTCTACGTTTCTTCTTCAAACTTGAGAAGGGAAACTCCGCTTCCAGCAGCAGTTCTGGCTTCCCCGTTGGCCAGGAGCTCAGGGCGGGAGGAGCCACCCCTGAAGAAGGGTCCCACTCTGCTTCCTGCCCTTCCTCCGCGCGGTGTGACCACATCCCCTCGGGGGACCGTGGGGAGGTTGGCAGGTCTTGCCACCCAGGGCTCTTCCCCTCAAAATGTGATCCTCTTGTGCTGCGTTTTCCCATCTTTTGGGACAGGAGTGACGGCACTCTTCAACCTGCAAGCGTCTGTGGCTCCCACATGAAGCGTCGGGCTTCAGGATTCCTTGTCATCACAGACCAGGGGCTCCCTCAACCCCCCCCGCTCGGGGAAGTTAGGGGGAGATTCCTGGTGATTTGGATCACACAGACATCCAGTCCTCAGACAAATGTTAGGTCCAGCCTTCTGGGCAGGATTAGCCCCATCTAAACCACATGGGGCGGGATCCCTTACCGAAAAAAGTGACCTGAAATGCTGCTTCAAAAGTGCAGCAATTAGGGTAAATAGAACCACGTGGGAGCGCTGGGCGCTGCGTCACTAATGCCTACGGGGTCAGATCTCTCAGTTGCCCAGTTAGTAGCTCAAATGCCCATGTGCCTTTATGAACATTGATTCCGATCCATCTCTCTTAGACTCCTTGTTGACCGTGGTTCATCCAGAATGTTCCAACGGTAACTGTTGAGCAAAGAGAGTCAGTCCCTGAGGTTCACCAGGATTTTTCTCTTGCCTTTGCTTTCATTACCATATGGCGTCACTGGTGAAAGCCGATCCCGGCCTGTCCTGATGACATTTGTCCCTTCCCAGAGCCTCACTGGCTATGTCTTGGGCTCCGGCGTCCCAGCTCACGTGCACAGATCCTCTTTGCCAGCACTCAGGCCAGGGCAGAATGATTTCCAGTCTCAGGTTAACCCTGGGCAGACTTGGCCATTTCCCACAGGTTTTGGGGCCGACAGGATGGATGGCAAGACCAGAGAGGCCATTCCTGGGAGTTCTTTCCTGAGAACCTTGGGGGTCTTGCCTTGACACTGCACTTGGTCATGGCCCCCATCCTTGCCCAGCGCTGTCTGTGCTTTTGAGTCTTGGTTAGAAGCCGAATAATTTTCTCTTGGGAGTTATCTGGGCTCCTTAGGCAAATCGGGTTAGCCTCTCACATACCGAAGGGAGGGGCTGCTTTACCTTCCCAAGCTTTGGGAGGGCGCGTTTCTCCTTAAAGCAGGGGGTACTTTTCAACTTTAATTTTCACAAAACAGCCAGGCTACTCTTCCAAGAACAACAACATCTTCCCCCAAGGAGACTTTCTCTTTCCAGATGGCAAAAGGCTGGCGTAATTATTTTAAAGCTCTCCCTCCCTGGGCATCCTGTTAGCACAAATGTAAACCTGGATTTCTGCCTCAAGCGCGCCCCTCCCCATGCGTCCCTGGGCTCATGAATGAATGGCATCTCTTTCTACTCAGAGGCCCGAAGCAGACCCCGGGGAGTGGGTTTGGCCCCCCCAACGCCCGGGTCCCTGCATTCAAGCAGCGGGCGAGGACTGCCGTTCCTACCGCGTGAATCCTGATCCCGTCGCCTCCCTTCCCTGCTCGTTCCCACTGCCTCCATTTACCTGCAGCACTTCTAGGCCGCCTCCTCCTGACCTGGGACATGCTGCAGCCTGGGTGTTTACCGGGGTCCACCCGGGACCTGGCGATTCCCCGTGTCTGACCTACGGGGGGCTGGCCATCCTGTCAGTGGAATTCCAGAAGCAGCTCGGCACCCTTGTCACCTCTGCAGCCCAGGCCCTCAGTGTGTCTGTCTCCGCAGTCTTTGTCCATCCGAGCCAGGGAGCTCAGCTTTACCGGAGGCTCTGGGCTCTCTGATGGCTGGGCCCACCACAGCACAGTGCTCTCTAGAAGCTTCCCTTAATCCACGTTCAGATGGCCGACACGGCCCAGCCTGGATCGGATGCCCCTGCGTGGATCCTGGGCGCTCTCCGCCTTGTCCCCCACGTGTCCCATGTCTGTGTCGTCCCTCCTGCGGATGAGGCCGTGGACCTCGTGGAGGCACCACCGCCTCTGCTAGTGCCTCCCCATGCTCCTGGAGGCACCTCATCTGCGTTCATTTAAATGGTAAATGAAGGAGTAGGTGTCGGAAGGCGGCAGGGGCTGGGGGAGGACGTCTTCCGGGGGGCGGGGGGGGGCTCTGGCCATGTGTTCTCAGTCCTGGATGAGCTGCACGCCCCGGCACAAGTGGCCCCCGCCTGACGGCAGAGCTGCGGGCGCCAGGGGGGAGGGCGCGGCTGGGGTCCCCGACCACGTCCCCCGTTGTCCACCTGCTACTCTGCCCCTGAGGGAAACCACTGATGCCCCGCGGGCGCCTCCCCAAGAGCAAGTGCATTGAAGGCTCCACGACGTCTGATCAGGCCAACTCGGCAGTTCCGGTGCCCTGGACCCGAACTCATAGCCCCGGAGGTAAATCCTACCCCGGGAATAACGATGCAAGCTGGTAACACCCACTTTCTGACCCAGGGAAGGTCTCTTTTCCTTCTGAAAACCATATTTTCACCAATAACAATCAGAAGTCTGCTTCTCTGGGCTGGAGCCCGTGTGATTAGGTTAGACGCGGGGTGCGCCGGCACTGGCTATTTGTCCCGATTTTCTCCTCTTAAAAAATGCATTTAGGAAACTATTGCAATAGGAAACTATTCAGTTCCTGTAAAGCAAAATATGCATCTATTTTTTTTTTACAGTGCATTTTTAAAATGGCAAATCACAAACTACTGACCTTAAGAGAAATCCAATAAATCATTAAAATGCTTCCTGAGCAGCTCGCCCGCCCGGCGTTCGCAGATGCGTTCGGACCTGAGCCCCGGGCCGACCACCGGGGTCTTGCGCGGCGGCTTCGGCCGTCTGCCAAAGGGAAGCCCCTGGACCAGGCCGCTAGGATTTTCTTCAGGCACCAAATGTAGTATTTCTGTTTGTTTCCCGGGGCGGAGGCTGTGGATCCCAAATTGCTGGTTTCTCTGCGACCCGTGTGCGGAAACGTGCCATCGGCAGAGAGCTGCTTGCGGCCGCGCGGTGGCCAGAGGGGCCTCCCCCACCCCACCGCCCCACCCCCCACCCGGGACCCAAAGGCTGTGGTTTCACCTTCTCCGCCCCCCACCCTTGATTATTCTCACCTGAGGAAGTGGTAGAAGGGCCAACAGGGCCACAACTGTCACCCCCCAGCCGCACACATCATTTGAGAATGGGTTTGACTCTACATACATATTTGACTCTAAAAAATACTTTTTTTGTTAAAAAAATATTTTACCTTTTTTCTCGGTGGCGATTTTTAAACCTTGGTCACTTGAATTAGAAAACGAATGACCACCCCCCCCCCCCACTTGGACAACTCGAGACAGGCAGACGTCTTCTCAAGTCACCGCTCCTGATGCCTGCAAACCGCCCTTTATTGCCCTAATTCTTGTTTTTTTGTGATTATCAGACATACGGGCGCAGGTCCAGGTTGGCTTCTAACATTCAGAAGTGTTTACGCGAGGCTCATTCTGGGGGGGCTGCACCGCAACCCGCTCTTGCTCCCCCATCGTGGACCCTGCGGCGCTTGCCACCGTGTGTGCCGTGGGCTCGGCGCCCGTGGGCCTCAGGACGGTCCAGGCCCGGCCACTCCCGCTCGCTGGGCTCCAGGCCCCGGGCCCGGGTCGTGTCTGTGGCCCCGCGCAGGTCGCCGGCAGCTGTCGTGAGCTGGCTTGTGGGCTGCGGCCCGGTCGGACCCAAGGGGCCCCGAGTCCCGCCTGTGCTGTGGGCCCACCAACCACCACCACACGCCCCGGAGCAAGCGCCGGCCGCCAGAGCGAGGGGACGGTCCCAGGGCCAGTCGGGTGGCTTCGGGGACGTGGCCACTGCCCCCTGGAAGCGTGGCTCAATGCTGTGGGACCTCGGGGCGTCCTGGAGGCACCACAGTGGGTGGGAGGTCGTCGGTGGGGCGGCCGGGCCTCTGCGGAGGCAGGACAGGTGCATTGGCCCCGGGATCAGGTTGCATCCGTCTCCTAGGGCGGCCCCGGGGACCCCGCACTAGGTGGCCTGTGACGGGCCGGGGTTGGGGGTCCTGCTCCCCGTGGGTCTCGGCCTCGCCCCGGCATCTGGGGCCCCAGGTGTTCTGGGCTTGGGGGCGTCTTCCCGGCAGCTCCCCGTGTGGCAACGGCTGGGAGGATGTACCCCTCGGCCACCGAGGACCACCAGCCAGGGCCCAACCTGGCGACCGCATCTTCACCGAAAGCTGCAAAGGCTCTGGCCCCAGATGAGGTCACTCTCACGGGTGCCCGAGCTGGGGACCCCCGTGTCTTCCTTGAGGGCACACAGGCGACCGCCTCGGAGTCCACGCTTCCCCCCAGTGGCGCGGAGCGTGCTCTGTCCGGCCCTCCAGGAACTAGGTACAAAGTGACGGGACAAGGGCTGCGGGGGACACACAGGGCGCCCACGGTCAGCCGCGGGCAGCACCCGGGGGCGTGCGGGGCCTGGGCCAGCACCACAGAGGTGCCCCAGGGGAGGAGGGACCCGTAGACTGGTGTGGGGGGACGAGAGGGGCCGTGGGGTGGTGGGCACCCGAGGGTGACCTGGCCTGGCGGCGGGGCCAAGCGCAGGGCGACCTCGGGGCGTCACAGCAGCCACGGCAGCTGGCGCTGACCAGCCGCAGGCACGTCCGTCTCCTCAGAGGCTCCCGCAGACGGCAGAGGCCCGGCCTCCGCTGCAGAGGCCGAGCTGGAGAGCTGCCGCCGGGACGGAGGGTCTCCAGCCTGCATGTGGAGAAGAGAACAAAACAGAAGTCGGGGGTTAGGCCGCAGCGAGGACCTGGCCAGGGACGGTGCGGAGGTTCGGGCCCGAGGAGGCTGCGCCTCGACGGGGAGAAGAGGCTCCGGGGCTTGGGGCACCTTCCTCTGCGGCGCGTGGAGCCGTGCTGGGGGCAGACGGCAGGCGGCCCGGCTCCGTGGGGCCCACCTGGACCAACTGACTCCTCCTCCAGCAGCCGAGATCTCAGGCCACCCGCACAGAGGTGCCGACGGGGCTCTGGTCCCCTCGGGTGGGAGGAGCCTGGGACCCAAGGGCTCCCCAAACCCGCTATAATGACAAGGACGACGGCTTCTTTTCCAGCCACGTGAACTGTGACTCTGGCGGCTACCGTTGGGCAATGTCTGGGGGGACCTGCTGGTAGGTGAAAAGGCCCAGTGAGCAGGGTCTTTGAGGGTGAGTGCGGGGACGGACATGGTGGGCGATTCAGCAAATCTTGAGTTTTCCGCGGCATAATCACTAAAATAAGAGTGGGCGACGAGTAACACGAGCCATCCGCGATCCGTCATCGCCGTTTGGTTTTCTTCCCCATCAGAGATCAAGATTAAAATAAATACTCCCGAAAAAGGCGAGTACGGGGCCACTTCCTTTGACCGTAGAAGTGTCCTCTCAGCCTGAAAGAACTTTGTTTCCCTTTCTGTCTTCCTGGAAACACCTATTTTCTTTCACCTCTAGGACTTGGCAGCGTTTCCCCTCAGCTTCCTGGGAAGAAAATTTACCGTAGCGACTAAGCAACTAATTAACTCGATGAACTTTTTTCCCCTCCTCCTTTATCAATATTCAATTAACCTGAAATCACTTCTTGGCCACGCTCTGTAGTTTTATAACTTTCTGAGAAAAGAGTTGAAATGGGTGAAGGGCTACGGAGGAGGTGGGCGAGGACTGCGTCGGAGGGGAGACCATGGACCGATGGAGACCCAGGACGGGAAGACCCATCTGCATCCCCCTGGCTCCCCCCCGTTAGCATATTTTAAGACGCCCCCCCCCCCCACGTGTGATTTAGATGCAACTGTTGGGAATGGAGGGGACGGGGACAGAACTCCGAGGAGACCAGGATTAAGTTTCTACTATTCAGCAGAATGAGGCTGAGAAGCAGAAATAGGCCGATGGAAGGAAAAGGATTACTTTTTTTTTTTTTTCCCAGTTTGACTTTATGGACAGAGATTCATATTACGGTTGTCAAAAACAATGGAGGATAATGAAACAATACCCACCAGAATGGTCAATTTTTTATTTTGATGATCAAGACGTGGAATGTGGTCTCTCCCTAAAAGGACGGAGAAATGAGCTGGATAGTAGCCCTTCTCCCTGTCCAGTCCCTGCAAGCTGGTTTGGAAATCCAGATCTTTCCTCAGTTTCTCCAACTGGATAAACACGTTGTCCCACTGGGAATTTCCAAGGCTACATCCAGGGCTAGGTTTGCTTTTTCAACCTCCTTATCACCCTTGCACCCTAGACAGTGGTTCTGTCCTGCACGTGGCACGTATTTCTTAACTGTGACCATCCTTTCTGGGAACAAATGGGGGTTAGACAAAATAAATTTTATGCTGCCAAATTAATCGTTTAGGCGAAATGAGTGAATTAATATGTGAAAACCCGAATCATCTCAGTGACCCTTGGGTGCTGACTGCCTTTTGTGCTCTGAATATTTTGATGATCTTATTAGAAATGCCTAAGGAAGTAGATATTACTGTCCCCATTTTACAAGTGGGGGAATTGAGGTCACGCAATGTTGGTTAAGGCCACGCACCAAGTCGTCAAAGATTTGGGAGTTAGATCCAGATGGTTTAACGCCCAAGACGTTCACTCAGGACTAACTATGCTGTCCGCGTGAGCAGGGAAGAGAAATGGTTGTCCTACTTAAGCACATACCTTCAAATGCCATGTCCAGGGATGCTTCGGCCTTGACCAGTTATCAAATAAAGCTGATGCTTCCAGAGGTGCCAGTTAAGTGTGTATATAAGGGGCTGATCCTACATACTGTCCCGAGCGGTGAGATCTCTCTCTCTCTCTGTTCACTATGTACACGTGTTTATGAGCCGCTGACCTCAGGCGGAGGGCTGCCCTATTTAGCAAACACAATGATAAGATGCCCACTGACATGGAAATTTCAGATACATGATGGAAAACGTTTGGAGTAAGTAAGTTCTATGCAGTATTGGGGACATACTTGTAGTAAAAAAATTATCTGAAATGCAAATTTTATTGGACACCTTGCATTTTATCTGGCAACATATTGAGACTTTCTCTCTCTCTCCCTCCCTTTTATACACACAGACAGCTACCAACTCACATATTGTGATGAGAGCAGTGTCCGGGAGGACATTCCGTGTGTGCACGTGCGTGCATAGTTCAAGGGTGAGAATGTCGGAACTGGAAAGGCTCAAGGAGATTGAGGACACTGAGGGTCTTATAGACAAGATAATCACTTTCTCGAGGTCCCACAGCCAGACTGGGGGTGGAGCTGGCACGGGAGCTGACTCTGAGCCAGGACTTTTCCTACCCTGGTGGCTCTGCACTGTGAGGTCGAGTTTCTGCCTCCCTGCTTACTTCCACAATATGTTGGGAGGGGGTGCTTCTCCCTTCTCTGGTGGGGATGGTGATGGTGGTGGTGGTGGTGATCATGCCAATAGTTGACTTTTTTTTTTTTCCAGTCCTAGGCATTGTATCACAGTATTTCATCTGTTCATTAGTCTAACCAACAAGGTAGCTATACCTCGTTGCTGAGGTTAACCCACTGGCTTTTCATGCTGCTAACTCTGTTTTACTCTCCCTAAAAATACGCCAAGAACAACAGGACACTTTTTAAAAGAAGTTGCAGGAATTTGCAAAGAGGGAGTTGGGGGGAGTACATATCTGTGCTTCTGAAAGCTGACCACTCTTTCTTTGCTTCTTGTTTCCAAGGGGTGGGAAGGTACTGCAATTGGGGAGGCAACCTATCTGGTACTGGCCCAATATACATAACCCTCAGAGACTTCCTAGGTCTCCTCCTTCCTTTTCTATAAATCCCAGCATGTTTTGCAACTGCATTTATTTTACTGCTTTGAGGAAGTGGGAATATCTGGGAGTGTGTTTCCTTTAAGGAAGGATGAAGTAAGAATATAATGCAAACACTCAACCCTACATTTGGAAATAGTTATATTTCATGTGATTAATTTGGAAAGAGCTTGCAATTCGTTGGCATATATGGAAGTATAAAAATCACTACCATCTACTGAGCACTAACGATGGGGTAGACGTGGTGTAAGGTACGCTATTGTATCTCTAGTTCCCCCAACAAACATGGAGATAGGCATTATTGTTTGGATTTCTCAAAAGAAGAAATATGAATCTTTGAGAGGTGAAGGCATTTCCCAAAGGTCACATAGGAAGTGAAACTGTTGAGGATGGGACTCAGGATAATCCAACTTGAAAATCCATGTGCTTTTCATATATTCATGTTAAAATTTTTTTGGTTGGGGAATACTTACCATTATTTCCTCTTGGAGTTTCACATACCTACTAGCATACGAAAGACTCCAAATTCCAGTAACAAAGAAGTCTATTTGACTTTTTTTTTTTTAGCTCGGAGTTTGCATATAGAATGTACATCCATTAATACTCTAAGAAGTCAGTGTTTAGAGTCACTTTACCCATCCAGTGGTACATTTAAGATTATGAAGGTTTTAATACAATGCCATCCATTTGAGGCTCAGTTAATGACCTTAAGAGGAATTCTTTACAACATGGAAGAGAAAACTAAGAGGCAGGAAAAATATAGTATTTTGAAATACTTGAAATGCTGTCATGTGAGAGATTAGATTGTTTTAAAGGTCAAAGAAATAAAACTAAAACCAATGCATAGAAGACACAGGAAGACACATTTTGCTTCTACTTAGGTTCTAACAGCCAGAACTGCCAAAAAATAGACTAGACCACCCATTATTGGAGGTGATGGACCATAGGTAGCTCCATGGCTACCTGTGAAAATGGCATTCTGGCATCAACTGAGTGCTTCAATTAGATGACCTTTAAGGGTTTTGACAATTAGGGTTCTGTTTTTATTTAAACTGGCTAATTCTATCCAAAATGTATCAACTTAATGACGAGCAGTTGGTCCACCAGTTTATATTTGTATAGAAAATAGCCGATTGTACAGCAAACAACAAATTATATGCCTGATTTTTCAAAAACTCTGTAATTGTTTTTGGCAGCACACACTGCAGGATATTGATGCGGATGTCTACATTTTCTTCCAGAGACAGACATTCATCCTTAGTGTGTGTTTCACTTTACAGGGTTGGTAACTGACTTAATCAGGGCCTTGGAATTGGTTTCAGGACCCGTGTGGATGGTGTAGAATGGGAATGACTGTCTGTGGTGTTGGTGTGTCAAGGTTGATGCTTTTCCTCTTAGTGATAAATTTGAGAAGATTGGTCTAGGGTAGCACATGAAGCTTTAAATCTCTTTGTTTTATTACTTAAGTAAACCCACATGAAATATATTTATAGTGTTTATAACTGAATATGCTAACCAAACTCTCAGAGAAGAAATTGCGAAAACATTAAAACTCTCTAGTCCCTAGCAAAGAACGTAAACGCCCACCATGACCTCAAATGCTACAGTGCCTTCAGGGCGCAGGGTATTTGTCTGTTTTTGATGCAATTTATGGAATACGATAATATGGTGATGTGCTTGATTCCATTAGACAAGCTACAAACAATTTCCAAGTCAGGAAAGATGACTCTCTCATACGCATGCATTATAAAACCATGATAATCACCCAAGCTACAAAACTAAGTGTATTTTTTTCTGCTAATGTGTGTTTGCTGCATTTTGTGTTTTGATGCCTGCTGATTTGCCCACAGACAAGCAGTAGCAGGCACTAAAGTAAAAAAAAAAAAAATATTATGAAAAGGCTTATGTAATCTCAGTGCCAGGCTTTCAACATTGAGCCCCCTGCTATAGGGAAATTCAATTCCCTATTGAATATCTGAGGGTCCCTGGAGAGCACTTTCATGTCCTGATCAACCCGTACAACTGGTTCCCACTCCCTCCTACCAGCCTCTGAACTGCTGCTCCAGACCCCATTCTAGAGGGTCTTCTTGCTTGCCTGTGCCTGCCCCCACCCGTAGGTGGGCGTTTCCTGGCCCCAGCCCACCCTCCTGGATCAGAGCCTGCATTTCAGCTAGCTGCCCAGGGGTTTACACCCCCATTAAGGTTTAGGAAGCTCTGTTTCAGGTCACCTCATGAAGATGTTCTTTCCTGTCCTTCTTTGCCCAAGCGTGGATGGACCAAGGGCTTTCTTGCCCTTGTTATGGTTAATGTATTGGACTAAAGGCTTCCAGGGACCAAGGAGGATACACAGCGCAGGAAAACCGAAGGGTGGATCTAAGACACCCCTGCTCCCCAAGCTGTCATGGCATTTTCTGGAATCCTGTAGTGGCCATATCCCTTCATGAGCCTTAGGCCAACACTCAGTTCTTAGGGGTGATTGGTAGCTCAGGCCAGTGTCACCTACTTCATGTATTTTCCCCTTTATTTTTTTATTTTATTTTATTTTATTTTATTTTATTTTATTTTATTTTATTTATTTTAATTTTTATTTTCCCCTTTAGATATCAGGGCTCTAAGTCAGAGTCAGCCCCAAATTAACATCACAACCGTCTTTTTCCCCTGTCCTTTCTACTGGATTTTGCCCTCCTGGTTCAACTTCTCTCCCTGGGTCTCAGCTACCTTCTCATTAGCATAGCCAAAAATCTCATTAAGGCAATTTCCCAAGCAAAATAGCAGACTTCCTCCAAGGATGAATTGTCTACCACCTCTGGGAGATGCCAACAGGTAGAGGAAGACTTAAAAGGAAATATATTTATGTGTGTGTGTGTGTGTGTTCTACTTTTTAAATTTGAAAAAGCTGTTGAATATTTTTTTTGACAAATTAAGAAAAGAATACTATTATTTGGATACCAGTTTTATGGGCAGTTTTGTTTCAAAATGATCACTGTATTCTTTTGATTGTGTGCCTAGTTCCCTTCAAGTTTAGGCCTTCTCACTGGTACTTCAGGGGATGGCGCTAAATTTATCTCAGAATTTCCTAAGAGGTAGACATCATCTGCAGAAATGTTCAGCCTTTTGTGTATTTTCATGTCTTTTAGAGTTTTTTTTAAAACATTTATTTATTTATTTTGAGAAAGAGAGAGAACCCGAGGGGGGGGGGCAGGGATTGGTGAGTGGGGAGGGAATGAAGGAGAGAGAGAGAGAGAATCTCAAGCCGACTCCCTGCTCAGTGTGAAGCCCAGCACCTGGCTCGATCTCAGGACCCTGAGGTCAGGACCTGCCCTGAAACGAAGAGTCCAGGCTCAACCTCCTGAACCACCCAAGTGCCCCTCTTTTAGAGTGTTCTTACTTTATTCAGTTTCTCTTTAGCTAGAATACTCTCATGAGAATACTGCATGTGAGATATTGGAGGCCGGGCACTGGCTTCATTCTGAATACTCTTTGGGATTTTTATATCCCTTTCATTTTGTATTTAATCACCATATCATGTTTGTGATGTGGGTGTTCTATTTTATTTTATTTATTTATTTAAAAACAATTACTTCTGTTTGAAAGTCAAACAGGGAACAGACATCGAATAAAACAGAGTCCAGGCCTGAAGGAGCTTACATTCAATACACGTCCAACTGCCTCATTTTGTAGATGAAGAAGACACTGAGGATCCGAGAGTTGAAATGTCTTGCACAGTCGGTTGGCTAGAAGGGTCCGAGCCAGACCTGAACCTAGTGTGACTCTGAGGGTCGTGACCTCCTCATAAAGCAGGACTGAACCGGGCAGATGTTTGTGTAGTGAGTCATGAAGAATTTCTTTGGAAGAAATATGTCACTAAGCTGTTTGGATTGGAAATGGAAGGTTTAGGGCCATGTTCAAAGAATAAGAGATTGTAACTATGAGATTAGGGAGGGGTCTCCCACCCCACAGAAGGAAAAATAAAAAAAGAGAGAGAAAGAAGTCATGAATGGGAGAAGAGAAGGGCACCAGCAAGGAGGCCCCGGGGCAGACTCTAGGTGAGGCCGGTGGTTTTCCGACTCCGGAAGCGACGGGCATGTCTGCTGAAGCACCCTAGGGAGGGCTTGCAGTGAGCTGAGCCAGGTGCTCGGAGGCCTGAAGTTACCCAGTCGGTAAAGCCGCCTTCTGAAGACACGCAGGGTTGCCCAGGCAGCAAATGGCGACAGGCCCTTAGAAGGGGCCCACGCAGCTGAGAGCCTCGGAAGTGAAGCGCCATCAGCTCCTCCGCCTTGAGGGAACCACCTCTGAGGGCAGCTGGTGTATTAAGAGCGTGTGAAGTAGTGAGGGGATCGAGGGCAGGGTCGGGTGGGGTGGGGCAAGGCCGAGGCTGTGTGTGGCCACTGCACCCAGGGCCCCGGGCGGGGGTGGCAGGAGAACACAAGGCCTCGTGAATGAGCAGACACCTTCTTACAAAGCTGCATGGGGTGTGGGGCATGTGTGCTGGCGGCGGGGGGGGTCGGGTTGAGTCAGTCGTATTTATCTTCTGCTCTCGAGAGACCCCTTGCTATCATCAGAGTTCTTCTTTAAAGAACATTAACAAATGAAATGCTGTTTGTTTTCATGCCTTCGGTACTCCGGTTAAATTGACATACTCACTGTTTTAATAATGTGCGCTAACACGGTTATGCAGCTGAACGGTTCACAGCTGATAACAAGTTGCATTAGAGGAAGGTCCCTGGTGGAGGTGGGGACACTTTTAGGGAATTTAAACTAAGGGAATGGTGCCGGATTCTCAAAATGAAGACTGGCATATCTCTAATGGGTAGGAACTTAATAGACCATTCACTGTTAGGGTCCAGATTTACACAGAACATCTTTTTTAAGCGCTCAGCTCCATTCTGGACACTAGCACTAAAAAAGATTATTAGTGAGACAAAAGAGAGGCAGCACGATAGGATGGAAGAGTCCCCCGTGGTAAGGAGATTTGAAATTCTTTTAGGAATCCTGCCATTAACTTAAAGGACCAACTTGACTAGAGTCACATTGGCCATGGCTTCTTCCGTGGAGTAATAGGGAAGTAAGAAAGGCAGGGTGGGGCCTCGAAGGCTGGGTGTGGCGTGACCACTCTGGAAGGAATGCAGCTGGGAACTTAGAGAAAGATGAAAGCATGACAGGCTGTAATTATCACAGGAACTCTTGAAACTCCTCATCTGGCACATTATGCACGGTGCCAGCAGGTTGAATAATGTCCTGGCAAAGGACGTGTATACTTTGGAAAATTGGGGCATGACTGCCGAGATCCACTGGGCGTGATAATGAAGATTAGCTGTTACTCAAGTCCATTTCCTCTTCCTTTTGGGCACACAGCAAACCTAGGGTTCCCCAACCTCCCTTGCAGTTGGATGTGCTGATGTGAATGAATTCTGAATAAGGAAAGGTGGTTAGAAGTAACGTGTACCCACCAGGACTCACAAGAGCCTCCCACGTGCCGCCCTCCATATTCTTTCTGCTGTGATGGTGGTCTTGGAAGCCTTGTGAAGGAAGTGAAGGAACTGTGAGGTAGAAGGCATCCGTGTGTCCCTGAATCATGACTCGGAGAAGAAAAGCAGATGTCTCGCCATCAAGAACACCTACTTCGGGCATGTGTGAAAAATAAAATGTCCATTGCAGTAATACAGTAAGATTTTAGGTTTGTCTTTGCAGAGGCTACATTATCTTAATTCACAGGTCAACAACCTATGGCCTATGAGTCAAATCCAGCTCATGGCTTATTTTGCACAACCCATGAGAAGAGTTTTAAAGTCCTTTTTTTTATATTTTGGAAGAGTTCAAAAAAAATAAAAAGAATATACAACAGAGAACATATGTGACCCACAAAGTCTAAAATATTTATTTTCTGGCTCTTTACAAAATGTTTGCCAAACTCTGTTTTAACCAATACAGAAATTTCAGATGACAGAGACCTTGGATTCCAGGCAGATATAAAACTCTTCTAATTATATTGCAAATAACTTTTCATATATAGATACATAAGTAAATAATAAAAAAGCTGTAGACTTCCACTTTCAGAAAAAAATGGAATAACGGGGATTGGGTTTATTTTCTGGACTGAAACAGGCAGCCAGCCTTCGTGAGAAGATACCAGAGTGGATAGATCTCTGGAGAATAGCCCGGTCTCCTGGCTCACGTGTGCCTGGGAAGAAATGACCTTCTTCTGAGCAAAGATCCATTTCAAAGAATTAGAGGAAACCGTCCCTGGAACCAACGCAGGCAGGACTAGGGAGAGTTTCTATTTCCTCTAAACAGTATAGAGACACTTCATAGGACACGGGGCGTCCAGAAGAGATTTGCCTTGACAGTGGGGCGAAACAGGCCCTGAGGGAGCACTGCTCCGGGCCTGCCTTGTAGATTTTTATTATTTTTTTCTTTTCTTTCTTTTTTTTCTTTTTTTTTTTTTTTTTTTTTTTGCCTTGCAGATTTTAAAGCAAGATCCAAAAGGATTGAACTTTCTCCGTGTAATTTAGCTTCACCCCAGGACAAAACTCAAAAATATTTGTAGGAATACGAAAATAATCAGTCCTTAAAAAGGTGTAAAAATTACAATGTCAGGCATCTAATAAACAATTACCATGCCAATAACAAGTGAGAACTTTAATACGCACTGCATCAAAGATGATGCAGGGATGGTTCTGAGTCACTAGTCACCAGGAAAATGCAAATTAAAACCACAACGAGGCACCGCTATATAGCTATGAAGATGTCTAGATTTAAAAAAATTGGCTATACTAAAATTTGGCAAAGAGATGGAGCAACTAGGACTCTCCTGTACTGTTACGTGTAAAATAGTATGAAATATTGAATGTAAAATAGTACAACCATTTATGGAAACTGTTGGCTGGTTTATTATAACGCTCACCAGATGACCCAGGCCTAAACCTGGTATTTACCCAACAGAAATAATAACGTATATAAAGATTTATACACAAATTTACGTGGCAGCTTTATTTGTAATAACCCCAAACTGAGAAGAACCCAAATGCCCGTCAACAGAGTAGCGGATAAACAAACTGTGGTAAATCTATATGTGTTAATTTGCTAGGGCTGCCGTAATGAATCCCCCCGGCTGGGTGGCATAAACAAGAGGAATTTATTTTTTTCACAGTTGTGGAAGCTTAGAAATCTAAGATCCAGGTTTTGACAGGTTTGGTTTCTCTTCTCGGCTTCTATGCGGCTGCATCTTATCTTGTCCTCATGTGGCGTCTCCCCTGTGTGTGCACAACCCTGGCATCCTCAGTATACAAATGTCCTCTTCTCATAAGGACCTCGGTAATTTGGGGTTAGGAACCATTTTAACTTCTTTGCCTTGGTAAAGCCCTATATCTGCAAATACAGTCAGATTCTGAAGTGTCGGAGGCTAGGGCTTCACCGTGTGGATTTGGTGGGGAAGGTGGGAGGCGGACACGCTTCAGTCTGTCGCACTACACAATGGATCCCTACCGAGCAATGCATGGGAGTGAACTATTGATACTGCAGGATGGATGCATCTCAAAATAATTATCTTGAGTGAATAAAGCATACAGGAAAGAATACGTACTGCATGATGCCTCCACTTGCCTCTAGAAACTGCTAACTACAGTGACAGAAAGAGATCATTGATGGAACTGAGATGCCAGGGGGATTTGGAGGAAGGTAGGGCAGGGGCCGGCAAGGGGCAAGCAGAAACTTTTGGAGATGATGGCTGGGTTCGTTTTCTTGATTGGGACCATTTCAAGGTTGTATGTATATATGCCAATATGTTTCACATTATACATTTTAAATATGTGTAATTTATTACATTTCCATTATATCTTAATACTTTTTTTTTAAAGAGCTATAAACGTGCTTGTTCCATGGATAACTCATGGCAGGCTTAAACCCATATCACCGTTTTATTATTCTAGTAATAATAAAGATGCCTATCAGTAAAAATGGCCTGTTCGTGGGAATCATCAATGTTTCCGTTTTTATCTGTTGTGAGCACCTGCTGCTTCATCTGTGCTCCACCACCTGCCCTTCTCTGGCAGAAGCACTTCCATTCCTTTGGTTACCGTCCCTTTCCGTGCTCTCGTCACGCAGACGCACGAGGAACACCTGCTCCTCGGGACACTGGTGGGTGGCGGACGGATGGGCACTTGAAGCTAGTTGGGCCAATCAGATAACTTCCTTGGGTTTTTTCCTGCTAAAACTGGGAGGAGTTCATCCTTTCTGGAGACAGAAGCCACAGGAGGAGGAGTCTCTGATTCACAGCATCCCTGTTTCTTTCCCCGCGGAGGAAGGCTGTGTGCAGCCAGAGAGAATGAGGTCCACGTAGAGGGAAGCGGAGACGGAGGGTGAAGAGAGGATCGGCATTGCCTGAGGTTCTGGTTCCAGTTCCCGAGCCCTAGTGATACCCCTGACCTTTCCAGACTTTCCCTTTTTCCACTTTTCCTTATGCGGCGTCTGCTGATAATTTCCCCTCTATTAAGTTAAGCTCCTGTCATAGTAAATACTGTCAATAGTTTACTATGTATTTAGGAAATATATTTCTAATTTCTTTCGATGCCCGAGATCTCGGCACAGCCCACTAAACAACTGAGGTAGGTCTGACTGAAATCAACAATTTCATTTGATTTAACACGTTTATCAAATACCTACTAAGCCCAAGGCATTGTATCGGAGGCTGAAAGACATTCTTATCCAGAGTGCATTTAAACAGCCACTCAAGATTTGAACAGCTAAGTAATTTTGAGGCTCCCCACTGTAAATAATTTTGTGGCAAAACTCCCAGGTGTACAATGCTGAAAAAAAAGTAGATACAGCCCCAAATTGAACTCATTAGAAATATGTGACCATGGGGAAATGAAAAGCATTCAATGACAACTTTTATTTTCTTAGAATCCTCTGGATTCTAAATCAACTGTGGACTAGAAACTGGCTCTTAGACTTTATCTTTATGGTAATGTACACCATAATCAAGAGAATGATTTTTTGGTTCCAAGGAATTTTAATTTAATAAAATACTCTGGATTCAGTCATCCGTTTCTCTCTGTTGGCGCAAACCAGTAGGAAGTAAAGAAACTGAGCAAACATTATAGCTCTTCATTATGGTGTTTTTGTTTGGTTTTACTTATTTTTTTTTTTAATTTTAGTTTGGCTTTTGTGTTGCACGTTACATCTGGTGGATTACTTTTGTCTGTAGTTCAAGGAGTAAAAACAGGTCGTTCCTGCCATTTGTGTTGGGGGGTGTGGGGCGGGTGGGCAGTGGTGCTTCCTAAGAGTTGAGCGCAAGTACCCTCTTACTCATCATATCCATTAAACAGTTCTGGGGCAGACGTTTCAGGAATGGTTAGATCAGAGCCTAGAAGACTGCTAAGAAAATGATAGGTAATTAATAAAAACCTCTCAATCGGTTATTACATAGTGAGATGCATTCAGAAAATCTATACAATTCTCACATGAAGCCACTTCTGTCTCTAAGCTTATTAAGATCATGTTTAAAAATAAGGATACCCTAAAGTAGATGCTTTGAAAAGTTTTAAGGTATTTTTCCCCCATTTCCCTCCCCTCCTTCCCCCCCCTCGCCTCCCACCCCAACCCCAGGACTCTGTGTTGTTAAGATGCTGCACCTCTTCATCCGCGTCTCCCTTGAGCGAGACTCGAGCTGCACCGGGCCTGTTTGTCCCCCGACCTCATTGTAATTGCACACACCGTCCATCTTTTCACTACATAACTATGAAGGAATGGAGGCAACAGCAAAAACTTTACGCCGCGTCTCCCTGCCCACACGTGCGTGTTGTTGACCTTTTGGTTGGTCAACAAGCAAAAGGTCAACAACACGGTCACTTCTCCTTTGCCAGCTCGTCCTGCTTTTCTTTGTCCTGTTTTTCTATCCCTTCTTCTCTCTCTCACTGTGAGAGCACCTTCGTGCTCGGCCTGCAGTGGGGTCGTGTCTCTCCCTCCCCCATCGTGAAGTTTCAATACGGTTGAACGTTGACATAGACGCCGTCCGCAGTGTCGCCGGCGCAGCTTCGGGAAAACTTACAATATTGCTGAGAGGAGGTGCGGTCTTCGGGCTGCTGGCCGAGCCCCCCTTACTCAGACTCGACCGTATCTTATGGTCTCGTCGTCTCCTTTTCAACCTATAAAGCAAGACCCTCGAACTTCACCCAGCACAGTACACGGGGGTGCTGTGCGGGATTAGTCACCACTTTAGAGGATAACTCAGGATCTGAAAATGGAAGGATTGGCTTGAGACAAAAGTGTGTGAGAGGGGAGACTGGACTTTGAGACTCCGGCTCACTCATCCGTGATATGGGACGGACACCAATCTCATAGGACTGTCGTGAGGGTAAAATGAGATACTAGTGAGCGTCAAACAGCGAGCCTGACACCGAGGTCCTCAGTGGGTATTAGCATCCTACCTGGGCGCCCGCCCTCCCCCTCCGGGCTCTGCTGTCTCTCCTCCGTGCTTGGTTAGCTCTCACCTCCCATCCCTGGCCTCCGGGAACCTTGTTTCCTTTATCCTTCCCGTCAGACCCCTCCTTCAGTGCTCTGCATGTCAGTAACGAATAGGAGCTCAACATTTCAACAGGTAGAGGGCAATTTTGTAGCAGGAATTTCCAATGTTTGCCGTGGGGTGGATGAGATAAAACCCCATGGGTGGGCATTCGTTGGCCGTCCTCACCATGGGCGCCCGCCGTGATGGCCAGTGATGACAGGGTTGATGTCCAGGACGCTCAACAACCGGCTCTTCCTCGTCAGAGGGGGCTGATGGCAAACTGGTTTGGCCACAGGGTGTGTTCTAGACGCATCCTGACCTTGGTTCATCCTTTACAGACTCTTGGGCTCTGTGCTGTTACCTGGCCCCACACTTCATATGGGAGCAGCTGCGGGGGGCAGAAAGAATCCAGGCCGTGGGAGCACAGGCTCCTGTTCACATCCTGACCCTGCCAATGCCTCGCTGGGTGATATCGGCCTGTGCTTTCGCCTCCAAAGGGGAATTATCATACCTACGGCACCGGGGTTGTTTGTGGTGAGGCTCAGAAGAGTCTGTCTACAAGCAAGTGTTTTATAAGGAGGGAAATCGGTTGTTATGATTCAGGAATTCCGGTTCCTCTGTCCGTGGCAGAGCTACCACCGGCCATGCCCCCCAACTGTGGACCAGGGAAGATTCCAGATTGGGCATACCTGATAGTAGACATAGCAGTCGTGTTAGTGACACGTGCATTTCTGGGTGTTGGAGGACCTTTCCACCTACGGAATCAGGGTGTGCCCTGAATCCTTGCCGAATCCTTTCCTGACCCGTCCCGTCTGTGCTTTCAGGGGCCCAGGCTTTTTTTTATTAGGCGATTTCTTGGGGTGTTGGAGTCTTCTTCGATCAGGTTTGTGTCAACCCCGGGCGGGCTCCCAGAGCAGTGCCTGGAGTGCTCGTGGCTGGCGGGGGAGCGAGGCAGGAGCAGGTGCCTCCCGTGGGCACGGCGATCGGCTGCTTTCCCGCTGGCCCAAGTCCTGCGGTGCTTGAGGTTTCTGTTTCTGGAAGCGGTTGGCCACATGACTGGGTCGTCGGGTCGCAAATTCCCGGTGCCCCTTGTAATGCAGTTCAGATGCTGTCCTGGGAGTGGGTGGGAATGCGGAGGGGCCGGGCCGGGGTGCTGTGGCTTGGGGGACGGGGGCACCTGGGCCGCCTCGCATCCCGCGCTGGGTACCTGCGCTCGGGTGAGCTCCTGCCACGCTCTTCCTTGAACTTGGCTCACCCCTTACGAACGTTCACAGGGCGCTTGAAGTTGCTCAAGTGTGGTCAGTACCTCGTATTTCATGGAACGTGCCTTTTAGAAATAGACTATTCGAGTGGGCAGAGAGCCCAGAGGCTAAAGGATCCAACCCAGTCTTCAGAGAGGAGGGGATACGCTCGGGGAAGACCTTCCTGACTTGCTCGGGGCCAGCGAGCTGCTCAGTGACCATAAGGTCTGCAGGCCTCAGTGTCCTAATCCCGTTTCTCAGCATCCCCTTTCCAGGCGCTTCTAGTTGGTGGGGCTTGTCCCGGGACCTGATGCTCTCACTGGGCCTCACCCCCCTGTGCGTTCCCTGGGGGCCCTGCCGGGCGACACACACCTCGAGACGTCACAGGGCTCCGTTACAGCCAGGCAAATGCACAGAAGCACAGAGCAGCCCTGAGAGGGAGGAAGGCCAGAGGCGGAGGGGTTGGCCTGTAGGCTGGTGCAGGGGCGAGCTCACACCACACTGCTGCCGATTCGATATGAACATGGTGCTTTAGTATCTGGAGTCTCCCTCGGGTGCCACACGGTGTCCGCGGCGGGCCCCTCCCCTTGGCGTCCTCTGTCCAGGTGCCTGGGTCGCAGGTTGTGAGCTGCAAGTCGCCTCCCCCTGGCCTGGCAGGTTCTGGCTGTCCTGCGGTCATCCTCAGCTGCGGGTCCCCATTGCTAACAGGGTGATGCCAACTGGGGAAACAACACTGCAGGTTGCGGCCTCAGCTGTGGGTCCCCGTCTGCTATCGGGGGGATGCTAACTGGGGAACCGACACTAGCAGGCTGCGGCCCATCAGCTGTGAGTCCCCATCCGCTATGGGTGATGCTAACTGGGGAACCCACACCACAAGCTGCAGCTTCGGTTGTGGGTCCCATCTGCTATTGAGGTGATGCTAACTGGGGAACTGATACCAGCAGGCTGTGGCCTGGGCTGCAGGTCCCCATCCGCTAATGGGGTGATGCTAACTGGGGAACCCACACTGCAGGCTGCAGCCTCGGCTGCGGGTCCTGTCTGCTAATAGGGTGATGCCAACTGGGGAACCGACACCAATAGGCTGCGGCCCATCGGTTGCAGGTCCCATTCTGCTATCGGGGTGATGCTAACTGGGGAACTGACACCAACAGGCTGCGGCCCATCGGCTGCGGGTCCTGTCTGCTAATGGGGTGACGCTAACCAGGGAACTGAGAAATGCGGGAAGCAGGCTCCAGCAGGCGCCACATCACATCCAGGCCCCACATGCTTCCCCACGCAGGTGGGAGATGCTGAGATCCCGGGACCTGCTGGCGGCCGGCTCCCCGAGGGCTGTCCCGGCAGGTGCCTGCATGGACGCTGCACCTGGCTGCCGCGGGGCGGGGCCGCTGGCTGCTGACCAGAGCCCCGCGGCTGAAGGCAGGAGCACCCTGAGGCCTCCCGGGGAATGAGCTGTGCCCTTGGCCACGGTCCCTGTGGCTGCCAGGTCCCCCAGGGCTTCCGCTGTGAGCATGGCTCTGAGGACAGGGATGTCTGGGGGACACTGGCGGGAGGGAGGAGGCTGGCGTTTGGAATCAAATAAAACTGGATTTTGAACTTGGCTCTGGCCTGCGTTAGCTTTGTGACCTTAGGCAAGTGCTTGTGAGGTCAACTGAGAGGCAGCACAGCAACACCCTCCGCAGCCGCAGGGCCTGGGTCTGAAGCCTGCGCTCTGCAGCTGCTTAGTCCCGTGACCTGAGGCAGACCGTTGCTCTTCCTTTGCCCCCATGGCTAACCTGCGGAACGGGGGTGACGACTATTGTGCTTATTTTTTATGATGACCGAACGACTGCAGTAATTTCCTTGGGAAGAAGGCTCCCGGCTCATTGCAAAGACTATGTAAGCTCTTGCTGTTAATTCTGAACGTGGATCCTATTTTCCCGTTTTTGTTAGATTTACGTAACCTGACGTAGATAAATCACCTGTTAAGCTGCTGCTCAATGAACAGTATCTTCATCTTTATCGCGAGCGGGCTTGTAAAGATGTTTACGAACGCTGTCCACACGACGGCCCGTTATCGGGTCCTAAATGGAATCCGCGAGTCCTCAGGAGGCTCCAGGGAGAGAGGCGGTCAGGCCGGTGTCGTCCTCAAGCCTGTTTCTCAGTGAGGGCCCCCATCCCCGGAGGCCAGCGGCGTGAAGGGAGCGGAGCTCCTCCGTGGTCCCAACCACAGCACGAATGAGCGACAGTGGCAGAGGCCTGGACAGTTGCTATTAGTTCAAGTCAGCTCCGATCCTGGTGATAAAAAATCAACGGATTTTTAAAACCTAGCTCACTTGAAAACTGCTAACACGCCCGAGAACAGCTCCGGAAATCCCATCTGTTTCATATTTACAGAACGCTCCGTTCCTTCGGTCTGGGCACCACTGACTCATTTCCATTGTGTCCCTGTGGCAGAGCGTCTTGTCATTACCAAAGAACCAGACAGCAGGTTTCGCGTGCGTGAGAAGCGTGCGTGCCCACTCTTTGTAGTTGGTGTAAGGCTGTCTAAGGATCTGATGACTTGTGATTCACGTGGCAAAGAGATTATGTAATCCAGCAAATTTACAAATATAATCCTTTGATGCAAAGCAATGATGTCTGGACCACACCGAGTCTCCCCTTCCTCTCGCTCGCATCTATCCCGTGGACCTGTCGGGCGTGCGTGAGCGCGGCCTAGCTGGACCCCCCGGCTCCATCTTAGTTTTACCGTTTTGTAGCCGCGTGATCTTGGGCGCGTTAATTAACTAATTAATTAATTAATTCCTCCGTCCCCCAGTTTTCCGATCTATAGAAAGGTTGAGCATGAGAACGTTATCAGTATTCCTCAGGGCTGTCAAGGCTATCCCTGTTGTCGCAGCTCCCGGATCTCAGGACAGTAAATGTTCGTCTCTTATTCCCATCACAGTCGGAGCGGCATGGTGAGGTTCTCCTGGATGGCTCCCTTCCCAGCCGTGGATCCGGTCTAGACCTCTTCCGCTGTGGGCCTGCGTCATCCCCAGGGTTGTGCCGTCCAGTATGGTGGCCTCCTCGGTGCCCTGGACTAACACTGAGTCATGGTAGCTACGTCTCAAGCGCTTGGGAGCCAGATGTGTCTGGTGATGACCAGATCGGACGACACAAGTATGAGACGCGTGGTCGTCACAGGAAGCTCTGTTGGACAGCCTCGCCTTAGGACCTTCTTGTTCTCTGCTGTGTCACCTCCATGTGGCCTGCAAGGGAGAAGAAAGCCCTCCTAAAATCTCGCAGAACAGAAGGAAAAGGTTTCAGGAGTTTTTCTCCTCTTTCTCCTGCTGAGCTCAGGGCCTCGTTGTCCGTAGATCAGAGGATCATATTTTCTGAATACAGAAGACACCGTATGATGTGAGTTCTGTAGGCTTGCTTTTTGAGATTCCTACAAAATTATTATAGAAAATGCTCTTTCTTGACATATCCTGCTCTCGAGCCCGTTGCCTTGATGAAAAATCCTATTTTGGACCCCGGGAGCTGAATATTCTCTCGTCTTCTCTCTTTCCTTCCCTTTCATCGTGATCTTCCTGCCACCGCCACGGACGGCAGGCTCACTCCGCCGGGAGAGACAGTCATCCCCACGGAAGGCAGAAGGGAAAAAGCACGTTAGCGTTCACGCGGTTACCCTGTGGACGCATCCTGCCTTCTCTGGCCTCTGGTCTTCGCAGGAGTCCCCGGCCCCTAGCTCTTTGCTTCAAAGGGTTAATGCTGGGGGAACAGGATGTAAAAACCTGACCCTGGCACACCGCGCCTGATGCTGAAACTGTGACCTATCCTAACTCAAATGGTCTCATTTAACCAATACGCGACCAGGAATCGGTCACATTGGTTTTTTGCCACTATATTTCTAATTATATGACTACTATTTAATTTGGATTATCTCATTGTTCAGGAAGCTGCAACCTGACCTCAGGAAGCCAATCTTTGTCTCTCCGACATCCTCTTATGCCTTTTCAAAGTCATGACTAGAGACTATATTAGGAATGTTCCATTTAAATCGTAATTTTTGCCTCAATGATAACATAGAAATGTTTTATTCATTTTTCTTATACGTCATTTGACTCTTCTGCCCTCGTTATTTTGTGCTAATTTGGTTGCGTGTTTGGCTCAGGCTGTTGGGGGAACCCTGAGTTAGGAAACCTGCCATCGCTATTTCGAGGGTCACCAGCTGCCTAAAGTCAATTTACATTTTGGTCGATCCCGCTTGCGGAAGAGTTGGGGGACTTGTCACTGGATCTTTTATTCTGAAGTTTCTTGTAGTTTTGTGTAACCGGTGTTTAATTAAATTAAGTGAGCACTTGCTACGTGCAGAGTGTCACACGGTGGAGAGGCTAAAAAAATAAAAAATACGGTCACGTCGTTGGTGGGTTTCCTCCCCAGCACTTGCCGCATCATCTAATTGTCTTATTTATGTACTTTCTTACATACACGTTGTCCATCTCGCCTACTGCAAGTGCAGAGACCGGTCTTCTTTTTGTTGCTGTAAATCCAGCTCCTGGCACGTTGCCTGGAACATAGAAAATTCAAAATAAACTTTGTTATCTGGAAGAGACAAAGATGCTTACGTTCTCTGGTTCTCCCACTTCTCCATCTATCAAACCCCCCTCCGCCCCATCAGACTTTCCTTGGGCCCCGCGAGCAGTCCCCTCCTGGGATGTCGCTGCATTTACTGTTGGTCCTGTCCACCCCTTGCACTATCAGCCCAGGGCGGCCTCTTTATTCTCAGTTTATGATGCTCCTATTACGTATTTCCTGATTGATATATGCAACGGTATTTTGTAAAATGCAAAGCACCTTCACAAGGATTGTGATTAGAAGCTCCTGGAAGGGGCATCCCTGGGTGGCTCAGCGGTTTAGCGCCGCCTTTAGCCCAGGGCGTGATCCTGGAGACCTGGGATCGAGTCCCACGTCGGGCTCCCTGCATGGAGCCTGCTTCTCCCTCTGCCTGTGTCTCTGCCTCTCTCTCTCTCTCTCTGTGTCTCATAAATAAATGAATAAATAAATAATAAAATCTTTAAAATAAATATTAAATATATTTAATGTATATTTTTTATATTTAATTTCTAATAAAATAAAATAAAAATAAAAATATTATTTTTAATATTTAATGAATAAATATATTCATTTTAAATAAATTTAAATATTTTAAATAAATATTTTAAATAATAAAATCTTTAAAAAAACTTAGAAGCTCCTGGAGGTTAGTGGAGTGAGGGTATAGTATCTCCTGTGGAACTTGAGACTGTCCCCTGTATCGTGTCAATGAACTGATGCATGAGTGATGACTTTTCCTGCTTTTAAAGAAGACCAGTCATGACCCCAGCTCGAGGTTGAGTTTTTCCTCAGCTACACACGTCCTTATGCGAACAAACCCCTGCCAGCAGCTTCATCCCAGAGGTTCCCCCCTCCTGTGCCTCCTCTTGGCCTTCAAACCAACATTCATTGTCTGTTGGGTGTCGGGCAGACTTGCTGTCTCAACAACGTGCCTGAGATGGAAGCTGGAACACTGCACCCGTGGAGGGAGTCTGCGGCGAAGTCCTCGGGTGCTCCGAGGGCCGCATCACTCAGTAGGCCCTCGGCGCGGACTCAGGCTTTGGTGCTGTCAGGGTGGCTCGTCCGGTGTGTGAACTACCGGGGGCCTTCCAGAAAAACACTCTCCTTGTCTTAAGACCATGTTGTGATGCTCTTGACACGCCGCTGACTGCCCAGGCCCGGCTAGCGGGGAGACTTGGGTCGAACTGGAGGGCACGCGCAGCGGTGCATGTGCTGGCTAGACCCAGATGGTGCTGGGCAGGGCGTCGTCCAGGAAAAGACGCTGGTCCTGGTGCTGTGGAATCGCTCTGGGTTTGCATGGCAAAGGCGTGATGGAAGAGGCCTTTGCAAGAGGGCAGGCTCTTGGCCAGGTCTTTCCTCAAGGTCCTGGGCATATTTTCCCTGAGCGTTTGGCACTGAGAATTTTGTACCAACTTATAAAGCACATTATAGAGCATATTTTCTGTTTATTTTTGAGCTTTTAAAAATTATTTATTTATTATTTTTTTGTAAATGAGAACCAGAGGTGTAGGTGTTCCTTAGCAGAGGAGCAAGGTTGTCCCGAGAGCCATGCATCTGTCTCCGGCCCACGCTCAGCCCCTGTGCATATGCACTAGTGTAACCACTGGGTTTCGGGAGCCGCCAGGCGTGTCCGTGGGGACGTGCTCTGTGCGGTCTTCCTGGGCTCGCCGACCCCTTCCGAAGCCGGCAGCCCAGGGATCAGCTCCTGTGAAGTGTCCATGTCTGGACTTGGCAGTGGCTTCGCCTTTTGTGCGGATGGCGTCTGGAAGGCACCGGATGTCACCAAGTGCTCTTGCCGCTTAGACGGAAACCATGCGTTCAAAGCCTTGGAGTCACTGCACGATTTGGTCGAGAAGATACAGGGCAGGACCAATGCCCCCGAATGCGGTTTGGTTTTGCCCCCGATTATCTGTGTGGCCTCATAGGGAAGAGATGTTTGGTTTCTGTGTAGACACAGAAGCTACCCTCAGCCTCCCGCCTGCGGAGGCGGCTTGGGAGGAGAGGCCTCCCCCGGGAGACTCCACGTGAGCATTGGCAGTGAAGCCTGGGACCACGCGTCCCTTTGGCGTGTCCCGTGGGGGACTGGCCACCTCTACCGGGGGCCACACTGAGCCCTCAGCCCACCTGCCCGAGCCGCAGCCCGGTCCCAGGACCCGGCATCCTCGGCTTCCCCACCGCTCTGCTCTCAACTCACCGCGAACACGGTGCCCTCGGGGGGGACCACAGCCTGCTTCCCAGAGCGGGTTCTCGCGCTTACCCCCGGTTTTGCTGCGGGCTTGACAGTGCCGTCGGGAGCCCTGCTCTGGTGCCACTGCGCTGCCCGGGCCTGGAGGGCTCCCCACGTTGTCCAGACGAGGGGTGGCTCTATCTGCCGAGCAGGCAAGGGTCTGAAACGGAAAATAAGGAAAACAGAAAAACCAAAATATCCTCCTGAAGCGACCATGTGAAGGAGCCTTCAGAACCCGGGGTCGGGGGGTGTTCCAGGGCAACCGAGCCTCCGGGGAAACCTGTCTGGCCACCGGCCCCACCTAGGGAAAGCGCTCGTCTGCCCCAGGGCCTCTCCTGACCCCGAGCCCTGGGCACGTCCTGGGGGGCAGAGGCTGATGGGGGGGGCCCCGCTGGAGACCCAGGTCATGGGATAAGCCTTCCCCTGCACATTTCCCCAAGTACCCCTCGCCGCCTCCTCCGACCGCCCCAGAGCACCTGCTTTGTTGTGGCAGCTCCTGGGGCACCAGATGTCAGTGGCCACCGCGGGATGTGTCCCGCTCCAGTCCGCTGCTGCTCTGGGGCAGCCGGACCCACGGGGGCGGCCAGCCTGGCCATGGCCACGGAGCAGCCTGTGCCCCGAGGGTCAAGCGTCCTGGTGGCCACACCTGTCCCCGCACCCGGGCCACATCTTCCTGGACCCGTGCCTGCTTGGATGCCAGGCCCGAGGGGTGCCACGCAGCCTGCAGTGCCTCAGGACATCCCTGAACTCAGAGGTGGGTGACAGGGCAGTGTGTGGTCCCTCCCCATGCCCGTCTTGGAGCCCGGCTTCACCTTCTCACTTGGGATCTGCATCCTGGCAAGACAGCCTTGCAGCCCGAGACTGCGTGCCCTTCACCCTGCATCATGGAAGGGCCCAGGGCTGCTCGCGGGCAGCCTCCCGCTTCTCCGCTCCACGCTCGGGAATGTGGAATAATCTGTGTCATGCGAAGTGGGATCCCGCCAAAGAATCACAGGAACAGGTGCCAGTAACCAAATGTGAGAGACTCCTCGACTGTTGGAAGCGCAGAGGGAAGAAATGCGGTGAGGCCTGAATGCAGGGGCGGAGAGCGGACCGAAAATCCCATTTCAAGGAGTCCTTGCAAAGCGGGCTGGAAACCAAACAGAAAGCTCTATTCTTTTCAGTCTCAGCAGCCGTCGGCGGCGGCGAGGCCTGTAAGTAAGCGTCCAACCGGTTTCCTCTAGGCTGACTTTCGTTTCTCTTGGAAAGTATTCTGCTGATTAAGATTGTTTTTTTTTTTTTAATTTAAACCACTCCCTCTTCTGAGGGAAGAGACCTATTTTATGCATAGGAGTCAGCTCTGTGCATTTTATATATTAGGACCAGAGGCCTTTAACGAGTCTATTTTTAATTCTTATTCATTTTTATATTTTAAAGATGTCAGTGTTGGGGGTGGGACAGAAGGAGAGGGAGGGAGGATCCTAAGCAGACTCCGGGCTGAGCAGGGAGCCCGACAAGGGGTGGGGACCACTGAGCCGCCCAGGCACCCCTCAGATGAAGATGTTTCTAAGATGCCAAGTTTAAATAAACAACACGACAAAAGAAGCCTTATGACATCTATTAAAGGGACACCTGGGGGGCTCAGGGGTTGAGCGTCTGCCTTCGGCTCAGGGTGTGACCCTGGGTCCTGGGATTGAGTCCTGCCTTGTGCTCCCCGCATGGAGCCTGTTTCTCCCTCTGCCTGTGTCTCTGCTTCTCTGTCTGTGTCTCTCATGAATAAATAGATAAAAAATCTTAAAAAAAAAAACCATCTATTAAAGTTCAACTGCTGTCTGTAGTTGGGGGTAGGAGGAAGTAAATATATTCAATCATTGTCAGAATCTTCTAGAACAGTTGTCTCTACAATTACCTGGAGAGCTCGGGTCACTCCCGGTTTTCAAGAGACTTGATCTCAGTCCAGTTTCCTTTATTACTAATCGATGGGATGACTTCTTGATCTTAATGGTAATTTTATATTTGCTTCATCATCTGACATGGCACCATTCTTACGATAAATAGAAGCACATGACCCTCTTCCTAATTACACAAGCAATGTTGGCTCTATTGTAGGACATTTGAAAAATTTAGAGAAGTCCGGCTAAAGAATCCTACGATCCCACCTTCCGGAGATGCTCACATCGGGGTTTGGTGTTTACCTCGCCAGGCTATGGTCGTATTTTCCTCCTCTCACCCAGTTCATTTTTGGGATATTTTTATCCACTGGCTACTGTGGCTCGAGTTCGGTGTAGCCAGTGAGCTCCAAGTGACTGACATGTTTATGACTTACTTGCTCGGGAGACGCCTCCGTGGAGCTGAGGAAACCAGGCTCGTGTCTAGAAACCTGCAGTCATCATAATTTTGAGGAAATTCGTCAGTTCATTCTTTATTCTACCGACTTTACGGACACATCATGGACTTATGAGACTGTGTAAGTTTACGGCGTATAGCATGATGGTTTGGCACACGCGTGTATTGTGGAATGTTTACCGCGGCAGGGTTGGTTCACATGTCCTTCGCCTCGCGTGATTACCGAGCAGGTGCTGCTGTGATGGTAAGAACAACGAACATCTGCTTCCACAGCGACTTTCAATTATACGGTACAGTATGACGAAGGAGAGTTACCACGTCCCTGGAACTTATTCCTCTTCGAACTGAAGGTTTGGACCTACTGGCCAACGTCTCCTCGTCCCGCCGCCGGTCCCTCCCAACCACCTTCCTACATTTTGCTTCTATGAGTTTGGCTTTTTTAGATTCTAGATGTAAATGAGTTTACATGGCATTTGTGTTTTCCCGTCTGACTTGATTTAAAAAAAAAAAAATCACACTGCCCTCAAGTTCTAGCCATGTTGCCACAAATGCTAGAATTTCCTTCCTTATTTGGCTGAGTACTTACATATACCCACATTTTCTTCATTCATTCATTCGTTGGTAGATACTTAAGTTATTTCCATGTCTTGGTAATTGTGAATGATGCTCAAACAAATATGGGAGTTCAGATGTCTCTTTGAGATCAGGACTTCATCTCTTTTGGGGAGATACTAGGCGTGCGATCTCTGGATCGTACTGTAGATCTTTTAAGCAACCTTCATACTGTTTCCAAGTCCTGTGCCCGTGGACGTTCCCTCCAGTAGTGCACAGGGGTTGGCTTTTCCCCACATTGTCACCAGCATGTCTCTTGTGTTTTTGATGACAGCCTTTCTGACAGACGTGAGGCGATATCTCACTGCAGTTCTGACTTGCATTTCCATGATGATTGATGATGCGGAGTACCTTTCATGTACTTGTTGGCCGCTTGCGTGTCTGCTTTGGAAAAATGTTTAGATTCTTTGCCCATCTTATTTTTCTTTGCTTGTTTTTTTAAGTAAAAAAACAGATTGTTTTTTGGTTTTGCTATTGAGGTGTAGGAGTTCCTTATGTAATTTGGATTATAACGCTTTATTGGATATAAGAATTGCAAATATTTGCCCCTATCCTGTAGATTGACTTTGCATTTTTCTTCTTCTTCTTCTTCTTCTTCTTCTTCTTCTTCTTCTTCTTCTTCTTCTTCTTCTTTCTTTTCTTCTTCTTCTTTTGTTTTCCTGTGTGGAAACTTTTTAGCTTGTTGTAGGCCCACTTGTTGATTTTGTTTCCTTTTTTAATATTTTTTATTTTTTATTTATTTTTTTTATTTATGATAGTCCCACAGAGAGAGAGAGAGAGAGAGAGAGAGAGAGAGGCAGAGACACAGGCAGAGGGAGAAGCAGGCTCCATGCACTGGGAGCCCGACATGGGATTTGATCCCGGGTCTCCAGGGTCACACCCTGGGCCAAAGGCAGGCGCTAAACTGCTGCGCCACCCAGGGATCCCTGTTTCCTTTTTTAAGCAATAAAAATTGAGTTAATTTTTGTAAGTTTTTGTAAGTAGTGTAAGATAGAGGCCCATTTTCATTTTTTGGAATGTAGCTATCTAGTTTTCCTAAAACTGTTTACTGAAGAGACTATGCTTTCCCCGTTGAGAATTCTTGGCTTCCTTGCCAAATGTCAATTGACCTTATATGTGTAGGTTTATTACTGGACTCTCAGTTCTGTTCCAATGATCCACGTGTCTGTTTTTATACCAATATCATACTGTCTTGACTACTACAGCTTCATAATATAGTTTGAAATCAGGAAGTGTGATGTCCCTGTGTTCTTTCTCAAGATTTCTTTAGCTATTTGGAGTCTTTTGTGGTACCACAGAAATTTAAGATTGTTGTTTGCATTCCTGTGAATAATACCATTGAAATTTTGATGATAGGAATTTCGTTGAATTTATAGCTGGGTTTAGGCGGCATGGACATTTTAACAGTATTCTGATCTATGACTATGGAATATCTTTCCATTTATTTCTGTCTTCTTCAATTTATTTCAGAAGGCTTCTAGAGTTCTTGGTTCAATAGATCTTTCACTTTGGTTAAATTTATTCCTAAGTATTTTATTCTTTTTGATGCTACGGGAAATGGGACTGTTTTATTCTTTCTGGATAGTCCATTGTTAGAATAGAAATGCAACTGATTTTTGTATGTTGATTTCATATCCTGAAACTGCTAAATTCATATATTAATTCTAACTGTTTGGGTATGGAGTCTTTAAGATTTCTTTTTTTTTATTTTTAAAGATTTTATTTATTTATTCATGATAGTCACAGAGAGAGAGAGAGAGAGGCAGAGACACAGGCAGAGGGAGAAGCAGGCTCCATGCACCGGGAGCCCGACGTGGGACTTGATCCCGGGTCTCCAGGATCGCGCCCCGGGCCAAAGGCAGGCGCCAAACTGCTGCGCCACCCAGGGATCCCTCTTTAAGATTTCTTAATGCAAGATTATGTTATTAGCAAACAGGTAATTTTACTTACTCCTTTCTGATTTGGATGTCTTTTATTTCCTTTCTATGTCCTAGCTGGTGCTTCCAGTACTATATTGAATAGGTATGGTGATAGTGAGCGCCTTTATCATGTTCTGATCTTAGAGGAAAAGCTTTCAATCTTTCATTGTTGAGTATGATACTAGCTGTGGGCTTGTCATTTGTGGCCTTTATTATATTGAGGTATGTTCTTTTCATACCCAGTTTATTGAGATTTTTTTAAATGAAAGAATGTTGACTTTTGTCAAATGCTTTCTTTTGCATCTTTTAAGAGGATCATATAATTTATTTCTTTCATTCTATTAAGGTGATGTACCACGTCTATTGATTTGCATATGTTGAAACATCCTTTCATCCCAGAAATAAATCCCACTTAATCATGTACATGATCCTTTAAATGTGCTGTTGAATTCCATTTGCTAGCATTTTGTTGAAGATTTTTGCATCCATGTTCATCAGGGATGTTGGCTTACAGTTTTCTTGTAGCATCCTTATCTGGCTTTAGTATCAGGGCAATGCCGGCATCACAAAATGAGTTTGGGAGTGTTCCCCCTCCAACTTTTTGGAATATTTCAAGAAGGATTAACATGAATTCTTCTTTAAATGTTTGGTAGACTTCACCTGTGAAGCTGTCTGGTCTTGGGCTTTTCCTTGTTGGGAAGTTTTTGATTATAGATTCAATCCCCTTGCTCTTTGGTCTATTCAGATACTCTATATCTTCATAATTCAGTATTAGCAACTTGTATGTCTCTAGGAATTTGTCCGTTTCTTCTAGGTTTTCCAATTTGTCAGGATATGATTTT
This sequence comes from Nyctereutes procyonoides, assembly GCF_905146905.1. Classification (NCBI taxonomy): domain Eukaryota; kingdom Metazoa; phylum Chordata; class Mammalia; order Carnivora; family Canidae; genus Nyctereutes; species Nyctereutes procyonoides. The sequence continues at coordinate 72,123,415 of NW_026575142.1, forward strand.
TCATAGTAGTCTTTTATAATCCCATGTATTCCTGTGGCAATCCATTGTAATGTTTTCTCTTTCATTTATAATTTTGTGTGAGTCCTCACTTTTTTTCTTGGTTGGTCTACCTAAAGTTAGTCTATTTTGTTTATCCTTTTAAAAAATAACTCTTAGTTTTGTGGATCTTTTTTTTTAACTACTTTATTTATTCATGAGAGATACACAGAGCGTGGCAGAGACACAGGCAGAGGGAGAAGCAGGCTCTCTGCAGGGAGCCCCATGCAGGACTCGATCCCAGGACCTGGGATCACACCCTGAGCCAAAGGCAGACACTCAACCACTGAGCCACCTGTTGATCGTCCCTGTTGATCTTTTGTATTGTTTTTCTATTCTCTATTTTATTTGTTTCTGCTCTGATCTTTGTTATTCTGTTCTTTCTGCTTATTTTGGGCTGCTTCTTCTTTTTGTACTTCCTTGAAGTGTAACGTTAGCTTGGTTATTTGAGTTGTTTTTTTTTTTAAGTGTGGACAGTTATTGCTACAAACTTCCCTCTTAGAACTGCTTTTGCTGCATCTCATAAATTTGTATATGTTGTGTTTCTATTTTTATGTGTTCCAATATGTTTTTTGATTTCCCTTTGGATTTCTTCTTTCATCCATTGGTTGTTCAAGAATGTGTAGTTTAATTTCCACATATTTGTGAGTTTTCCAGCTTTCTTCCTGTTATTGATTTCTAATTTTATATAATCGTGGTCATGAAAGATGCTTAGTGTGATTTCAGTTTTCTTCCATTTACTAAAGCTTGTTTCGTGATCTATTATATGATTTATCCTGGAGAATGCTCCATGTGTACTTGAGGGAATGGGTATTCTGCTGCTGTTTAATGGGATCATCTGTATATGTTTGTTAGGTCCAAGGTATAGTTCAAGTCCACCAATTTCCTTATAATGGGTGTTCTATCCATCAATGACAGTGGCATATTGAGTTCCCTACTATTACTGTATCATTGTCTATTTCTTCCTTCAGATCTGTTAGTATTTGCTTAATGTACTGAGGGGCTCTGATGCTGAGTGTATGTATATTTAAAATTGTTTTATTATCTTGATGAATTGACCCCTTTATCATTATATAATGACCTTATTTATCTCTCATTACAGTTTTTGATTTGGTCTATTTTGTTTGATACAAATATAGCTACCCCTGCTCTCTTTTGCTCTCCTTTTGCATGAAATATCATTTTTTATCCCTTCACTTTGAGCCCATGTATGTCCTCAAAGCTGACGTGAGTCTCTTGTAGACAGCATATTAATTGGGGCATTTCTTAAAAATTGATTTAGCCACTTTGCCCCTTGTGATTAGAATTTTAATTATTTTCTTCCTTGTTATCTCATCCTATGGTTGGTATTTGCAGCCTGTTTTTCTTTCTTATTCAAAGCTATATATATATAATTTCAGCTTTGCTGGTGTTAGGGTGAGGTGAAACTGAAGAAAGTTCCTTGTGCAGGGCACCGAAAGGCTGAGGAAGCTGATCGCTCACTCCACTTTCCCAATGAGTGGGAGCTCTTTCCATTCAGAGCTTCATCCTACTGCTGAACACTGCCAACCTGGTGGATGCATTGAGATAAGTAAATGAATCTTCTCTTCCTTCCCTTTTTGTGTAGTTATTCTCAGGTGGCTTGTTGTTGTTGTTGTTGTTCCACTATGTTGCTGAAGGTTCTTGAGTGGACTCCTGAGCTCTCCCAGAGTATTTTTGTTCATGGAAAACTGTCTAATTACTGATCTCTGTGAAAGGATGGAGGCTGGGGCTCCTACTCCACCATTTTAGGGACATCCCACTGTTTAATCTTAATATCACAAATCCATATGCAGGTACCAAATGCCCATTACCTTGCTTTTAAATTTTTTCTTAACTCATTTTTCCCCCCCCGAATTGATATATTTTCATCTTCTGAGGTCACAGTCAGGTAAAAGAAGTAATAGTGAACTTGGAGTCAGAAAATCTGAGATTAAGCTATGGTTGAATTTTCGAAGAGCTTTGTGATGTGGGTCCAAATGAGCAAATTTATCTGGGCTCAGAGTTTTCAACTGTGACTGGTGATAATAATGCTCACCTCGCAGCTTGCTGGGAAAGGATGTGTGGGAGGAATGGGAATAAGTGAGAGGACATATTTGGGTCTCATGTAAACTGCAAAGTGTCCTACTGATGAAAAGTAGTCTTCCAATTATATTTACCTATGAAAATGTGGGCACATTTCCACTGGAGATGTTTTAGATGAATTGCTCAAAAACATTTGATCAATTTTCGACTGATAGTGTTGCAACTCTCTCTAGGAAATAGTAGCCAATTTGTTCCAGGACAGTTTCTCAAACTTCTGTACCAATTAGAATAACTCTCTGAGGTCTGACAGGAGGAACTGGCTCAAGGTTCTAAAAGCACTGCCAAGACAAGTAGTTGGGCAAGTTTGTGGTACCAAGGGACTCATGATTTCTTGTTGCCGGGTTCTCTTCTTAATTAACAATCACTGTTCTGCTATCGTAGCCAGCACACACCCCTGTCAGCAGGCTGCTTTTCAGGATGAACCTGCCCTGATTACAGGAATGTAAGAGGAAATACTTCCAAACAGCTCCAAACCTAACCACTCCCAGGTAATGAGGAGATCCATCATGGTCTCTGAGAATGTGTCCTGTCAGCTCTAATCTCCTGTCAGCATCCCCTTGGGAGCGTTTCTTTGAAGTCTCTGAGTCAAAAAAGCAAAGACTCCCTCACATCCCCACATCCTCTCCCCACTCTCCATGGTAACTAAAGCTTCCTGCACATTTTTTTTTCTGGGCTTTTTCTGACAATACCAACCATAGCAGAAATAACCGGGAGTGTTAGTACACCCCAGATAATCTTACATTAGGTACTCCTTAGACTGTCTGTGGGCCACGGTTTAGACTTACGATGTGTAGGTTTGTAGATATTGAAACTGAGGCAAAAGAGACACTGAGTGACTGGCCCCCGGATGCACCAAGTGATTACTTACTCTAATTGGAGTTTTCTTGATTCCCTGTCCTCCGTTGGGTCCCATGTCTACTATCTAGAAATCATGAAAATGCATTTTCAACGTCCACCTCTTTTAAGATAGTACATTTCTCTTCCTTGGTTATCACGTCCTTATTTTCTCTTCTTTAATATTTGCTGTTCTATATTTGGATCTCTCTTCTACTTTGGCTTCCTTCATTGCCAAATTGCCTTGTTACTCATTTATGTTTCTTTTCTTCTCCTTATTGGCCTTGTGAAATTTTATGATATTTCACCCTCATTGGGTGGGACAGTTCAAACCTCAGGCTCTGGTGCTGGAGTTACTTGCATGGTGGCTCCAGAGAGGTTAAGAAAAGGACGACTTTGTGTGCATGTGTGCAACAGGAAATACTTTTATATTTTTCTGTCAACATGCACTTAGCAGCATGCAGGAAAAGAAAATGGAACACAGAACATTAGAAAAGCAAAGAATTAATTGTTCACTAATGAAAGGTTGAGTCATAGGCAAAGGGAAGAAATTACTCTAGAGAATCAGGGAAATAATTAGGTCCAGGGAGGCAGAAAGTCTGATCCAGATGGTGGGAGCTCCAGGGGAGGGTAAATCATGCATCAGGGAGAGATAAGAGAGGGAGGAAGGAGGATATGAAATAGGCTGGCATCCAACAATTCTATGCCAGGATGGTAGGAATGTAACAGGAAATACTTTCACAAAGCTCCAAAACTGAGTTCCACTCCCAGATATATTTTAATTAAAATAGTCATGGTGCTGCAGGGTCTGGAGAACCGATCCATTTAGAGTATTTTCTGAACTATATTTCTACATAATCCTGTATCTTTGCTAGATTCATTTAATGTGACTTGGTCTTATTCCAGCAAAAGATTCTGTAAGTTTTTTTTGAGGTCAGGGATCATGTTTTATTTTCTTCCAAAGCTCCTAGCACAGTGCTGAGATCATGATAGAGTTCATTAAATACTTGGTAACAGATTTAGCAATTAATTCTTATTAATGGAAAAGGGAAAATACCAAATATTCCCTTTGAAATGAGCACGAATTATTGCTTTGAGGTTTCCAGAGCCCTTTTTGCCAGTAGAAACAATGAGAAAATCAGAGAAGTAAGTCCGTAGGTTCTAAGCTACCTTGAGGGAACCCGTGTCATGTACGGAGAGCGATGATGGTCCCTTCCCGTCACCTCTTCCCCCAAACACATGCATGGGGACAGACAAAATGAGATGAACTGAAGTGGCTTGTTGTGTAGAAAGAACCCTCTGTCTACATATTCTAATCCAAGTATCAGTTAACAAAATGTTTGCCAATGACCGATACTTGTTATGTTGGTTAGTAGGGAATCAATTTTCCCCGTCAGAACTTTTAAGGAATCTTAAAATGGCCAACTCAAATAGGCCATTTAGTGGTTTCTTGTCTCTTCTCCTCACCCCCTTTATAAATGTTGAGCCATATGTTTGAGAACATACAGCTGTCCTTGTTCAGAAGAGCCCAAAATAGCTAGATTCCCCTGCGCTTCTTTGGGTGCTAAATGTGTTTACATTCAAAATGCATGTGGGAAGTGCCTGATTTTACATAGTTTTTTTTTTTCCCCCTGACTGTCAGCAACTTTTCTATAACCTTTACTTAGTTCAACTAACCTAAACTTTGAGTTTAGTTTCATCCATCACTACATCATCTCAGGTGCTCCATCTTCCTGTCATTTGCTTTTCCATAATTAAAAAGTTCCCCGTGATGGATATGACAGCCTGTTTTCCGAGCCACGTGTAGTGCTGGGCAAGGTTATTTCGGTATGCAGATATTCTAAACAACGCTCGAAGTGAACAGAGATGTGATATCCCACTCATGTGCCAGAGATCCTCTTCAATTTTGACTTACCTAAAATAAACACCGGGGAGCATGACAAAGCATTGTAAAGAATGAAGGCTCCTGTCTTTTCTGATACTTCATTGGCTCAATGAACCAAGAGAGTTCGAGTGAATGCTTCTCTTTCTCCCATATGGTTTCCTAGTGAAGTGCAGGCTCCAAGGACTAAGCTGATTAAGTGAGAAATAAATGATTGGCTCAGGCTCATTGAAAAAGAAGGAGTGCTGTTAAATCTCAACTTCCGGAGATTACCTGAGATGATGTCATGCCATGGGAATTCTGGGGGGACGCTTTGGATGTGGGAGATGTTATTGTTGTTGTTGTTTTCTTTTGCTATCGTATAGAAAAGGAGAGGCCACATGACTTAAAGTTATGTCTTCACAATCATTGACTTGAAATGGTCGCATACTGACCCGTTGAGCTTAGATTGCTTGAGGATGGGGACATAATAAAAGTGAAGACTATATACAGTGATCTTTTTAAAGAAATATCTGCCAGTGTCTAGTCTGTCTATTGGTTTGGCTCCTATGTTGTTTCCCACCTGGACATCCTGGTCTCTTGTCTCTGCTGGTCCAAGTGCTACCCTTCAGCGCCAGCTCAAACCTCTCCTTCTCTAAAGCCTTCTCCTACCTCATCCCCAACCGTTGACTGTTGTCCTCCTCTAAATCCTCATAGCCCTACTATCCTTAGTATCCCCCTGACACTTGGCTGTTATGACATCATATCACTTAATTGATTACCTGTGTAAATGGTGATGTGCACAAATCTTGAGTAGGTGACCATCGCCTGGATCAATATATGGAACATCTCCATCCCCGAGGAAGGTATCAGCTCAATTCTTCCCTTATTTGTCCTCTAATATGAATTGTGAAAGTTCTAAGGAGGCACCTAGAGACTAGAAAGAGTTGGAGTTGATTCCTAACCCAAGTTCTGAAGGAAAAGGGGACTTTTACTTGTTGTGAGGGCCTGGTGAGAGCTTGAGCCTCACAGAAGAGAAGTGAGCCCTGGACAGCAGCCGTGGCCCGAAGAATCACAACTACTGTCTGAACCAGGCGGGGCGGGGAGGGAGCTGGGGCATAAAGACCTTCACTCTGCTCAGGCAGCCCTTGGATCTCTTGCTGGCCTTCCACTAGCCAAACCCAACTATAAATCAGAGGGGAAGGGGACTTAGGGATGCAGCTTCTGGAGGTCAATCCCCCTGCAGCAAAGCAGAGAATGGATTTAGGCACATGAAGGACAAACATAATAATCAGCAAAGACCATGTTATGCTTCTATGTCCGCGATGGCCCTTGGTATATTGTTAGGTTTAAAGGGAATGATTGATTTGTTGCCTGAACTATTAATTTATAGACAGGGAGTTGCTTTTATTGAAAATTGTGGGTCAGCAATAGCAACTGCTTAATTCCTTAAGAGAAGTGCGGGGGGTGCTTCTGGGTGGTTCAGTCAGTTAAGTGTCTAACACTTGATCTCTGCTCACGGTTGTGAATTCAAGGCCCAGTGAGGAGCCTACTTAAAAGAGAGGGGGAGGTAGAGAAAGGGAGAAAGAGCGAAAGAAAAAGGAGCTGCCGGCTATGAGTTCAAAGTTTTGTTTGGAATCCTTAGGTTTGTAAAAGGAAGAAGGTGAAGGGGTGGCTCTTCTCCAAAATGATGCTACTCACTGAAACAACATAATAGTTTCAACGTGGCTCTTGTGCCACCAGAGTTACGATCACTCGAGTGTCTTCACAAGCTGCTAAACACTTGTTAATGCAATTGCTGTATTAGTTCTCTTTATTGCAATGCAATGAAAAGCTCTTCCATGCTACTGGGTGGGGAAATTTCGTGACTTAGGTCTCTTCGTGTTGAGCTCGTAGTGTCTCGGAGTTGTAACGGGGGCAAGCACGGCCCCTGGCTCACTGTGGGGTTTTGGTGGGGAAGCATTTAACTCTGTGTCTCCAGAAAGTAAGGACCATAATAGCATCATTTAATGGAAAGTATTTCCCGTAGAATTTTTGTTCACCTCCAGGAGAAGTTTTTCACTGTTATTGTATAAATGCAAATCTTCTCCTGAGCATATACTTAATCTGTGTTTACTGAAGAGCATTAACTGATACCCATTTTGTCCAAAATATAAATTAAACTCTTGGCAGACTTTAACATGTTTTGGAAATAGAAGGGTCTGTTGGAGGCTTCCATTTCATTCCAAAGGAAAGCAGAACAAATCAGGATCCTGGAAGATTATACCACCCAGGAGTCCTGCCAAGCCTAGGTGAGGCTTTTGTGAATCTGGACTCCCTTACATCTTATTTCCTATTCATTTGTTCCAAGGAAATCTAACTTGTCAGGAGGCTTGAAGATAATGACTATCCCTGGGAGTATCTTGTGCTGATTTTCATGATGTCTTAACCGAAGCAACTGGTTGAGGAAGGAGCCAGATGGCATCTCTACACTTAACCCTGCGGATGGAAAGCTCCGGCTGGTTCCTGTGAACACCTGGATCCCGCTGGGGGGTTCTGCTTGGCCTGTCACTGCCCTCACACAGCTTTCATTGCAATGCTGCCCATTTGCTGTTGCGAACCGTGGTTCAACTTTGTTCTCCCCATCATCGCACTCCTAAAACACACGAGCTCATCAGCTGGCAAGTTGTCTGCCGCTAGACACCTTCCTGTCATCTCTTTGCCTGCTCTACCCTAGGCCATGCTCTGACTTCTGTTGGCTTCCATCTCGCAGTCTGCTCCTTGGCTCCGCTCCTCTGATAACCTGTTTGGTTCCTCATTCTCTGGCTCAGCTTTGGCCTTTGCCTCTTTGGACACGGTCTCTGTGTTTGCCGCTCCGTTCTGGGCACTTAGAAAAGCTTCCATGTCTTCGCCTCATGTCTCACTACGGAAACAGTATATAAGACAAGCCTTTTTTTTTTTTTAAAATCACTATCCAAATTGTTTCATTAGCTTAATTTAGGAGAAACATTTGAGGTTTTCCAACAGATCTAGAGAATTCTGCTGTGGTAACTGATATACTGAAGAATCATTTCTTTTTTTTTTCTTTTTTTGAAAATTTTATTTATTTATTCCTGAGAGACACAGAGAGAGAGGCAGAGACACAGACAGAGGGAGAAGCAGGCTCCATGCAGGGAACCTAATGTGGGACTCGATCCCGGGACTCCAGGGTCATGCCCTGGGTCAAAGGCAGATGCTCAACTGCTGAGCCACCCGGGCATCCTTGAAGAATTATTTCTTGATTCTTAGCTTTAAAGGGAATTCATCGAGAGAGGGGGAGAAGAGGGAAGGAGAGAAGAGGGAGGGAGTTGGGGGACAGAGAGAAAGAGAGAATATACTACCTGTTGGTGAAGGTCTGAGTAAAGAATATTATATTCTTTCCAGCTCAGTGTGTTCCCTGCCTCCAAGAAAGGCAAACATAATGAAACAATAATCTAAGAAAAACCAAAAGGAGGCAGATATTTTTAGAAAATATCATATGTGCATTTAGGCAACTGCTCCAGATGATCTCCGCCATGGTTGCACTGCGTTACTGCAAGTGAGTGATAGAGTTGACTGCACGGTTGACGCAGGGCAGCTGAGAGTCCCCCCTTATGGTGGGCTCACGGGCCCTGGAGACAAAGTCAGGTCAGATGCTCTGTTTGACATGTAATAGGAATAGTCAACTTACAGCCACCTGCAGAAGTAGTTGGTATAATCATTAGTAATAAAATACTTTCTCAAATCTTCAAAAGGTACAAGGATCCTAATAAGACGTCTTGAAGAAGAAATGATTGGAGTAACTGAGTTCTGGATTGTCTCAGCTGCATTTAGCTTGTTTGGCCAAAGTAAATACCGTGTGGGGGACAGACTCTCTCCCCTTTCCACACTGAAATGTTAACGAATAGTGACGAGGGGAGAGGGGACTCTAAGTTTGGTGGACACAACTGTCGCCAGAATGGAGAAGGGAAATTGGTCAGGCTGCTGTGGCAGGATAACATCTACTTTTCCGGTTCCGTTTCTGAAAGCACCAGGAAGTCTTCTGACCTGTTATTTGATTTCCTGTACAGTTGTACCTGCCAGACGGGAATGTACAGACAGTGGGACTAAGCCTCGTGTCTAGATCTACATAAGTTGGCATTTTGGTTTAGCAAATCAGACTCCGGGTTTTCCTGGTATGAACCTGACACCAGGCATATATCATCTCTCAACAAGTTTAAACACTGGGCAGCGGGATCCTGGAAAGGACTTTTATGGGGCAACATGGGCATATGCACACCTACGGAGGAAGAATGCTCCTGGCTTTATTATTATTATTATTATTATTATTATTATTATTATTATTATTATTATTTTTAATCCTCAAAGGAGACCTGGCATAGGAAGTTGAAGGTCCCCTGACATTATATTGAAGCTGAGACCGCAGCCGGGTCGGGAGTGGCCCTTTCCTGTGTGTCCTAGGATGCCTAAAGCCATCAGTCACTCTCTCGTCACATCTTTTAGTGGAGGTAGATTTTACCCCTCTGGGAGTCCAGGGGACTTGATTCAGTCTTTTGAAAGTAGTAAATTATTCCATTGCCCTGGAGCAACATTTTACAGAACTGACCCCACAAACTTGGTGATTTCTACTAGTGTCTTCTGAGGAGGGACATGGAGACTCTCCACTGCTTGTGTTAAAGGCCCGGCTGGCTCAGTAGGAGGCGCATACAACTCAATCGCAGGGTCATGAGTTTGAGCCCCACACTGGGTGTAGAAATTACCTAAAAATAAAAATAAAAAACTAAAATTCAAACTGTTTAGTTAAAAAAAAAATAAAATAAGACATTTTAGAACTCGAAAGAAGAAACTGAAGAAAATGGGAAAGGAAAAAACATGTGGGTAAGGAAAGGCTCTCCATCTCAGTCTCTTTCTTTCTTTTTTTTTTTTTTTTTAAAGATTTTATTTATTTATTCATGAGAGACACAGAGAGAGGCAGAGACACAGGCGGAGGGAGAAGCAGGCTCCGTGCAGGGAGCCCGATGTGGGACTCGATCCCGGGACCCCGGGGTCGCGCCCTGAGCTGAAGGCAGCCGCTCAACCCCTGAGCCACCCGGGCGTCCCAATATTCCATTTCACATGGACCCTGTGTGACATTTTGCTCTGTAGCTTTAGGAAATTAACAAAGACAGGGGAAATTCAAGTTATGATTTTATTTTAACATGAAATTCAGAAGAGAAGGAAAAAACAAACTTGACATTCCTGTTTCATACTTGTGAAAAGCAGCCTTGTTAGAGGGCAGCCGTATCGAAGGCCTCCAGCTCTAGCCCCGTGAGGACAGACAAATTAATAATCGTTTTTTAAGCACTCGAGACCGACAAATGGAAATCGTAAAACGGGTTAAAAAGCAGGAGCCTAAGTTCAGGGCGGGCTAGTGCGGCAGGCCCAGCTCATGGAGGAGGGGGCGGGGCGGGGGTTCTAGAACAGCGGAGAGAGGGAGGGCCCCGTTCCAGGCCCCAGGCCCGCGCGGCCACATCCGTGCATGTGCACAGGGGTCGGTTCCTCAAACACAGCCCCGACGACTGGCTCGGCTCAAAGACCGAGACTTTTCACGGGGGAAAGTCTAGAAGTGACCGGGCTAACAGAATGCCAGCCAGCAACCCAGGGCGTCTGCCCTTCTTCTTCGGAAGGAATTCACAACCTGAGCAGTTACGTGAATTCCTGAATGGCCACGTTTATAAGAGAGGGGGGGGGGGGGTTCACCTACACTCCATAAATCTGAGCTTTTAGTGATTCAGTATAATCGAAAGATGATCTCTGACGTGGAAGTTGATGATGTGAATGCCCGGAAACTTTTAACCCTATCGAGTCTAGTTCAGGATTCCTGGAATAAAAACAGGCGCAGAGAATGGTGAAAGCTGGGAACTTACGGGCATTTGGACGTTTTTTGGTTTGTTCTTTAAAAACTGTTCCGTGCGGGGCCAGAGGTCACTTCCTCCACGCGGTTTCTCCAGGCAGGTTGAGCTCGCGGCTTCGCGGGGGCCGCGTGGACAGCGACTGTGGGATAATGAGGCTTTTCAAGTTAAATGCAAACAATTCCACCTTAAAATAGCAGAACTCACCTTAAGCCGTGGGCAGCCTGCCTGGGGAGGGCATGAAAGCTGCATTTTAATCAGAAGGACGTGTGTTCTTCAGGCGAGCTGTGGAAAGAAGGGCCGGGAAAACACTTTTGATGGATTCGTTTTATTTCTTTCTCCTCTGCAGCCCCCTCCCCACCCCTAAGCTCTAACAAACACATCTAAAATTTACCGGCAGACAGGGTTTTTGTTGTTGTTGTTTTTCTTCTCCTTTCTTTTCTGAAACCTTCTGGAATACAAACTATTCCCTTTGCGAGGGCCCGTCCTTTGGGGCGTCCCAGTGGGGCTGCGGCTGCCGGCTGACATTACCTTGACCTCTGGCAAAACTGGGGCCCAGGCAAGCTCCGCTGAGCCAGGATCCCCCGGGAACAGGCGGCAGGGAAGGCGAGGCTGTTTTCCTAGAGGCTGGACGGGGCTGCCTGGCTTCTGTCGGGGGTCACAGGTGCCCTGGTTTCAAGAGATAAAGATGCTAAGGAATCCAGCAGGGCCCACCCCTTAGCGATGGCGGGAGCGACGGGGCTATCACAGCCTCCGTAGTCGCAGGCGATCGTTGCTGCTGCAGCCAGTGAGGAGGAGCCTGAGGGAGGCGTCGGGTTTGGGGTCATTGGCACCTGTCGGCCGTCGTCAGGAACGCCAGCGTCCTGAGGACGGGGCCACTGGGCAGCAGGGGCCTTATGGGTGTTGGAAATAATCTCTATAAGCTTCGGAGGCCAAAATGTGCACAGGGAGCCGCTGGTCACTTTAACGGGCAGGACTCCCACGTGCCAGGGCCCAGGCGCCCACTGCAGGCCTGGCCACAGATCCGTCCACTCCCAGCCCCGAGCCTTTGGCTTTGGATGACTTTTTGAGTTAGCGCTAACTTTGAAAATGTAGGCGTTGCCACGTAAATCCAGCATTGCGGTGTCTGTGGAACGGTTGGCCGTCCGGTCCCTGGGGCGGGTATTTCTGAAGGGAAGGGTTGGCTGGCTCCGGGTCCCAGGTGGCCCACGGGACGGAGGGAGGCCAGCCTCGGCCTGCCGAGCGCACCCGCTGACCCCGGTAGGCGTGTGAGCTGCAGGCCCCGAGCACGCGCCACCGAGCCACCACGAGGAGCCGCCGAGCATCCGCTGCCCACGGGCACACGCGGTCCTGGTGCTTTCCAGCCAGAAGTTTCCGTCGCTCTCCTTTGCTGATGTAACGAGGTCCCAAGTCTGCAGCCTGAAATGAGAGCTCCGCAGCGATCACTGACTCACGCCGCTCCCCACGCTCGTCCCACAGGCAGGAGAGCCCCGTCCTCTCTCCATGGTTCCTCTTGACCCCTCTCCCCGCAGATGCCGCTGTGGCCCCAGCCCAGGGACGGCCTCCCCTCTGCCCGCCTGGCTGGGGCCGCACGGCCTGTTCATCGAGAGGCTGCTTCTCCAATTCTTCATGAGGAAAGGCCAATTTCTTTCTTTCGCTCCCTTCCTCCTTTCTTTCTTCTTCTTCTTCCTTTTTTTTAAAGATTTTATTTATTTATTCATGAGAGACACAGAGAGAAGCAGAGACACAGGCAGAGGGAGAAGCAGGCCCCACGCAGGGAGCCCAACGTGGGACTCGATCCCAGGACCCCAGGGTCACACCCTGGGCTGAAGGCAGTGCTATACCGCTGAGCCACCCGGGCTGCCCTTTTTTTTTCTTTTTTTTTTTATTAATTAATTTATTTATGATAGTCACAGAGAGAGAGAGAGAGAGAGAGAGAGGCAGAGACACAGGCAGAGGGAGAAGCAGGCTCCATGCACCGGGAGCCCGACGTGGGATTCGATCCCGGGTCTCCAGGATCGCGCCCTGGGCCAAAGGCAGGCTCCAAACCGCTGCGCCACCCAGGGATCCCTCTTTTTTTTTTTTTTTTTTTTTTCTTATTAAAGTTTTCATTCTGTTCACAGACATGCAAAGCACAGGTTATAATTTTTTAAATGAGACTTAGCAGACATAATTTTTACTTTGTGGATGGCTGTGGAAGCTTTTAAATGCTTACTCTGAGTTTAATTCTGGCTTTATTTCCTAAGTAACCAGCACTGGTCCTTGGGCCACACTTCAGGTAGATTTTCTTAGATGTTTTCAGGTGAATTAATCTCCTTGTTACGTGCATTTGCAAAACAAAAGAAAGAACAACTGTCTGTGCCTGGAGCACAGCAGTGTGTTAGAGCTTTCTACCTTTTCCATTTTAAACTTCAGGAGGACAGAAGCCCTGCTCATCCTGGCCCCTCTGGTTTGTGTGCCAATGGGAAGGACTCAGTCAATGCTGAATTATCAGGGGCAGCTGGGGGCTCCTTGGTTGAGCATCTGCCTTCAGCCCAGGGCATGATCCTGGGATCCGAGATCAAGTCCCACATGGGGCTCCCCGCAGGGAGCCTGCTTCTCCCTCTGCCTGCGTCTTTGCATCTCTCATGAATAAATAAATAAATTCTTAAAAAAAAAAATGCTCCATTTTCAGCGCTGTTGCCCGCAGGCATTGGAAATGACACAGAGAGAATGAGAACGGTCAGCCTTCGAGGAGGCTATGGTGATAAGAAAGGGAGGACTGACTAACTTGCATAAAACAGTAGTGAATGATACACAATAAATAAGTGATGAAGTTTGTGATACGTTTTAGGAAAATACCACAGGTAAATAGCAAATAAGATGCTCGACGAAAGCTGGACTCGTCTTAGATTTCGCGCTAGAACTTGGGAGAGACCTGCTCATTAGAGAGGGCAGGTCCTAGGGGGCAGCTCATCTGGGCAACGTGCTCTGTGCCGTTTGCTCCTCTTTTTTTTTTTAATTTTTTTATTTATTTATGATAGTCACAGAGAGAGAGAGAGAGAGAGGCAGAGACACAGGCAGAGGGAGAAGCAGGCTCCATGCACCGGGAGCCCGACGTGGGATTCGATCCCGGGTCTCCAGGATCGCGCCATGGGCCAAAGGCAGGCGCCAAACTGCTGAGCCACCCAGGGATCCCTGTTTGCTCCTCTTTAATGCTTGGGGTGGAGTCAGAGGATTCCCCTCCTCTCGATTATCCTATGGTTCTAAAACCCAAGTGGCCCGTGTGTCTGTGGTGTAGATAGCTGGTGCCTGTGGTGTAGATAGCTGGTAGAAAGAGTGCGCACACCCCTTCTCTTTTCTCAGTCTGCCATTCAGTGAAAATCCAACGTTGACCCATTTCTTTGTAACAGGGTCTCTAACACAAATGACAGTCTAGATGCCAATTAGTCACCCACTCACGTTAATTAATGTTCACCCTAATCAACTATATTGAAGATGTTAAAGATTAAGATGGAATTAAACAAATTCCTGTGATAGTGGGATCTGACAGGTTCGGTTCTTGGTCATCCCCATATTTCTCTTGGGGCTGTGGTAGCCCAGGCCAGGAGAAGCCCACTTCCAGGATCTGCACAGACCCCATCAGCGCAGAGTGTTTTGCTTTGTCCCTTGTTTGACCCCCTTCCAGGTACCCTGACTCTAGTTCTCTGAAAAGGCTGAGCAAGGAGAAGTAAGCACAGCTGTGTTTGGATACCTCCTTTTCCTCCCTTGGCTGTCACCCAGGAAAACGGACCCACTCTTTCACAGTTGCACAAACCACTTCATTATCATGTTTTTGAGGATGCTGGCCCCTGCCCCGGGCGGGGCGGACGAGTCAGGAGGCTGGAAAGTTAGAAGTGTGCCTGTTTGTTTTCTCCCCCTTCCCCACTGAGCTATTGGAACTGGTGCAGAAAGGGATTAGTAAGGCGCAGAGTCTGGGGGGCGGGTGGGGTTCAGAAGAACGTTTGCATAGACATTCGTAACCATAATAAAAGGACCATTAGAAGCTCATTGGTTAAAAAGCCACCGCGCGGAGGTTAATTACAGACAGGGCTTGGAGATGCTGGGGATTTGCTTAGAGACAGCCATAACAAAGCAAATGTCACATAAAGCAAGTCAAATGAATTTTTTGGTTTCCCAACGTGCATAAAAGTTAGATTTACACTGTAGCCTGTTTAGTGTTCAATAGCATCATGTCTAAAATAATGTACATACCTTAATTAAAAAATACTCGATTGCTAAAAAAAAAAAAAAAATCCTCATCCTCCCATCATCTGAGCTTTCAGAGAGTCATAATCTTTCTGCTGGTGGAGGGTCTTGCCTCCAGGACGTTGCTGGCTGCCGCTGAGTGATCAGGGTGGTGGTTGCTGACGGCTGGCCTGGCTGTGGCCCATTTCATAAAATAAGACCACAGTGAAGTCTCCCGCATCAATCGACTCCTCTTCTTTCACAAATGGTGTCTCTGCGGTGATGCCCTGCTGTTCGATAGCATTTTACCCGCAGTAGAACTTTTCGAGATTGGAGTCGGTCCTCTCAACCCTGCTGCCGCTTTATCAACTGAGTTTATGGAACATTCTAGATCCTTTGCTGCCCGTTCAGCAGTCTTCACGGCGTCTGCACCGGGAGTAGACTTCATCTCAAGAAGCCCTTTTCTTTGCTCCTCCGTAGGAAGCAACTCTTCCTCTGTTCAGGTGTTGTCGTGAGACGGCAGCAAATCGGGGCTGTCCGGAGGTTCCGCTTCTAATTCCAGTTCCCTTACTACTCACACTTCGTCTACAGTTACTTCCCCCACTGCACTCTGATGCCCTCAAACTCCTCAGATGGAGGGTTAGACTCTACTTCTTCCAGACTCTTCTTAATTTTGATATTTTGACCTCCTCCCATGAATCACAAATGTTTTGTTTTGTTGTTTTTTAGTCACAAATGTTCTTAACGGTACCTAGAACGGTGAATCCTTTCCAGAAGGTTTTCCATTTACTGTTCCCAGCTCCACCGGAGGGATCACTATTTATGGCACCTACAGCCTTAAATGAAATGTATTTCTTGAATAATAAGACCTAAAGTCGACACTACTCCTTGATCCACGGGCTGCAGAATGGACGTTGTGTTAGCAGGCGTGAAAGCAACAGCCATCTCATTGCACATCTGCATCAGAGCTCTTGGGTGACCAGGTACATTTCCAATAAGGAATAATTTGAAAGGAATCTTTTTATTTTTTATTATTTTTATTTATTTATTTATTTATTTATTTATTTATTTATTTATTTATTTTTATTATTATTTTTTTATTTATGATAGTCACAGAGAGAGAGAGAGAGGCAGAGACACAGGCAGAGGGAGAAGCAGGCTCCATGCACCGGGAGCCCGACGTGGGATTCGATCCCGGGTCTCCAGGATCGCGCCCCGGGCCAAAGGCAGGCGCCAAACCGCTGCGCCACCCAGGGATCCCATATTTTTTATTTTTATTTTTTAATGAACAGTAGGTCTTAACAGTGGGCTTAAAATATTCCGTAGGCCTTGTTGTAAACAGGCGTGTTGTGATGCAGGCTTTGCTCCATCCAGAGAGCACAGGAGGAGTAGATTTGGCCTAATTCTGAAGGGCCCTGGGATTTTCAGAATGGTCAACGAGCAGTGGCTCCAACTGAAAGTCACCAGCTGCTCTCGCCCCTAGTGTCAGGCAGCCTGACCTTTGAAAATGGGAAGCCAGGCACTGGTTTCTCCTCCCTAGCAATGAAAGTCCCAGGAGGCATCTCCTTCCAATATAAGACTGTCTCGTCTACACTGAAAATCTGCTGCTCAGCGTAGCCGCCTCCATCGGTTATCTCAGCTAGATCTTCTAGAAAACTTTCAGCGGCTTCTGCATCAGCACTTGCTGCTTCACCTTGCGGTTTTCTGTTAGGGAGCGAGCTGCTTTCCTGCCCCCTCATGAACCAACCTCTGCCAGCTTCACGCTTTTCTGCTGCAGCTTCCTCGCCTCTCTCAACCTTCACTGAACCCAAGAGAGTTAGGGCCTTGCTCCGGATCAGGCTCCGGCTTAAGGGAACGTTGCGGCTGGTTTGATCCTCGACCCAGACCACGCAGACCTCCTCTGTCTCAGCAAGAAGCCTATTTTGCTTTCTTGTCTTGTCCGTGTTTGCTGAAGTTGCACTTTGCATTTCCTTTAAGGACTTTTCCTTTGCCTCCATGACGTGAATAACCATTTGGTACAAGAGGCCCAGCTTTGGGCCCATTTCAGCTTTTGACGTGCCTTCCTCACTCAGCTTACTCATTTCTAGCTTTTAATTTAAGGTGAGAGACGTGTGACTCTTCCTTTCACTTCAACACATAGAGGCCGTTGTAGGGTTACTAACTAGCCCCATTTCAATATTATTGTGTCTTGGAGACTAGGGAGGCCCAAGAAGAAGAGGGGGAGGTGGGGAGTGGCTGGAGCAGTTAGAACACACACACACACACACACACACACACACACACAACATTTATAAGTTTAGCATTTTATAGAAGTGTGGTTCTGACACCACAAAACAATTGCAATCAGTAACAGTGATCACAGGTCACCATAACAATGATAAGAGTAATGAAATGTTTGAAGAATTGGGAGAATTACCGAAAGGTGACAGAGACATGAAGTGAGCAAATGCTGTTGGAAAAACGGTGCTGATGGGTTTGCTCAACGCAGGGTTGCCACCAACTTTCGATTGTAAAAAATAAAAAAAAAAAATTAAGAAAGCGCAAAGTATTCGCAAAGTACAATAAAGCAAAGCACAATAAAGCCAGGTGTGCCTGAAAAACTCAGATACTTATTTTTGAAGGGGGAGCCAAAATGGGTAAATACATTACGTGCTTCTCCTGTATGATTGGCACTGGAGCTGAATTATGTGAGTGTGAAAGAAAATCAAATTAATTCCTTCACTGTATATGTGCTTTGTAAAACCTCAAAGTGCCGTGTACATATGTGCGGTGTTTTTAATGCAGAAAGCTATGTCTTAATCTCAGTGTTTATTTTTAATTTTAAGAAGTAGGATTGTTTAAGTCGTTTTATGAAAGGCTAACACACCCCGGGATGTATAAATTCTGGTATGTCTGTTAAACAACACACAGGTTTTATTCCATGGTCCTATCTTGGTGACCTTCTACGTGACAATTCCTGGGGACAGTAATGACAGTGTAATCGATAATTCACTTTTAGGGTACCGTGGTTCACATGCTGTTCTTACGTGGTACTAATAATTCATTTGACCTCCATGAGTGCTATCTGTAATAGTCCCCATTTTACAGATGAGGAAACTAAGGCACGGGTTAGTTGTATCTTACACTTGGTTGTAGCGATGGAGTTACAGGTTTTAGTGAAATTGTGTGAGAAAACGAAGGAAACCGAGGAGGGCATTACTGAGGAAGCAATATCAAAGCTGGTTCGTGAAAATTGAGTAGGAGCTTTCTAGACAAAAGAGGTAGGAAAGTACATTGAAACGATGGCATTGTCACTAAAAACATTTCTGGAGACTTTTCCTATTTATGTATCTTAAAATTGCCTTCAAAGTATGGGACACATTTTTCAACATCTTCGATTGTGGCAAATCTTTGAATTTGAAGGTATAGCTGAACCCTGGAAAATGTGAAAAATCATTCAGATTCAAGTTTGGCAAATAAAGCCAGTCTTGTATCATTATGAGCAGATCACTTAAGTAATACCAACTTTTTGCAGACGATCTAAATACGAATGGGCTCCAAGGCTAAATCTAAAGATGTCTAAGGAACATTTTGAGCCTCCCTTTCAACGAGATGGCTAAATAATAGATTCCCATTATTATGAATCTATAAGTGGAAATGAGAAAATAACGTCATTTCTTACACAGAATATGAGCGTCCAACATACTGTCCCTTGCGTGTACACAGATTCCGTCTATAATTTTACTCTCTGTTAGAGATGCCCTTGAGGCCTGTAGGCTCCGGGATCCTCAGAGTCTTTGGAAGAGTAACTTCCTGGTAAATGAATTGGGCTAAGTAGGTGGATTTTGATCATCCCCTAGGTCGACACAATGGGATGACGTCAAAGAGGTGACTCCTCTTTATAAGCAGAGTGGGAGTGCGCCGATGAGGCGAAAGAACCCAGTTTCCACGTGGGTTTTGGTTAGTGGACGGCTTCGCCACGCCAGTTTTCATGGGTTTAATCTGTTCCTGGTAAAGTTAATTTAGGAAAACGTTGCCTTGAAACAATTCAGATGGGAAAAAAAAATAATAAATTGCAGCATATAAAGTAAACTGTGGTTATGTAAAACCGTGAAATGATATCCAACTCGATTTTAACATGCAGGAGAGAGATCTATGTTCTCACATCATCAGTTCGGGTTTAAGGGTCTAAGTGGACTTACATGTGAGCCGGGGTGGACACGAGCGGATGCAGCGCCGTGGTCAGGAAGGCTCTAGGCAGACCAGCATGGTACTCGGCGGCCGTCTCCATTTTGTCCGGATGCCGTTACTCTTGAAGACACAGCTCTCATCCCACCTCCTTGCCGAAATCTGTGCCGACCTCTTGACTGTAAGTGACATTGCCCTTCTCCGCGCGCCCAGAGCATCCTGCCTCGCCGTCCGCGGCGTCCGCGGCTCCCTCATCTTGTTGGCACCCACTCGAGGGTATCCTTGCCCTGCCTGCCGTCCCACAGCACGCCCCGCTGGCGCCAGGCTCGTGGATCTGCATCTCGGTCTCTTTACACGGGGTTGGGCACAGGACCATCTTCCTGTTCTGTTTTCAATACTCGATTGTTGAAAAACAGATGAACGGTACAGCCGTGATAGAGCAAAGGGAATAATAAACAATTCCTTCATAAGATACGAGAGACAGACAGGTTTTTTGGCTTCGTGGACGAGCAGCCGTGCAGGTCCCGAGCTAGAAGTGAGATGTAGGTTTATTTTTGTTGTGTTTGTGTTTTCTTAGTCAAGGCGTTTAATCTACTACGCTGAGTCCCTCTGCACAGACGGAACCTTATCATGCATAGGAGTCTCTGAAGGAAATAATTTTTGTTTAAACTTCGCCTTAAAAACTTCAAGGGAATGCAAAACAGGATTTCTTTAATGATCTGGCCATATTCTATTACCAGTTGCCAAGCCGAAAAATGTTTGGCAGAACTTTTGGCTTCTGAGGTTTGGGACACCTTCCAGGTAATCTGCCTCAGGATTTTGAAATACAAATAAATTAGTTCCAGTTCAAACTTTCTTGAATTGGAGCTGCCAGGCCTTGATTCCCCTCCCATCTGAACGTTTTGGTACAGAAATACCAACCAAGCAGAAAGAAGGTAATCGGCCAACTTTCTCTGAGGTTATTTAATGACCTTGGTTTAGAAGCACAACATGGGAATCAACGGTCTAAGACTTTGTGTTTCTTAACAGGAACTGACTTCGAGTTCTTGGGATTTATTTTCCAGGAGGTTTTCCCTGATTTTTACTTGGGAGAGGAGGATGAGGGTGTTCTTTGCTGCTTCGATTGGTCAGAAGGAAGATTCTGAATGTTCCTTTGTGAAGTGTTACGCACTTAGCTTTGTTTTTACTACTTGTCCGGGAGCCAAGTGTTTCTCAAGTCGCTCTGGTCCCTGAACGTGATCATAAAGCAAAGCTTAACACGCGCTGAGAGGAGGCACGCCTGGGAGTTTCGGGTGCCGCGAGCACCACACCTAACGAAGAGGCAGGATAAGTTGAATGAATGATACAACTTTAGTCCTTTCTCTGAACCTCAACACCAGTAACTGGTGAGTTCTGAGGGAAACACACATTTTTTTTGGAAGAAAACAGACATTTTTTGGATGCTGGAACCACTGAAGAAAGAAAAAAAGAAGAAAAGGTCAAGAAAAAAAAAAACAAAAATGAAGCACCCTCTCCCTCCACCCCCACCCAGCCATGGGCAGGTGATCTAGCAAATATATGAAGGGTAGAGGCTGGATAGGAAGCCACAACAGGTCTTCATTTTAAGAAATCTCTCTTACAAACTCTTCTATTCGCTTTCTTTTCCCCCCTTTGATTACTAAGCAATTACAAAAGAAATAGAGGTCCAGGATAAAACGGACATTGTGGCACCGAAGAAAAACGATATAAAATTCAAAATTTTCCTTCAAAGGTTCAGATTAAGCGAAGTTTTTTTCTCAACTTTGGCTTGGGGGAGGACCAATGCCCGGTACAATTCAAAGAATCTAGATTAAAATAATCCTTCTCATTTTAATGACATTTTAAATTATATATATATATTTTAACTTAGAAATCTTTTCAGCCCATGTGGGAAGTTTTTATAGGAGAATTTTCATGCCTTTATGTGATCTTTGTCCTTTTCAGGTGAGCTTGAGCCTGTCTGCTCACCTGTAAGCTGTCCTCACAGGCTGGCATCAGCCCCACGTGCGACCTGAGTGTGGCTGGTGGGAGGGGTGGGCAGGCAACCTGCTTCTAGGGACTGGCCCTGCCAGGTCGTGGAACTGTCACGCAGCTCTGGCTTCACCAGGATTCCCTGTTTCATCTTGGAATACAGCAGACCCTGGGAAAATTGAAACAAGCACAACAGAAATTTTTTTCAGGGAATTATCATTTTTCTTCTGGCTCTTTTCCATCCACCAGAGTGCCTTGTTACGTTGCCTGTTTTTTGACTTTCCAGAACGCTCCGTCGTGCTGCTTTGATGGTGAGCACTAAGACCATGACCCTTGCTCATCCCCCCAGCACCCAATCCCCAGACTCCAGTCCATTCCTTAAGGCAGACTTGGTGCGAGATGGTGACGTTATTGGTGTGAAAACAGCAATAGCCAACATACATCACGTTCTTTCCGTGTGTCACACCCTCTGCTAAGCCTGGTCACTGACCTGCCTCATGTAGTTACTGCTTTAAGCTATATACTGTTATTTATTCCAGTTTTATTCCTGAAGAGACAGAGCCACAGAGAGCAAGAACCACCCAGGAGCTATGCTGGACATTGGATTTGAATTTAGGCCCTAATATACGCTGAATAGCATTAGAATAGAAAGTACATAGTTACCAAGTTTGAGACCATTTGAGCATAAAACAGTGACCACGTTTGGCATGCCACAAGTCTATAATAATTACCCTTAAAAAAAAATCTCCCAAAAGAAAATCTGTTTTCCACCATTGGAGGTGATTATTTTCACCCTTTCCTTATGTTGATAATTGGTAATTTAAAATAATTAAATATTTTACACGTTTCCCCAGAAGAAACCCTATTTCCGCCAAACCAAATAGTCCTGGGTGATGAAGGAAAACTTTTCCTTATAGAAGAATGTCAGCTCTGAATTTAGGTGGAGGGATATGGTTGGAAAGTCACCATTTGTAGCCATTGATGGACTTGATAATACAAGCAAGAATCCTCGATGGATGCTGGAACCACTGAATGAAGGTCTGACGGGGACCATCACCGCGCACTCCCCAGACTGCTCGCTGATTGAAAGGAAGGGAACACGGCTCTGCAGTAAAAGGACCTGGCTGCCATCACCTTGACTCCATAGGTGCACCTGACCCCACTTTTGATAGAATGATCAGATATTGTGAAGATCCCGATGTGGCACAAGATGATGTAGAAATGTCACCTATGAAGTATTCTTGCCAGCGGTGAATCTATTCAAGCTTTACATATAGCTTCCACTTCATAGGGAATGTGCAAACTGGAAGGAAAGCCTAGCCAGCACCATAAGGAAGTGATTAAAAATAAATAAAATAGAAATCCCGGAAGGCAGATGAGTCTATAGACTACCAGTCTGGACTTGCCAATAACTAATGCCCTGGTACAAAAAGAGAGGGGAGGAGGTGTTTGGGGGTTACATAACGAGCAAACGCTGTCTGCGATCCCACACAGGATACTGATCTGCACAAACCAGCTGTAGAAAAGATATTTTTGGAACGGTTCAGGAATTTTGAATATGATATTAGGGAATTACTAATAAGTTGTGTCAGGTGTGATAATTATACTGCGATTATAGAAAAAAATATCCTTCTTTCGAGATGCGTGCTCGAGTGTCAGGGAGCGAAGCATGATGCTATCTGTAGCTTACGTTAAAATACCTCGGCGATAAAAAACTGAAGGAAACACGGCAAAATGCTAATAATTAGTAAATCTGAGTGATGGCAGGGATACATATGCTCTTTCTACTGTTAGTATTTTTGAAATGTTTTATGATTAAAAGGCGTAAGGCCTCGGGAGGAGCGCGGCCGGGGCTGGCACGGAGAGCCCCGAGGTGCGGGCCCGGCCCCCCAGCTGGCGGGAGGGCCTGGACGAGGCCTCGCTCCGTGCCCCGTTACAGCGATGCCCGTCCCGGACGGTCCGTGGGGCCAACGGGACTGAACACGAGTGAGTGGCCTGGACCAGTGGCTGGCAGGTAGCAGGCTCTAAGGAACGGTGGCTGTGACTGCTCCCCGGAGGAGCAGTCGGGCGGAGTCAGGCCCGAGTCCGGCCGGGCTCTCGCTAGCTGCGCCGCCCTGGGCTGCTGGCCTAACCCCACCACAGCTTCGCTCTCGTTTTTGAAATGGAGGCAAGGATGCGTCTGAGGTTGTGGGGGGACTAATCCTCCTGTGATATTAATTAATTAATTAATCAATCCTGTGACACCCGTCGGGTCGCTAGCATGGGAAACGCTTAAGAGAGAGTAGTAGCAAGAGGGGCTCTGCTGTCAGACAAGGCCTGGGGCTTCAGAGGCCGACGGCTGCTGGAACGTTCCAGCAGGAGCTCTGGGGGAGGCCGACTGGTTAGCAAGGGGCGTTGGGAGTCCCTGTGGCCTCCACCCAGGGTCCTGCCGCGGGGGTGCTACATGTTCCGAGCATGCGCTGGGGGCCACGCTGCAGGCCAAGCTTTCGGCCTGCACCGGGGGGATGGGCCCAGGGAGGCCCAGAAGATCCGAGCTTCTGCACGCACACGCGGCGTGCATGAGGCCAGCGGAAAGGGAAGGAAGGGGTGAGCTGGGGCATCGGGCTCCTGTTTGCTGGTGTGGCCTCTGCAGCCACGGGTGCCCTGGGGCCACGAGCCTGCCCTGCTGTTTCCCAGTGTGGGACTCAAGGGGGCTGTGGGAGCACCGTGCACGAGGGAACGCTGCCCAGGAAGACGGCGCCGTCATACCCGGGGCTTGTGGCTAGGGGAACGTTTGATGATCTCATTAGGGTCGTATGAAATGTCTCATTTTCATTTGCACACTGAGTCTGTTTTTCCCTCTTCCCTCCGACCATCTCTCTTCACTTCCTACTTTAGACACCAGCGGTCTGGTGGCCGACCCCTGTCCCCAGGATTAAATTCTGCAGACAGGGACACGTGTGTCGCTAGGAAGCTACGTGGGATCCAGAGGCCTGAAAACACATCAAAGCACGTGAACAAGCGACGGGAAGTGGGCAGTTACGAATGGACAAACCTAAAGAAACGAATAGGTTTTTATGGCTCCTGAGACAGAAATGTATGCCCCAGTTCATCAGCATCTTTGTTTTTGTCTCCCTGGGCATATGGCGGCACCACGTTTTCTGGGGAAGGCCATGCAGTGGAGTTCTGGCCAATTGAGTGAGGACTGGTGTGATCCGTGCCGTTTTAGGAATGGCCCATAAAAGCTGCCATGTGTGCTCATCACTCTTTTCTCTGCTTTTCTTTCTCATCAGCCGGCTTGAGAGGGAGAACCTTTAGGGCCAATATGAGGTTAGAAGCTCACGATTGAAGGTGCCTGGGTTCATGACTGTGTAGATCCCAGGACCCCCTCCTGGTCTTACATTGATTGGGCTGTGATGTGGGCAAGAGATACTATTTTATTATGTCAAATCGCAGTAATTTGGGGGATTGTTTGTTGCAGAAGTTAGGCCACCTTGAATAATGCGTCCTTTTGACCTTCTTTTCAGCTGCTACGTATGGCAGAAACGTTACTCACTCCCCAAATTACATATTTGTTGATCTTTTTGGTGGTCTCCAACTTTCAAAGTAAGGAAACCAAGAAGCTACATAGAGATACACGTTTTCTTGGCAATCGGTCCCTTCTGACATAAACCGTACGGCCAGGTGCCCATCACCTCGTTCCCTGCGCACACTAACTGCGAGGATCTTGAGAGGGAAGACAACGGAGTTTCAGAGAGGGTAAGCAACTCGGACAAGGTCACACAGCTAGTGTTTGCTTTGGATCCAGCATTAAAAAAAAAAAAATCACATCATTCTGAGCTCAAAGTACTTGTTATTTTTACTACAACGATCCTTTTAAAGAAAAGAACAGTCAAGAAAGGGGAGGTGTTCAGAGAGGGTGTATAAGACTTTCTGGAGAGGTAGCAAAACGTTGCCAAAAATATAACTGGGTACCAGGTCCTACTTCAGAAAGTCTATGAATAGACTCTAGAACAAAACGATGGGGGGAAATAAAAAGGAAAGAAAACAATCATAAATCCACAGACTATGAGATGAGGTGCCTAGTGTCCCAGGTCTGTGACTTCAGTCTGGAACTTTCTTATGTTTCTATAATCAGGTATTTAGGGCTCACTTAAATTTAATAAAATGTCATTTTTTTTTTATTCAGAATACCTGGGGTGATGACAGTCAAATTCCTTTTTTTTTTTCAAGTTAGTGATTTTTATACCCTACAGGTGTGCATATGAGTCAGCGTTTTCTAGAGAAACCGAACTAATAGGAGATCGTCTGTCTGTCTATGAGGAGATATTTAGTCTAGGAGATTGGCTCCCGTGATCCGCGAGGCTGCCAAGTCTGGAAGGGGCGGGCGGGCGGGCGGCAGGCGGCGGGTGGGACCCAGGAAGGAGCCGACGTTGCAGCCGGAGCCTCCCAGCAGCCTGGAGACAGAACTTATCTGCCTTGGGAGGAACCTTAGTTTATCTCTTTGAAGACCTTCAGCAGATGGGATGAGGCCCACCCACGTCATGAACAGTGATCTGCTTTATTCAGAACCCACTGACTTAAATATTGATCTTGTCCATATGCAAGAAAAGAATCTTCGGCGCAACATCCAGACTGCTGTTCGACCAGAGGGGGGCATACCGGGGGCCTGGCTCACGCGCTGCAGAAGCAACCGTCACAGGTGTGAGTCCTACACCAAGTGCTCACATCGACGTAGACGCTGTGGACGCCTTCGGTTATGGGATTGGCGGGGCTGTTCCCAAACACGATGGTCCGCTCTCATGTGTCCGGTTGCGGGCAGAGGAGTGGGCGCACCACTGAGGCCCACACGCACGTGCGAGAGGTCGGAGCAGAGCCCTGGACGTGAACATCAAGGTGCAAGGAGCAACAGAGACCTGGGGCCGCAGAGGCCGCCCTGGGCATGGTCCTGGAGCCGTCGCCGTCCTGCCCCCGCCCTGGCTCCGGACGCTCCTCACGTCGGTTGAGCTCCCTGCTGTCACTTGTCTGATGCTTAACTTTTCTCCATGGGTTTTGGCCTCTCGTCCTCTTGTAGCTCACTCGGAACGTATTTTTCTCTTTTTTAATAAGCCCAACACGTCCCGTGGTGTCATGTCACATTCCAGGATCTTTCATCCCGGAGTCTTTTCTGCCGTTTTTCGCTCCTCTAGCAGTGGTATCCCTGGGGGCGCTTC
This sequence comes from Nyctereutes procyonoides, assembly GCF_905146905.1. Classification (NCBI taxonomy): domain Eukaryota; kingdom Metazoa; phylum Chordata; class Mammalia; order Carnivora; family Canidae; genus Nyctereutes; species Nyctereutes procyonoides. Next base: position 72,149,691 of record NW_026575142.1, read on the forward strand.
CATCCATGTACAGCCAACAGATAATTACTTTCATGGGAAATTGTCAGGTGGCACAGTTTTCCTTTGGGAATAGATACTTAAAAACATCCACCGCAAGCACATCTTAGCAAGTTAAAATAAAGAGTTTAATTAACAGGAGATGGCATCGATCTGTGATGAGCGGGCCCCGCGTCGACAGCCAGCCGTATCGAAGACCCAAACAGGAAGGGAACCCTGCTCTCCTGTCGTCTCCGGCCGTCCTTTGCGTCCAGGAGCCACAGCTGCACGCTGTCACAGGGCTCGCCCGGGCGTGCTCCTCGCAGAGCCCTTGGCACCCCTGGCCGGGGCGTCTGCTCCAGCCTTTGCTCCATCTGTCAGGTGCGTCATGTGCTGGAAGGCATGAGCAGGCTCTCCCTGAAGAGCTGCGCTGTTTTCTGTTTTTTTTTTTTTTCGTTTTTGTCTTTGTCTTGAGGATGCCTCCAGCCAACGCCTTAAGACTTCCGCTGGGATGCCCTGTTATTGCCGTCGGCTGGTAGTCTTTGCAGGACAGCGTCCCTGTTGGATGCTCATCTGGACTTTTCCAAATGTAAAGCAGTATCGCTTTGATGATTCTAGAAGATATGGGCGGGACTTGATTTATTTTGCAGGTGGTCAGACCACCTTTGTGTTTTATTCTCTCGACAATGAATTATTTCCTGTTTGCATCTGTAAAGTGATGAACTTGGATGCCCTTTTCATCCTAAAACCCAATGAATAGTATCTCCACAAGCGAGCTGTACAATTTTTGGAATCGGGAACGGTGTTTCGTGTTCGTGGGGTATCTTCACACAGCAGCAGCGTTAGCGTTAGGTACTCTACAAATATTTAGTGAGTGTTAGAGGCTCAAGTCCTGTGTGCCTGGGTGGTCTTCCGTCAAATTGATAATCGGGCGACAACTATGTAAAGTCTGTCTAAAAATGTCTCCTTTTGGAATGTTAGAGACTGAAATTTGACTGAGGGACGGAGTGGATGTAAAGGAGAAAGTATCTTTGATAGAAAAAATATTTCTAAATTTTTTTTTTTGAAAGGGGAGAAGTATGAAGAGTAAGTGAATTCCATGTACCTGGGTTACGACGAGACCCTCTGTAAGTCAGCATTTGGGTGAAAAGTATATTCGTGGAAGGAAGCACATGGTTAGCTGGGTGGTCACCAGGGTGATGGGCCACAAGCTCACCGCTGTCGGCTTCCCGGGCAGCTTTGGGAGGTCAGAGTCGGTGCCGAGAGGTGGGTGGGCAAGTCCCTTCTAATTGTGACCACGCAGGTCACAAGAGATGCTGCAGACACAGGAGATGCTGTTACTCAGGCAAAGCAGCCAACACCACAGGACTTTGCCCGCAGTTTCCTTGGGGGCAGGTGTCGCCAGCAGTTCCCTCTCCCAGGGCAGCCTCCTCTGGCTCGGGCCCGGGGAGCGGCTGCATTGCCCCAGACCTGTGGGCCGCTGTGTGGCAGGGTCCTCACGAGCAACGCGTCCGAGGGGGCCTAGGGCAGCGGGGACCACACCCCTAGGAGAGGGAGAGGGAAAGCAAGCAGGAGAGCAGGGGGAGAGAAAGGCCTACGGATGAAACGCCGATCTCTTTAGACTGGTTGGAAATGCTATTTTGGTTAACAGGAAGCTGGGCCTCCTTCCTGGTCAAAAAAAAAAAAAATCCTTAAAAATATCCTATAACGCTAAAACTGAGCATCCCTGAATTTACTTGCTATGATGGTCCAAGTCCCAGGACTTTATTTTGTGAATCTTTAAGACAACTCTGGTCCTGTGGCGCCTCACGGGCAGATCCTGCTGTCCGCAGAGTGCGGCGGAGGCGAGGGGCTCAGATGCCCTTTGCGGTCACGGGTTACCCGGCTCTGCTCTGCCGATTCCAAGGTGTTACCTCAGCAGGACAGAGGAAACCTCTCGGTGAGGGAGGAGGCAGGGAGATCCCAGGGGATCGGCAACCGAGCGCCCACCTGCCTGACTCCGGGACGGGGCAAGTGCGCCCGTCCACACATCTTCTCCTTTTTCTGGACACAAGTTAGGTGACTCCCTGACTCCCTGTCCATCAGGAGCCCAGGAGACCGCTGGGGCTGGCTCAGGCCTGTGCACCCGACAAGGGGTCCGTGAGGACGGGTCGTCCAGCGGAAAATGCCCTCTGCTCACGGTCGTGCCCGATGTGCTCCCACGCGCCTGGCTGCTGCAAGCCGGGGTGTCGTGGGCCCTGCGGACGGTGGACAGCGTCACTCGGAAGCACGCGGCCTGCCCGTTCCCCGCGGCCTGCGCAGGTGAGCTCGATGGCTCTGCACCGGGCCCACCACTTCAACTTTTCTTTGAATATTTTATTCATTTATTTGAAGCGGGCAAGCATGGGGGGTGGGGGCAGGAGGGGTGGGGGGAGAAGCAGGCTCCCCAAGGAGCAGAGAGCCCCACATGGGACTCGATCCCATGGCCCCAGGGTCACCACTGAGCCTGAGGCACACTCTCAGTCGCTGAGCCCCCCCAGGCACCCCAGCCACCACTTTAATCAAATAAATTGTTTTTTCCTCTCAAAAATAATTCTGGAATTCTAATGTAAATTACCGTAAGGCTCAAAGGGACGTTTTATTGCCGCATTTTCTGAAAGATACCCCAGGTAGATGGACGGTAACCTCACGGTCGATTATTTAAAACCACACGTGCAACAGTCCTTCAGAAACATGACTTATTTCTGCTTTTGATCATTATGGACATAGGACATGACCTTAGGGTAAGAGAGGCAGAGGGAATGGAAAATTAAAGGGAGAACGTGTGTTGAACTCTTACCATTTGCGGGAACGGCAAAGGCGCTTGGCGCACAGTGGCGATTACATAGATTTCACGATTCCTTCCTCTGCTCAGTTACAAAGTTCTCATCTAATCCTAACAAAGTCGTCTTCTCCGCAATCCAAGCCCGTGTGAGTCTTACACTTTCCTAGAAACACCTTAATTTCACTACTTACTGAGCAGAGCCACCAAGTTAAGCACTTTCTAGGTGTTTTCCAGATTTTGTGGTTTTCCTCTCACACCTGTAGAGTCAATAAACATTGGTGCCCACGATTAGCAGGTGAAAGAACTGAGGCGACACCAAGTGACGTGCGCTGCCCCATAACACGGAGGCGCTGAACTGGGGCTTTCACTTGCAACCCAATGACCCAACGAGTTGGTACATTAGTGCTCACTGCAGTGAACGTAGTCGGCGTCTGACACTGAACATTATCACAATCTTACTGAGCATATTCCTTGTACTGTTTTTTAAAAATTTTTATTATTTTTAAGATTTTTATTTATTTATTCACATGAGACAGAGAGAGAGAGAGAGAAGCAGAGACACAGGCAGAGGGAGAAGCAGGCTCCATGCAGGGAGCCCGATGTGGGACTCGATCCCAGGATCCCGGGTCACTCCCTGAGCCGAAGGCAGATGCTCGACCCCTGAGCCACCCAGGTGCCCCTTATACTGTTCTTTTTGTCTCTTGTTTTATTTCGTAACTGGAAGCTTATGCCCCTTAGTTCCCTGGATCTGTTTCACCCGCCCTCCCCCCCAGTTCCCCTCTCAAAACCACCCGTGTGTCCTCTGTATTTGAGGGTCTGTTCATTTGTCCCTGTTTTCCTTTGTTTTGTTCCTTAATTTCTACACATGAGTGAGATCATCTGGTATGTGTCTTCCTCTGACCGACTTCGCTCACTCAGGATCCTACTCTGTGGCTCCATCCAGTTACAAATGGCAAGATCGCATTCTTTCTTACGGCTGAGGAATGTTCCCGTGTGTCTATGTACATCTCCTCTTCTTTATCCGTTCATCGATGGACGGACACTTGGGTTACTTCCGTATTTTGGCTGTTGTAAAGGGTGTTGCCACAAATATCAGAATGCATATGACTTTTTGAATGATACCAGGGAGTTTTGTTGTTGTTGTTGTTGTTTGTGAATACCCAGTAGCGCAATTACTGGGTCATGTGGAAATTCTATTTTTAATTTTTGGAGGAACCTCCATACTGTTTTCCATAGTGGTTGCACCAACCTGCATTCCCACCAATAGTGCATGAGGGTTCATCTTTCTCCACATCCTACTGCCCTCCAGATAATTATACTGTAACATTCAATGAAAGGTTTTATAGTCTGGGCAGAACCAGGGCTCACCATGGTGAAATCTGATTCAGCGATCCCTATAAAATTTTGCAGGTTGATTTTCCATCTAAGGAACAGAACATGTAGCTACTATATTGGATATTTTACAGTTCTTGATAGCCAGTGTTCATTTTGAAAGAACTTAATTATAACTGCCACCAACTGTGGATGAAATGGCCAGAATATATGCCATAGTATGCTAAGGTTGGTTTCTCAAATTAGGGACATGGATCTGAATTTGAATTTCTGGGAGACGACATAGATGCTGAACATAAGAAAATGATCTTGCTGGAGAAGAGGAATCCCATCACTCTTTTGGAATCAGTCTTTGGCAGTACAATTTAAATGTGGAAACCCTGATTAAGAAATAAAAACAAAGGGAGACAGAACATGGAAGACTCCTAACTCTGGGAAACGAACTAGGGGTGGTGGAAGGGGAGGTGGGCGGAGGGTGGGGGTGAATGGGTGACGGGCACTGAGGTGGGCATTTGACGGGATGAGCACTGGGTGTTATTCTGTATGTTGGCAAATTGAACACCAATAACAAATAAATTTATAAAAATAAAAAAAAAAGAAATAAAAACAAGATTTAAAGAAAGAGGCCTGCTAGGAAGAAAGGCTAATCTTTTCCAGTTGGAGAGAAGGTAGTGGACGTCTAGTTGGAGAGAAGGTTGGTGAGAAGCTGGTGGACGTCTACCGTATGGTGCAACTTATACAGGGTACTTGATGCTGGTCTAGTGGATGAGTTTATTGACTTTAACGATCAACTAATTTATGTTATTAAAGATCAAATGTAAAAAATATTTTATGTATAGAATAGGTAAGACCGAAAAAAAAAATAGGTAAGACCGAGTGAATTTTGGTTTGCATAGAGCACGTTGACATTTTTGTGCCTGGCCATTTTTTTTTAGATGGGAAGGTTATAGCACAATAAACATTTCAAATCCTTATGCAATTAGTCTGTATGCTTTAAATCTGATTTGCACTTAAATCACTGCAAGGTTGGGTGGTAAAGACCACTTGATGTCTAAAGAAGCTTTTGGGTTTTTTTAAAAAGAATCATTTCTGTCAGTTTTTAGTGAGAGCAAGATGAATTAGAGAACCAGAAGGCTTCACAAAGTAGAGCCAAGCTGTTAGAGCAACTTGTACATTGGGTGTCATAAACCCTTCCATTTTTATCAAGACATGTCTCTGAAAATAAAAATGAAAATAGACGATATTTAAAACACGGACGGCACAAAGGTAGTGAAGGAGTCCATTTCTGAAGCCAATATTTTCATCATGTCATCACTTAGTAATAAAAACAGTGCATCTCCTCATTCGGTCTCTACTTTCCCAGAGAAAGAATCTATTTGTGAAAAGGCTGGCTGAGCTCAGATTAGTACAAGCGGGAGAGCGTGTCCCTGCTGCCAAAGGAGCCTTGTCCCTGGTAAGGAGACAGACCAGGGCTGGCACATGGTGAGTCGGTGTAGTACGTGCTGGCACGCCGTAGCAGAGCTCGGGGTGTGCTGGGACGTGGACCGGGAAAAGATGACCCTGGGAGAGGACAGACTGGGAAAGCTCGATGGAAGAGGCCAGAGGGTGAAGATCTCACCAACTCCAACACCTTAGCTCAACATGGGTAGTTGTGCTGGGAACAGAAATAGAATGGCCTGTAGGTTTGGGCTTCTCCTGCCTGGAACGGGCCGCGGGTGCAGATCCATGCTCCTGGCAGGTGAGAGGAGGGATGTAGGGCAAGCAGGTGCTGACAAAGTGGTGATAAGACAGTAGTGGGATTTCTTCTACTTTGTGATTTTAATTCTGTGATGAAGGAGACTCTCTGCTTCTGTTCGAGTCCTTCTGCCCCCAGTGAGGATTCACCCCACAGCCCACCTGGCATCCTCTTCAACCTGTTTAAGGCTCGGCTCAAAGGCTTGTCTGTTCTGTGAAGGCTTCTCTTACTCTCCAGGAAGAATTCTCTACTCTCTTCTCAGGGGATTTAATAATACTGCAGATTTAAAAAGCTTGAAGACACCCAAATCTTGGAATCATTCCAAAAAACATTGAAAAAACATCAACATACAATTTTTTTTTCAAATATGGTGCTATACTAACTGAAGTCTAATAGCTCGGGGTCCCAGCACACAATGGTGCCGATGCTGGGGGGTGGGGGCTCCCCACCAAGGCCTCGGCAGTCTCCCTGCTGACGTGCGGTGCGGGAAGGCTCTTGGCTCTCCTTGATCCTAATGCTCCTTTGGAATTAACCTGAGTTCCTTAATCCAGAGCAGTGAACTCCCAGGTATACAGTTAACATCATCTCCTACAGTATCTTGGTTCCACTTCTGCTCCGTCATAGCTCTCGTCGCTTTGCTTAAGGTGAGGCCCGGAACACTTGCCCCTTATGTGTGCTTCATGTGTAGTCGGACCTATAAACAAACCAAAGACAAAGAGGGGAGGTGCTGAGAGGAAGACAAGGAGAGCTAGATGAAAAAACCCCAAGAAAGCAGGAAAGAAAAAAGAGTGAGTGAGAGAGAGAGAGAGAAAGCATGCACTTATTTAAAAAGGAGTGGGTTTAAGCCAGGAGACCTAAATCTCACTCGGTACCAGCTGAGCTCAGTTTCTCAAGCTCCCATTGGTGGGTAGCTCTCCCGCTGAAGAAGGATCTAGTATGTAAGTATTTCACTTTTACACGTGATCTGAACCTGAATGCAGGATGACTGACTCCTTCACCAGGGACCCAATCAAAAAATAATCATTTCTCACCCTGGAGGAAAATCCAGCCCTTTCTTAAGGATTTTCAAGTGGAATCTGGCATGAGATTTATTCCAATTTCACCCCGCACGCTGCCTCTGGAGGGGCACCCCCAGTGACACGTGGTCCAGGCCACCGGTGTGCCTCTCAGGTGACGGGGACCAGGCCCGAGGCCAGCGGGTTCTGTGCCCGCGGGGCAGAGAAGTGCCCAGCGAGCTCGGGAGAAGGGGGAGCGAGCACACGGGCATTTTTTCTGCACCTCAGAAGGGCCGCTGCCCACGTGCTCTGCTCCCAGGCCTGTGCTAGACGTGGACCCAACGGCCTTGTTTGCGCCTTGGCCCCCGTGCTCCCCGGGGGCAGTTTGCTGTCTTCAGACCTGTCCCCAGGGAAGGGGCGCGGTGGGCCCGGGCTCTCCAGTGGGTGCGGCTGGCCTGCTGCTTGCTCGGCCACGGCTCCGGCTCCCGCCTCGGGGCGCAGACCAGGCTGAGCGGCTCTGGGGGGAAGTCGGGCCCAGCCTTCCTCCCACCGCGTGGGGCTCAGGGTGGGGTGCTTGCTAGGACCCCAGGGCTCGCTCCCTGGGCGCAGGCTGCGGGTGGGGGCAGCTCGTGGGGGCTTAGTGCTCCGCTCAGCTGTCTGGAGGCCGAGAACAGACCCGGCCAGAGAGAGGCCGACTCTCGGGGCACACGTTCAGTGCGGCACTGCCTCCAGGCCTGGCCTTCCCGATGGCCTGGAAATGCGGGGGGCTGGAGTAATGGGGCACTGATGGAAACCCCAGTGAACCAGGAGGAGCAACTTCACGCTTCGGATGATTGTCCGGCCCTCTCCGGCCTCCTCCCGGCCGTGGGCCTGGGGCCTGGGCTTGGGGTGCTCATAGAGCCTCACCCCTGCTCAGGTGCTCATAGAGCCTCACCCCTGCTCGGGGTGCTTGTAGAGCTTCATCCCTGGCTCGGGGTGCTTGTAGAGCCTCACTGCTGCTTGAGGTGCTTGTAGAGCCTCACCTCTGCTCGGGGTGCTCATAGAGCTTTACCACTGCTCAGGGTGCTTATAGAGCCCCACCCTTGATTAAGGTGCTCATAGAGCCTTTCCCCTGCTTGGGGTGCTTGTACAACCTCACCCCTGCAGTGCCTGCTATCACTGGGCCCCACCGCCACCAAGATGAGTGCCCGGGCTGTTGCAGTGCCTGGCGACCCGAGGAGAGCAGGCCGGACTGTGCAGCCTGCCGAGCGGGACGCCCTGCGGCCGAGCAGCACCTGCCGCAGCCCCTTGTAACCGATGCGGTGGCGGGCGGCCTCTGGGTCACCCAGGCTGCACAGCCCTACCTGGTCCCCAGGGACCTTGGCGGCACGGCCTAGGCTGTCACAGCCCCCAGATCCTGATCGGCAGCCTCTACTTACCTCCCCAACGGCTTGGAAATGGGAAATGCTTCTGGCATCAAAGGACCTACAATTTACGCTAATAGTTAAAATCATCCCAAATCTGAGTTCTTAAGACCGATATTATATTTTGAAAAAGCCACAGGAACCCACATAACAGATTTTAAGGTGATTCTAGTTGACATCAAAAAGAGCGATTTCCCTTTGAATTAGCCTGACGGTAAGGAGCCAGGGGTGCTTATTTCCTCTCGGTCCTTTTTATATGATGTTTAGGGATAAAATCTTTTTTTTTTTTTTTTTTTTTTTTTTTTTTTTACACGGGGAAAAGCAGCAGGTTCAAAGTGTATGGGAAACTCAGACAATGGTCATAAATATACAAGTAAGTGTACCACTGTTTATTTTCATCAGAAGGTGGAACAAAAGCCTTGGGTTCCATCAGGTATTAGACTGTGATGAAATTTTTCATTGATTCCATCTTCTGTTTTTTTTTGTGCTGGTTTCCATGTGTCTGTAAGGAGGCACCGTCTTCCCCCAGCAGCCAGCACCTGGCTTCATGTGTGCTTATCGCACAGGGAGACAAAGCCAGAGGCGTAGGAACTCTGTAGGACTAAATAAAAGGAGCACGGACCGAGCAGTAAGGGGCATTCTGACTTGGTTTTAAATATGATTTCTATTTGGGGGGCACCCGGCTGGCTCACTTGGAAGAGCATGTGACTCTTGATCTTGGGGTCATGAGTCTGAGCCCCACATTGGGCCTAAATACATAAATAACTTACAAAAAAAACACATATGTTCTATTTAAACAGACAAGAATCCTCTCACAACTTAGAAGACATTTCTAGGAAATGGGTTTTTTTGGTTTACTTTTTGTGTTTTTTTTTTTTTTATTTTTTTGTGAGGAGAACGTCAGTGGTAAAAACAGAGCAAGGAAAAGATACGGGGTCTCCTTTTCTTCTGCTCCCAGAATAAGTATCGCTCATATGTGGTGGTGTTTCCGGAGATGCCAGGAATAAGGGTGTGCGAGTCTGCCCAGCGCTGACCTTCTTGCCGGAGACAACACACAACGAAGAAAGGATAAGAAAAAAACATTATGAAAAAAAATCCCCCTGCCCCTCAAAAATCAGACCTTGAAGTTCGGCAGAAAGACAGGGACATAATAAAAATTACACTGCATTGTCTATCTCTCCATCTCTTTTTAAGTATTTTATTTATATATTTATTTGAGAGCCAGCGAGTGAGCGATCGTGACCCAGGGGAAGGAGCAGTGGGGCAGGGCGAGGAAGGGGAGGGAATCTCAAGCAGACTCTGCCCTGAACTTAGAGTCCGGCCTGGGGCTCGAGCCCTTGACCCTGAGATCATGACCTGAGCTGAAACCTAAAGCCTGACGCTTAACCAGCTGAGCCACCCAGGCCTCCCGGCACTGAATTCGGGGTGTTAGCATCAAAGAATACTTTGCAAAACTTAAAATGTGAATTTCATACAAATACAGAATGAATACCTGCCAAAGACCTTACCCGACTCCTTTATTAATGAGGAAGTCACTAAATCATAAAGCTGGCTCAAAGGGCACCTGAGGGGCAGGGGGTCTGTACGTAACTTAATAAAGGGATGTTCGGTAGATTCTACGTTAGAGACAAAGTGGTCAGTCTCCACCAGTACGATGAACTATGACATTGGGGTTACTTTTTCATTTGGGCAAAAAAAAAAAAAAATACTGTGTATTAGACACAGGTCTGTAAGAGGACATGTGACTTCGCAGAACCGGAGCCTTTAATGTCTGTGTTATTTTATTATTATTTTTTAATGTCTATTTTTATTTTTTATTTCTTTTTTTTATTTCTTTCTTTTTTTAAAGATTTCATTTATTTATTCATGAGACACACAGAGAGAGGCAGAGACACAGGCAGAGGGAGAAGCAGGCTCCATGCAGGGAGCCCGACGCGGGACTCGATCCCAGGACCCCGGGGTCACTCCCTGGGCTGAAGGCGGATGCTCAACCAGAGCCTCCCAGGCACCCCTAATGTCTATTTTCAATAGCAAAGTCAAGCAGAGGCGGATTGTTTTAGAAAACTAAGTGATCCTTGAGCAGACCTGTTCAATGCTATTTCAGCGTGGCATGGAAACCACAACACTCCGCCTTTTGTTCTTGTCTCCAAGTTACAGGTAACTTTTCTCAACAGGTGACATAAGGAATCCTGAATTCACCACCTAATCATCTGCTCCTTTTTTTTTTTCTTTTTTTTGACAGCATGATGCTTGGTAAAAATGAAATTTTAATCGAGTCTCTGTCAACCTTTCGTCACTTCCTTGGTTCTCTCGGTATCGGTATTTGGAGCGCGTGTACTTTGCAGCTTATGAATCAGGCCGCTGATGGTCTCAGCCCTCCGCCGCCCCACTCGCTGAGCGGGAAGGACGCCAGCGACCGTGAGAATCTATCGTGTCCGTGGCACGCAAGGATATTGTGATGCGAGCTGCACCAAGGCCCCCCGGTTTCCTCTCTCTTTCACACAAACACACACACCAGAATTCACCCAACGGGAGTGATGAGCGTAGACGGTTTAATGAGGAGCAGAAAAGTACAATACTCCAGAGGAAGCTAATCGTCCTTGGGGTTTCTTAATTAGCTAAGCAAGAGAAGCACAGACTCTGCGTTGGTCTGGACCTTGGAGGTTAACTATTCCCATTTCTCTCTCAAAGCAGAAGTCCCCAGAACAGTCTGTGATCTTTGCAAAATGCAAATTTTATCGTGTCACTCTTATGTTAACATCAGTCGAGGGCTCTCCGGCTCTCCGTCGCCCTCAAGATAAAGCCCGGCTCCCTAACACGCCGTACGAGGTCTGGCCCCTCTGGCCTCTGCAGCCCCGAACCTCTTCACTCTTCTTTCTCCCTCGGTTGTGGACTTTGTTTTACTCTTTCAAACATGCCCTCTTCTCATTGGCTTGCGTGCTAGGCCGTGTCTTCTCTCTGGACAGCCCCGAGTCCTCGGGGAATTCCCCCCGGAGGCCCTCGTCTGCCCTGGTGTAGCCCTGGGTCCCTTTACGTCCTTGAGCTGGAGCTCCGTGGAGGCCCAGGTTGGCAGACCAGGCGACTACGGGGACGACGGGTCCGTCACACACCGAGCATTTGGTCCGTATCGGACCAGGCGCCCATGGTCTCCTTGAGAGAAATGTGGGGGGTGTGGGTTCGGGAGTGCCGAGGGAGCTTTGCAGCTGGCTGAACCCGGGACCCCGCGGGGACACGGGTGGGCAATGGGGAGCATGCCTGGCGGTCGTCTTTCTCACTGCCTTTTGCAGGCAGTTGTTTCCACACAGGCATGGGAGGTAGACTTGGGTGGCAGGCTGCTGAGATCGTCACGTGGGTTCGGGTTCGAGGAAGTTCGCGGTCTAGATGTCAGTTAGGTGACAAAACACTCTGGACATGTTGAGATACTGGGTTCTATCCAAGCAGGCAAATATTAAGTGGGTGATGATCACGAGACAACACGAAGGGAGGGGAGGGTGGCAGTGATTTGGAACACGGTTTTGTGAGTCACGGGAGTCCTCCCAGAGACGGCGCTTCCAGGGAGAAGGCAGTCCCTTGGCAGAGATGGTGAAAGCCCCAGTGTTTATATCCGTGAGGGTTTTAGGGTCATTCTTAACATTATTTTCGTCAGGAAAACATGCTTAGTTCAGGGATGGGGATCTGTTTAGGGCCAGGCACCATATTTCAGGGTGCTGGCAAAGCGGGATGTGTTCGGGAGGACATCTGCGAGGGGGAGAGGTGACCGAAGCCTTGTGTCGGGGAGGGCGGTGGAAGACGGTGGCGGCGGCGTTTAGCTTGGACACGAGGACGTGACTATAATAGCTGCTTTCAAATACTTGGAGGTTTAGTACGTGGATGAAAGATTTATTTGGGGCGGCTCCACTGACAGGACTAGGAGTGATGAGGGAAGGTAGTAGTTAGGAAAAGTGGCTTAAAATAGCTTCCTTCTGATGGAGAGCGCGGCACAACCCCAAGCCCCCCCAGGAAGCCGTCAGTTCCTGGTCGCTGACCACACACAGAGGCCGGGCCAGCAGGGCCTCGGTGGCAAGGTAGAAGGCTCGAGAGCTAGGGGAGGGGGCAGGACCGTCACTTGTTCTTTCAACTTTTCTGTGATCGCCTCTTTATTAGGGCCTGTACTTTACATAACACATGCACGGATGTATGTCTGTGGAGCCTCTTTCTCAATAGCTCCTTATGTAACTGGTGTGGCGTGATGGGAAAAGCCCAAGTTCTGAGAACAAATTGGCATGATACCATCTGGCTGTCTCGTCTTGGGCAAATCATTTAATTTCTCTGAATCCCTGTTTTGCAAACTGAAATAGGACTCAGATTCATTTTGTAGTTGAGATAAAGCAACAGGGGAACATGAATCTACATTAAAACTATAAGTGACAGCGTGGAAATGAGCTACGTGAAAGTGGCCGCACTGAAAATGAAGGTCACAGGAAGTCCGACGAAGACTGGATCACTTCGAACCGGAGAATATGCGCCAACACTTCACGGCCCCGCGCCGTGCCAGGTACTGCTCCAAGGGCCTGCGTTCCTTAGCGCATTTCATCCTTGCCAGAGCCCACGCAGGAACGTCCCCGCCGAGGAGGTGAGCGACTTCCCAGGGGCCGCGGCGCTGGCCGGGCTGGGAGACGGCCCCGGGTGCTCTCGCGTGGCCTCTGCACGCTGATGTCCCCACTGCCCACCGGGAGGCCATCGGCTGAGCAGGACCGAGCCCGCCCTGCAGGGCGAGGCCTGCTATCCCCACAGTGCTGCAGCTACCTGGGCGGCTCTGGGTGGGGACTGAGTGCGCTGCGGGACCAGTGCTGGTGCGGCCCGTCCCCCGCCGGGGGGTGAGGAGGGGGTCCACCCAAAGCCACTGCGCCGCGGCACCTGGCACACAGCGGGCCCACCCGCAGCACTACGGGGCCCGCACGAGCGGAATTGCCGGGCCGATGGGCGGCTCTGAGCACCGTCCACACTGGCCCACCTGGTCCAGCTCGTCCTGCGACGAAGAGGTTTCGGGTGTCTTCTGAGGTGAAGGAGGGAGACGCCAAGGGATTTAGCCACCAGGGCGATGTCTCTCAGCCGGTAGCTGGCAGCTGGGGGTTCTCCTTGGACGCCTGGAGGACAGCCACTCGAAGCCACCTGCGCCATCATGGGGTGCGCTCTGGGTGCATCTCCACCCGGCCAGGGCCACTTCCTCCCACACCCCCCTGCTCCCAGGCCCAGCGACTGCTGATCTTCAGTCTATCCTTTCGCTTTTCCAGGGAGCCTTACGGTGGGGCACCGGGCAGCTGCGCTTGGAGCGCTTGGCCGTGGGGCCTGCCGCCACTCTGCTAGGGCTCCACGTGGGTCCCACAGATGTTGCCCGGCAGCCTTGCAGCCTCTGCGTGGCACCTGTCGGACTTGGGCTCCCGTGGGCTGCCAGGTGTGTGTGGTGCGTGGTGGGAAGCCAGGAGCATGGGGGCCTCTCCAGCCCTGGGGCCCCGCGTCTTGCCTGTGACTCCTGACGTGGGCACAGCTAGGGTTCCCCGGCTGCCACCCGGTTAGGGGCCGGGAGCCCTCCAGCCTCGGCCGGGAGCCTTCGGGTGCAGCCCTGCTGCAGGTGCCGCACCCGGAGCTCCGCGAGCTGTCCTGCCCTGGCTGCTTTGTGCCGCGTTCCCCAGGGTGGCTTCGGACGGTCACAGCCCAGCACCTGGGGCCTCCAGGCCATCCCCGCCCCCCCCCCCCGCCCCCCGTGCTCTGACGCAGGCCTCTGGTCTCAGCAAAGCCCTTGACCCAGGCCCTGGCTCCCCACCCTCAGGGTGCTCGCCCTTGGCTGCCACCTGCAGCGAGGGACTGTCGGGCCCGGACCTGTGTGGCTCCGTACTTGGTCTCCCAAGCCTAGTGGAGCAAGCTGCGTGGTGGGTGCTCCTGAAATATTTACTGCGTGGATACCTGGGTGAGTGGTGAAGATGCCAGCTGGGACTGGCTTTGGCTTTAGGTAAAAGAAAGCGCATCCTAGATGACTGAGGCAGTGATGCTCATGTAGCTGGGAAGGAAGGGGGATGCGGGGCCAGGAGAAGGGAACGCGAAGGGGAAGGGTCGTTCCCAGGAGAGGCCCGGGTGTCTCTACCCAGGAGGACCCAGGGGCCATGACCTTGTTTTCCTTGGGGCTGGGGGGTTTCTGGAATGTAATGACCAGAACTGTGGTGCGGCCTTCGCTTCTCAGCCCTTCTGCCCCGAGGGACAAGGTCCTGGTGCCTCGACAGGTCCCGGGCAGACTGCTGCCGAGCCTGCATCCGTGGGGTCCACCCGCCGCCAGACTGGAGGCTGCACGCAACTGGGTGCAGGGCGTCCCTCAGGCCAAGGACCCACCTCTGCGGGCGAGGCTCCCGCGAGGAGGCAGTGTCACCTGGCGTCATGCACGGAGACAGGCACAGAAGAGGAAGAGATTCCAGAGAAGGACTTGCTTTTCCCCAAATAGGGGGAGCTTGTTTTTCCCTTATTAACGTCCCCATTTATTTTTTTGTTCTTTGAAAAGCAGCAGGAACCATGGAGCTGAAATGTCTGCCCGGTCAGTTACAAATTAGTTACGTGGCATTTAGACCCCTCTGTACCTCAGAGGAATGAGGAAAAATTGGGAGCAAATTATCTTATATGCTCTAGGACGCCGTCTTACGTCGTCTCCGCCCCTCATTTTTGGAGTGACCGTTGGCTGTAACAGCCTCGCAGTCCCGCGTCAGACTCTGTAGTTCTCTTATAAAGAGACAATCTTCTGGAATGAACTTTTCACTCAGGAAATAATAGGGCGTAAGTCACTGGTCAGCACCAGATTGAGCAAAAAATGGAAATTCAGCCTGGTTTTTACATGCTTTACCTACTTGCGATATTTAAATATATACTTTTTAGATTTTTGATTACATTTAGCAAAGCTACGTTGCAATCTGTCATTTTTATTTATTTACAGTGAAGTTGTGGAAAACTAATGCTTTTCTTTTTTTTTTTTAACTAATGCTTTTCTTTCTGTTTACGATTGCGCGGGGAAAATGTGTTACTCCTTAAGATTGTTGGAGCTGGGAATATTAGCTTGAAGGTGTGCATGTTGATGAGTTGCAATACTTTGGCAAAAATCTTTGAGTACTCAGCGACCTGACATTCAAGGAAGTACGGCTAAAAAGATTTCCTTGTTATGATAAAGATGTGGGGGTGAGGTTAATGGTATCCTAGTTTGGAGCTTAATTTGAGAGAAAGCACATTCTCAAAAGTTCTCAAAAATATTATTGAACGCTTACCAGGAGCAAGGCTGAAGTCTGCAGGGAATAAGTCGATGAATCAGATCCATTTCCTGCCTTCAGTGTACAAGTTAAAGGGAGATAAGGCAAAAGTAACCCTAATCCAAAGGGAGGTGGGAAGTGACGGATACGCTAAGGAGTTTGGAAAAGGCACGTCGTGCTGCTCGCAAGAGATGAAAGAACAAGCCGGGAAGCATTGGTGGTTCTTGAGTTACTTCTGGAAGGATGATCTACGAAGGGAAACCCCTGCAGGCTGAGCAGTAGGTGACGTATGCGTAGTTTGCAAACCTAGGGGTACAGGTGCCCCTTTGAATTCGTGTCTTTGTATTTTGGGGCTAAATTCCAGGTAGCGTAATTGCTGGATCAAAGGGCAGCTCTATTGTTAGTGTTCTGAGGCCCCCACGCGTCTCCACGGTGGCTGCCCCCGCCTGCATCCCCACCCACAGGCGAGGGGCTCCCCTTCCCCACACCCTCCCAGCACCCGTTGATCCTTGTGTCGTTGATCTGAACCATTCTGACCGGGGCGCGGTGGGATCTCATTACAGTTTCGACTTGCATTTCCCCGATGCTGGGTGACGACGAGCATCGTTGCGCGTGTCTGCTGGCCGTCTGGACGTCTTCTGTGGAGAAATGTCTGTTTGTGTCTTCTGCCCGTTTTTAAGTCAGATTATTTGGGTTTGGGGTGTCGCGTTGTGGAAGTCCTTAATATATTCTGGTTACTAACCCTCAGATAAAGAAGATGTAGCGTAGCCACACCAGGGAATAGCATTCAGCCGTGAAAACAATGACATCTTGCCATTTGCAATGACACGGGTGGAAACCGAGTCTCTCGCTGAGTGAAGTCATCCGGTCAAAGAGAAATGCCATGTGGTTCCTCTCCGCCGTGGAATCTAAGAGAGCGAAAGAACGAGCAAAGGGAAAGAGACAGACAAACGGAGAGACCGATTCTTGGGTATAGAGAGCAAACAGGTGATTACCGGAGGCGGGGGGGGGCGGCTGAACCGGATGGGGGAGAGCAAGGAGCGCGCTTTATCGTTTCAACATTATGTTCTACGCCTGGAAGCAGCATAACGTTGTCTGCTAACTATGCTGGAATTTAAAATAAAAATGAGGGCAGCCCCGGTGGCTCAGCGGTTTAGCGCCGCCTTCAGCCCAGGGCGTGACCCCGGGGTCCTGGGATCGAGTCCCGCGTCCGGCTCCCTGCATGGAGCCTGCTTCCCCCTCTGCCTGGGTCTCTGCCTCTCTCTCCCTCTATCATGAATAAATAAATAAATAAAATCTAAAAAATAAAATAAAAATGAAACCCCAAATAAATGTCATTTAGAAATGACTCGTACTTCGTTTACATATGAAGTAAAAAAAAAAAAATACGTTCTTAGGTTTGGCCCAGGGGCTTAGCCGAAGTTAAGTCCATTCTAGTCACAATGTCCCTGGGCTATTTTGTCCTCTTCTGGCCTGGGGGTATTTATGCTTGCCCTCCCGTCCTTCTGCCTACAATGCGGCCTCTGAATGCTGCATGGCCTGCGCCCTCACAGCCCCTTTAGGCCTCAGAGAACCATTTTCACACCAGTGAAAATTTTCGATGCCCCCCGCTGCCCGTCTTCCCTGCTTTGTCGCCGACACACTCGTTATCACACACTGCATGACATTATTATCTATTGTGTTGTTGCCCTCACCAGAACATATGCTCAGAAAGAGGCTTTTTAAAAACGTTTTGTATCCCTACATCCTAGGACAGTACACAGGGCAGAGGGTGCGTTCACCAGAGTTGTACCGCGGCTGAGGGAAGAACAAACATGGAGAAACAAAGTGGTTCCAAACAGTTTATTTTTTTAAAGATTTTATTTATTTATTAATGAGAGAGAGAGAGAGAGAGAGGGGCAGAGACACAGGCAGAGGGAGAAGCAGGCTCCCTGCAGGGAGCCCGATGCGAGACTCGATCCCGGGTCTCTAGGGTCACACCCTGGGCCAAAGGCAGGCGCTAAACCGCTGAGCCACCTGAGCTGCCCGACAGTTGACTGACTGACTTACTTACTTACTTACTTACTTACTTACTTATTTATTTATTTATTTATTTATTTATTTATTTATTTATTTATTTATTTCTTGCCAACAGTTTACTTTAAAACGCAGCTGACCCATGGGGCGCCTGGGTGGCAGGTTGGTTAAGCATCTGACCCTTGATCTCAGCTCAGGTCTTGGCTTTAGGGTCTTGAGTTCAAACCCCACACTGGGCTCCACCCTGGGCACAGAGTCTACTTAAGAAAAAAAAAAATCCAGTTGACCCTTGAACACCATGGGAGTTACGGTCATCCTTCCCTCGTGCAGTCAAAAATCCTAATACAGCTTTTGACTCCCCCAGAACTTAGCTCCTGAGCCTACCGGTGTCCAGAAGCGATACCGGACCAGGTGACACATTTCGTATGTCATACGTAGTACGCTGTGTTCCTACCATAAAGTAAGCTGGAGACAAGAAGATGTCACTACACAAATCACAAGGAAGAGAAAACACCGACGGCAGTGTACGTAGTTACTGAAAACAATCCTCGTGTGAGCGGGCCCGTGAGCTCAGACCTGGGTTGTTGGAGGGTCAGCTGTAATTACTGCAGGTCCTAACACGGTTCTAGGCTGAATGTGCGTGGTTCTTCTTTTCCTGGTGGCAGTCATCTTTTGTGCGATGTCCATCAGCACATCACGGCTCTCATGCTCTCTCGTGCGACCTTGGCCCAGTCACCTGACTGCTTTGTGCCTCAGTTCCCTCATCTGTTAAATGGGACAGTAAGTAGGCCGGCAAAGTCCCCGCCTGGTAGGATCACCGTAAGCATCGCCCGAGTGGCTAGATTTACGCGCACCTGGCCTGTGGCAGATGCCACACGAGTGTTCACCATCCTTACTCACTTGCCTTCACAGGCTTGAATCTGGCGTCGCCATCTAATGGGTCTTCAAAGACTTTGAGGACGGAGCAGGCCTTGTGGGCATGCTGCAGGGTTCGCTCCCTCCTCCCGAGCGGTCACTCTGCCTCCCGTGTCAGACCCGTCCCCGGGGCTTGTCTTCGCCGCCGCCCTTGTAGCGCCCATTCTGGTGACCTTCCATAGGTGGCCGCCTCTCGTCTTGCCTTCCTCCTTCCGTCTGTCCTTCCGGCGACTCTGGGCACAGAGTACGTGCTCAGCTAGCCTGTCTGTTCATCATCGTCGTACGTGGCTCTGGTGTTCCCCCTGGCATTCC
Source organism: Nyctereutes procyonoides (assembly GCF_905146905.1). Taxonomy (NCBI): domain Eukaryota; kingdom Metazoa; phylum Chordata; class Mammalia; order Carnivora; family Canidae; genus Nyctereutes; species Nyctereutes procyonoides. Next base: position 72,168,440 of record NW_026575142.1, read on the forward strand.
TATGCCAAGGCATAATTCACTCCTTGGGTTTCCACTGCACCGCACCGCACGGACACGTATTACCCGAACGTCAGAGCTGCTCTCTCCAGCCATTGCCACACCTTTTTCTATCCCGGACTATGAAATCTGTTCTATATCTAAGGTGCAAATAACAACAGAAGGAGCCACAGAAGCCTTTGTTGTTGTTGTTGTTGTTGTTGTTGTTGTTGAAGCCTTGCTTTAAGTGCAGTTGGCATCTTACCCACTTGCAATGATGATGAGAAAATGCCACTCCCTCCTCATCCCATCAATTGCCTCCCCTTCCTGCACTGGCTCAGTGTGCACCGAAGAACCCAGTGGAATGTTGACAGTTTCTTTCAGATGTTGGGACAAACTGTAATCATGAAGTTTAGCGTCTGGAGTCTCGGTGCGCCCGGTGGCTTGTAGGCACTACAGGTCCAGACTTTGTCCCTCTCCTTCCCCAGATCTTTGGGGTCCAGTGGAACATGTGCACGGAAGCTCAGCTTCTGGGGCAGGCCCTTCTGAGCTGGAAGGCTGGATGCATCTCTCTGGTTTTTCTGTCTCTGGAGCCACTGGGGAGCTCAAGGTTTGTCATGTATAGTGTCTGTCCCCAGGTTGGTACAGAGACGCTGCCTCCAGGGGAGAAGTTGTCTCTGTCTGGGTAGCAGAGACCCATTTTGGGCACTTAACAAAGTGGAGAAAAATGTTGAACAGACCAATATTATTATCATTATCATTATCATTATTATTACTTTTTACATAAAAGACTTTCCCCTGTGCCGTCATGCATTCTGGGAGTCAGCAACCGAGAGCAGAAAAGTGAAAAAGGGACTGTCTTTTCCCTCCTAGACTCTCTCTGTTCACTCCATCGCCGACAGTGAGTTAAAAATACTTGGCTGGTGAGAAAGGTGAGAAATGGATGACTCAGTCCCTCCAAATAAAGAATCTGCCGCTGGAACGGAAGGCTGGTCAGAGCCAGCGTTGTGAGGAGTCGTTTTTAGGCCCCGTCCTACGAGGCGACTTTCAAGGTGAGCAACAGGGGCTGCCTACATCTAGACCTAAGAACCTTGATACGAGCGACACAAACGTCGACCTGACAATTTTGCAGGAAAAGAAGTCAGTGCCGCCTCCTAATTAGGGACACCGGGGAGGACACGCCACACAGGGGCTCTTGCGACAAACGTGGACTCTGTTTACCCGACACTTTCCTCCTTCGTCACCTTCTCTCATTTTAGATGCTTCGTTGCAGGACCTGTTTACGACCCTGGGCGGCTTGCTCGCCCACAGCTGCCTTATTTTTGGGTCCGAGTCAGTCAAGGTGCTAATTGTGTTTATGAATCCCTCCCGGCTATTCTTAACACATTGTTCCAAACAGCTCCCGTTGGCATTTAGAGACGAATTTTGACGTTTTTTTTTTTTTTTTTTTTCTTTCCCTCCAAGGCTGACAGTCCAGGCTCCAGCGGATTGTGGCTAGGAACTTCTATTTCCTTTTAATAGCCACCTCTTACTTTTTTCTTTTTCCTATATCCAACTTCATTCTTATTATTTTTTTTTTTGCAATAGAAAGATACAGAACAAGATGAAAAAGAATACAGGGAGCATCCCGGAAGTCCGTTGCCCTGTCTCCCCCGTTACTAGAATCTGACATTGGCATGCTGTGTTTGAACCAGGGTGGTTCAAATTTTAACTGAATCCATGCTTTTGACTGAAGTTAGTCAATTTTAACTAAAATCCGTGCTTCATTCAAATTCCCGTCACTTTTCTTCACGTCCTGTTTACCTTCCAGAGGCCCGGTCCAGGGCAGCACATTACATTCGGTAGTCATGTGTCCTTAGGCTCTTCTTGGCTCGGACAGTTTCTTAGACTTTGCTGGTTTTTGAAGACCTTGACAGTTGTAGGGAGAACTGGTCAGGTATTTTGTAGAGTATCCTTCAGTTGGGATATTCTAGACAGCCATTTATAAAGGTTTTTCCAGGTCCTCCCCCGCCCCCTTTTTTTTCCCTCTTCCATAATCTCAAGACGGTCACAGAAATAATTTATTATTTAGACCCTGCTGATAGAAACGCTTCCAGTTTTAGAAAACTGCTCAAGTTCAGTGGATCAGAGCCTTCCTCTCCCCTCCACTTTGCCAATCTAGTTAATTTTCATCACGTCCTCTATATGGCATCTTGAGCACTGGCTCTCGATAAATGCGAAACGGTGATCAATACAAGGCTCTAGGTATTCTCAGTTGAGAAAGTGTTGACTAGAAACACAAAGGCATCAAGTTATAATAAAATTATTATTTTTCTTTATAGGTGGTTAGTCCAGTTTGAACTTTCTAGAAGATGGAATATTATGTCCAAAGTACAATGGAAATCTATTTCGAGCAGGCTTTTTGAGGACAAACGGACATTTTGAGCTCTTAGATATGTTGTTCGTCATATATTTCTCTTTATTATATTTTTCAAGTGCATCTTGAGCCAGAAATGCCAGTGTGGCCCATGTGATTGAGGCTCTGAATTTTGACTTTGCCGCACATTCAGCCATTTGGCTCCTTTTGCCCGAGGAAGGAATGGCTTGTTATTACTGAACTAGAATGTTCCATCTATTATAATGGCCTTCACGTATTCTTCTCTATTGAGTTCCAGCCACATGTGCCATTCCAGTTATTAGAAATGGAGCTGAGAAAATCTGTAATTACTCCCTAGACAAAATACCCTTTTAAATGCTGTTCCACTGGTTGACTCGAGTCCAGTGTTCCCTAGAAACAATTTCCACTTTGCTTAGTAGCAGTCACTGAATGCTTTCTACCAGAGAAGGATCAGATGATGAGTGAGCACTTCTTCTAGATTACTCCTGCTTCATCCTGGCCGCCTTACGCGGAGTCTCTGCAGCGCGTGTGACGTGTGATGTTGGAGAAGCCGGGCCGTTCCTCTGTGACTCCATGGGGCCTTCCCTGTGGGTTGCTGCTCTGGCTTGGCCCCTCCAATGTTCAAGGATGCTGTGAGGCGGGCGCATTTACCTGCTCTGCGGTCTGGTAGGGATCGTTTATTTATTTCCCCATGGCTCCTTTCACAAAGGATTCGAAAGTGACATGCTTTCGGCTGACACTTTCTTTGGAGCCCATATATGTAAATGCTAGGGTGCCGGCGTCTGATCACCCATTTGTGAGTCCAGGTGTGGGGCTGGAATGTAAGACCATACAGCGGGTTGGATGGTGTCAGGTCGCACCGGGAAAGGGAATGGTGCTTGCAGAGGGGCCACAGCTGTGGTGGTAAGGCCTCGTGGCCCCTGGGAGGCTGGCAAAGCCTAGCACGTAAGGGAACAACCCTTGTGTGAGAGGTTCGTGGCCGTTCTCTTAGGCATAGAACCACTGGAGAACGTCTTGGGCTCGGGGACTGGCGTCCTGAGCTCTGGTTCTGGCTTTGCCTCCAATAGGTTGTGTGACTCACCCCAAATCCCCGAAACTCTCAAGACCCCTGTTGCCTCATCTGTGACTACGCGGGTTGGACTAAGACCCTCTTCACGCTAGGGTTCTATGATCCTCTAGCAGATTTTGAAAAATGTTCACAAAGGTGCTTTATTTGCCAAGTTAACACAGAATTGAATTTTGTGGATATGAAAAATTGAGATGGATTTGGACCATCTCTCTCTCTCTCTTTCTCTCTCTCTTTTTTAACCGAAAACACAGCAAGATGAAAGACTAACATGGATTTAAATGCGTTGCTTCTGCATAGATTTACTGAGCGCATGGTGCTGAGAATATAGCAGTGAATGAGACCCAGCCCTTGACCTCAAATGTGCTTGAATTTAGATATGAAACGTGCCAGCCCCTCCCCCTCCTCTCTATTCTCCTACCCTGTCTTGAGGGAAGCTCAGAGCTGGCATCACACCTCTTTTTTTTGCCTTTTTTATTTTTATTTTTTTTTTCCAAAAGCTCCAACATCCCAGGCTTGTAGAAGGGTGAGTGAGACAAAGACCCTTTAAGGGGCCAAAGTGAATTCAAGAGACTCCCTAAAAGGAACACTGCTAAGTTTCACCATTGTCAGGCTTTTGGACTCTAAGTCATGATCCAACCTATTTGTTACTCATCTTGCAAGCTGTCAGCACACATGATGCCTTTTTGCAGATGTAAGGAGACGTGTCCCCTCTAGACAAATAGCATAAACGAGGCCTCTCTTCTTGCAGGCGGATTCAAGCCCTCACGAAAGCACCCCATGTCCTGCCCCTCGGTAGGTGCCCTGCAGAACCACACACCACAGCCTATCAACAACCTGGCCAACAAACTCATGAGTCTTCCTTAGAACAGTGCTTCCCTCCAAACGTCCATCAGCAAAGGAGAGGTCTCTGGGAATTGCTGTTCTAAGGGGACTAGGTTTTTAAGACAGGATCTATTTCTTCATGTTTAAAATACGGCACCATATGTGTGAGCCGCCTAAGACTTTGGGTGACAAGGCATCCTATTTTTGTCAGATTGCTCTGGGTTTTACTACTATTTCCACCCTCCTCCTCGCCCGTCCAGGGCCCTGAGAAGTCCTTCTGAGTGGCAATCTGTCCCCTAAAAAAAAAAAAAAAAAAATCAAAAAAAGAAAAAAAAACAAAAAGCAAACCACCCATGCAGGATCACAGCCCTTGGAACGAGCCCGCATGGTGGGACGTTAAGGAGGCCAGCGGACGGCTCCTCCAGAGCCAAGCGAGCCTGATTCTCTGCTGCATACATTCTAACTTAATTGCCCTAATGAGTCTGGGCCGATGGGATCAAATGATCAATCCAGTTCGAGTTATGAGATATTGAAACATGGGATTAGAGAAGAAGGAAGAAAGGCATTTGGCAAATCGACTACCGGGTCGGGGAGCCTAGAAGTCGCGGGTGATCGGTTGGATTCGTGTCTTATTTTCCCCCCATCCCTTGAAGGCTAAGTCATAACAGAACCGTCCTAGATGTGCTTGCTTGCTCATGTTTCACTGGAACGCATCTCGCCGTCCCCTCTCTGTTTTGATTCAAAAGGCTTTTCTCTCTCTCAGACACAATAAGCCGGAAACTCGGCCACGTCTGAAACGTTCAAGACCCGACGAACACCTGCCACCCAGAGAAGTGAAGCGCCCTGTGGAATTCCTCTTACCTTTAGACGAGGTTAATGTGTTCTGTGGAAAAAAGAAATACAAAAGAAAACATGAGCCTTCACGTTGCATGGAACGTTAGTTCCACGTAGATATTAGCCCCTCTCTGTTCCTATCTATGTAGGGAAGCAGGGGATTGGCCACGGAGGGAATTTGGGTGTGCGGATTTTTTTTTTTTTTTTTGGATCTCTTTTTGAGTGGTTCTTAATGGGGAGACGTCCTTGGGTCATCTCAGGCCAATAACTGAAACTGCTTGAGACGGACATTCTTCAAGCTCCAGGAAGGTTAGAAACTGGGTGAACTCCTCAAGCTTGGCTGGTTTTCCACTTGACTTGCTGTGTCTGAGGTAAATACGGGTACCCTGAGGCACATAGAGTTCTGTTGTTCATTTACAGAGATCTAGGGGCTTGGGTTTCTTTTCTTTTTTTTTTTTTAAGGGTGGTTTTAGTTCTCGAAGTTTGGTCAAACTTCTAAAACGGGTGTGAATTTGCGCCTCAGTGTGGGGAGCGGGAAGTGGTGTATTTCTTCATGTTCAGGTACTTCTGGCTCCGTTCCCTCCTTTCCCCTGCAAGGTTGTTGGAAATTCAATCTTACCCATTTTTGCCCTGCAACTTCCTTTGGTCATTCAAGGAAACTGAGGGTCTTAGACCTTCCAGAAAACCTGAGGAAAGGCCTCTGGTCTTGTTGCTAAAGTGGCTCGTTGAAAAGCGTGTGGATTTGGTGCCACAGTCTACGAGTCCAGTGGGGCCATGGGATCTTTGATCCTTCCTGGGCCAGAGGACCCAGGGTTTAGACCTAGACATCTAGACCAACACCAATTGGATAGAGTCAAATCTTTTAGAGATTTTTGAGCTTTTTCCCTCTTAAACAACCCAGCCGTTTACTTTGGGAGCCTAAACTTCTGAAAACTCCCTTCCTTGGGTGATATCCAGGTTACGAATCCTTGTTCTTCCCTGGAGACGGGAGGTAAGGAAAGTATCTCTCAGTCTTTCGCAGTAGACCTAGAGGCATACCTAAATTCTTATTCCGTGTTCTCGACTACATTTGATTTCTTCTTAATTTGATGTCTCACTTTTGAACTGTCGCATAAGCTACCCGCTTAAATACGTTAAGGGTCACGATGCCAGGAAATAGTCTCTGATGTCTGTGGCACTGTTTTGTCGCTTGTTTGCGCTGCCTTTTCTTCAGAGGGGAAAGTATGCGGTTCTCTTGCTCGCTGCCATCCTCTTTGAGTCCAAGTGCAAAGCTTTGCTGAAGGGCAGGCTTTACGGTTCACGTGGCATGTAAAGAGCTCACATGACCTCATTTCCAAGAAGCCTTCTTTAACCCTGAGGCTGAATAAAGTACGTGCATTCTCCTGTTTGCTGCTCTACCCCGAGCGATACCCGGAGCGTACTCTTAAAATACATTTACCAGTCGTACTCCCAATTCTAGGGACAGCTCTGACTTCTCCTCTCATTCACCCCAAGCAGCAGCAGAAGAAGGGTCAAGGCCAAGGACTGTAATGGACCAAGGTTCTTTTCTAGGAGTGTGATGGCATAAATGTCAATTCGATGGGAGAAGAGAGAAGACTGTCTTCACTGCGTATGGCCTCTGGTCTGTGTTTGGTGTCTCTTCTCTAGGGCCGTTGCGCTGAGTCATCCGTTTATCTATTCATTCTAGAAACCCTTCCTGCTGAGGGCTCACTAGATGACACACCGTGTAGGCCCTGGGAGTAGCACAAAGATCCTTCAGACAATGCTCTGTTCTCCTAAACGTCTATTTCTGCGGGCTGTCTCTCTGGAAACTTCGACGGCACAGTGAGAGCGCCTGGGGCCGGCCTGCAGCTTGGGCGGGGGGTTCCCTTGGCCTGAGAAGGCTAACTGGGAAGGGGATTGTTTCTCAAGAGAAGTAGGTGTCATTCACATATGTGCTTCCTTAGTGTAGCCAAAGAGCTGATGGCTCAGGGACTGTCTGTCCCAACTCACGTCTCCCCGAATGCAGAGCACCTGCCATGAGCCGTCGGGGGGCATCGGGACTGGACTCAGTAGGATCTCCCAGTCGTGAAGACCACACGCGTGTTGAGCTGCATCTCGGGGACTGTCGCTGCCCCGAGGGTCTGAACGTCCCGGATCCAGCATTCCACCGTCACTCTCTTTCTAAATTATTTGAGAGGTGGAACTACCGACCGTTACATTATTTCAACAGCTCACTCCCTCTTTGGTCTCCCCACCTGGACGTGGGTGGACAGCTCCTTGTGTTCAGTCTGGGGCCCCGGGGAAACCTCGCAAAGGTCCTCCTGCCTCTCATCGTGGGATACATGAAGGCAGAGGTCCACTCGGGGGGAGAAACAGAATGGTCCTGGAAATAATTCCCTTCTGCATTTCAAATGCTTGTCTTATTTTTAACCAAATAGCAATTTTGAACTTAGAAAGATGTACGGATGGAGTGTAAATGAATTAATGTTGAAGCATTTCCTTTATTCAAGGTGCTGGGTAAGATCTGTGGGTTACAAAGCACTGAATTAACATGCACTTGATGCTTAAGGTACGTGGCAGGGCAGGTAATAAATGCGATCAAATAGCATCACGACTATCCGTATGTTTGTTTATTTATTTATTTTTAAAAGATTTTATTCATTTATTCATGAGAGAGAGAGAGGCAGAGACACAGGCAGAGGGAGAAGCAGGCTCCATGCACCGGGAGCCCGACGTGGGATTTGATCCCGGGACTCCAGGATCGCGCCCTGGGCCGAAGGCAGGCGCCAAACCACTGAACCACCCAGGCATCCCCCATATATTTATTTTTGAGTTATTTTTTAATAGCATCACAATAGTGGCGACTTAATTTGCTTATGGGCATGAGTGATGGTCAGATTCAGGGATTTTGAGTTGTTTCCAAAGAGGCGCAGAGGAACAGATTCCCGGAGGAATCTATTTCTGTTTCCCCGTAGCTTTCACGCGCCTATACTCTGTTGTCTCGTCTACGTTTTCACCCTCGTGTGCGTTGCCTAATTCCGATGTGCTCTGCACAATGCACTCCATTATTTTCAAATTTGCCTCAATGATAGAAATTCTCCGATTTGCGTCATTTTTCATTTAATAAGATACCGTATGTTCGATCACTGCCTTGAGTTCCATCCTCTAGACACTGTCCCTGCCTGAAGCTATAAAAGGTCAGAAAGATCTGGGCACGTGACATTTTATTAACATGTAAATACTGGAGAGGGGGGTGTTTCATTGTCTACTTGTGAGATTCTAGGGTTCTAGGAGTTTTGATAGGGCGGAAGCTGCCGTGGAGAGGGGACGCAGGGTGTTTTGGAAACGGGGCCGCCGAATGCCAGGCCGGCAGCCAGGGCCCAGGTTGGCTGTGTCCGTCACCGCCCTGGGCTGGTTAGGATGCGGCAGGTGGCTTCTCTGCGCGGTCCCAGACTTTGAACTAAGAAGCTAGGGAAGGCGCGCTCACAGCTGCCCCAGCAGCTCGGAAGCCGCGGGCCCGTCCGGGGCTCATGGGGAAGAGCGAGGGGAGCCCGAGGAGGCCGGCGAGGCACCACCGGCCCGTTTCCCCGCGCAGCCCTGCCGGCTCCCTGCACGGGGCCACGCGGGACGTCGCCTCGCCTCCGCTCTGCTCCCAGCCACCCTTGTGTCCTCGCCTGTGAACCGTGCGCTCGCGGTCACGGGCTGGTGGCCTCACAGGCCCGGCGCGATCGCGGGTGGAATTTTCGCAGACGTGGGCCACGTTTCTATTTCATCACAGGACGTGAAGCCAGAGCGGCTCGGAGTGGCGCTAGCGCATCATCCGCATCTGCTCTGCAGCTCCCCGGGCGGCATCGGGGTCGCGGCACCCTGCCTGCACCCTGCCTGCTGCACAGGCCTGCCGGGCGCCAGGACGCTGGGGAGCGGGGGACAACGTCGCCTCCTCATGGGGAGATACCAAGACTCTGGGATTTACAGCGAGAGAGCGTCGTGGGCAGAAACGTCCCGACTATCACCGGGCTCCGTGCCCGACGTTCGGTGCTCGGTGCCACCAGCGCGGCGCCCGGTGTCCATGGCCTTCTCCCCAGGGAGATGGTTCATTCACCTCTGGGCTCCAGAAATCACCTCTCGGCCTCAGTTCTGGGTCACACGTGTGTGTGTGTGTGCGTGTGTGTGCACATTAACCAGAGGATCCCTCGTGGCCAAGGACTCGGCCATCCTTCCAGCCGGAGGCCGACCCGACTTGATGATGTTTCTGATCACGGGCCGCCGTGTACGGTTGCACAGGTCACTGGCGGCGCGGCAGTCCCTGGGCTGGAAGGTCCTCCCAGCAAGCTGCACCTGCCGTGTCTGTCGCCAACTGGGTCCTGTGGGGTCCCAGTGACTTTGCTGATGCAGATTCCTTGCAACAAATGAGCAACCCAGGAAGGGAACTTGGGGCCTCGATTTCTCTTCTGTGTCGGCATCTTGGGGTGTCTGGCTCTCCGTCTCTCCCCCTTCCTTCTTGTGCGTCCTGGGACTGTCCCTTGAAGTCCGTCCGTCCCACTGGTCTCACTTTGGGACTAGACCCAGAGGGTGGCCAGTGGGGACCTTCCTCCCCTCTGCCTCGCACTGGGCCCGGGGAGCCAGCCCTGCAGGCCGTGCCCATCGCCTTTCTAGGTGCGGCTCGTCGCAAGCTGCTTGGATGATGCTCATGTTATCATTTCTTGCATCCCTTCCTCCTTCGTGGGTGGCCGGGAAGGTGTCTGTGTTTTAAACCCTCAGGGTTTCACACGTTGGAAAATAGTCTAAAGAAGAAAATCGACTGAAGGGCTACCTGTCGGCTCTTGAAATGTTCAGCTGCAAAGAGGAGTCTTCAGACGTACAAGGAGGAAGGGGTCGTCGTAAAGTCATTTTTTGACTGTTGAGCCTCGGTGTGATTCCTGTCCCCGCCGTCTGCCCCACGGGCTGGCCCGGGTCTCATTGTCCCCATCCGTGGGGGAGCCCCTCTCCGGGATGCCCACCCCAGGCTGTCGCGTGCCTGGAGTGAGATACTGGGGGCCCGGGGCTTTCAAACGTGGGAAGGCTCTTAGTATGTTTAAGGTCTAATTATCCTTACGGAGAAAGACGAAAAGCATCCTGCGAGTTTCCTTAATGTTTTTTTTTTCCCCTTTTTAAATGACACATACTTTGTGTAGAAAACGCCGTGAGACTAAGAGACAAATGAAAAGAAAACCCCACAAAAATCAACTAACTCTTGGCCCCCCCGGGGGGGGGCCTGTGGTTAATGTTTTGATGTATGATTTTTTTTTTAGTCTTTTACAAACGTAGGTTCATTGATCATAGCTGAGCTCCTATTGTATACACATGTCCGAACCTACCCCATTATTCAACTTTATATCAGTTTAAAGGTTTCCAGGAGGCGCACGGACAGCCGACTTTGGGGCTATCGGCAAATACCAGCGTTAGAGAGAGGGCCGGGTCTCGCCCAGGGCACGTCCGCACCTGATTTGCGCTGGACTCGGGCACAAGGGCAACACCTTTCTCTACAGTCACTGGTATGTGAGCTCAGACCATGGTGATTTTTTTCCCCCTGATTGTTTTTAAGTTTTTTTTTTTTAACCTAAACCTAGATGTTCAGGGTTTTAATTTTTTTTGATTTATTTATTTATGATAGTCACAGAGAGAGAGAGAGCAGAGACACAGGCAGAGGGAGAAGCAGGCTCCATGCACCGGGAGCCCGACGTGGGACTCGATCCCGGGTCTCCAGGATCGCGCCCTGGGCCAAAGGCAGGCGCCAAACCGCTGCGCCACCCAGGGATCCCTGTTCAGGGTTTTAAATCGTATGCTCTGCTGGGGGTTGAGACGTGCGGCCCCGAAGAAGGCATTCGAGCGAGAAGGCCGCACGTGGGCTGATGACGCGGAAACAGGGGAAGCCCCGGCCCCTTGGCCCCAGCGCCGTCGCCCCCGGTTAGGTAGTCCGTCCCGATGCGATGCGGATCCTGAGCCTCGCCAACTTTGAATATTAGGCTCTCAAGTGTCCGGGCGGTGTAGGAGTCACAGGAAACAACGATCACGTGGGAATCTGACTCCTTTGCAGATTGGAACTTTCAGGAACAAAGAGACGCGCGCACTTGTGTTGGCCGGAGGCTCGCCGCGAGCTCCAGGTGCCGGAGGCTTTGAGGGATGCTCAGGGTCGCGGGGCCGCTGGCAGGTGCGCACGGGCTCCTCTGGGCCATTTAATTCCCTATCATTGGCTCCATCTTGCTTGGAGGCTCCCACCAGGACGCTCGTGGTCATATAAATCGTCGTAGGTGACGGGATCCTTCCCTCCTTAATCACCATCGAATGCAAAATGGTGAAAATGGTGAAAACATTCCTTGTGGGCACATCCCCCTCCCCTTTGCAGCCTGTTCTATCCTGAAGTAAAACAAACGGGATGAAGGCGGGTGCAATCACAAGTATGATAAGGCTTTACCTTATCACACCTGCCAGGTTTCAGCCCCCCTCCCCCCGGCCTGCCCTCCCCGCTGCTGCTTCTCTGGGTGTTGGGCTTTCACGGGCAAAGCAACCTCTCAAGGACGCTTAGAGGGTGAGGGGACGCCGGGGTGAACCGGAATCTCTTTATTAAGAGCAAGTTGCATAACAAATGCCAGGGGGTGGGGAGAGCTAAGTGTGTCTGTTAAATATTAAGGGCGCTTGTGCTGTCCGGGGTATTGTTGCGGCGCCTGGAGACGGCCCGGCCAATCACACACGCGCAGGTTTCCATGGGAGCGCGCCGCGGCTTCGTCTCATTCTCAATGAAATCCACACGGCGAGACACATCTGCAGAAATAACCCATGGAGAATCGAAGCAAGATATTTCTGGGTGTTTGCTCTATGCCTTTGGGGGGGTGTCTGTTTTCCATTTAAAAAATAATCTACAAATATCTGGGTGCCTGGGAAAGCTTCCCCCAGGGCGGGAGCTCCTGCCCTGCGGGTTGTTTCTGTGGCCCTCCCGGTGCGCCCGAGGGGCTCGGCCCCGCCGGCTGTGGGGTCCGGGCGCCACGCTGTAGACCAAGCCTCGCAACGGGAAGCAGGACGTGGTGCACGTCTGTTGAGTGCAGACTGCTGCAAAGGGCGTTGGTTCTTGATCGTCCTGCATGAGGAGCCTCGCCAACTCCCCAGGCTCGGCACCAGGACCATTTAGAGGCGAAAGCGGAGCCCAGAGAGGTCACTAACCCCCTCAGGGTGCACAGCCAGCGGTAGCAGCACCTGGTCCCCGGGGCGGCCCGGCGGCAGGTGCGGCGGGTCCAAATCGCAGCCTTTGTTTTCAAAGGAGCGTGTCGGCATCGCGGGCCGTCCGGGGAGCGAGCGAGCGAGCCGTGCGCCCACGTGGGGCTCGCTCTCCACTTGTCGGGGCGCATGTGTGCATCACACGCGCTGACATACATCGCGCTCGTCACCCCACGTAGCTCGTCGTCTCCTGCAGTGACTCGGGGGGCCTGGTATCCCCGGCCGCGCCCGGCGCCCTGGGGGCTGATCCAGGTGCTTCGGGAGGCCGGGCTCCGCTTGGCACACCTGCCACTTGGTGTCAAGGCAGCGGACTTGGAATCTGCCGGGTCGGGGTGACGAGCAAGATGAGCCAAGGGTTCTGTGCACAGCAGCCCGGTGGCTCCGGCGGGGGCTGCGCTGGGGGCCGAGCCCCGCTGACTCGCGGCCCTGCGGCAGCTCGGAAGCCTTGCTCTCTTCCATTTTAAAGATGTTAACTGGGGAGCGAGCTTATCCGATCATTCTTCATTGGAACAGGCCCTCCACGCTTACAGACGTCCTACCTGAGGACACGGCGTGGGCTGGCCTTACGGGGTAGCCCGCGGGCGGCGTCTGCCTCCGGTGTCCTCGTTCATGGAACCGGCTTGGCAGAGCCACGGACACGTCGGGCGGGTTAACGTCGAGGAGCGAGATGCTTTCGGTGCTTCGCGTTGTAAAGATGCGTGTAACGGATCAAAGCTTTCTGGAGACTCGCTCCCACGGATGATCACCTGGGAGGCATCGGCATCTCCGAGTCTTAATAGGCCGGCTGACCTTTCCCTTCGGCTTGGTCCCACCACTGTCACCTGGGAGCCGCGGGGTGCGCGGTCATCCTCAGGCGCCACGGCCCACGGAGGCCGGGCCTGCTGTCCCTGCGACGTCCCCTCCATCCTCTGCCCCATGCGCGGGGCCTGCCTCTCAAGTGCAGTCGGTGGCACCTCTGTCTCCCTTCACCGAGGCACACCTGCGGGGCTCACGGGCACACCTGGGGGGCTCCAAGGCACACCTGCGGGGCTCACGGGCACACCTGGGGGGCTCCAAGGCACACCTGGGGGGCTCCAAGGCACACCTGCAGGGCTCACGGGCACACCTGGGGGGCTCCAAGGCACACCTGGGGGGCTCCAAGGCACACCTGCGGGGCTCACGGGGCACACCTGCGGGGCTCACAGGCACACCTGTGGGGTCCGAGGCACACCTGTGGGAATCCGAGACACACCTGCAGGGCTCCAAGGCACACCTGCAGGGCTCACAGGCACACCTGTGGGGCTCACAGGCACACCTGGGGGGCTCCAAGGCACACCTGTGGGGCTCACAGGGCACACCTGCGGGTCTCACAGGGCACACCTGCAGGGTCCAAGACACACCTGCAGGGCTCATGGGGGCGCCCACTGAGGAAGCAGTTCCCGCCGGGTGAACGCTGACGGCTCCAGGTCCCCCCTGACGCTGTGGGCACCCCTGGCCCGCAGGCTCTGGTGGCCTCGCGACCTTCCCGTGCCAGGTGCGCCCACTTGATCCAGGTGCCTTTGTCCTCCGCCTTTGCAGCCATGGAAGCCGCGTCCTTTGGGCGCATGTCTAGGAATAGTGACTTTGCGGACGGGTGACTCTGCGCCCCTAGGAAAGGCCATAAGGACACACACACGTGTTTCCATGGATTCACTTCTTGATTGTGCCTGGAAGAGTCAAGGAGCAGCAGGCGCAGCGGCAGAGGGCGAGCGGTGAGATCCGGGCGCTGCGCCGCGGCTGCCGACGTCCTGCCTGTTGGCCCCACAGCCTGGCGACGTGCGGGGTCTAGGCCACGGACCTGCAGGCCGCTCCCGGGTGGGCTGTCGCCTGCCTGCAGCCGCGAGGCCTGGAGCCCGCTTCCAGCCTCGGCCAAGGCCGGCTTCCCTCCTTAGGTTACATGGCCTGCCCCCCCAAGGGGTTTATAAGGGACACATGCACCAGTGTCGTGTATTTTCCACGATGAGGTCACGGGGAGCGTTTGAGAGAACCAGAAACGCAGGAGCGGGGGTCTAGAGGGAAACGGCTCCGGCGCCCTTCTGGAAAGGCTCCCCCCACTCCCGTGGCCCGGATCTCCCTGCCGGGGGAGGATGCCCGGGCCCCCGGGGCCGTGCCGCCAGGTGTCCAGCTGCGACACAGGGCGCGGCCGCTGCCCCGCTGTGGCCCCGAGGGCAAGTCAGCCAGGCTCCCCGTGACCCCTGCATGGTGTCCTTGCGGCACTAGGCTGGTCTGCGACTGGGGAACCTCCACCAGGTGAAGGTTTTGTCTCCGGAAGGCCCCGGGGAACAAGGCTACGTCCTTCCTCCGTTACTGCCGTCTCTGAACACACGAGCAGACCGACGAGTCGGTGCCTCCCGGCCTCCCAGAGCAGCGTGAGCTGAGTCCGGGGATGGGGACGGGGACGGGGACGGGGATGGGGACAGGAGTGTACCTGGGAGGTGGCACTGGGGAGGCCCGGGGGCATGTCAGTGGCACACAGGCCCTGAAGAGCGGAGCCAGACCTTGTACCACGATGGGCCTCCCGCCACCAGGTTGCAGGGTCAGTCCAGAGCCGCCCTTCCTCGGCTTCCTCCGGACTCCGCGCGCCGCCTAACGAGCTGGAGCTTTCTGGGCTCTGCCTGGCGGCTCATCTTTGCTCCCGGCGCTGGGACCACGCGGGTTTCCAACTAAAAGCATTTAAAGGCGCCTCCTGTTCGGGGCGCGCTGAGCTTGAGCCCCGGGTTCCAGGTTGTTGTTGTTTTTTTTTTCTCCCCTTTGCTACTGAGGCTGGACGTTCCTTTTGCCCCTGAGGTAGAGTAACGAGACCCAAGCTCCTGCTTATCGCTGGCGTCGCGCTCGCCCCAGAACAACTGCTCCTCGCAGTGCCCCCCGCGCCCGAGAGCTCGCCCGCACGCCTGGGGCCGGGCCGGGGCAGCCCTCCACGGCGGGGTGCGGCCCTGCTGCGTCGGGGAGACCCCGACTCCTGCGCCCTCCTCCCTCCCCTCGGCGCCGAGCCCACCCGGAGCCCTGCCTCTGAACCAGACCCACCCTCGGGCCAGAAGGGCTTGTGCTGACAACATTTCAAGGAAAACAAGACCAAACGGACCGCTTTAAAGGTTCTGGGAGCCGTCTAGAAAGGCCTTGGAAGACTTCCCGCTTGCTCCGGGGGCCCTGCATTTTCCCTCATTGTCCTCACAGAGAAAGAAGGTGGGATTCGAGCCAGTGCAAGAAACACTGCACTGTTAAGAAGACATCCGTGTCCTCGGGATCCCAGCCACTGAGGCGAGCTCTTTGGCGGGTGGCCCCGCGCTTTTACGCCAAGAGGACGTGGGCCCCGAAAGCGGAGCTTCCACTTAGTGTAGACGCCAAGGTTCATCGTTTGGGAGAACCTCGGAAAAGGCGCGTTAGAGGTTTAGCCGGGTCACGAAGGATGGGGAGCATCTGTGACCGCGCTGAGACTCGTTCCTGGGCCGCTGGTGACGCCGGGGAGCGGCCGTGGAAGCCGCAGGCCTGGCGAGGGGCTGGGGACGGAAGGTCGCGAGGGAAGGAAGGCTCTTTTATTCTCAGAAGAAAGGAGACGATTTTCAGCAAAGTAATTGGTTTCCTCTACAGACGGAGTAATTATTTGCCAATTCACCTTCCTTTTAATTCTTTATTTTTTGGGGGGTTTGTTTAGTGTTGTTTTGCATTGTTCACATTTCCTGTTTTTAGGCCCAGCTCCCGGGCTCTAGTTAGAGCTTTCCTTTTTGCTCCCCCGACTTCCCTCCCCGCCAGCAGCGCCCGGCCCATAGCAGGGGCCTGTCTGTCCTTTACTGGCTGAGGGGACACGCTGGCGGCAACAGGCGGGCCTGGGGTCCCCGCGAGCCATCCTGGACCCGCAGCCTTCTGCTCCGTCTGCACATCTTGCCGTCTTGGGGACACCTCGGTGCCGCCAGCTGCAGCTTCTGAAGATGCTCTGCAAGCTGGGGTGTGCTCGGCCGCCGCCAGGCTGGTGCAGGGCAAGGCCCGGCCCAATGCCCTCGGGCACACACCCAGCCCGGGGCCTTGCTCCGCTCCAGCCGTGGCCCGTGTGGATCCACCGAGCACCCCGACCCTGACTGTGTCCTACCTGCGGGGCTGTGGCCCCACCGAGCCATTTCAAAAAGCAACGTGACCTGGATGGGACGACCAAGGACTGAGTGGCCTTTGTATATCAGTGTGTGGGGTGAGTTCTAGATCCCTCCCTCAGACATTCCAGCAGCGCAGGGGGTCCTGCCGCCCGCCTGGGCCAGGCCGAGCCTCCAGCAGAGAGCTGCCAGCAGGCTGTCCTGGAGACTTGACGCGGGCAGAGAGCGACGGGCTTCCTTCTGTGCCAAGCAAGCAGCCTGCCCCCCGTCCTGGGACCACTCTGCGCCTTCACTTCTCCTTGATCAGCAGGGCTGCTGCTGCTGGGCTACAGAAGGGGGCCCCCAGCCCCAGCCCTCCCAGCGCCCCCAGGCCCCCAACCCCAGCTCTCCCAGCCCCCTGGCCCCCCAGCACCCAAGTCCCCCAGGCCCCAGCTCCCAGGTCCTCAGCCCCCAGGCCCTCCACCGGTGCTTCAAGCGTGGAGCTCCACTTGGCGGGGCGAGAGCCTCCGCTGTCACACAGGCCGTGTGTATATGGACTCGGAGCTCAGCCACCCGCCCCTAGAAGAGACGATTTCTTACCATGTGTAGGGTCCACTGGTAGTGCGTGGTGTGCATCTGTGTGCATCTGTGTGCATCTGTGTACATCCGTGTCCATATGCATCTGTGTGCATGTGTCCGTGTGTGAGTCCGTGTGTGTGCACATCTGTGTCCCTGTGTGTGTGCATCCATGTCCGTGTGTAGCAGCTGAATGAAGAAAAAGCCAGGCACGTCTCCGAGAATTCTGGAGCGCTGCTTGGGACGGGCTGTGCCGGCTGTCGGGGGGCAGTGCTCATGGGAAACGCTCTGACACGAGGTGACCGCCGGGCCTGAACCCAAGGCTGCGCTCTCTTGGGCTGGTGGGCAGCCTCCTGGCCATGTGGCGGGTCGGAGGGCCCCGTGCGCCCGCCCCTACAGGGCTCTGGGAGCATCTGTGCTGTCCTGTGGGCACCAGCCGGATGATGCCGACCCGACGGTGCGCCTCTGCCCTCCGGCCCGCACATGCAGCGCACCGCGCCCGCCGACCTCGGCCCGGGTCACAGCCACAGTCCTCCGCACACAGCCCCCGCGTGGCGGCCGTGACCAGGCCCCGGGAGGGGGGGGTCCCTCAGGCCTGGAGTCGGTGCACGTGCACACATGGTCTGCGTGGCAGGTGTAGGTTCCGTGTTCATGCACGCGGCACCCAGATGGGTGACAGGTGACCGAGATCTTCCTTTATAAATGGGTTGTGAGAAGGAAAACCCACTTAATGAAATAGAAGAAGACCTGAGAAGAGTGTTTCCAATTTCTGGGGTGTAAGGTCCTTCTCTGCGGATCAGATGGCCCGTCACCGCTTCCCTAGGTGGCCTCTTCCCTTGAGATTCCCAGAGTCCTCCCGCATTCATTGCCCTGTTCTGCGCACCTACTGACTGTGTGGCTGACACTTACTTCTGTTGCTAGAATTTGGTAAAAGAAAAAAAACCAACAGCAAACAATGAGAGTCTGTGCATCCCCCTCCCCCGCCCCCGCTCCCCGGTGTGGACCTCATCCCACACAAGGCCTCCCGGCTCTCCCCACCTTGGCCCCAGAGACAAGAACACTTACTGCTGTGTTTTATGGGTGTTCTGGAAATAGGCATTGGCTCCTGCAGACTGTAGTACACAGAATTTTAATGAGCACAAAGGCAGCAGCTCAGTCCTCTCCTCTGATGTGAGCGGGGTGACGTCAGCCTACCCAGGAAATACTGCATTGATTTTAAAATTGCTCTGAGGGTGAATAAACGGGCGGCCTGTACATTCCCTGAGATGCCCTACACCCCCCCCCACCTCCCCATCTGTCTCAACACCAGGAGTACCAGAGCCACCCGAATAGATGTCCTTCAAAATAGAGGTTGAGGCATTGGGGTGGGGGTGGGGGGGTGGGACATGTTGATTTTTTTCTTTTTAGGCCTCAATTTTGTAAGTTGCCATTATCCTAGATTTAAAATGGTCTGACATTTTTAGCTTCCAATTTGAGTATTTTCTTTCTAATTCTAGGATTTGGTTCATTTACTAAAACTGGGAATTGCTCTTTTGCATCATCTCCTCTGCCACTCTCTCTCCATCTCCCTCCTACATGTTTCTTGAAGCATATTTTGGTGCTTCGGCATAAAGGGCACTACGTGATGTTTTCTGTGCCTCCCATTTCACTCGAGGAGATGAAAAACCCCAGTGTCCAGTGTGTGAAAAGCTGGCATTGTGGGCTGTCCTTAAGAACAGGCACCAGCTAGCAGGACACCGTCCGTTCCCAAAGCCAGATCCACTCCCCATGCCCAAACCCAAACACGCAGGGACAGTCCCCGGCCCCCTACGTCGCCAAAGGAACAGCCACCCCTCCCTCAGCTCTCTAGGTTGCGGTTAGGTTTCCAGGTTGCTGCCGATACAACCGTTTACCTTCCTTTTTGCAGCCTTCTCTCCTGCTTGCTAGTTTAGCTAGTGATTAATGAGTGGATTAATTAGCAAAGATTTCTCAAGTTCTCTGAAGAATAAACGTACTCCTTACTGCAAGCCTGTATTAGTTATGTGACATTAGGTCAGTTTTCCCAGCTTCTTAGAAAAAAAAAAAAAAGAACCTTTTAAATTCAATGGCAATTGCTTCAGAACATTTAATTTTGGGGGGATCCCTGGGTGGCTCAGCGGTTTGGTGCCTGCCTTTGGCCCAGGGCTCGATCCTGGAGACCCGGGATCGAATCCCACGTCGGGCTCCGGTGCATGGAGCCTGCTTCTCCCTCTGCCTGTGTCTCTGCCTCTCTCTCTTTCTGTGTGTGACTATCATAAAAAAAAAGAACATTTAATTTTTTGAGCAGCTAACTCTAGTATCTCAAGGTTTTTATTTATTTTATTTATTTTATTTTATTTATTTATTTATTTATTTATTTATTTATTTATTTATTTATTTATTTATTTTTTGCCTTTTAGTTGATCCCGTGGGCACTTTTCTGCTGGAGAAAACTTCCAATACATATTCTCTAGCTACGATGATTACTATCAGTGTTGTTAAAACTACCACTCATGCCAATGGAAGAACGAGCTTCAGTTCATACAGATCTGACCGTTTCATAATTTGTTAAGCTCTCAGAGACGTGCAGGGAATTGTCCACACTGTTCTTTGTACTCAAAGAGCGTGCGGCACACATATTTCTAAACAATCATTGATAATGTGAGGCAGCGTTTGATATGCCAAATGCATGGTCTAGAAAAGTAGTCAGTGTCCTGGGAGGCTGGAGAAGGAGCGCTCAGAGGGGTTCCCAAGGGAGCCCCGTAGAGGAGGCTGCATTTTAAGCTCATCTTTGAAGGATTCCCCGTCTTTGTAGAACCGGCGCGTGTTCCAGGTGGGAGGGAAGCGGCCAAACCCCAAGGTGGGCACTCCTGACCTGCTTAAGAGTTAGCACATCCACAGGCCTGACGCGAATGCTGTCCCGTTCAAGTCTGGGATGAGCTTGGGAAAAGCACCCAGAATACCAGGCTGGAGAAAATTGTGTTTTAAGTTCTAAAGAACAGAAAATTCCATCACATCTAGACTCTCCGACCGAAGAGGTCATGAAATTCTTTATTTCACCGTCTTGGACGTGGTGGAAGAGTACTCTTGTTTGCAAAATGCTGAACCACGCCAGAGAGCAGGAGTTAGGCCACAGTGGAACAAAGGGGAGTTAGGGCTCACACCGCGCCTGGTGTGGGAGCAGAATTTGCTTGTTCCTCCTTTTCCAATAATTACAAGGTGGGGGTGGGGAGGCTCAGATCTGTCAAAATGCCTTCCACGTAGCGGTGTTCGATCTGTGCTGGATGGATATATGAATAAATAACCATTGGGTTGATGAACCCAATAAAATGAACAAGAGCCATCATGTAAAGCCTGGAAGGAAATTGCCTTTATATAACTCGCTTTCTGGTTCATTAAAGATTAACTCATTTTTATCTACCTGTGACACGAGGCTGGACAGGAAACTGATCCTTTTTAGTCTCTCTTTGAAAGGTGAAGAGCACAGAGAGCAGCACTAACGAAAGCAAACAGAAAACAAAGCAGAGGACAGGAGAAAAGCCTGACACATCCCACATGTTAACAAACTAAAATCATGCATCGTTGATTGGCTGCCCCTCAGGGGGAAAGTGGCTGAACAACCACTGGAAAAAGGGACGTTTAAATGTTTTCCAGGTGGCTTTTACTCTGTCAGAACCCATTATGCTGAATGGGGATACATATTTACAGGCTGCTAATACCCAGCTGATAAGAAACCATATCTGAATTATTTCTAAGTGTCCTGGGAGCCCGGAGGGAGCTAAAAGCATCTTTGCTTAGATGTCACTCTCAATCAATTGCAGCTATTACCTGACTTGTCATTTACCCATAATCAGGGACTAGGACTTGAACCTGAATCAAGCTTCAATTTCCTTGCACTTGAAATTCAGTGAACCAGTCAAGAACAACAACAACAAAAAAAAATATGTGGTCAATATTCATAATGTGATGTTCTGCCTTTTAAAGGCACAAGGTGATAGAGTAATAGCTTTTGGACTAATCACTCAAGAGCCAAAATCGATTTCTAATCTTGATTGGCTTTTTGTTTTTTGGGGGGTGGATTGGGGAGGGTTTGTTATCACAAATGTGGGCCTCCCTTCGATGAGGATTTCGTTTTTGGTACGATCACTAGGAAGAAAGTTTATCTGCTGTTGCCATCTATAAGCTGTTTAATAAACTCGGGGTACATAGACTAAGTCCTGGTTTAATTTCTTGATATTAAATATCACTCATTTTTATGACGCAAGTTCTTTTTGAAGAATAAAACTCTTGGGTTGCTATTAGGAACTGGATGTAGGCAAGCCATGTAATCTCTCTGATTTTCAGTTTCTCCGTCTAGTCTACAAAATAAAATGATCTCTAAGGCCTATTTCATTATTAACTCTATGATTATTTATGGTTCTGTGATTTCAGTCTGGTTTTCATCCAAACTGGCAGTAACCTCTAAAGGTTCAAGCCTGGAGGACACCGTGTGTTTGCCGTGGTTCATCGGCCGTGGAAGGGCGTGGCCTTCGCCGCGACCAAGGCTATTCGTGGGCACCCGTTAGGACTCCTCTTTTCCAGACATTTGTTTCCTTTGCTTAGAGCGCTGTGCTCCAGAGGTGGTCCCCGCACCAGCACCGCCAGCATCACCTGGGGACTTGTTAGAAGTTACAGGTTCACAGGCTGCGCCACAGACCTACTGAGTCATAAACTCTGGAGGTGAGACGGAGCTTTCTGAGTTTTAACAAGCTCGCTAAGTGTTGCTGATACGTGTTAGACACTGTTCATGAGGTTCAAGTTGTAGGTGCAAACCGTGAAGTGATTTTGTTCTGCACCCTAAGCCACCATCTTAAAAATGTCCTCCGTCGTTCACTGAAGAGTTTGGGACACGCGGCTTGGCTGGATCCGCTCTCCTGCCGGTTGTGGATCTTGAACTCTTCGTTGGATTGAAAGTGTTTTTCGATAAACCTTAAAGGGCATCTGTTGCTCTGATCCCCAGCTCCATACAAATAGCCTCTTTCATGACTCACCGTGACTCCTGTGTTCCATTAGGCCTGCTCCCTGGCCGTATGCTTCACTCACCCTGTTCCTTCCCATATCCATATCTTGATTCCTATCATTGTCTTTACGGCCTATAATAAGTTTTGGGTTCTCTCTCAACAGCCCAGATCCATCAAAATCTGCAGATAATTACCATCTCCAGGAAGCTTTTCCCTGATCTCATCCCATGGGCAACCTTCTTCCCATTTAAAAAATTCTGTCCCTTGGATGCCCTTAAAATCTATCACCTGGAACAACATTTCTCAAATGGAATGATATCATGTAATCCCTCGAACAGGGTTTTTAAAATTCAGATTCTTACAAACCACTACCAGCAGCCCACTGAATCAGAACCTGGACTTTAACCAGCTTCTCAGCAGATCCGCTTGCACCTAGACGAAGTGTTTAGAAATTGTTGAACTAGAACAAGGTTGGAAAACTTACTCTGTAAAGGACCACACGGTAAATATTCCGAGCTGGTGGGTCATATGAGCTCTCTCACAACTTCTGGATCAAGTTTTCATTTCGCCTCTGCAGGTATAGTACAAAAACAGCCCTAGATAATATGTGAATAAATGGGTGTGGCTCTGTTCCAATAAAACTTTATTTACAAAAATAGAGACGAGGGGCTGTAGTTTTCTGGTCCACGAGCTGGATTATTTCATTTAATAAAGATGAACTACAGCGTCTAAAGGGTTACTCTGCACTCAGTAGGTGCTCTTGGAGTGAATAAATAAAGGAACCCAAAATAATGCAGTTGGTGGAACATTTTAAATTCAAAATAGACAATTATCACAAAGTAATGTTACTGGATGATCTTCACTAGAATCATGCTGACATATGGAAACTCTTGGTGGTCGGGGAGAGGGATAATGGGAAGCATGGCGTACACATCTGAATTCTAATTAAGCCTGCTCATTTCTTGGTTTTCCATCTACAAATTATATTCCACCTAATTGACTTCCTGACAAAGGGTTGGTTGAGGAGTAATTTGTTTAATGTTTTGAAAAACGCTGCATAGATGCTAAGTGTTATTGCAGAAGGAGGTTTCTAAGGAAGAACCAGCATTAAAACTGTGTTTTTTATTCCTGAGCAAAAGGTTTAGTTGAACGTCTCCTGGAAAGTGGCACTTTGCCCCCAACTCAAATGTCACCCTGTTCTCCCATTTTACTCAGGAAAACCTCAAATACATTGTGTGGGTGATATTGAGAGACGTCAGGATCAAAGCGTATTTAAAGTTGCTAAGAGGAAGCAGATGTTCTCCCTAACTGGGCAAAAGATTCTCAGAGTTTCCAGTGAAACATAAACTTCTCCAAGGCCCCATGGGATCATGCCTTAAAATGTCATGCTTTTGTTTATGCCTCCCATATGCAAAACAGTGGTGAAATGTGTTGTTCTGGGAGAGATGGAGGAAAGTTAATGAGCTAGAAACAATAAGGGACGCTATACTTGGAAAAAAATTGGAACGGATGTTATCCTTAAAACAAACAAAACAAAACAAAAAAAACTAGGGCAAGATTAGAATAGTCACTTCCCTCAATTCTGTTTCTTGTGTATGTCTTTAAACATCTCCCTCTGAATTACCCTGGTTGGCTGGATTACCAACGTGTTTTCTTTCAGATTTTCTGTTCTCCTGTTTTTCCCAGTAGAACTAAGTTAAGAAGTTTTTTTCTTAGCCCCTGTGGATTGTACCTTTTTCTCTGCAGCTAGCAACCAGAATAGAGTTGCAAGGGAAAGAATGGTTGGTGGCTTTTAAACTCAAACTGAAATCCGAGGGCAAAACTAATGCTTTAAAGAGTGATCTGAATGCAGACAATTATGGTTTTCAGCCAGAAAGAAAGGTCCAGAGACTTGTGTTTCTCCCCGATCATAGTAACGTCAAGTTGTTGTCCCTGTAGAAAAATCTAAATAACTGTAACATTTTATCTATTTTATTTTCTTAAAAACTTGATGAGAAGGTAAATTTAGAGCGATGAGGGATCCTACAAGGTTCAAGACCAGCCTACAGTTGAAAAGAGGGGCAAGGGAGCAACGAGAATATTCTCGGTATCTGAATTACTGTAGAATGATTTATATGTTGAGAGTGGTGAACTTGGTTGGTTTTTTTTTCTTCCTGTTTACTCTCTCTGGATAAATCGATGAGGGATTAGTTGGTCAAAGTTGACCAATTATAGCTCTAATGACTATAGCTGTTTAAGCACACAATCGATGAATCTGGCTTTCCATTCATTTTGTTGAAGTTTATTAATTTAGGAGTAGATCCCAGTGCCGTCACTGGGAGTGAGGCAGATAAGTCTAGAGAAGGAGAGAGTAGAATCCTGAAAAGCAAAGAGCATTTATTTGAGGGACCGTCGGAAGGCTGGCTTGGCCTCACTCTAAGGCAAGGGAGGAAAGTCTACGCAGGCAATAAGGAGCGTCCATCCCATCTACGTGGTTGGAGGGCAGCTCAGAGTGTGGGTGGCCCACCCCGGAAACCGTGTCCTAATCACACCGCCATGCGAGGTGTCATGTGCGGCCTGGCTCAGACCGAAAGCCTGCGGTGAGGACTGCTTGGGGGTGAACACCTGCCCGCACAGGTTGGGGCACAGCGCAGACTCGAAGGCTCATCTCTGCAACGGGGTTGCTGGTCACCGGCTGCTTCTTCCTCTTATCTCAAGGACCTGAAGGAACTGTGGAGAAAACTGTCAGACTCGGAGAACATTAGGGCCGGAGGCACCTCACGATTCCATCTTCCGTGCACGGAAACACTGGAGTCCAAAAGCGAGGATTTCTTCCTCCAGCACCTTTCTGCTGTTGTTGTCCTTTTCAACAGACGTGCGGAGCTTTTCAGTTTACAAAGGGAGGCAGCAGCTTCCATTATTTTTTTCATTCCTACAGCAATCCTGCATTGTAACCATAATAAACGCATTTTATAGATGAGAAAATCAGAGTCCAGGGAGATGATGTGAACATTATCCTGGCCTTCTCTGTCTCTTCATCTTATATTCACCGGGTCACTTAGTCCAGTGGAGATGAACTCTTCACTATATCCTCAGTTCTTCTCGGGTGCAGATACCCCCACCATTCTGGTTACAGAAGCTTATGATTGACCCACTTGCTGCCAGGTTTGATCCAGACCCTGATCCTATGATCCCATCTCCAGATATACTAAAAAAAAAAAAAAAGAAGAAAAGAAGAAGAAGAAGAAGAAGAAGAAGAAGAAGAAGAAGAAGAGGAGGAGGAGGAGGAGGAGGAGGAGGAGGAGGAGGAGGAGAGAGGGAGAGATGATTCTGCTACTGCTCAGTTTAAAACCTTCAATCAATCCCAGAGGGCATGTCGTCAGCATCCGGCCTTGGAAGCTCCTGAGCACCTCTTCCTGTGGGTTTAGCCTCAGCACGCACACATTGTTCTCACCCCTCCTCTACCACAGCCATCGCCTGGTTTCTACTTTTTGGCTCTCAGTGGGTCAGCTGGTAATGGGAGAATGACACGTAGCAGGAACGGGGACATCTCTTCCAACTTGTAGCTCAGTTGATTGAATCCATCTGAATCTCCTGGCTAACATGGTGCTAAATATCTGGTAGACGCTCAACAACAATTGGCCAGATGAATGGATGATGGAAAGACGAGCTTCTTTAGTTCTACTCAAAGCCAAAGCTGCAGCATCTCTCCTGATGGAAAGGGGCATGATTTACTCACCCCAGAATTCGGGACATGTAATGTGATCAAAATGAAGGTTTCATTTAGGGACGTGGTTTTTCTCCAAACCTCTTCGAATACTCGTCAATCAGTTTAAGTTTTGTAGGTGTCGGTTGGTCTTCTCTTGTGGACAGTGTGTGTATCCTTTCTAGAACTTGACTTTTTAGGATACTTAATAAACACACTATTAGTTTATTAAATCCAGTATAAGTTGTGAAGCTTGGATGAATAAGCAGTAGGAAGCCCTTTTCTGAGTTTGACAGGAGTTACTTTCCAAGTATGCAACATTTTAATGTATGTCTGTTGTAATGTAGATGAAGATTCCATTTCTTCCATTATCAGAGGTGTGAAAAGAAGGACAGCTTTTTCATTAGCCTTCCATCAGGCCATGTTAACATGGACATTGACCTTCAGCAATGATTACTGACTTCTATTTTCTGCTGAACATACTAATCGTACGCTAATGTTTTGCTCTTATCAAGACAGAGGTTTATCAATTTCTTAATTGACCTCCAATACGCTTGAAAATTAGGAATAATAATAAAAAAAAGAAAATTAGGAGTAATAAACACATGCAAATTAAGGCTTGTTTATACTGAGCAGAAAAATCTTTTGGGTTGAACAGATTTTGGCCCACACACTGCCGGTATCATTTGCTCCATTTTATTGTTGTATTAATTTTTTTTTTTTTTGGTCAAAAGCATGAAGAATTTGCAAGCTATAAGAAGTATTTTTTTCCCCCTTGGTGATCTTGTACCTTTGATTTTATGTTATTTACTATTAGTGGGTATTGATACAGTTTTAATAAACACTTTTACTTTGACCGCCAAAATGTTAGCTAGCTGGGAAGGGCTTGAATGTTCCTCTTTTGACGGTACTCTCACAACTAATAGAGGTGAGCGACAGGAAAGGAAGAGAGGGATGGGACCCTTGGGGGACATGAACTGAATGTGGAGCCTGCGATGGTCCTGCACGTCAGCCTGGGCCCTCCCGATTCCTTGGGGGGTGGTCACGTGTAGGATGGGTAGCAAACCTGGGCGTGGAGCCCACAGCTGCTGTGGATGGTGTGACTCTGGAGCAGAGTCCCCATATCTAGAAGCCCAGCTCAGTTGTCTTGATGAGCAACAGCCCAAATGGCCAAGGCCACTGCTGGTCTTACTTGGACCGCGCCATTCCCGTGCCAATTCTGGTGGAGCAAAGACCCTCCGTGAAGCCACGTCCCCTGCCACTAACTGCAGTCCAGGCTGTGGGTTAAGAGTGGAGTGATTTCCAGGCACCTTGGTGGCTCAGTGATTGAGCGTCTGCCTTTGGCTCAGGGAGTGACACTGGGGTCCTGGGATCGAGTCCAGCACTGGGCTCCCTGCAGGGAGCCTGCTTCTCCCTCTGCCTGTGTTTCTGCCTCTCCGTGTCTCTCATGAGTAAATAAATTGAAAAAAAAAAAAAAAAAGAATGGAGTGATTTCCACGACCAAGGTCCAGCGACCTGGCCATGACTGAGCTAAGAGACCCTGGTGTCTGCTGCCCGGCTGTGTTCTGCTCACCGCCTGCTGTGAGCTCTGAGGGACCACAGGGCGCGGGTCATCACCTTTAGGATACTTCCATCTGGCTGGCCGTTGCTGTCTACCTGCCCTACTTTGAGTCTCTAATGTACACACACCCCCCAGGATGACTGCAGCCACCTGAGTCTTACACCATTGTGCCTCTCAAACAACCTGATGCTCAAATACTGGATCTTGTCCGTGTGGACCTTCTTATCTACCCCTGTCCCTCACCAGGTTTGCTGCTGCACCTGGGTCAGTTTCCCTAGTCCCTGCTCTGAGGAATTAGAGCGCTCTCCCTATTTTCCCTCTACCTCCTCCCATATTCCTAACTACCCATCATGACTCCTGCCCAAGGTAGCCTAAGTTCTGAAGGTTCTAAAGTGCTATCAGTGTGCTTGGTTTGCCCATTGATTTGTAGGTGACAGATATGTGTCAAATGGATTTGTCCCCAGGGGGCAAAAAATAATTTGTTCTAGAAGCAAGGAAATAGGGAGCCTTGGGCAGGAATGGAGGTTTCAGTAGCCCGTGAACTTTCTAATCGTACTTTTAATGTATGAGCTTTTCTTACCTGTCACAGCCTTGCTGCCGTCAAAGGCCTTGTTATTGTGTGTCAGACCTTTAACAACTCAAGGTAAGCAGCAGGAGTAGAAGCAGAGTCAAGATAGAAGAATTAAGCCTTGGCCCATTGGATGTGAGAAAGTGGCAAGGTATGACATGTCATGGGCTATTGGAAAAGCCCCCATCAGAATGGGCGTAGACATGGCCTGAGAAGCAGTGACTTGCACCTGTGCATGATGGGCCCCGAGAACGACACCAGGGCAGGGGGGCGACCTGTGGATTGTGGCATTGTTCTAACAGGAAGGGTCCCTGAGGTAGGCCTGGTGATTTAGATTCTTGGGAAGGATGCAAGCATATTTCTACAGGTTGTAAGTGATCTGGAAGTTTCAGGAGAAAACTAAAGACAGTTGAATGTAGCCTAGTTTATTGGAGGGTGCTCTAGGCTGCATTTATTTAAGTCGGCACTTAACGTGGCTAAATTTCTTGTACCACGTCAACAGATGGAAAGAAGAAACTTGAGCTATTGTCTTTAGTTTAGATTTCCTAAAAGTGAGGTCCAGGAATTGGCTGAGTCAATATTCCCTGGGTTGCTTGTAAAAATGCAGATCTCTGTGACCCACCTGAGACCTACTGAATGAGAATATAGTGGCATCTGTGAATCTGTCCTGGTCTTACATACTCTGAAAATTGAGGATGGATTTGGGGACCATTTAATCCACCAGGGCGGATTCTGAGAACCTGCGTATAGATGGCACGTAGAATGGGCCTGTTCAGAATAAGAAGTCAGCGAAAAGGTTTTATTTATTTATTTATTTATTTATTTATTTATTTATTTATTTATTTATTTATTATTTTTTTAGCGAAAAGGTTTTAAAATATTTTTGAGTATGGGGAAATGCTTTTGCTCTATGAATATACTTCTGGCCTTCAGGGATGAGAAGGGTCGCCCCTAAGTCTACTGAGGGGAGGACATGACCGGCAGGTACACAGGGTAGATGGTAGAAGGTCTACTGGGAATATCCTGGGAACCAAGGGAGCTCAGAAGGTCTTCAGGAATTGGAGAGACAACCAAACTGGTGTTCATTCTTTGGATTTCTATTGTTAGGGTTTGTGAGTGATGAACCTTGAAACAACTCACCTAAGATTAACCCTCAGGATGGTTTGAGGGTTGAACAGGGCTTCCCCCAACCAGAAATTATTGTCTATGAATTCCTTCACTGAGAAATTCAAATTCCTTAAAATTTGAGACTTTCAAGGAGAGTAGAGCTGTGTAGCTGGTATCCACAGTCCTGAAAACAGGGTTATGTGTCTACTAAATGCCAGACAGGCGTCTCATATGGCTGAGGAGTGATTACCTACACTTGCACGATGCAACTACGGTAGGCACTAGCTATCAGGGGCAACATCAGCTTGAATCAATATTAAAAGTTCAGTTCACCAAGTCCCACTAGCACATTTCACGTGCTCAGGAGCCACACATAGCTGCCACACTGGATAGCTCCGATGTTGCAGGACATGCTCTTGGTCAACACTAATCTACAAGGACTAGATTTAAAAAAAATAAAAAATAAAAAAAATTAAAAAAAATAGAAGGACTATATTTGGTGGGGAGGGTGAGCAGAAATGTTTCTCTCTACTGACAGACGCAGGCCAGCACAGGGTGGGGAAGGTGTAGCCTTAGTGTTGAAAGGATGAGATCTAATCCTGGGTGCACCAGGTTTGACCATTTTCAGCCCGTAAAACCGAGCCAACGCTGTAGTGTATTTCCAGTTTACGTCTGGGCCAGTTCCCAGGGTGAATTCCTGATGCCGCCCTGATTCTGAGTCCAGTTTCCGTGTTTGGAGGGGTCGTGTGTAGGGGGGCCAGGGGGACGCTGGCGTGGTGGCCCACCAGGGAATGTACCTGTTAACTAACACGTGGCTTACTTGTTAAGTTGCTAGTCGGGAAGTGGGCTTGCCTATTTGGGTTAGAAGGGCTGAGTCCCTCTGGGGTCCCTGTAAATGCTAATCCCTCCGAAGAATGCAGCTTTGGGGAGGACTGGCAGAAAGCCAGGTGCCTGCCTCCCTCAAGGCACCCGGCAGAGAGTACAGGTGTGGAGACCGAGCTGGGCTCCGCAGGCCAAAGCCACCAGTGTAAAGGAAGTCTCGGCGCCCCTGTGCGTGTGGAAAGAAGAGGGGAGGAAGTGCAAGAGGGTAAGCCACAAGTTTCTAGCAAAACTAACTCTGTTTTTGTTCAGAGTCTCCTTCCTCCCTCCCCTGGCCTCCGGTGTGGATCCGTCAGAAAGGCGCCGGTAGGCAGCAGGCCGTGGCCCCAGACTCGCAAAGCCAGCCTTGCCCCATAACTAAGGCTTTCTCTTCTCGGGCCGGCTTGCCTGACTGCCGCGTTCCCTGTGGGTTCTTTCCCACGGGGCTCTTGGGTTCCCAAAGCTCAGTCCCGGGCAGACCCGCCTGCCCGGAGCCAGACACAGCTGATGTCAGGCGCAGGCCACGCAGCCGCGCCGCCCGCTCCGACGAGCCTCATGGGCAGCCTGGCACGTGCCAGGCACGTTGGGGGATGATAGTTGATTCCTCACCATAAACCCAGGGGAGACGAGCTGTCATCTCCACTGCACAAGGAGCTGAACTGGGGTTCCGGGATGTCACATGACTTCCCTGAGGTCCTCAACCCGCCTTGCTGGATAGAGGATTTGAACCCGTTACAGTTGATACCAACACCCACTTGTGTTTCTGCTGCTAAACTACATTGTTCATGAGGGTCTGAGAGCCCTTGAAATTTGCGGCCGAGCTCTTTTCACCATAGGACTTAGCGCTTGGAGAAAGGAGAGATTGGACGTGACAAGATGTGGTGGCTAATGTTATATGTCAGTTGGATTGGGCCGTGAGGTGGCCCGGTATTTGGTCAAACACTATTCTGGGTGTTTCTGCCAGAGTGTTTCGGGTGAGGCTGACATATTAATCAGTAGAACAGATTATTCTCCATCATGGGATGGGCCTCATGTAATCAGGGGAAGGCCTGAACAGAACAAGAGGACTGGCCTCCCTGAGCAAGACTGTCTTCACGCTTTATCTGCAGCATTGGCTGTCCTGGGTCGTCAGCCTACGGCCCACGCTGCACATCTGGACCTGCCATCCTCCACGATCACATGAGCCAATTCCTTGTAATAAATCTCCTTATATAACAATACGTGCATCCTATTGGTTCTGTTTTTCTGGAGAATGCTAATAAACATGGGATAAAAGGAGACTGAGACTCTTCCACATTGAACAGGATCCACAGGAGGCTGAGCCTTGACAGGCACCCTTGCCGATTAGTTATTATAAGCACTTTCCAAAGCACTTAAAGTTAAAATTCTAGCTGTTTAGAAATTAAAAGGAATGAGAAGAAATGATTTCAAATGGGAGCCGGGCATGAATCTGTTTCGCCTAGGCATCTCTTTTCCTATATAGGAATTTCAGGATTTCTTGAAGCTGACCTAGATCTGTACAGACAAAATTCATAATGGTTGTGCAAGTCAAAGAACAGTCACTCGGTGGGTATAAAAATTCAGTAAAAATTGAGTAGACACGGTAAACGTTCATTAGAAATTCAGCAGATAAGTGAGCAATTGGAGCAGATTTGGAGAAAACCATACAATTGACAGATGGGTCAGCACAGTATCTGGTGTCTAGGATCGTTGTGGTGGGTCCTTGACATCCTTCTGTTTCTTTGTGGGTTGTCTGCAAGGTACACCACCGTCATCCACTGCTGGCCATTCTCCACGCCCCAGTGCTTAGGTGAGTCACTTGGAAAATGTTGGGGGAAAACCTATAGTTTATCCTCCCATAATATATAGATGCTTAACATGGGCTGGTGAAAACTATAGCACAGGAGCGCATCTGAACCACAAACTCAGGAGTTTGATGGGTTTACATGAGCTTTGTCATGTAGCTTGTACGTTTTGGAAACCCAAATTCTAAGCATTCTGCATTAATGGGAGCCAATCAACTTGATAATTCAAAGCATTCCGAGCAATTTTTTAATGTCATTTTTTTTCTTCCTAGATCTTAAGGTTTTCAAGTTGGTGCAATAATTTAGCCACAAGTTTTACGGTTCGGTATGTGCATATTGGATGCTGTCCTTCTTGCTCTTTTTCCCCTTTATTTCATGAAAGTGGTCATGCCAAGTCCCTGATTGTTGTCCTAGATGAGACTGTTACCCCGATATCATCTAGTCATTTGGATTCACAGCTTACACCGAGGCAGGTTACTCCAAGCAGTGGCCTAGTTAAATGATTTCCTTGAATCATTTCTAGGTTAACCAGTTTGTAACCAGTGTTATAAATTTTTCATTCCACGAATGAAACCCATGCTTTAGGTTTACCAGATGACCAGCTAACCAATTTAGCTTTAGAAAACAACAACACAGGTGGGAGCTATTAAAGATTTTGAAGAGGAATTTAAAAAATAATAAAGTCTCACTTTATTTTTTTTATTTTATTTATTTTTTTAATTTTTTTTTATTTATGATAGTCACACACACAGAGAGAGAGAGAGAGAGGCAGAGACACAGACAGAGGGAGAAGCAGGCTCCATGCACCGGGAGCCCAATGTGGGATTCGATCCCGGGTCTCCAGGATCGCGCCCTGGGCCAAAAGCAGGTGCCAAACCGCTGTGCCACCCCGGGATCCCAAAGTCTCACTTTAAATATATTATGAAGAGAAGATAAAATTGCAGATTTCTGTGTTTGGCTCAATACGTTTTTTTTTTTTCCCATAGAAATTTAGTTATGAATGGTCTTGAGGATCTGTGTTTGGGGAGCTTACATGGATTCTTACTAAACCAGAGTGCATTTTCGCATGCGATGGACTGGTGCATGCAGTTAGAATGCAGCCCTCGTATTACATCAGAAGAGTTTATGTAAAGATCTGGATTGTAGACATATCTGAGCGGTGTCTTTGATGTGAACTTCTTCATCAAGCCTTGCATCCAAGCCCTGAGCAAGCCGTTTCTTCTGTCCTCCCACCTATCTCTATTTTCACTATAAACCCTCAGTCCAGTTCCGATCGTCTTTCCAGTTATGAAATAGACTCCTGATACGTGGCTTGGCTTCCACTACCCCTCGTCAGTCGAGTCTCTGCAGGGTTCAGAAATACTGCTTGGATTAAACTCCCACCTCCTGTCCACACCCCCAGCCTGTGTGACCCCTTCTCCGCCCACCCCCTCCTTCCTCACTGCCCTCCGGCCTTCTTCACTCCTCAGGCCTTTGGATGTGGCTCCCTCCACCACGATGCACCTCACCAAGCACACACACGTTTGCTCTCTTTCTGACTAGTGGGTGAGCACCTTCTTAGCTTTTAGAGGTTAGCTTAGATGTCACTTCGTTGAAGTCTTCCCTGATTATTCAGTTTGCTTATTTCCTTGATAGCCCTCAGCACACTTTGTACTTAAGAAATTGTTTTATTCGCTTGTTTGTCTGTGCATGGAGACTCTAAGTTCCTTGACTGTAGGACTATGTTGCCTTGTTTGGCGCCGTAGATTTGGTGCCTGGAACATAGAGGGTGCGGCTGGATTATTGGTGGAATGAAAGATTTATAACACTGACAAGTGAGGAAGTAGTTAATTGTTTTTAATAAAGGACTCACCAGACGATCATGCTTTGGGTTTACCAGATGACCATACTTTAACCGATGACCATACTTTGGGTCATTACCACACTTTGTTCATATAAATGTGATTCTTAGACAAAATTTTAAGAGTCTATCTGTGACAAAAGGTGAGGTGCACCTGAAATTTTGTGCTGAGTTGAACTTTGACTTTGTTTAAAATACTTATAGACATTTCCTGATTTGAAAAGGAAAAAAATACATCCGTATACATCTCCTGTCTATCAAACTGTATCTCCCAGGCTCCCTCTAACTTATTTACACACACAAATGCCTTCTTTTATGATATACGGGTACTTGTGAAAGTTTCTTGAGCACTGAAATTTTCTAAAGCAAATTTACATTTCCTGTAATTTATATTTTATAGATAATTCGTCTTAATTTGATTGATTTTGTTAGGTATGGCTTCTAATTACCATCCTCTATCCTACATTAATCTACAGTATATATATTTATACTTAAATGCACCAGAGGAAATGCTACATAAAACAACTCAGAATTATTTTGTAAATAAAGTTATTAGGCAAAGAGAACAACTTTCACCTCCTGCATCTGTTGATGGTGTATTTAGATATTCTCGGGTCTCCTAGAGTCAGATTATACTTAGCTCCTCTTTCTATGTAGGATTTTGCAACACAGACAGAAAATATAGGTTGAGATGAAATAATAAAAAAATATTTGGAGAGTTGTGTTCTTTATGACTAACAACAAACCACAACCTCCCCCCTCCTCCCCACACACACAAAAAAGAAAAAAACCCACCCTAGCTCCTGTTTGTGTTTAAATCCTCAACTTAGAGATTTGTTTGAAGTCTAATTCCCGATCCAGTCTTAGGAGGCTCTGGCTTCTGTTGTGGGTGTTGAACTGGCACAGTTTCTGTATGTATTACTTATGCCTTCCTTGGGGTCTGAACTGAAAGCCTCATGGATTTAGCGATGGATTAACGCTGGCATTTGGGGTATTACAGAGGGAACACTGTGGAACCGTATTTCAAATAAGTACAATGTGTGTATTTCATTTGTCTTCTGTGGTTCCTGAAGGTGAAAGGGAAAAATATTTTGCTACTTCTGTTGAAACCAAATTAGAGAAGTTACGTGACCGTGATTTTAAAGGTTTGGGTTCACGCATTTATATTAGTAGATTTTTCGTGATCAACCAAATTAATTCTTTTGGCTACAATGTTTTAATGTGCCTTTTGCCCAAATCTCTCACTGCAAGGCAGACAGGGTATCAGCTAATTGTGTTTCTTCCCAGGTTTGACTGAGGTTTTCAAATGAGCAGAGACCTACTTATTTTATTAGCCTAAGTATTCAAATCTGATTAATATTTGGACAGTGTTTAGTTAGCAGGAAGAAAAAGAGTTTTCAAAAATTAGCCCTGTCATATTTTAGGAAGCAGTTTTCAAATGTGAAGCACGGGGGCTTCTCAGCTGTCCTCACGGAGGGCCTGGAGAACTCGCACCAGGGAGGCGGCCGGGGAGCAGGTGCACGGCTGTGGCTGGCGGGGGCCGTCGGGCAGCACTAGGGGCCCCACCCCTGTGACCCTTGGGGCGTGATGGAGAACCATGGCGACGCCACCAGCCTCAGAGACCCGTTCCCACGGAACGAGACACCTCGGGGACAGCCCCTGGCAGAGGAAGAGCGGGGGTAAAGGAAGGGATGAAGAGGGAAGCGAAAGGGTGAGAGCGGAGGGGAGGCCACGCCTGCTTTACCCAGCACAGTCCAGATCCTTCTCTCTCCTTCCCTGCGTCAAGCTGCCCTGGAACTCCTTTCCGACCGGGCTGCTCCGGCTCCTTTTTCTTCCTGGCCCTGCTTCCCATCAGGGTCTGGCTGTCTTTTCTAATATAAAAGCGGGGACGGGGCGGGGGGGTCTTGCCACCTGCCTGTTTCTCAGGCTTGCCGCCTCCCAAACCTGCATGGTGCCGGCCCTGGGCCGTGAAGACAAAGTGCTCCTCGGGCTTCCCTGGTCAGGGCACCTGGGGAGCCCTGGGATGCCCTCCTCATTTTCCTGTCCTTGTTGTCGTCTTCATCTTCGTCTTCATCATCTTCTTCTTCTTAACATTTTTTTTAATTATTTATTTATGATAGTCATAGAGAGAGAGAGGCAGAGACACAGGCAGAGGGAGAAGCAGGCTCCATGCACCGAGAGCCCGACGTGGGATTCGATCCCGGGTCTCCAGGATCGCGCCCTGGGCCAAAGGCAGGCGCCAAACCGCTGCGCCACCCAGGGATCCCTTCTTCTTCTTTTCTTTATTTTTTTCTTTCTTTCTTAACCAGGACAATGTGGCCCACTTACCTCTACACAAGCTGTTGGCTGTTGAGTAATTTGGTGACGGAGAGGGCTTGGGGCAGAGCTGCCCAACAGAAAGATAATGGAACCGCAAACGTGGACCACATGTGTAATCTAAGTTGTCTGCTAACCACATGCAAATGAAAAGTAAAAAGGTGGGATTAATTTTAACAATATATTGTATTTAGCTCAGTATATCCAAGATATTTATCACTTCATTATGCAATCGATATTATAAATTATTAATGACATATTTTGGGGGCACATTTTGATTTGGAATAGCCACATCTCAAGTGCTCAGTGTGTCTAGTGGCTGCTATATGGTATAGGGCAGGTTTAGACAGTTTCTCTTTTAAAGCTGTACAAGAATTTTAGGAATAGGTTAAACCATCTCTCCCCAATTCTCCATATGAAGAAAGTGGTGCATAGGCAGACAAAGTAAATTGACTAATTGACTAATATTATTGTCCAACTGGTTGGTGCCACAGTCAGAACTTGAACTCTGTTCCCTTGACTCCATTCATCGTTTATTTCCAAGTAAACATCTAACTTGCAGATTCCATTTTAGAGGTAAAGATAGTGAGACAAACCTTAAGAGGCTCTTAGCTATCGGAATCAAAGTGAGGGTCGCTGGAGGGGAGTGGGTGGGGGACGGGGTACCTGGGTGATGGGCACTAAGGAGGGCACGTGATGGGATGAGGGCTGGGTGTGAAATGCAACTGATGCGTCACTGACCTCTGCATCTGAAACTCATGATACACTATGTCAAATAATTGAATTTAAATAAGGTAAAAAAAAAAGTATGCAGAAGCTCAGATGAGTGAAGTCACAATACATCTCCCTGAGAGGAATGGAAAAATTCCTCCAAGAGTAAAATGACAAATTCCAGACAGGATTATGTGACAGGGTGAGTAAGACACCAGCCCATTAATACCATACGGAACAATTCTTGCAAATTTTATTGAAAAAAAAGTTGTATTTCAACTTGAAAGTGGTATTAATGGTTCTTGGAGTGCATAGCACCATGCCTGGCCTGTAGAATCTCTCCCAAACCTTTGCTCAATTTAAGCACTTAGTAAAAAGAGTAGAAAATTAAAACTAGACTAAATATTGGAAATCGTTTAGTTAGGCTATGATGCTAAGGTGCCCAGTAACTCAACACATTTTAATACTTTCCCCTCCTTTTCATGTTTCAGATGAGAGAAGTGACTTGCCCAAGTAGTGCGGCTGCTAATTTATAGAATCCAGGTCTCTGTAGACTGCCTAGTGATTTTTTTAAGCAATTTTATTTATTTATTCATGAGAGACACAGAGAGAGGCAGAGACACAGGCAGAGGGAGAAGCAGGCTCCATGCAGGGAGCCCGACGTGGGACTCGATCCCTGGTCTCCAGGATCACGCCCTGGACCGAAGGCAGGCGCTAAACCCCTGAGCCACCTATGGATCCCCCCTAGTGATTTTTTTAAAAACATGATTTCAGCTCCTCTGATCAGAGATGAACTTATACCTAAGCCATGTCTCGTGGATGGAGGGAGCTTGGGACCTCAAGACATGACATCTAAGCTGGAAATTTGGGAGAGCACTTGTGGAGACAGAGACCTCTCTGTTTCTTGAGGGTGCTACTAAAAAGCTAAGGGAATACAGTTATTTTGGTCTCGTTCTAGTGCTCTGGTATTTTTAGGATCTCCCGTGAAGAGCTCCCTTGAGGCGCATGCTGCACTTGGCATGCCAAGGAACCTCGGGCCGCCTTCTGCAAAAGCAGTTGACAGCATGACAAGACCTCGGGTGTGTGTGTACCTGTGGAAGCCCGGGTGCTTATTCAAGACACTGTTGCTTTCTGACTCGAGGTTGCCTCATTCTTTCTTGAGCCCGAACGGTTCTAGCACTGAACCTGGGCAGCTGTCAGGATGGAGCCATTTCTGTCCAAACGCGCTGCTAGGCCTCAGCCTGCCAGGTGTTGAGCCCTGACGCTGGCTTCCAGGTACTGCAGGGCATGTTTGCAGGAGCGAGGGCCGGGCAGCAGCGTACGCGCGGGGAAATGTGGTGACATCAGGACGCCGTGTGACTTGGTGCAGCACAGTGAGGCTGAGCTGAGAAGTGAGGTGGAAGGAAATATCCCCAGGATAAAAAAGAACAGGATGAAAAATCCTGGCTAAAAAACAGATACGGATTTTTTTTCCTTCCCGGACAGATGTTAAATAGGCTTCGCTTGTTCAGTGGGGTCTGGTAATGAAAGCTGACAGGATAGGAAGGTTGTTTCAGGTTCGACTGTCTCCCAGGGTCACAAAAGCCTTCTGTTTCGCGTGCTAATCCACCGTCGCGTTCCCGCCAGGAGCTGCCCAAGTAGGGCAGCCGGTCTAGCGAGTACCCTTCCCTTTGCAGGTTAGTTGGGACGCAAAACCTACCAGTCAGCAGAGCGTGTATTGGACGTCAGGTGATGTTCACCTAGTTCTGAAGACATAGCCCCAAACTCTGTGATTCCTAAGTGACAGATTCAACCACTGTTTCATTAGAAACGCGAAGCAAGAGGAAGGAAGCCGTACGTCCCTCCTCTCACCCTTTCTCTCTTGGCGTGTGCGTGTGCACGCGTGCACGTGTGGACAGCCGTGTCTGTGTATGACACTGTGCGGTGAACTGAGCATCACAGACTGGAAATACTGGTGGGCTCCTGCCGAGCGCGGCTCCTGTGCTACCCTGCCCCCTCGTCGGGCAGAGCGTGTTCTTATTTGCAGACTTCCACCAACTATCCCGTTAGCTGTTGGAGGGGAGCAGCATCACAAAGCAAACGCCGGAGATGTAATTAAATCTTGGTGAAGACGAGATTACAGAAGTGTGATTCTAGAACTAATCCGTTGGTAATCGCCGTGTGTCCCCAGTAACAGACTTTACTCTGGATGGTTCCTTGAAAGAGATTATAAACTTCTCGTGCTCATAGAATAACCAGAACAACCTCTCTGGCGGGGGGTGGGGGTGGGGGTTGGTGCTATTTCAACCTTAAACTAACGTGTTCTGTACAACCAATGACAAAAGTGGAAAAAGCAAGAACCTTGGGATTCATCTGATTGGGTTAGGATCCCAACTTCACCACCTACGACATGTGGACTCAAGCAATTTACTAATCTCGCCAAGCCCCAGGTTCCCCACGTGTATAATGGGAACAAGTGAGTCTTGCACCTACGTCTTGTAGAGACAAGTGAGTCTTGCACGATGTTTGGCTCCTTAATTGGTGATCTATTAATGGTTACTATGGTAACGATGAAGACAAAATTCCAGCATTGGTTCTGGTAAACTATTAGTGCCTTTTGTCTGCTTGTTGAGCCTTGGTGACATTACACCAGAGCAAGGATGCTATATGGCCAAACCTAAGTGGTCAGCACAGAAGACAAAAATACCTCTTTCTACCCACATTTATCTTTGAACAAAACCATAAAAGCGAGTTCCATTCTCCTCTCTTTTGATAAAAGCAAAATGTATTCACTCTAAGTGGCTATTAGAGGGCCAAACTCCGTACAGCCCATTCCATATAATAGGTACTCAAAACTCATTCACTCTGTAATGGCTTAATATTTTCTGTCCAGTGACTAGTGGTGGTGTAGGCTCCTAATAAAACATTACATCAACTCTTGAACCTCTGAATCTTTGAAGCAGATGTTTTCCTAACATTCTGTAAATACTCCAATCATCTCAAACTGCTGGGATTTCACCTTTGTGCCATTTTTAGAAATTTGCCCATTGAGTAATGGGCCTGTCTAATCTGTTTGACGTTTATTGGTGCTCCAAGGGTAGCAAGGTTGGGAGATGTAGCAGAACACAGTCTAAATAAATCAGCGGAAGAAAGCAAACCGAATCACAGGGGGAGATTACAGTGTCCAAATCATTTATACACTGGTGATTACCGTTTCACCTGGGTCCAAGTGATGTCACACGAGAGTCTCCAAAGCCCTAGGAATCATTCATCAATCCGCCAAACCTGCTCATCCATGGTTCCACACTGAAACCGACCGGTGTGCTGGAGACTCACAATAGTCTAGGGCGGGAAGAGTAATTAGTGAGGAGGAGGAACATGGGGAGAAGAAAAGGGACTGGGTTTGAGGGTTTCTGGCAACGTATCCAGTATTAGTTAGGTGTGTGAATTTAAGGGAGTCACTTTGTATCTTGGGGCCTCAGTCTCCTTCACAAGGAAACGTAGGCATATCTGTGTGCTCGTGTGTTTTTGCAAGTGTGCATGTAGGGGAAATTGGCTGTGATTTTCATAGTTTTAAAAGGATCCAGAACCTCTATTTCGAATGATGTATAAGTCAAAACTCAACATAGAAAACTGATAAAAGCAGTATTGAACGTTTGGGGAAAGGGACCAGAGAAGACTGGGCTTCTCACATCTCATGGCAGCTCTAAATAGACTTGCATGGATACCTAGAGTTCTCTGGACTGTGGGATTAAATGACCTGTAAGGTTTTACCATCTCCAATTTTATTTAGGTCTGTGGGAAACTTACCCCCACGGATAAAATGTTGGACTTATGCAAATAACTTATTAATTTTTAAATTTATTAATTTGCAAATTATGCAAATGTATCAAATAATTATTGAAATAACTTAGCTTCAAGTTATTGAAGCTATAGCTCAAGTTATTAGCTTCAAGGCTCAAGAATCAGTGGTTTAAGGTTTTTTTTTTTTTTTAACTAATCTACAGTCTGAATTAACATAAATACCTCTTGTGTTTTACATCTTACCACCTTTATCATCACTGTGACAAATGGCCAAATTGCATTCTACGCTGTAAGCTCCCTGGAGAGTCTGCTTCCAGCTGGAATGGGGAAAGTCCCAAGAAAGTGTTGCTCTATCCTAACAATGAAAAAAGTCAGATCGCCTGTAAAATCATAGATGTGTTTCTAACCCATTAGGGACTTGAGGGATTCAAAGAAGCCTAACTGAACCAAATTCCAGAAAATTCAGGTACTTCCTAGGGGAGGTAGAGACAGACCCAGAGATGCCGTCATTGTGGTGGAAGAGCTGGGGCTGGAGGGAATCTGACACGGACTGGAGAAAGGAAAAACTAGGCAAACCTCCAATGAAACTCTAACAGCTGAGTCTAAGGTGGCACCATGGCTTGGGCACCTTGGGGACTCCACGCATGGAGCAAGCCTGTATCTATCCATCGGCTCTCTCCCAGGAGGCGTCCCCAAGTAAACGGCCTAGGCGATAAAGACTAGAGGCAGAGAGGAGGGCTGAGAGAGGTAACTCAGCAGGGGTTCCTCACCAACCCTCAACTAGACGGCGGCTGAACGTTGGGGGTAAGCTCGCCCGCAGGGAAGAAGGCGAGCTCCCAGGCCCAGAAAGCCGGGGCTGGGGTTTAAATTCCCTAGCAATTTAAAACTAGAGACTCCTAGAGTTCTCCAGGGTCTCACAGGTTCTCAGATTTCAAACCCAGATGAGAAGAAAGTCCCCATTCTGCCCAGGAAACTTATAAAGTCAATGGTGACCTGATTCTAATTGTGAAAAAGACCTCATCAGCTGGGGGGCAGATTGAATGAGGCACACGGTACTGGTAGCCTGACAGAGATATCCCTTCTGGGGTGAGGGTGTCGTGCAGATATTATATCTTTAAAAATCTTTTTAATTGAAGTGTGGCTGATACACAGTGTTACATTGGTTTTGGGCCTACGAAGTACTGATTTGAAGGCCTATAGGCCCCCCACAAATGCAGCTACATCTGTCCCCATACGGTGCTAGACAGACTGTCATGGATCGTATTTGCCCCGCTGCACCTCTTATCGCCGTGACTTAACTCGTAACGGGAAACCTGCGCCTCTTGTTCTTCACCTGTTTTGCCCACAACCCCCTCCTCTTCCCTCTGGCGACCATCAGTTTGTTCTCTATACTTAAAGTTCTGTTTCTTTGTTCATTTGTTCTATTTAGATTCCAAATGTAAGTGAAATCATAGGATACTTGTCTTTGTTTGTTTGGCTTATCTCACTTAGCATAATGTTGTCCATGTTGTCACAAGGGGCAAGATCTCATTCTTTTTTCTGGGTGAGTAATATTCCACCGCGTGTGTGTGTATATCCACTCTAGCTGCCTTATCCACTCATCCATCAGTGGACACTCGGGCTGCTTCCATATCTTGGCTGTTGTAAGTAACGCTGCAATACACATAGCGGTGTGTGGATCTTTTTAAATTAGTGTTTTCATTTTCTTTCTTAGTAGAATTACTGGAGGGCATGGTATTTCTGTTTTTAACTTTTTGAGGACTCTCCACACTGTCTTACACAGTGGCTGCACTAGCATGTGTTCTGACTAACCATGTAAGAGGGTTCTCCTTTCTCCACATCCTTGCTAACACCTGCTATTTATCATGTGTGTGTATTTTAATTTTAGACATTCTGACAGGTGTAAGGTGATAGCTTATGTGGTTTTTCTTTTTTTAAAGATTTTATTTATTTATTCATGAGAGACACAGAGTGAGAGAGAGAGGCAGAGACACAGGCAGAGGGAGAAGCAGGCTCCATGCAGGGAGCCTGATGTGGGACTTGATCCCAGGACTCCAGGATCATGCCCTGGGCTGCAAGTGGGGTTAAACCACTGAGCCACCCAGGTTGCCCTAGTCCTCCGTTTTTAATTGGATTATTTGTGAGGTGTTTTTTTTGGCATTGAGTTATATAAGTTCATTTATTATTTCTAATAGTTTGGGGTAGAGTCATTAGGGTTTTCTACATATGACGTCATGTCATCTGCAAATATTATTTACTTTAGTCTTCACTATTCTTTTCTTTGTTCCTTTTTTTAAAATTCAGAATCAATGAGCCAACATATAGTACATTTAACTTCAGAGGTAGTGTTCAGTAATTCATCAGTTGCACACAACACCCAGTGCTCATCACCTCATATGCCCTCTTTAATGCCCGTCACCCAGTTACCCCATCCTTCCACCCAACTCCCCTCCAGCAACCCTCAGTTCATTTTCTATAGTGAAGAGTCTTTCATGGGGGGAAGGGAGGGAAAGCTGAATCATCGAAATCAAAGAGGGAGACAATCCACTCTTCTTTTACACATATTGTCCAGCACTCAATAAAAAATTACAAGACATGTGAAGAAACTGGAAAATGTTAACCATAACCAGCAGAAAAAAAAGATAGTAGATCAATACATGTCCCAGTTATTAAAATTCTCAAGAGGGGCACCTGGGTGGCTCAGTGGTTGAGCATCTGCCTTTGGCTCAGGTTGTGATCCTGAGGTCCTGGGACCAAGCTCCACATCGGGTTCCCTGCATGGAGCCTGTTTCTCCCTCTGCCTGTGTCTCTGCCCCTCTCTCTGTGTCTCTCATGAATAAGTAAAGTTTTTTTAAAAAATAAAATTCTCAAGAAAAGGAACTTAAAATAGCCATATAGGAGCAAAAATAATTTTTTCAACAGATAGTGCTGGAATATCTGGATGTCTAGGTGCAAAAAAAAGTGAATAAGTAAGAATAAAGACAGATCTTACACCCTTCACAAAAATTAAGTCAAAACGAATCATAGATCTAAATATAAAATGCAAAACTGTAATACTCCTTAAAGATAAGATAGGAGTAAACCTAGATTACCTTGGGTATGGTGATGCTTTTTTAGATACAACACCAAAAACATGATCCATGAATGAAAAAACTGATAAATTGGATTTTATTGAGATCAAAAACTTCTGCTTTGCAAATGACAAGGTCAAGAGAATTAGACGAGTCATAGACTGGGAGAAGATATTTGCAAAAGACACATCCAATGAAGAACTGATATCTAAAATACACAAATCCTAAAAGTTAACAAAAAAAGGAAATAACCCAATTAACAAATGGATCAAAGACATTATTAGATATCTAACCAAATAAAATATACAGATGACAAATAAACGTATGAAAAGATGCTCCACACCATATGTCATCAGAGAAATGCAAATTAAAACATTGACCTACCACTTCCTACCCATTAGAATGGCCTGAATCATGAACACCAACACCACCAAATGCTGGTGAGGATGTGGAGCGACAGGTGCTGTCATTCATTGCTGGTGAGAATGTAGGAGAATGAAAAGGTTCAACC
This sequence comes from Nyctereutes procyonoides, assembly GCF_905146905.1. Classification (NCBI taxonomy): domain Eukaryota; kingdom Metazoa; phylum Chordata; class Mammalia; order Carnivora; family Canidae; genus Nyctereutes; species Nyctereutes procyonoides. Next base: position 72,212,219 of record NW_026575142.1, read on the forward strand.
CCTTTGAAAGACACTCTGATGGTCTCCTTATAAAGCTGACGTGCACTTACCATGCAATCCAGCCACCACATTTCTTGGTATTTACTCAGAGGAAGTGAAAACTTATGTCTACACAAAAGCCTACTTGTGGCAGTTTTATCCTTCATTGCCAAAACTGGAAGTAACCAAGATGTCCTCCACCAGGTGGATCGATAAATAAGCTGTGATACGTCCAGACAATGGAATATTGCTTAGTACTAAAAGGAAATGAGTTATTAAGCCATAAAAAGACACGGATGAGTCTTCAATGCATATTACTAAGTGAAAGAAGCCAATTTGAAAAGTCTATTGTGGGACACCCCAGTGGCTCAGGGGTTGAGCATCTACCTTCAGCTCAGGCTGTGACCCCGGGTCCCGGGATCGAGTCCCACATTGGGCTCCCCACAGGAAGCCAGCCTGCTTCCCCCTCTGCCTGTGTCTGTCTCTCTTTCTGTGCCTCTTATGAATAAATAAATAAAATCTTTTTTAAAAACCCACTCAGTTCATTGTATATATAAAAAAAGAGTCTATTGCATGATTTCAAACATAGGACATTCTGCAAAATGTAAAACTATGAAAATAGTAAAAATATCAGTGATTATCAGGCATTGGTGGTAAGAGGGACGAGTAGGAAGAGACAGAGGCTTTCTAGCGCAGTGAAAATACTCTGCATGGTCCTTAATGATTGATAAATGCTCTTACGCATTAGTTCCATCCCGTAAAATGCATACCAAGAATGAACTTTGGGTGATTATCAGGTGTCAGTATAGTTCCATGAATTGTAACAAGTGTACCACTGCGGGGGGGGGGTGTTGATAACAGGGGAGGCTAAGCATGGGTGGGGGCCCAGGGGTATATTGGAAATCTCTATGTCTTTTTCTTGATTTTGCTGTGAACCTAAAATTGCTCTAAAAAACCGTCTTTAAAAAATAACCATGTAAATATATTAAAGTCTTAATGGAAAAGGTTGACCAGAAACATGAATATATACGGGGAACGTTAGCCTATGGATGGAAATGTTAGAAATGAAGACAATTTTGAATGAAGAATTTATTTGATGGGCTTACCACCATCATGCTGTGTTCCCTTTTTTAAAGTATTCTCTCTAGAGATCACAACATGTTTGTGTGTTATCACGATCTACCTTCGGATCATAGTAAACCACTTCACAAACAATGACAGCATAACTACACTTATGCCCCCCCCCCTTACTCTCCTTCGTGCATGTACATCAGTGGTCAACATTTCGATTTGGGTCTTTCATGTCTTTGTCCGGCATGTTCCATTCCCCCCCCCCCCAGGCACCAGCCCGTGGCATGCAACCATAATAATGTCCTCGTCTATTAATTTTATCATGTGTCATCTCTGGGTCAGTTTTAATTGGTATTTTCCCCCTACTTAATGGATTATATTTTCCTTCTTTGCTTGCTTGCTGGGTAACTTTTTAAAAGAGAGAGCAAGAGAACATGAGAGTGCACATGCATGTGTGCACGTGAGCATGAGTAGGGGTAGGGGTGAGGGGAGACAGAGAGAGAGAGAATAGCTTAAGCACGGTCCACACCCAGTGCAAAGCCTGATGTGGGGCTTGATCTCAGGATCCTGACCTCATGACCTGAGCTGAAACCAAGAGTCAGACACTTAACCAACTGAGCCACCCAGGCGCCTCCGCTTGCCAAGTAACGTTTGATGGGATGCCAGACATTGTGAATTTTACCTTGTTGTGCTTCTGAAGATATTTTTGAGCTTTCTTCTGGAACGTAGTTAAGTAACTCATTAAGAAATCTCTTCCCTTTAGATCTTGCTTTTAAAAAGAAGTTTTATTAGGTAGGACCAGAGCAGTGTTTAGTCCGTCCAGGGTTCGTTTTTCCCCCACTGCTGACACAAGGCCCTTCTTAGTACTTTAGGTAGGTGTCCACCAGCAAACGTTTTCTGCAAAGGGCCAGATGGTAAATATTTTAGGCTTTGTGGGCTATCTGGTTTCAGTCCCAACTACTCAATTGTGTCCCTGTAGCACGAAAGCGACCCTAGCAAGTACAGAAGGAAATGGGCGCGGCTGTATGTCAATAAAATGTCATTCACAGCCTTGTGGTCAGTGTGGGGCTGCCTTGGCTGGCACCATAGCTGGCCTTCCCCTGCTCTAGTCCATCAACCATGATTTATGAGGTTTTGTCCTCTGTCTTGTGGGAAACAGACCCTGTCCTGGGCTCTGCTCCCTGGAATACTCTTGAGCAGCTTCCTCACTGTCATTTGCTCGTCGGGACTTAGTTGAATATTCGAGGAGGGTCTTCAGCAAATCTTGAAGTTTTCCTCTCCCCCCAGGATTCTACTCTATGGCCTACTGATGCTCTGACTCCCCTGCTCTCCCTCCTCCATGTCCTCTGCCCTGCTCACCCTGGGTTCCCCTCCTCGCACCGTGGTCTGGAGTCTTTCTCTCGGGAGTGAGCTGGGGCACCTGCAGTTCTCACCTCCTTTGCTTCCTCAGGGATCTCTAACCTTCTTTGCTTGATGTCTAATATTTTAGGAGCTGGTCCTTCCAGCATTTTATGTGGGAGGACATATCTGGTCTACTTCTAGGTGAAAGGATAAATCCGGCATTTATCTTTGCCAAAATACATAGTATTAATAGATCGTGTCTGTGACACATGAAGCTACATCTCCATGTTCTTTTCCCCTAGAACGTGCAAATGTAACTCGTAAGCAAAAATAATCAACATCGAGCAAACAACAGATGACTTTAGCCATCTGTGAAAATAACCTCATCTTAGAGAATGGTTGGGAACTGAGCTATTGAAGAAGGCTTGGGAAGTAGCCAGGTCCAGTCAAGGTCACTGTAGTAAATCCTCAGAAATTAATGGTAACTGAAGAAGCCAAAAATGATCAACTCGTCTATCTGAAGAATTTATTCATCATACTTATTTACGATTACCTGCAATATTTGCATTAGGCCCTAAATTTATGATCCCCTCGATGGCAAAGGCATGCGACCCTTTTTTCCTCTCTGTTTTAATCTAGCATCTAGTGTGGGGCATAAGAATGTTTTAAAAGCTTATCAGGTAATTTTTTTAATGACTTATTTATTTATTTGAGAGAGAGAGAGGGGGGGGGGAGAAAGAGCACACCAGCAAGGGGAGGGACAGAGGGAGAAGGAGAGAATCCCAAGCAGACTCCCCGCTGACCGTGGAGCCCGACACGGGTAGGACTCAGTCTCAGCACCCTGAAATCATGACCTGGGCTGAAGTCAGGAGCCGGACCCTCAACTGATTGAGCCACCAGGTGTCCCTCAGGTAATTCTAATATACAGTCGGGTGATTCTAATCTGCCTGCGTGCTAGCTAGCACTAATTGAAGCAATATGTCATATGAGAAACCCCCCTTCAAACCGCAGCAATCCAAAAAAAAAATTCTTTTCCCTAAGTATTTAATGGAGATTCTGTGTGCTGAGCACTAAACAAGTGCCCAATACGTGCACAGTAAATATAAGGTTTAGACGCCGACCTCAAAATGCTTACCATCTACTTGGGGAAGCAAAACAAACACAAGTGAAACAGTTAAGCAAAAACCACGGAAGCTGTGGTGATTAGCTCCAGACTGCAGTGGGCTAACTATGTTTCCCATAAAACGTCAGTAAAGCAGAAAAGTGGTGCAGGTTAGAACAGTCAAGGCAGGCTGTCTCGGAAGAACTGGGATTTCACTTCAAATAAAATATCCTGAAAGTACAAAGAAAATTCGTACTTGCTGGAGCCATTTCTTTTATGCCTCATTTTTAAGGTGGATCAATGAAAAACTCGAGAACTACTTTACACAGCATACTCAAAGTTAATGATTTCCTAAAACGTGTTTTAATAGCCAATTTATTAGTCTCTTCCATGTCTCGCAGCTCTGTTCTCGGCCATTAAAGATTTTTTTCTGCTAAGAAAGCGTATGTGATGCCATTATTATTATTACTTCATTAGAGATGAAAAGGGAGAGCTGTCGACATCTAAAACTATCTTTTCATGTTTTATTTTTTGCAAACCCAAGAAACTTTTGCCATAAACCCACCTCCTTATTTTCAATACGTGCCTTTATGTTGGGGAAATATCTAGCCATTTTGCCTAAATAGCGCTTTGTGAAAACAACCTTTGAGGCGCGTCTAGCTTTTCAATAAGCTTTTAGGACTGTTCGTCTGTCTGTCTACCTGCCTGTCAGAAAACCGCGAGGTCATTCTGCTAGAGGCAGGGGAAGTTAGAGACCCAGCAGGGCTCCAGCACAGAGATGTGTGCACAACCTCCCTCCTTCCACCATTTCCACTTCCCTCCTGGCCTGCCCACTGTGGGGCTTGCGCACTTGTCGGGGGGCCCTTGCCTTCTCGGCAGCGGGTACATGGGGGCCTTTCTAAAATAGAAGCAGTGGCGCGGCACATCCTGTTCAAGGAACGGCGGCGTCCGTCCTTAGCGCCTGATGCCCCGAGCAGCTGTCTGAGGCACTTGCCCCCAGATTGCCTTTGGAGAGAAGTAAACAAATGTGGCCATCCAATGCAGTACATTTGAAGCTGACCTCTGAGGCCATCTATTTTAAGCAGATTGTAATTTTGCAAGATGCATGGCCCCATTCCAAATGTTTATTTAGTGTTGAATGGTCTCCAACTGGCTGGTTGGCCCCCCTTTTTTTTTTTTGATGGTGTTGAAAACATTAAGGAAGATCCCAGTAATAGATGTTGGACGTGCACTCGTCTTGGTGTCCAGTGATTCATCTTGCGGGGCGCCACAACGAAAATCCCCTTTAGGGAGAGACAGGCAGATAAGCCCGGCTCTACGGCAGCTGGTTTTGTGGCAGCGACCGTTATTTCTACCCTTCACGCCCCGACACGAACCTCGTTTGGAGAAGAGCCTCCCTTCGAAGTCCCGCCCTCGCAGCCCCTTTGGTAGAACACACTCCCCGCAAAGCACTGGGCTCGGCTTTCTTTTTTTTTTTTATTTTTATTTTTATTTTTATTTGCTTTTATTCTGTGCAGAATTTACTCCCGGGCCATAAGTTTTGTTTCTTCAGTTTCTTCTGGGATATCTTTTTCTTCTGTGCAACCTCCTCTTCTGGTTTAGGAACAATCTGCTCTTTTTCAGTAAGAATCATCTCAATGTGGCAGGGAGAGCTCATGTATGGGTTAATCCGGCCATGAGCCCTGTAGGTTCTACATCGCATCTTGGGGGCTTTATTCACCTGGATGTGCTCAATGACCAGAGAATCTACTTCTAAACCCTTAAGTTCAGCATTACTCTCCGCATTTTTAAGCATGTGCAGTAAAAATTCAGCACTCTTCTTGGGCCACCGACCCTGTGTCCAGCCCCACTGTTTGGCCTGCGCACACCTACCAACTCCACCGTTGTAGCGACGGAACGGCACACGCTGCTTCTGCAAAGTGACATCTTTCAGATACTTGGTGGCTTTTCGAATATGCATACCCTTGATGGCCTGGGCAGCTTCACGTGTGTTCTTAAAGTGGACACGAAGATTTGAACCTCTCGACTTGCGTGATTTTGTAGGGTTTTCTGGGTCCAGCGAGTAGCGAACCATCTCCGGAGGTCACCTCAGGCCGCTCGGCTTTCTGAACACGATCGCCTCTGGTCCTCACAGTGAGCGCAGAGGCACGTATTGTTTCCCCGACTTTATTTATTTATTTATTTTTTTTATTTATTTTATTTTATTTATTTATTTATTTATTTTTGTTTCCCCAACTTCAGAAATGAGAAAACTGCAGTTCTGATTGCGACTGACGTGAAGATCCACGCCGAGGTCATCCTCAGTCTTCATTTTACCCCATGAAAGATTTCATGTCAACGGGGTCCCCCCCCCCACACCCCCGGTGTGGCCATGCCGGAGCAGCTCCTTTTCCTCCTTCCTATCCCTGAGACGAATTTTGGCTCCAGGATGTGACAAAATGAACGCGTGGGGATGAATCTTCTGTCCTTTCGTAAGTGGTAGCGATGTATCGTCCGTGTGCAAAAGAGCCCTTCGGGGGATCATACACAGGACCATATTCCCCTGCACGTATTTAGAGAGAGAATGAAAAAACAAAATAATACAAAAACAAAAAAAACAAAACAAAAAAACAACAACCCTTGCATGTCATTGCGCCTCAGCTCACTTGCCTTTGGGCTCCAAATGTCCACTTGGGCTCCTTGAAGGCACAGCTTTGGGTAGAACCTTGGGTTAAAAACAGCCGTGGGGTAGTTTAAGGGAGCAGTTGGCTCGGAGACTGGCCTGGTCTGGAGAAGGGGCGTGGACAGCCGCGGGTCCTCCTGCAGTCTGGGGGGCCCTTTCGCTCCGTCCCTGACACCTAGGCTCCCCCCAGGGGCCAAGCATCACAAGGGAGGACATCAATTGTTGCGGCGCTGCCAAGTCCTCCTCTCTGTGACCGGCTTGAAGGGGCCGCAGGGCCCGGGCTGTGGCTGGGGCAGACCTTGTTCCCCTGCTCACCTCCACGAGCTTGCCGAGCGGCTCACGGGGTGGGGGCTCCTGAGAGGTCTGGGTGCTAAGGGACGCCCTGTCTAGGCTGCTCCGTCGCCACCCTGTGAGCGCACCCGAGACCCTCACGGTGAAGGGAGCTGCTGGGAAGGCCGCAGCCAAGGGCAGGAAGCTCGCAAAACTCTTCCCTGTCCCAGGACTGGGGGGCAAAGTCCTGCGAGACGCGTGGGGCACCAGGTGGAGGGGAGACGGCGAGGCGTGAGGCCGGAAATTGGATGTCACAGGTCTCTGCACAAACAAGTAACTTTTCTTCTTTTCTTTAAGTTTATTTTTTAAATATTTTATTTATTTATTCATGAGAGAGAGAGAGAGAGAGGCAGAGACCCAGGCAGAGGGAGAAGCAGTCTCCATGCAGGGGGCCCGACGCGGGACTCGATCCTGGGACCCCGGGGTCACGCCCTGAGCCGAAGGCAGGTGCTAAACCGCTGAGCCACCCGGGAATCCCTTTCTTTTTTTTTTAAACCATGTTTATTGATGGATCTTTAAAATTCCAGGACAGACACCACCCGGTTGTGCTCGCGTCGTGTGTCCGCAGAGCGAGAGGACGTTGCCCCGGGCTGGGCAGGACGAGGCCCTCCTGGGCCCCCGTGGGCTTCGCCCGCGCCCTGCCCGCCCCCTCCGGCGACCGTCAGTCCTCGATCACTAAGCGTCTGTCTCTTGGCTTGTCTCAATTTTTCCTTGTTTCGTTTCTTAAATTTCACGCATACATGAAATCGCGTGGCACTTGCCTCTTGTGGCCGGACCTAGTTCCTCGGCCTTGTACTGTCTCGAGGCAGCCCTGCTGCAGCCAGGGGCCGGAGTCGACCCTCCCGGGGTGGGGACACTGGGCTGCACAGACGGCCACCTGCTCCCTGTCCGCCCGCCTGCCCATGGCCCCCGAGCCTCGCACGTCTGGCTGCTGGGCCGGCGCCGCGATAAACACGGGGCGCCCAGGACTGTCATAAACCAGGTGACTTCCTGCGTATGAGTGGACATACCTTCGCAACCCCCCCAGGCCACCTGCACCCTCGTCCCCGACACTGGACAGCTGGCCGCTGGCTCGCGACGCTCGCGGCCCCTCCCGCCCCCTCCCGCCCCGCCGCCCGGCTTCGGTGTCCCGTGTCCGGGTGTTCCCGGCCACTGCTCCCCGGGTGGCCTCGGCGAGGAGGATGTCGCAGGTCGTCTGCTCCGGGGGGCCCTTCGCCACATGCTCCTTCAGTAACTCGTCACGGACGCCTCCGCGGTCCTCTTCCGTAGGCCACAGTCTCTACGGTTCCAAAGCAGATGCACTTCCCACTTGATTTTGGTCTCTTCTCCCTCCCGCAGCTGCTTCCCGCCAGGGGACCCCCCTGTGCTCTCTGCGGCCTTTGTCCTCGACCACTTGGCTCCATCCCCCTCTCAGGGAGACTCGGCTCTCAGGACCTCAGCCTCGGCTCTGGGGTCCCACTCAGGGCACGGGCCCGGCCGCCTCCTCGCTGCCCGGGGCCCAAGCCTCGCACCCACCGCAGCTGCTTTTACCTACGCGCTTACCTTTGCAGCATTTCTTCCCTCCCATCCCCTCTGCAAAATTCACTCTCACGCGTGGTTTCTCTTCCCCAAAGTCACTTTTCCTCCCCGCCACCCATCAGAGGCCCAGGGGCCCTTAGTTGGGTGTGCTCCTCAAGCCCTGCTTTCCTGCGCCCACCCGCAGCCCGTCCCCCCAAACCGCCGGGCGGCCCCCGTCCCCACGCCCAGCTCTGCCTTCCACGGGCTTCCTCTGGCTTCTGCTGCCCCCTGCGTGTTAACAGGCCCAGCGCTCCCGGAGGCCTGTCCTCGCCCGCGGAGCCTGCACGACAAAGCAGGGCCGGGCCCACCCTCAGAGGAAGCCCACGAGAGAGCTGGGAGCCCGGACGACGTGCGTCGCGGTGTCTCGGGGCCACGCGGCCACTCCCTTCCACCTGCTGTGAGGCCCCGGAACAACCTGCCAAGCCCGCTGGCACCCAGCTTCCTAACCATGTACCGGGATCAGTTTTGCTCTGTCCTTTGGTTTCCTGATGCCTCTTTGAGCTGCTCTTGGTGACTCATTCACTCTTGTGCCCACCTGAGCCCCAAGGGCACTTGAGCTCCTGCTGACTCCTGTCTCTCCTGGGCTGCTGCCTCGTCCTCAGGCGCCCGCATGGGCCACGGAGCCCGTCGGCCTGCTCGGTCTTCGTCTTCCTAAGGACCTGGTGTGCCCTTGCCTTGGCTGCCCCGTCCGTCAGGCCCCACCGGCCTTCCTGGGCCTCTGACTTCCTGCTGTTCTTCCCCAGATCGATTTAATGATTACGTATTGAGCGCTCGTTGTGCACAAAGCATCGTGTAACTCGAGTCAGAGGTAAATAATGAGTGTGCAAGTACTTTCTCTCAAGGAGTTAGTCTAATGGAGAGATTTTAAGGCCAATTTATTTGGGAAAGTCAGTCTGTGATTAAACTCCTGGGTGACATCCAGGAAAATGGAAGATGAGGTCCCATGTGTGCGTGCGCCCGCGGGGCGGTGGTGGCGAGGCCAGCGAGCGTGGCAGAGGCGGCACGTGGGGCCCACTCGAACCTGGACGGGGCCACAACCAGTGGACACGGGTTTGTGGGAAGAGCAGAGCGAAGTCTGACTCAACCTGGAGTAACATTTCTCAGCGGAGTCCCGTGACTGCTGCCGGGGATGCTAAATGTCCTCATTCCGTGACACGGTGACCAGCGTCAGGGAGGCAAGCGCGTCTCTGGTGCGGTGTCCAAGTGCCTCGGGGCTGCACCATCCAAAGCACCGAAACACGAATGTCCTGTCGGAAAGTCTGGAGAGATCTGCCACCCGAGGGGCTCACGCCTCCGTGGGATTTGGCGGGAACCGCTGCAGGCCTGAGCACGGGCCTGGAAGCCACCAGGACACCCCTCTGGCCGCGGAGGGAGGCGGCACCCGGGTGACACTGGGGTCCCCGAGCAGAGTCCAGGGTGATCGCCGGGTTTGAACCCGGGAACTTGGGTGCAGAGGTGCCCCAAGGGAGGCCAGAAGGAGGACGCGGCTTCAGGGAAAGACGGTCCAAGTTGGAGCACAGGTTGGGGTTGTGCAGCCCAGGGGACGTGAGTGACTGGAGCGGGGCCATCAGAATCCAGCAGCCGCTTAAATGAATACGAATGCTGCTGCCCTGAAAGGCCATTTTTTTCAAGGTCTTTAAAACAAGTTGTTTCTAAGACAAGCCCCAGCCGTGCCTCTACCCCGTGACCTCGCTGCAGCCGCCCTTCTCATCTTCCTCTCCTTTCTCTCTCTCCCTCTCTCCCTTTTTCAACGCTGAGCATAAACTCCGTCCCAGGTCAGGTCAGGATGTTCCCGAAATTGAAATGAGTATCTTGAATTAGTGGGAGACTGAGCTTTTAAATAAAATATTAGGTTATGGATGTACCAGGAATGGGCTAAAAAGATGCAAGCTTTTCTTACGGATTTTAGCTTTATTCCCTGGTGTCTCTCCATGGAGGAAGGTCGTGAGCAACAAGGCCCGGGCACACTGGATCCAGAATGGCTGAAGTACGTTTTCTCCTGGGGGGGGGGGAGGGGGGTCCCTGAGGAAGCTTAATCCGGCTGAGCTGTTCCGGGTTTCAGATTCTTCCCCGAGTAAATTAAATCACCAGCACATCTCAGCGCAGCGGCCGCGGGCACAAAGGGCTGCTGTACCTTCTTGGCAGCAGGGCTGCAAACGGAGCTTTTAGGGATGCTGGGAGCCTCCCCGTCCAGCCCTGTGTTGGGGCCAGTGAGCCGCATCCTGGCTGGGCAGGTGGGCGGGGGTCACAGGGCGACAGGGACAGGGCGGTGGGACAGACAGGCGACAGGACAGTGTACTGGGGACAGACAGGATGACAGGGACAGGGTGGTGGGTACAGACAGGGTGATGGGGACTGATGGGACAGACGGGGCAATGGGGACAGACAGGACAGATGGGGCGGCAGGGGCAGCGGGGTGAGCCACCTCGGGGTGCAGACGGCCGCCCCCTGCGGCCCGCCCCTGGCCTGGACCACCCTAGGCCCTCGGTGGGGTGGCAGCCGGTTGGTACCTGCTGCAGGGGGCTGGGAACTCTGCTGCCCCTGCTGCCCCCCGCCCCCCTGCCCCTCTGCACCCCCTGCCCCTGCTGCCCCCACCCCCCTGCCCCCCCTACCCCCACCTTCGCCCTCTGCCCCGCACCCCCCGCCTGAGGGCTTCACCGGTGGGGCAAGGGGAGCCCATGGGGCCGCGGTGGGACACGGCCCGGCAGGCAGCCTGCGCCCGGACCAAGCCCGAGGGGGGTGGGGGTGACGGGCCGCCGGGACCACAGCCCCACCTGCGGGCGCGGGTGCCCCACCCCCACCCCGGGAGGGCTCGGCCGGGTGCACCCGCGGGGCAGGCTGCGGACCGCACCTCCCGCCACACCCCTGCTTCCCCAGCCGGCCCCTCCTCCCCGCTCCGCCCTCCCTCCTCCTCCGCCCTCCTTCTCCCTTCCTCCCCCCTCCATTCCCCCTCCGCCCTCCTCCCTCCGCCCTACCTCCTCCCTGCTCTGCCCCTCCTTCCCTCCCCCTTCCTCCCCACTCCATCCTGCCCCCTCCTCCTCCCTCCTTCCCCCCTCCTCCTCCCTCCTTCCCCCTCCTCCTCCTCCCTCCTTCCTCCCTCCCCCTCCCTCCCCCCTCCTCCCTCCCCCCTCCTCCCTACCTCCTCCCTGCTGTGTCCCTCCCCCCTCCTCCTGCAGCCCCTGGGCTCCGCGCCCCCCCCAGCCCCCCCCCCCCCCCCCCCGCGCAGGCCCCAGGGCCTTGTCACACCCGGACCCCGCCCGCCTCCCCTCAGCCTCGACAAGGCCAAGCGTCTTTGCCTCCGGCCAGCGCCGTCCACAGCGGGGGCAGCTCTCACCCGTTGCCCCCCAGAGCTGGGTGAGGATGCTATGTGGCTGTCCCCACTAAGGATGGCATCTACCACTAGTTTTCCAGCAGAAACGCCTCCGAGAAAATGCCTGTCGCAACAGAGTTTGGAAGGACTTTAGGAATTTCCTAGGTCAAGATACCAAGAGCAAATACTCCAGGTCCCAGGGATCCCGGGAGGACCTTCTCTTGCTTCAAAACGCCTCCCTGGGGCCTGTTGGGCCTTCCAGGACCTGGGCTGCTGCCTCCTGTGCTTTCAGCCCAGGCCCCTTAGCCCCACTGGCCTTCATCTTAGGCGAACATATTTTTTTTCTGTCCCGTTTCAGTTGACTTTTGCAGTTCAGACACTTCGCGTGCCCTTAACACGTCTTACGTTTGTAATATTTAATCATTTCCCAAAAGCCTGCAGCCAACACCGAGCCTATTAGTGAAATGGAATCTGCATTCTTGGGGGCAGTGTTCATCACAAGCTTCATTTTATGAAAATAATCATGAAAAAGGGAGGCTTGCTTGCAAAAATCAACAGGAATTATTTGTTGTTAACGGTCAGGGATGGGAAGAATGATTATGCAGGCAGTTTTAAGGTCTCATTTTCTCACTTGGGACATTCACGTCAGCATAATAGGTTTGTTCATTACGCAGGGCTACAGGCACCAAAGTAAACCCCTGCAGGGAGACCCAGAGAAGGCGCCAGCTCCATTCCATCAAACCCACCAAACAAAAAGCAAACAGAGGAGGTGCGACTTCTTTAAGATCATGCAATGGAAACCCGCGACTTACAAAGGAAACACACTTGGTGAGGAGCGTTTACTTGATGGACCCGTGTGCTCTCTGCTCTGTGGCCCTCTAGGTGTGGTGCTAAAGGGCAGCAAAATTGGCTTAATTAGTGGAAGTAGAAGGAAGAAGAATGACTAGCCCCAGTGACTAAGAATTTGTGTATCTGTGTTTTAAAGAAAAAAAAAACAAAGATAATAGTAAAATTCCCGTGTAAATACTCTGTACATGGAGAACTCCCTCTTACCACCGCTGCGTGGAGCACAGTTTACAGTTATTATGATTTTCTTTCCGAAGCTAGAGGTCGTGCCACTCGACCCAATTTAGAAATATGGAGACTGAGGCTCAGAGATGGCAGGTCACGTCCCCAGGGTCACACAAATATTTGATGGCAAATCCAGAAGATCATTCTCATCCAACTCTGAAGCTCGTGCTCTCCACCTGCTAAACATACCTTGTGTATTTATGAATACAGAAATAAGGTTTTTTTTGGGGGGGGAAGAAACCTGCTACCTGAACTTGGCATTGTCTTAGAAAACACGTTTCCTAGGTTTTATGTATGAAAGTCAGTTGTTAGGCTGATAGGAAGGAGCTGGAAACTGATGGTGGTTTAGATTTCATTTCCTCTGAGGCTTGATAACACTCATAAAATACAATTAATTCTTAGAAAAATGTCTCCTTTAAGTGCCGAGACATAAAAATGTTACAAATGTCTTAAAATCCTGAGATAAATTAGCTGTGGGTTTAAGGCACAGTAATATTTTTAAATGCTTCAAAATTTTATGGAGGGCTTCACACTTCAGTGATATTTCTTTAAATATTAAGAAATCCATAGAAAGTCTGGAGGTAAGGACTCTTACCTTCAGCTTTCCCCTCCCCCTTTCTGCTGTGGCTTTGAGAGACATTTGGAATCCACTCACTTTGTGTCATCAGTGACCTTGTGAACGTACGTAATAGAAAAATGATGGCACAACTGACCTAGGGTATTTGAGTTTTAGGAGGTGGAGTTTGGCAAAAATCGTGCCCGTTGGAGAGCAAAACTGGATTGCTTTAGGAATCCCTACTTATCCCCTGCATGGTCTGCTGGCTGAAAGGGAGCATCTGAGGCCAACCTTGCTGAGGAAATATTTGTTGACGTTTTTCCAACTGGCAGAGGACCTTTTTGCTAGACTGGCATTTTCTCCATCTGTGGTTTTCTGTTTATTTCTAAGTAATTCCAGATAACAATGGTAAATAGAAAAACAGGCAGCAGACCCTTCCAGTAGCCTGGTGTTGTGCAAACATAGATGGTATCTTGTCAAAAGAATGCAGATTACTTCTGAAAAATAAAGGCTAAGCATTCCCAGGACGTCCTAATCTCACTTGCACCTCCATCTCCATTCCTCTCCCCAAGCCGCTTGTGGCACTTTGTTGCGGGATGTGGAAGATCACCAGGCGGGCCTGCCTGTTGGCGTGTCAGGCGTTGAGCGGCTCTGGCTGGCCGGGCACTTGGGCTCTTTCCTACCACAGGTGAGGGAGGCAGGAGAGACTGGCGTCTTCCATTTCACAGAGATGTTAACGTATCCCATTCCACACAAGCATCCTCGGGATCTGACTCGCAGCTTGGTTCCAGAGTCCAGCCTCTTTCCACTTTTTACCCAAACACTGTATTTCAGTGAACACTTTTAGTGACTACTCTACACTTGCCCCTTTTCAGAAGAATGAGTGTAAGACTTGTAAGAGTTTGGATAAGAGAGAGTCACACTGAGTAGGCAAGGTAAGATCGAGCCATTTATAGGCTCAAGCCGAGATTTCATAAATAGCCACAATTGACAGATTTCACTGGGGACAGATGGCAGTTCTGGCTGGCAGCAGCCCGATTCCTCGAAGGTAATTCTGTGCTACCGGCGTTGGTCTCTCTTACGCTCACTCGGGCGGGCTCAGTGTGGAGTGCCGTGGTGAGGAGTCCTCTGGCTTGCTGTTCCCTTAATATTTCACACTGTCAGAACCGAAATGAAAAGAAAAGGGATATACTTTGTACGTCCTTCCCTATCTCTAAAAATATTGCCACGAAGGGCCCTGGAATGCAGGCTGTGCTGCAGACATGCCCCCGGAGCTGCTCTCTTCTCTCAGGGATTACTGCTACTTGTGGCCATTAGAGACTCAACTTGTTTTGAGATCAGATACACGGTGGGTAGATGAAGGATACTTTAGGCTTGAATTAAAGTCATTTTCCCTTCCAAACTGGCCCGAATACGATCGACCAGGCACCTTTTCTCTTTATATTCTTGTTTATTTAGAGGAAATACAGTCCTTACGTTTCACATTTATTTATACTAAACTCGTCAAAATACTATATGGCGATGAGCACCTGAGGTCCCCTAGAAGGTTCTTGAGGTGCTCTTGGTAAGATTTAGTTCTTATAATCAGGAAATCATATTATTTCTAGAGAGAAAATTCCCAGAGGGCTCTAGGTTAATGCAAAGCTCCATTCAGAATAGGTTACGGAAGGCTGAGTTTGGAAGAGTGATTTTGAATGATTCACTACTCTCCAAAACTGCTGCGAAGATTGCTGCATAAGGGGTTACTGGACTCGTCAGTTTGCTTTAGAGTCTATTGTCCAACCACAAATGAATAAATTGATAGATTAATTATTCTCTTTACCAAAATGTGTAATGACACGTTTTAAACATTATGATCTCTGAGTACATAGTGGAACGTTAAAAATTTGACTACATAAAAATTAAGAGCAAACGATTAGCTGGTAAATAGTATTGGCAACAAATATGCCAAGAGCTATTTATTTAGCAAATGAAATAGCATATTTGAAAATAAAAATGTAAATATCCCATTAGAGAAATGGATACAAGGCAGAAGGAAACACACATGTACACACACACACATAAATGAAGAATTAACATATGCAAAGTGTTTGGTTTTATCAAGAGTCAAATCCATACAAACTAAAACAATGAGATATCTTTTTTAAATCAGCAAACTGGCAAAACAATATTAAAGTATTAAATGCTACCATGAGTTTTTGATGCTGGTTGAAGTACAAGGTAGTAGTTTCCTAAAAATGCATTTAACAATATGAATCGATACTCTTAAAAGAGTTCATGTCCTTTCATGCAATAATTTTACTTCTAGGAATCTATCCAAAGTTGTGGACAGAGATTTATTGCAAAGGTATTTATTGCGTTGCTATTTTCAATAGTGAAAATAAAAAAGCCAACCTTTCTGATAATCGAGTTAAACAAATTATGGTTAAATAAATTAGGGCACATCACAAAGACCATTCTTCATCTGCTAATGTCACACTATGAAGTTTAATGTCATGGGAAAATGCTAGTATGAATGAAAAAAAAAAGAACAGAATATGCTATAAGGTCCTAATTTTGCAAAAACAAACCCAAATATGCAAATGCACGAAAAGACACTTAAGGGAAATCGGTTGTTAACCACTTGACGATGTGAGTGTATGTGATTTTAATTTTCTCCCGTATACCTGTGCATTTTAAAAATAATGAGCATGTGTTAGTTTTATAATCATAAAACACGATAAACATTGCTCATAGAATTCTCTGAGTGTTTGATAAGTTAAAGTGGTAGAAGTGATATATTCATCAAAAACTGAAATGATATTTTGGGGGCTTTGCAATGACCATGAAATAACTGACTCTTTTCTCTACCCTATATTCTCGTGGCTGTAGCACATTCATCTGTGAAAAAGTCCACGAATGGAATTTACTATCCTGTCTTCAACAAAAAATGATCATCTAGAAGAAAAAGCATTCATTCTACTTTGTTAGAAAAAAAAAGCACAATTAATATCAGAAGAGTTTTCTGAGTTTTGAATATAATCTAGTTGGGATTTCTTTCGATGCCTCGCTCTTATCTTGAAGGGAAAATAATGTTTTGAGTAAGCCAATTATCTTAAAGAAAACCTCTTTTCAGAAGGCGTTCTCCTCACAAGTTTAGACTTGATTGGCTTGGTGTATGTACCTCACTAGGTAGAAGGGAGTCTGGCTGCACAGCACAAGATGTGGTTAAGGAACTGCAAACCTATTACAGACGTAATCGGGTCTGGAGAGGAATGCAGGCAGTAACACGTGTGAGTTATTGTTGTATAATCTACGGATGATGGTACTAGAAGCTTGGCTCTTGACTTACCTTAGTATTGATGCGTTAGACCTGAACATTTTGGTAGAAGTTATTCAGTCGTCACTGAAATTTCTAATCCAGGCCTTCACAAATGTCTCTAGGTGTTTTGTTTTGTATTTAGTAAGCTTTGCACCCAACGTGGGGCTTGAACTCATGACCGTGAGACCAAGAGTTGTGTGCTCTACTGCTAAGTATCAGCTAGTTGCCCCGTCCCTAATTTTTTCCCCTGTCCCTAATTTTAATCTAAGCCTAAGAAATATGGATGCCATACCTTTGCTTACCAGTGGTCATGCTCTTTTTTTTCTTTTTTTTAAATTACTTATTCATTTATTTATGATAGTCACACAGAGAGAGAGAGGCAGAGACACAGGCAGAGGGAGAAGCAGGCTCCATGCACTGGGAGCCCGACGTGGAACTCGATCCCGGGTCTCCAGGATCGCACCCTGGGCCAAAGGCAGGGGCCAAACCGCTGCGCCACCCAGGGATCCCTGGTCATGCTCTTTAATCTCCTTTTTTTTTAAAAAAAAATATTTATATACACACACATATATAGTAAACTATAAAAGTAACGAAACTGGAAGCCACAGTTCTGTTTATTTTTATAACCACATCACATCTCTTGTACCTTAATTTAAAAATAAATCAACCAACTGAAATGTAATATTTGTATATATGGAAGCTATATATGCCCTTTTATATGCCCTTTTATAATATATTTATAGAAAAGCTATATATGCCCTTTTATAATATATTTATAGTTTTGAAAAGTTAGAAAGGAAAACCATCCTGGACTAAGATGTGTAGTAGAGAAACCATGTTCTCAGATTGAGGAGCTCTAAGTGGATGGCCTCGAAGAGAGTGACCCTCATGAGAAAGTAGGGGCTTCACTCGGAGAAAGCCGTCAGCAATTACATGTCATGGCTATAGGCTTTTAAACTCCAGGCAGTGGACTTTGGTCTACACGAAATGACAAGAGCATTTTTTGAAAAAAAAAAAAATTAGTTTTCCTTAGTGGCAGACTGGAAAAAAATGAAGGTCAGGAGCTTTCATGGACACTGGGGCAGGCCAGATGTAGGGGGAAAATGATGTTTTGGCTGATACTTTGAGCTTCCTAAAAGTTAAATTTAGGCTTTTTAATAAGAACTTATTTATCTTATTTTTCTTCTTACCCAGGGATTATCATTTTATAATAAAGTATAAACTGGGTTTTCTTAATAAAGACTAAGGTTTCTATAGAGAAACCTCAAGTGAGCAAATGTTTATTTTATTCAATTAAAAATACATGCATTGGGTTCCCCCTCAGCAAAAAGCATGGTGCTAGTTCAGAAATTCATTATAGAATTAGTGAGCTTTTTGAATGATTCAGTCTAGAAGTCGTTAGGTGGAGAAGAGCAAGACTGGCTGCCGTATAGGAAGGTACAGTGGCAGAGTGAGGTGGGGACAGGCTGGCATGGGAAATCGGAGCCTGAATAGGATGAAAAGGGCATCCAAGCGGTGGTGGGGAGGGGATGTGTGGCAGCATCAGGAGACTGGGTGTATATAGGGGGGTTGGCCCGATAAGTAAATGAATTGAAGGTCATGGTTTCATATTAAGAGAAAAGTTATAAATTTGGGAGAAAAAAAAAGAGAGAAAGGCAATGAACTCTGTGATACTAGATTGGAATTGAAGGCATTGGTGTAAACTCACTGTTTCACACACAAGCACTTCCTAGCTTCCTAGCTCTGGCCACAGGGAGAGCTGTAGAGCAGTGACACCCCAATCATGACAAGCACATTTACAGACCAGATCTTGATTTCTAAATCCTATTCCCTATTTAAAGGAACCACGATTCCTTAGAGAAGTGACTGATTCCAGGACTGGGTCAGGAAAGTATAAAAGAAGCCAGGTATATCTTATTGACCCATGACATCAGGAACGATGAGAACATGATCAAGAAGAAGCCTCTTTGAGGGGACTCATGCTCACCCCACACACTCAACACTCGCCTTGGATAATTTGACCTTCAAAATAGATGACATTAATAAAGGATCATAACTTATTGAATAAAGTAGGATCTGTGAGTCCATACTAATATAAATGAGTGGATGAATAAATCGAGAGAAGTGAACCATGACTAATAAATCCAGAAGGAATACTTGCGTGAGATAATCACCACTTGCTACCATTTCAGTGGTAATTAAGCCAAGAAACATTTATGCATATAAAAACCAACTGGATGAAAAAAAAAACAACTGGATGAATGTTGAACGAGGAGACAATATTAATCTAGCCTCAAAGAGGTGTCTCTCGCAAACTATTCATGCACTTAAGAAGAAAAAAGAGCAGCTAGAAGAAATCTGTCAGGTATCATCTTAATCCAATTATCAAAGTTAACCTGACCTCGGAAGGGTTGAAAAGAAATCGTGACCACCTGATAGGAAGACGTGGAGGAACTGAACGTCCCTTCTGAGAAATTACTGCTGAAGGTATGTGGACTGAGTCTATGGTGAGAATATCAGGCCGACTCAGATTGAGGCACATTTTACAAATAGCTGACCTGCAATTTTCAAAAATGTCAAGGACATGGATGTTGAGGAAAGACTGAGGAGCTATTCCAGACTGACGGCAACTAAAGACACACAGAACTAAATGTTGAAGTCTCTGCTGGATCCTTTTGCTATAAAGAATATTAGTGGGACAACTGGTAAAAAAAAAAAAAATCGGGGGTCTGAGATTAGATGGTAATGACGTATCAGTGTTAAATTCCTTATTTTGTTGGTTTTATTGTAGTTGTGTAGAGGAATGTCTTTGGGGGAAATTTAGACTAATTTGTTAAGGGGTGAGCAGTCCCTGGCTGGCACACTTGGTTAAACCTCCAACTCCTGGTTTTGGCTCGAGTCATGACCTCGGGGTCCTGGAGTCAGGCTCCACCATGCTCAGCATGGAGTCTGCTTGAGATTCTTTTCTCTTCTCCCTCTGTCCCTCCTGCTCATGCTCTCTCTCTCTCATATAAGTAAATCTTAAAAAAAAAAAAAAAAACTTAAAGAAGTTATAGGGCAACACGTTGGTAACTGACTTTGAAGTGTTTCCAGAAAAGAAATGGCACTGAATTTACATCTTTTTTGTAATGCTAACATCATTTGGAAGTTCAAAAAAAAAAAATCATTGGTACGAAAAGAATGAAAAAGGAGTGGCTCCTGCCCTCAGAAAGGCCAAGACCATGAAGCTGAAGCCCGTAGAGAAGGAGACAGCGGGGTGACGTGGTTACCCGCAGGCAGGGACTGCAGCCGGGTGGCCCACGCTCTGGTGGTAACTTGGCATTGCCAAATTCAGTGTACGGGGCCTCGTCCGCACGGGGTTAAGGCCGCCTGCGAGGACGCATATGCACAACGGCAAGGTGTGGTCTGTAAATGAGAAATCAGGCTGGAGGAAGCGGAAATACAGGCGGGAGGTCTTCAGATGGCTTGTCAGACGGGGCTCAGCGTCGGGCTGTTCCTTGGCGGGTCCGCACCCATGACACCCTGGGGCCTGCGGGCTCCTGGTCCTCAGCTCAGGCTGTGAGATGCTGCCCCCACGGGTGATGGCGACTCTCGGACGGTCCCGTCTGCACGAGCTGTGCGCTCCTGCCAAGTGTCTGAGCGCGCGGGGCCTTCTGGCCCCGGTGGGTGCAGACGGGCTGAGGTCCCCAGGGTGAGGGGCCCCCCGCGAGGCCGCCCGGCTGCAGGTGGAGCACGGGCCACGACGTGGGGCGTCCTCGGCCTTCCTCGTGGCCGCCTGGGGTGCACCCAGAGCCCCCCACCCCCGCGTCCAGGTCCGCTTACGCAGGGTTGGCTGAGCGCCCGGATGCTGGGGACCAGGTGCCCTGCTCACCTCGGTACTTGGCGCCTTTGGGGGTGGCGCTCCGTCGGGAGGCGCGGGCTGGGGGGGGGCGGTGCTCCGTCGGGAGGCGCAGGCTCGGGGCTGAGTGGCGGCCCCCGGCGTGGGCCGTGCCCCTGGGTCCTGGGATCGAGTCCCGCCTCCAGCCGGTTGTCCCACGTGTCGGGGCGCTGCGCTCGTTTCCTCCCTCCCGCGGGAAGCAAGCGACGAGCGGGCCGCAGGTTAGGACGCTGGCGGCCGGGGGTCCCGGGGGCCCCTCTGTCAGCACGTGGGCTGAGCGCGGGCCGCGTGAGCGAAGTCATCACCACACGGGCTGGCGCCAGCACCGGCCCGGCGAGGCAGCGTGGGCAGTGACGTCATCGTCATCGTTATCATCGCCGTTAGGGCTATCGATGCACCGGCGGGCGGACGTGCCACGGCCTCTGTCACACGGTGAGCGCTTACGGGTACTGTTTGCAGGCAGCGCTGCCGTGGTTCCGTCGTGGGCCCACCTTGTCCCGTGTCAGCAGGGAGGCCGCTGCCTCGGAACTGCCTCCGGCCCTAGGCCTACCGGGGCAGCGGGGCCGTGAGCGCGGGTGGGTGCCGGTGCCCGGGCCAGTCCCTGCCGGGCCGAGTCCCTGATGGTGTGTCTGTCCCACCACCCGCCCAGCGCTGCCATCAGGTCAGGCCGGTCCTGCGTGGGGCGGCCCACGGGCAGGGTCTGGCTTGCGGGGCAGCCGCCGCGGGGGGACAGCACAGGAGGCGGGGGAGTCACGGCGACGGTTCCCCTGAGGGGGCAGGGGAAGGGGGGCCGCGTGACTTTGCCTCCAGGTAACAGGTGCCTTCGGAAGGGCCTGACAGCTGTGACTCGGGAGTCCCACGTGCGCTGGGAAACTGTCCGTCCTGCCGGCGGCCACAGGTGCCGGGTCGCAGGTGCCAGGACGCAGGTGTCTGGCCGCAGGTGCCGGGTCGCAGGTGTCTGGCCCCAGGTGCCGGGAAGCAGGTGCCGGGCCGCAGGTGCCGGGCAGCTGCCCACCTGCGAGCGGCAGGCCCGGGACCAGCCTTCCCACAGCCGGGGCCTCCGTGTGTTCGACACCGCGGGGTCGAGCATCAGCTGATGTCGGGCCCACGGAGTCACCGGAGCCAGGGCGCACCGACGACACTGAGGCTGGGCTTACCCAGATGCCCCCCGCGCCCTGCCGAGACCCCCCCACTCTGCGCGGTTCCTCTTGGCTCCTGCCGAATGCATCAGTGTCTCCGGCCGATCACATCATGCGCTCATGAATATGTATCAGCCCAAATCCTGCGATTTTATGTGTTAATTTGCTCATGTCTTTAGGTGTTTATAGCAATTAAATAAGACCTTGATAAATGCGGAGGAAATGCACAAGCTTTGATATTACGAGTGTTTATGTGGTTGCATTGCAGGCTCCAGGATCAATTATGTTTTGTGCAACGATTAATTTGTTTATTGGCTTATAAGCTATTTTCCCACTTAGTTATATTCCTTCTTAGGAAATAAGTAGTGTCTTGGTGACCGCCTTGCTTCACCCTCTCGCGCTCGTGTCAGTTCGTCAACGCAGCTCACCCCGATCTTGGCTAACGCAGATGCGGCCCCCCTGGCCTGTTGGAGATGCGTCCGGGGGCCTGGAAACTTCTTTGTGGTGGACCAGAGAAGCCTCCGGGCAGACTGTACAGGGTCTGGGGCCCACCAGGGTCCCATCAGACAGGAAGGCAACAGAGGCCTGGGGGAAAGCGAGTGGCATCGCTGAGTCACAGGCCACAGGACGCCCCTCTAGGGAGGGACGGGCTGGACTTGCCACATGTGACAAGTAGAAACAAAGATGGTCAGTTGAAGTAGACTTTGAGGTGAGCAAAGAACTTTAGTATAAAGTACGCGCCCTGTAATACCTGGACGTACCTGCACTAAGTAGTGTCGTTTATCTGGAATTCGGATTCACCCGGGAACCTCGCTGTTGGCCTCTCCAGGGCTGTGTGTGGTGGAAGGGGCACTGGCCGCCCTGAGGGGCCTGAGGATGGGGAACCCTGCTGGGGCTGGTGGGGGGCACGGAGTGGGGACAGGGACAGGGAGCAGGGCTGACACATGTGTGTCACAGACGGGAGGACTAGGGGCCTAAGTTGGAGTGACTTCATGTTGGCTTAAAACCCGCTTATTCTCAGGATGTCTCATTACTGGTTTTTTTTTTTTTTTTTTTTTTTTGGTTTTATTTTGCTTTGCAAGCATGAGCTGCACTTGGCCCGTGTCAAAGACAGGATATTTGTGGGTTTGTGACACGGATCTGCCAAAGCTGTGTGTGCCCAGAGCGACGCCGTCTCCCGAGAATGACAGTTTGAGGACTCTCAAACGGTTTTCTACATAACAGCGGACGCGGGAACATTTGGAAACATCTGGATGATTGCTATCTCCTGCAGAAAAAGCCACGTACGTGACTACATTTTTTTCCCATTTTTATCCAGATATTCTGGAATAACATAGACAGCCAAAGAGGCTCATCTCCAGGAGAGAACACATAATCATCATGAAGTGGGAGGTTTTCAGAACTACTACTTGATTTATTTTATTTTAGTCTATTTGATTTGCCTTCCACACTTGTAACCATTTTATTGATCTTTGGTTTCCACTCTTTCCCCGCCCAGTACCTAGCTCGGTGTCTGGCATGTAGTAGATGTTGAATACACCTTAAAAATAAAGAGATGGGCGAATGAAGACATCATCCTTAAGTATTTTAAGCTCCAGGACAGGAATTATGCTAAAGAATGAAAAACTATTCATTTAGAAGGGAGGAGCACAAATACGTATGGAATGTGCGCCATGAGACCGGCTCGGGGCCAGACACCAGGTATCACGCGTGTGCACATCCACACGTCTGTACACATGCTGTTAGGGTCGCCTGGTGCGTGACCACTCGCCGCTCCACTGTGTAACCGGGTGGACTCCGAGAGGTTGGGTAGATGAAGATCCTCCTGGAAGAGTCGAGGCTGGGATGGGAGCCCTGAGCCGGGACGGTATTTCTGTCGACTCCACGTCGCTCTGGACTAACCCGCCGTAGCAGTTCGTGTTTGGGGAAGTGTCCTGTCCTCTGAGGATTTGGTGAAAGCCGGAGCCGTGAGCACAGGGAGGGACAGTCCCCGTCTACACCCAGCGTGCATTCGCCAAGGATCCCCGCTTCACAGCGTCACAGTCAGAGATTCAGGTTTCTTCCCTGGGCCTCAGCGTCAGGGCTAAGGACCAGAATGAGCCTGACCCGGGGTGGCCCGGCCCCCCGCCCGCCGGCCCCTCCGGGAGGCCTCCCCCGTGGGAGGGAAGGGTTCTTTCTTTCACCCAAGATCCGCTCAGGCCTCCAAGAGCCAGTTCCTTCCATCACTCGTGGTGGGTCCGCGTGGCTCTGTTGGGAAACACATACCGGCTCCGTATTTGGAAAATAGAGATTTTCTAACGTTTCCTCACTCCGTGATTAGAAAGTTAGTCAACAGTAGGGACGCGACGCAGCCGGACCCGTCCCGAGAGGCTGGGCAGCTGGTGCTTCGGGCCCTCCTGACCAAGGCCCTCGGCAGGCCCTGGGCCGGCTCCGGGAGGCCCTCCCCATCCGGCCTCTGGGTCTTCGTGAAATCCGCCAAGTAAAGACCTTTTGTATTGTTTTACTCAAAGCCCCAGTCCCTTCCCCCGCTGTGGGGGCTCAGAGGCCGCGACACCTGCAGGTGTCCCCCATGTCACTGTGCTGGTGCAGGTTAGAGAGGAGAGGTGCCAGGGAGTGCCGGCCTGCAGCTCCGGAGCCTGGGGGGCCAAGGGGCCCCAGGGCTAGGGGTGGGGTGGGGGGCTGGTGGCCTGGGGGTGCCTGGGGGTCGAGGGAGCCTGGGGGGCCGGGGGTGGAGGGCTAGTGGCTCGGGGGGGGGGGCTGGGGGTCAGGGGAGCCTGGGAGGCCGCGACAACTCAGGGGGGTGCGGCCTAGGTCCTCCGGGCCCGTCGTGGGGCCGTCATCGCCGCGGGGTGGTCACGGTGAGCCGTGGAGCACCTGTCGGATAACAGCGAAGCATCTCTGCTTCAAGGCTGAGGATCAACTATCCACAAAATCCACGCACGTCGGTGTGGTTCGCAGTGGCGGGGGGTAGCTGAGTAGTTGGGGCCTTTTCTGGGAGGCGACACTCGTCACCTGCCTACACGAAGGAAGCTGGAGGAGCCAACGCGACAGTCGCCTGCACCCCAGACACACCCCGGCACCCAGAGTCCGAAGACGTGTAGGTTTGTGGAAGTCGCGAGAAAGACGTGCAACGTCCCCGTGGCCGACCTGCCAGGGAAAAGGTGTCTTGGGCTTTGTCTTTGGGGAGGCCTGTGGATTGCATTCCTGTCGCCCGGCGGGGGACCGAGGGACCAGGGACTGAGGGAGGGGAAGGCAGGGAGCAGAGCCGGCGGCGCCCTGGGGCCGGGTGAAGGCGGGCGGCGGAGCTGTCACCCTGCCCTACTCTCGGGCCCTGGGAGCCACTGGGTCCCCGCACTCAGCCCTGGGGCTGCCGCCTTGGGGCGCCTCTGCCTCCAGCCCACGCCGAGTGGTGGCTGTCCCTGCCACCCGCTTAATGTCACTGGACAAAGGGCTTCTCCCCTCCCCGGAGGACACACACCCTCCTTGCACATACGTGGACACTGGGCTCCATTTTCACACCTTCCCCAAATTGGTCTCAGATGAGTCACAGTCTTGTCAGCTCCTGCAGGCCGAGACGCCTTGGGGGGACGTGGATAGAAATGATTCCCTAAAATGTGCCGTCCTTCCTGTGTGGCAGCAAAATGACTTCCCTGCCATCGGAGCAATGCGAGCTCTGGATTATTTACGGACGCAAGGCCGCTGTGTAGAAGCGTCGGTGCCCGACCGCTGCGCTGTCAGAGGCTCGGCTCGGAGTCCTGACCCTTCCTGAAGATGCTGGGGATGGGACAGGGGAGGGGGACAGCGGGCGTCGATGGCCTGTGCGTGTTTGACAGGACTAGTGGGTATGAATCACGATTCATGACGTCCCTGGTCCAAGCAGTAGGACCTCCTGCACCTTCTAAAGTAGCTTCCTTCCTGTTTCGAGCCCCTGCCTGATGCCAGGAGCCACTTCTCCGTTAATTTGGGGCGCCTGCCCCCATTATCCTTGGCGTGCCCCCGCGCTCCCGAGGGCCGCCCCAGGACGGGGAGGTGCGGGCCGCCCTCAGCCCCACGTAAGCCCCACGTTGCCAGACGGTGCAACGGGAGAGGTGGGGGCCTTCCCACCCAGGCCCTTCTCACAGGCCAAGGCCACAGCTCGCCGGCTCCTCTGGCTCCTCCTGAGGCTCCCACCGGCCGTTGCAGCCCAGAAGCATTCACCCCCTGCACCTGGCCCCGGGCCCCGGGCACCGGCCATACCGTTTGCCACTCGCAAAGGAGAAGCACCGAGATTGGGAGAAGCTTGACCCTCCTCGAGGCCTCGGATCCGATCAGCGGTAGAGCCGGATCCGCCCGCCGGACCCACCGGGACCTGTCGCCGTTGTGACTGCGCGCCCCGTGTGGTCCCCCCACGGCCAGGAAGCCTCCGGGACCAGCCGAGAATAAGGTGGACCTCCCTACACACTTGACGACTTCACTGCCCAAACCATTGGGCTGCTGCGTGACCGGCGCACCCTGCGTTGCACACTCGTTACCTGCACACGCGTCCAGGGGGCCCAGGGAGGCCCAGCTGCAGACCCAGGCCCCCTGCCGTGCCGTCCTCCGTCTCCGTCGCCGTTGGTGCCATGCTCCACATGGGGCCCGTGCTCGGTGTACGGCGATGATAGTGACAAGGATGGGTCCATAAGTCAGGGTGACGCGGGGCCGTTGGCTCCCTGCAGCTCTCCGCTCCGTCTGTGCGGCCAGGTGGTGGCCACGGCCTAGCTACAGCCTCCGAGAACCCACAGAACCTGCTCTCGTCCCGGCCTCTCAACTCCGCGTCCTGGTCCTGGTGCAGGCGGTGCCTGGGAGAGCCCGTTGCTCGGGATGAGCCCGTGATGGACCTGAGCCCGGCCTCCCCTCTTGCGGGCCCTGCAGGATCTGCTTACCCTCTCTTCCTCATTGATCGTGGGAAACCCTGCTGCCCTGTTGCAGGCTGGCTCTCAGGTCTCCTCGCCCCCTCCATCGTCTCGGGAGACTCGGGGAGCGGACAGTGCCTGGGCCCGCATCAAAGCGGGGCATCTCGCTGGCGGGAAGAGCACGCACCATCCCACCGGTGCCCTCGTTTTCCCACCAGGACAGAACGATGACTATGACAGGGCGGGCACCTGGAAATGACCCCGATAACTGGTTCAAGCACAGGAATGCCCAATTCAATTATTTTAATTTCTATAAATACTTTAGATTAAAATCTGTGGTGAAAAGGGGAGGGGGGATCTGATGTGTTTTCTTCTATCCTACCTCAAAGTTCAGTCACCACGTATGATGCCCACAAAGGCGTCAGGTCGTTCGGTTGCAGGGATAGAAATCCCGCTCAGATTCACCTCAGCTAAAGGAAAGAACTAATTGTCTATGCGGCTGAAAAGTCTAGGGCTTCAGGCACGGTGGGATCCAGGAAATGTCTCCGTCTCTCTTTCTCTTTTAAATCTGTTAACTGGGTTTTCCTTTGTTTCGGTTCCCAACGACTTCTGGTTTAGGTGGGGCTTTCGGCTTCTAATTTTAGAAGAGAGATCCTTTCTCTCTCAACGTCTAATACATTTTTTTTTTAATACTCTGGCCCTGTTTGCAACGCGTCCATTGTCAGAGTCTGAGCAGCTTGGGTTCCGTGTCTCCCGCTGTGGCTGGTGGCACGGGAACCCGGGACTGCGAGTCCCTCTAACCTTGCTTGGACTGGGGAAGGGCACATCCCAAACTGAAAGAGGGGAGGCAGGGTTAGAAACACCACCACCAAGTGTCTGCCACGTTTCACAAGCGGGAGTTTGGGGAGGGAGGGAGGGAGGGAATGAGGGAGGGAGGGCCCCGTAATTCTTTCTCCGCCCTGACCCTGACGGAGCGAATCCGTGTCCTTAGGGAGGGCGACAGGGAGCTGACCTTTCTTGACCTCCTGTCAGGTTCACACAGCGTGTGTCACGTACATCGTTATATCCTTTAACTCTTAAAACTCGCTGCCCCCATTTTTTTTATCAGTTTTTTTCAGAAGCCGGGCATTGCCCGACGGAGAGAGCCAGGTGTCACGGGAGAGGAGAACCCTTTGCACCCTCAGCCTTCGCGCTCCCGTTCAACCCACTGGGACGCGGGACGGCCCCGATCTTTCCTCTCACTTGCTCTCCAGTCTCTAGTTCCCCACCGACCAGTCGAGTTCTGCGGCACCGGAGGGCCGTTGCCTACGACCTCCTGACCCGCTGTCCGCCTCTGCCAGACAGTTCCAAACAGAGGCTCCCTCACCCCGTTGGCGTTCTCTGTGGACCCTTCGCACGGAACGTTCCAGAAGGCCCTGCCACGCTGCATGGGTTAGCTCCACGCACTGCGCTCTCGGAGGGACATAGACTCATCCCAAGTTTTCTTCTGAAGACACAGAAGAAGTTTTAAGAAGTAAAGGAAACTTCTCCGAACACATACATCTAGACGTCGGCAGCTCAGGATAGACAAACCCAAAGCCTGGTAGCACGAACCATCTTAACATGCACGAGGCCCCTGCAAGTCCTTGCAGATCCGGCAAGTCGAGATAGAATTTCTGGTCTAGTCAATGAAGGTCTTGCAGCGTGGTGATGCTCCCAGATGAAGTTCTGGCCTGAATTTTTGAATTGAGGAAAGAAAAATGAGGTTTAAAAATACAAAAAAAAAAAAAAAAAAAACCAAAAAAACAGGGGCTGTCTGGGTGGCTCCGTCAGTTAAGTGTCCAACTCTTGATTTTGGCTCAGGTCGTGATCTCGGGGTCGTGAGGTTGAGCCCTGGGTCGGGCTCCATGCTGGGCGTGGAGTTTGCCTAAAAGACTCTCTCCGTCTCCCTCCACCCTTCATCCCCACCCTCTCTCCAATAAATAAATAATTAAAAAAAAAGGATACAGAGAAACAGACTCACTGTGAATTGTACAGTTTTTGTGACAGG
Source organism: Nyctereutes procyonoides (assembly GCF_905146905.1). NCBI lineage: Eukaryota > Metazoa > Chordata > Mammalia > Carnivora > Canidae > Nyctereutes > Nyctereutes procyonoides. Next base: position 72,240,418 of record NW_026575142.1, read on the forward strand.
TGCTTACTAGGATTGTGCAGTGAACAACTTGAACAACAGTGCCTAGTGACCCTGCAAAGAAAGGAACACTCAGGAGCGTCATTTAAAAGAAATAATTTGTTAGATTATATAGTTTGCGTTAGAAAAGTTGAGCTTCAGACTTACCTGTGTTCCTTATATGTGTGTGTGCGCAGGAAGGCAAAGCGGCAGCGGCGTGTCCAGGATGCACCTGAGCCCTGCAGTTCCGCGTACCTGACGCACGTGCCTGTAGGGCATCACATCGCCGTCGATTCTCTGCGAAAGGACACTTTTCGATTCTAAGGATGAAAATCACAGAAGCACTAGGATCCAAGAGCTTCTTTCATTCCAAACAGCTCTTGACGAGTTAAGCGCAGACGAACCATAAACGCACAGATTCAGTTTCTCCTGGGACAGAAATGGGTCTGGGTTGGAGGAGGACGGGTCAGTTGGTCAAATGCGTCCCTGCTTTGCTGAGTCATGAGCTTTCAAAAAAGAGCGTTGTGCCTAAAAATAAATAAATAAATAAATAAATAAATAAATAAATAAATAAATAAATAAATAAATAAATAAACAAAATAACTAAAACTAAATATGTCAATAAGACCACGGAGGTGACTATCTCCGTGTTCCAGGGTGGGGGTCTCCGTTTTTGGGTCCAAGTGGGGTGATGGGCACGTTCGGAAGGGAGCCGCTGCCTTCCTTGCCACCTGGCCCGGCCCCGTGTCGCTGGGCCCTCGGCTTGGTCGTGTCCAGGGCCGTAGAGCCGCCGGCCGCCCGTGCCCGACAGGGACACGTGTCCCCCGGGGACCCCGCTGGCTCCGCGGAGGAGGAGCCTTCCCTGGTGCAGCCACGGCCCGCGGCACCTGCAGCAGGTGGGCCCCAAGCGCCACCTGCCACCCAGACTCCCTGCAAAGGGCGAGAAAGAGGAACTGCCGCTTCGCCAGCCGCGTGCTCCGACTTGGCCTGGAAGTATCGAGGGCAGCGGGGGGGCGGGTCAAGGAAAGGCCGGCGAGTGACCCCGCCAGGCGGGAACAGGAGGCGCCCGGGGTCGACGCTGGGCGACAGGGCCGCAGTCGCTTTTCTAGGACTTGAGCAGAAGCCACGGTGACCCGTGGGCGAAGGAGGACGGGCCGCAGGAACGCGAGGGTGACAGACGCGGGTGGGGGATGCTCCCAGAGCTCCCGCCCAAAGGCAGGCAGGGGAGCGCGGGTGCCGCCCCGAGGGGTGCCGGCCCAGAGGCCCCCCTGGGGGCTGTGCTCTCTCCCTCGGGGCGCGGTGGCCTGCGAGCCGCTGGGAGCCCGGGTGCCTGGCCCCGGCCCTGCGCCACGGGGCCCAAACGAGGACGGAGGACCGAGCGCCTCTTGTATCCAGAACAGGCCCACGCCCGTGACGCCAACCTCAGCCCGACTTCTCACCTTCGGGATTGCCCCGGGGCGGCCGTGCCTTGCCCACGTCTGCGCCCCGTCCTCCTTATGGTTCTCCCGCGGCCTTGGGGCCTAAGCGCGTCAATTCGAGGGAGAATTGGGTCAAAAACAAATGGGGTGACATGCAAGTCAACCAGAGTGGCGAGGAGTCAGCAGTCTGCCAAGATGTAGAATTTGTTTCTGGATTCGGGGTCCAGAAAGAGGAATTCCATTAATTTTGCCTTTTTTCCCTTGTAGGCGGGTTGGGGTAGGGAGAGGGGACTGTCCGTCTTGGTGTCCTGCAGCGGAGGATGGCCCGGACGTCTGCTGGTGCTGGGTCGAGTCCCCCCGATCCGCGGGGCGGCCCGTCTGCATTCCGGGGCGTGGAAGCGCCCGGCCGTCAAGGCCCAGCTGCCGGGAGGCTTCTGTGACGGGGCCCCCGGGTCCGGGGCGGCCTTGCTCCCTGCGCCCCAGCCTCTCGGGCCACGCGTCGCCGGCCGGCGGAGGGCAGGCATCGCCGAGGCCCGTCCCTCTGGGGGGCCACGCGGCCAAACAGGGAAGCATGAATCTCTCTCCCTGAGACCCGAGCCCATGGCTGTCCAGGTTCCCCAGAGGGAAAATGCGCAGCACGGCCACGTGGCCCCCCGGTGAGGTGTTCCCCGAAGCGGATCGAGTCGGCCCCGGATCGTGGGCCACGTACCTGCCTGATAGCATGGGTTCCAGTCCCAGCTTCCTCAGCCACTGACCAGGACACCCAACAAGCTGCTTTTAAGTTCTTTGGGTCTTAGTTTCTTGATCCGGAAAATGGGAACAGTAGCGATGCCTGGAGGCTAGTGTCGAACGAGCTGACGCAAGCAGCCGCCTGGCCCCTAATGGGCACTCGGCAGGGCTGCGTCCTTCCCTCCACCCTCTCCAAGTGGCCCCATTGCACAACGTACTTTCTCCAGCGGCCCTTGTCCGAAGACCCCACGCGGCCGCGGGCCTACAGGCGGCCCCCCGACAGCCTCAGCAGTGCCCCGCAGGAGCACCGAGGACAGGCGTTCCTGCGCAGGGAGCGGGCGGCGCCCTGGTTCCTGGTCGGCAGCTCTCGGGGCGGGAGGGTCAGGCGCAAGCCACCCCAGGTCCCTTCCCGTCCTACCAGGCTGTGGTCCCGTGAGGCTGCGGCAGCTGCAAAGCCGGGCTGGCCGCTGTGACGCGGAGGGGACGGCGGGCCCTGGGCGCCACGGGCCTCCTGCGACCCCATCAAGCCCCAGCCCCCTCCGGGCCGGCTCAGAGGCGTGCACCTTCCCTCCTGGTCGCCGGGGCGGTCGTCTCCGGGGCCCAGTGTGTTCTGGAGAGCCCTCGCCGGGCTTAAGGTGGGGCCGAGGGCGGGCGAGACGGGCCCGAGGGCGGGGACGGGCACCTGCCAGCCCAGGCTGCTGCCGGCTCACCCCTGACGGGCGTCACCTGTGCGAGGGACGCTGCTGTGTGTGACATAGGCCTTTGGGGGGGAATCTATACAGGTGGTCAGTTCTTTTCATGTTTTCTTTCTTTTTATTAATTAATTAATTAATTAATTTTAATTTTAATTTTTTTTGGTGGCTATTTCCAAGACTCGGGACTCTCAGGAAAGTCCAAACGGGTGCGGAGGTACAAGGGATCTTAATTTGTTTTTAGGATCGAACTAATTTCCATTTAGATGAATGTTCCAAAACGAGTTCCAGGGAACTGGGTTTTGCAATGCTAAGCGCTATTTGAAACAATTTATTTTCCGCGGTTATTTCAACATAAGAAATGAAATGCAAACACGCGGGCTGTGACGACACCTTCTACTGGGAGTCGGGGTGTGTGTCGGAGGATGTCTTTGTCCTTTCTTTCTTTTCTTTCTTCTTCTTTCTTTCTTTCTTTCTTTCTTTCTTTCCTTTTTTTATTTCCTTACTTTTTTTTTTTTTGAAGATAAACTTTTTTCCTTCTGCCTTGAATGTTTATTGTCAGGAAGCACTGCAAGCTTTCAACATTTTTTTATTTGATGGAAACATGGGCTCAAAAGCCGCCTTTCTTTTTCCCACTGAGTCAGGGAGGGTCTGAGTAATTAAGTAATAAGAACACAGATTTTTTTTTTAAGATTTTAGTTATTTATTCATGATAGTCACAGAGAGAGAGAGAGGCAGAGACACAGGCAGAGGGAGAAGCAGGCTCCATGCAGGGAGCCCGACGTGGGACTCGATCCCGGGACCCGGGGTCATGCCCTGGGTCAAAGGCGTTGATAAACGGCTGCACCACCCGGGCGGCCCGTTGGTTTTTATCTTATTCATTTTTTACAATAGTGCACATTTCTTGTATGATTTAAATATCTACAATATTAAAATTGTTTAGAAGGACGCAGTGGAGTTAGGGAGGGCAGGGAGGAGGAGGGCGGGAGGCAGGCGCCTGGAGAAGGGTGTTCATGGCCCTCCGCACGCACAGCACCGCACGCACCAGGCCTCATGACACCCAGGCTGCAGCCCCCCAGGGTGCGCGCCGGCCGTGGCCGATGGAGCACGTCAGGGCCTCGGGGGCTGGAGCCATGTTGGGAACCAGAACAGTCCACAGAGAGATCCAGCTCCCTGACACCTTTGACAGGGCTCCATCGCAGGGGGCCCGTTCCTGCGAGCAGCTCGACGTGCTGGGTGATGGGGATGCTCTCCCAGGGATTACCTCCCCTTCGGAGCCCACAGTCTGCTCCCCCGTCCGCCTGCCCGGGGATCCTGCAGCGCCCACGTCACCTGGTCACCTGGGGGTGAGGCCTGCAGGTGGGCCAAGGCCAGGGCTCTGAAGCGCCAGGGAGGAAGGCCCCGTCCACCTGCCACGGCTCCTGCAGTGCCCACATCACCTGAGGGTGAGACCTGCAGGTAGGCCGAGGCTGGGGCTTGGAGGGGCTGGGAGGAAGGCCCCCGTCCACCCGCCCTTAGCTGAGGCCTCAGTCTCTCGGGCAGGCCGCCAGTCCACGTGGTGGGCTCTGGTCCACCCTGTGCCTGTAGCCCACGGTCTGTGAAGTCGGCGGGCTCGGCCACAGTCATGTCTAGGGCGGCTACAGGCCAAGGCGGCCTGGGTGCTGGTCCCCGCCGCGCGGGTGCGGATTCGGGGTCATCCCCGGGCGGGTCCTGCTCGGCGTGAGCGCTGCCCGTGGGTGGCATGTGGGACCTACAGGGGCGGCCTCAGCGAGGCGACTGCAGGTGCGGGAGGAAGGCCCGGGGGGCAGCAGAGAACAATCCGGAAGAATTGGAGGACATGGTCACCGCTAGCTGAGCGGGTGCTTTCCTTTCCTGGCGGTCCATAGAATAACGATTTGTGTCACAGCTGGTGTCTCACATTTGACGAAATCAAGAGTCAACCCCTTATGGTTCGCGTTGGGACGCCCTGTTCCTCGGAGTGTAAAGTTGCTGCGGCGGCCTATCGGGCACCGTGCGGGGATCCAACCGGCCGCAGCCCCCTCGGCCGCCGCGAGGAGGTGCGGGCACGTTAGCGCCCACGCGTGCGAGCGCTCGGTCTGGTCCCCTGGCAGGAAGCAGTCGACGCGAGCAGGGACAGGGCTCGGTCCCCGCTGGTGTGGCCGGCAGGGCGGCGGGGGAGCCCGGGCAGCACCCCCTCTGCAAAGGCACGGCTGCCGGGGGCACGCGTGGTGAGCAGCAGCTCCCGGAGATGAGAAGGTGCCAGCCTCGTCCCTGGCGGACTCCGGGACTGACCTGCGGGAACGCTTAGCCACAGAGCCCGCTGCTGTCTGCGAACTGAATTCTTTGGGTTCCCGTGTCCTACAGCATCCCCTTGGTCCTCTGTGCCTGTTATAGGGTCAGGCGGCCCTTTGAGGAGCCCATCACAACCTCCTGAAGCAAGCAGGAGTCGCAGAGACCGCCCGGGGACACTATGTCACTGCATCCTCGGACAACTAAGTCCTTCCTGAACCACGGCGTTGATCATCCCATTCCACCCCATTGCACCCCATTCCACCCCATTGCACCCCGTTCCACCCCATTCCACCCCATTCCTCCCCATTCCTCCCCATTCCACGACTGAGCCTTTTCTCTTGCCGTGTTTCATCTTCATAGACAAGATGAGTGGCCTCCCCCGGAGGAGACCGGCTGCGGACACGACTCGTTGGGAGAAGCAGCGTCTCCTGCTCCCCGACCTGGGCACGCCCCGGGCATCCGCACCTGAGAAACACCTGCCGCCCCGAGCGCCTTGCTCCCTCCGGGGGCGCCTACGCCGAGGCCTGGGAGCTCCGGCCCGTGCTCACGTGCGCCTTTTCCTCATTAAATGCAAGTTTGTCATTTGAAAAGGTTGACTAGGATTCTATTTCGGAAGAGAATTCCAGTTGGTTAAATTTAGTGTCATAAAGAAAATTCCAACCGAGAATAGTTTCTGGCTTTGAGCCCGCAGCGTTTCTTTTGTTGTGAATTGGACGCGCTTTCATTCACTGTCAGCGTTTCCTGCGGCGTTTGTCCTTTTCGAGAACGCACAGCGATGGCCCCGCTGGCTTTAGTAGGACCGGTCTTTCCTCCGGAAGTGACTTACCCAAATTTTATTATTGCCAAACAGGCAATCTCAATTTTTTGAGTTTCCCTGGACCCTCTTGCCTCTTCTGTCATAAACCAGGACTGCTGCTGTCCCAGCGCCCCCAGCTCTGTGGGTGCTCCTCCCCCTAGGACCTCAAAGGAGCCAGCCTCGAGAGGCAAATGTCTGCATTTTGGGCTAACGGTTGAGCTGGATTTTGCAGACGGGAGAGCCCACCAGAGCTCTGTGGGTCTCCCGACCTGCCTGTGGTCACCTTTTCCTTCTCTTCCTCCCCTCCCTTGGTCGCTTGGTGACTTCTGTTTCTTTCTTTTTTTTTTTCTTTTTTTTTTTTTTTTGTGACTTCTGTTTCTTGAATGTACATTTGCTGCTCCTGGACCCTGCCCTGAGTGCCTAACCCACGTCACCCCGTTTCCCCCTTCTGGCCGCCTTACAGGAGGCCCTACTGTCCTCGTGAAGGTAAGGAGACCAGAGGCCGACCTCAGGCCTAAATTTTACAACCTCATGTTCCTGACTATGAGACAACGTCTCTTGTTATAGAACAAAGAGTCTCCTAAAGAAGGTGTTGATTTCTACTTTTTTTGGGAGGGGGGCGCGGGAGGATAGTGTGATTTTTAGTCTACTTCACTATTATGCTCACGACCCAGAAACTCAGGAATGATCGCACCCCCGGAGAGCTCAGGTCTCCAACATTCTCGATCTTCGAAACTTCGGTGTGTTTTACCTTACACTGTGCCACGTCCGACATGTCATCAACCAGTTTTTGGTATTAATTTCTAAATTGGATTTTCACCTAAATTTCTAGGTCAGTGTGTTTCCTGTCAGAATTCTGCAAAGTGTTGGGATTCTGAGGTAGACTCTGTTTCATAATCCGGTTTGAAAGTTTTTTATTTTATTTTATTATTTTATTTTATTTTATTTTATTTATTTTATTTTATTTATTTATTTTATTTTATTTATTTTATTTTATTTTATTTTATTTTATTTTATTTTATTATTTTATTTTATTTATTTTATTTTATTTTATTTCATTTCATTTCATTTCATTTTATTTATTTTATTTTATTTTATTTATTTTATTTTATTTTATTTTATTTTATTTTATTTTTGAAAGTTTTTATTTTATATCAGGTCGTCTGGCACAAGATGAGACAAGACAATGACCATCTCGGGGCGCTGTGTGCGGCAATATGCGGGCTTTCAGGGTCCTCGTGACTGAGGCAGTATAGAAAAAAATAGACCTAGCTTTACAATACGTGATACGGGAACGTGAACATCAGTGTTTGTGCAGGAACCGATAGGTCTGACCAGTTGTCGGGTTTGCTGAGAAAGGCCTTGAAAATAACATGAACGATGTAGGTAGCCCCGTCGGGCAGCGCGGTCTTCATCCCGCAGGAAGGGCACCTGCTGGCTCCTCCCGGGATTCCCCAGACGCCGCTGAACAGTCTGAGGTCCTCGGGATTCTCTTCCAAGGGAGCAAAATGATGGGGTAATTTAATTCTAGGTCGATCAGCTTCAGGACAGAGAGATCTCCTGAATTTTCTGAACTCCCTGAATAAAGACGAAGGTACACTGAAGAGCCAACCCTCTAATTCATTTGTTCCCCGGGGAACAAATCAACCGACACATTTGGAAGAGAAAGGAAGACAATTTTATGTGGCTTTTAACAAATTTGCTCATTATCTGTTTAATATTTTCTGGGCTGTGAACAGTGATTAGTATATCAAATTAATTCTTGGATGGTTTGCTTGGCTGACTAAGTTAGGATTTCCAGGAGCAGTAGGCAAAAAAGATCGTCTAATCCAATTGGACCAGCTCCTCCGCCCCCACCCTCCACATCGTCCCCCTGCGCTTCCCCCGGCTCCAGTAATTAAACAATCCTGTTTCTCGGCACCATGTGGTCCCCAGGGTACCTCACCCTGAGGCCTGCCTCTGGGATTTTAGAGAAGTCTGAAATTGTACGGAAAATTCATATTCATGATGAACAGCCAAGCATTTTTCTGGAGAGAGGTCGTAGCTTTCATCAGACAAACATCATATGGTCTCATTCATTTGGGGAATATAAAAAATAGTGAAAGGGAATAAAGGGGAAAGGAGAAAAAAATGAGTGGGAAATATCAGAAAGGGAGACAGAACATAAAGACTCCTGACTCTGGGAAACGAACTAGGGGGGTAGAAGGGGAGGAGGGGGGCGGTGGGGGTGACTGGGTGACGGGCACTGAGGGGGGCACTTCCGGGGGATGAGCACTGGGTGTTATTCTGTATGTTGGCAAATTGAACACCAATAAAAAAATAAATTTAAAAAAATATATGAATCTTTTAAAAAGATCCTCTGACACCAATGGTCGTAAATGTTAGTGGAAAAAAAAAGGTAATAATTTAATGAATTTCTGTGTTTCTCCTTTTTGTGTGGAAGTCTACCCGCTGGTAATATTGATGACCTCGGGCTCTAGTCTAGGTGCTTCGGATACACAAATGAACAACACTAGATCGCCGTCCTCCCCTGCCCTGCCACCCACCGGAGACTTGTTCAAATAGGGGAGGAAGATAATAAACCACCCAAGTAGGGGGGCCGAGGACTGAGCGGTGAACACGGTCACTCTACAATGGTGCGGATTGCCACCTTTGCTGGGTTTCATTTGTGTTTTTTATTTGTATTTTTGTAAGAACTTTGTGCAGGCAGTTCTCCCCACCCACCCCCCCCCCCCGCCCGAAGACAGTTGTGGGAAGCCCATGGCGCTTCGTTGTCACGCCCCTGGCTGAGTGTGTGCAGACGCCCAGGCCGTCCCAGGCTCACGGTGTGCAGGCCAATCCGTCAAGTGCCCACCGCTGCACACAAACCGAGAGCTCGCGTTACCCGTCCGCACGGACGAAAGAGAAAACGAGAGGCACGGACCTTGACAAGCTCTTCCTCATCCAAAAATAAAATTGATTCAGGCCACTAAAAAAACTCCAAGCTCTTTCATTAACAGGCCTCGGAAAACCACAATAAATCAGCCTATTAGAGTGCAACAGGGGTGCAAATTGGTGTCTCCGTTAATGTAGATAAAGATTTTAGTGCGCACTGCATATATCAAAAATTAAACACATGCTGCTTGCAGAGTTTTAATGAATACAAAAAGCTCGATTGCTTAAAACCAACACAGCCCAGGCATTACTTCATTTAGCTGTCAATAAAATTGTCTCTTATTTTATTTTCTAATGGTTTATCAATACCGGTAATTTGTCGCTGGTTATAAAAAGGAGGATGGGGGGGCCCAGGGAAAGGAATTTAAATAAGTCCTGCTAACTGGAACAGAGCTTGGCGGGTCATTTTGTTCTGCTGCGTAAGTTAATGACCAGGCGATGCGCGGTGCCGGGATGTCCGTTGCTTCCTCAGCCTGCACACCTGAGCCGCGCTTGCAGGAACACGTCGGGGGTGCGCTGTGCCCTGCGAACCTGCTGCTGTCGTCCGAGGAGGGCTGCTGAGGCCTTGCCATCCAGCCTGGTCAAGAAGTGCCCGGGGCGGGGAGGGGGGGGGAGGATGGTTTTGCTCCATCTTCTTTTCCCCCATGTGATGCAGCGGCCATGTGACGCTTTCTGGGAGAAGCCCAGCGTGGGGTCTACCTGCCTTCACCGCTTCCTATAAAATGCAGAACCAGCAGGAAGCCTGTTTTGGAAGCAGGCGAGGAAACCCTGGCGTCGTGGCGGCGGCGAGCCAGTCGCGTCCCTTTCCGCGGGGCAGCAAGGGCAGGGCCTGCCTGTAGGACTTCCCGGGTGCGACGGCAGTGACACTCTTTATTTTGACCTGAACGGTATTTAGGTAGTTTCCAAAAACCAGATTCATGATTCACGCATCAGCCGCGAGAAGTCATCCGTTGACTGATGGGATCGATAAACACTGTGGCGGGCTGACGCATTAGTAAGTTGACGCACAGCTTAACCCGCGCCGTATTTTATTCTTATTTTTATTATTATTTTCTTGCCTGAGCGGACTCATTAGAAAATGAACAAAGCAGTAATTGCGTCCTCCAGCCACGGAGGCAGGGTAACTAGCCTGAACCTGCAGGGTTCTCCAGGCTCCGGGTGCTTCGCCCAAGCCAATCTTCTCCCCTCCTCTCCTTCCTTCTTTCCTTCCTTCTTTCCTTTTTCCTCTAGGGCTGGTGGGGATGCACCAGTTCAGTGGCTTCTTTATCAGCCCTCTTGGGGTTCTCTCTAGGCCTTGAAGAGAATGAGCCTGAAGTACTCTGCAGCTGGTATAGACCTGTCCGCAGCTGACGCCTTCCTCAGGTGCTGCTGCCTTGGCGGGGGCGGGGGCGGGGGGGCAGGGTCCCCGACCCCGGCCCACGGTGACTTGGGAGGACCCCAGTTCTGTCCCCTCCCAGAGCAGCAGAAAGAGAACCAGAGTCCGGGTGACTGTGGCTGACCGATGGCCTGGGGCCCAGCCTCTCATTTCATGGGTTTCCAGAGCCCAAGGGAGGAGGGGTCGGTCGCCCCGGTCAACGAGTCTGCTGCTTCGATTGACACCTGAAGGCTGACATCTGTGTTGCGGGGCGGTTCCTGCCTGCCACGTCCGTTCGGAGCTGGGCCTACGCAAGGCGAGTGGAAAGAGCCAGTGCCTCCCCTCAGGGGACCCGAGGCCCGGCGGGGCAGGCAGGCCGAAGGCCCGAGGCCTCTGCCGTGGACGGGTTCCTCTCCAGCGGGGACAGCACCGAGGAGAGCGGCCGGGTCCACGCGCACGCAAGGTGGAGGCGCAGATCTGCGGAGCCAGAGCGGGGGAAGGTGGGGCTGGGGGGCCTGGCGGGAGGTGGCAAGAGCAGGGGTCTCCCCAGGCCTTGCGCAGTGACCGACGCCAGCCGACGGGGACAGCGAGCCTAGTCCCTGCTCAAGAAAACACGAGTTTCTGAAATTGTACGGTTTGCGCATCAAAGACACCTGATAAAGGATTTTTCCCAGGTTCGACAAAAATGCTAAAAATGTACATGACGTTGCCAGGAACGAGTTGTGAGGCTGAAAGAAATTTTCGAGATCATCATTAATAATAGATGCTGATCAACTACGTTACAGGAAAAGCGGAGTTAGGTTTCTAGTCTCTCTAGGGAAAAGGTTGTTGCAGAATTTGGTCATAGGAAGAGCCAGTCAAGGATGGTGAAGCCAAAACGCGTAGAATAAAAGCATTTGTGGAGGTTTGTCAAGCAGATAATTAACAGACCTCATGTTATTTCCTCCCCCCCAGGGTTTTATGATATTTTTGGTATTTATTGGCTTTTAAAAGTGGATGATTTTATGCTTTCCCCCCTCATTTTAAGTAAATATTCACTGTTGACCTACTTCTATATCATACTTTTGTATTATTACTTTTAAAGGCGTCCCCCCGGGCTGCACCAGCTTCAGGTACCCTCAGACGTGGGCCTCCTTAGCCTCTAGGGAGCTGCGGACACTGGGGAGGCGGCTGCCCCCGGCCTGGAACCTGAGCCGCAACACGTGGGCAAGGACCTTCGTGTTCACCTGAGGCTTCACGGCCTTATGGGGAAACTGGGCCAAGAGAAGTCACGTGGCTTCCAAAGTTCTTAGAGCTTTTGGGGAGCAGAGCCAAAGGCTTTTACTTCTCTGCGGTGTTGTCATCTTCAGACTGAAGCCTACAAAGAAAAGCCTCAGGTAAGGGCAGGGGTCACGGGCAAGCGAACTCCTTGGTTTGGGCCAGGACAGTGTTTCCAGAATGTGATTCCACGAGAAGAACATCATATTAGTTATGAATATTCTGGCCAGAAGTGTGTGACTTAAATGTAATTATAAGGACACATCAGACGAACCTCAAATCAGGTATTCTATGCTAGAAAATAAAGAAAAGAGGAGGCTGGAACCATATTCTTCAAAATGTCAATGTCCCAAAAGACATTCCACAGAAGCTGTGGAAATGTTTCAGATTAAAAGAGATTAAGGTTTGCGTGCAAACCCGATCCTCGACTGAACCCTGTACCGCGGAGTGGGGGAGATGGGGTGGATGCAATAAAAGGCATTGTTGGGTCAGTTGGAAAAATTGGATTATACAGATTAGTTGAAAATTCTATATTAAGGTTGACTTTCCCGAATGAGAGACCCGTGCTGTGGTTTGGGTGCGAGAAGATCCCCGTTCTGGGGCAACGGCGCACTGAAGCACTTGCGGGCCCGGGGCGTGTGTTCGACTTTGTTGCAGGTGGTTCAGGACAGGGACGTCATGTGTGATGCCTGCTGTACACAACACACACGCACCGTGCGCCGGGAGGAGAGCGGGGCCAGCAGGAGCACAGAGGGGACTGTTAACCGTAGGGGACTCTGCGTAAAGGACACGTCGGCGTTTTGGGCTCTTGCCGAGAAGTTTCTGTAAGTTTGAAATTGTTTACAAGGAAAAACTTGAGAAAGAGAGAGAGAGAGAGAGAGAGAGAGAGAGAGGTCAGGCGTGGCTGCTGTGGTCCCAAGTCCGGTTATTCACCGGCTGTGGGATCTTATATGGGGTTTGTGACGGCTCCGTGGCCCTTTCCTCGACTCCCAGTTAAGGTGACAGCACAGTCCCCATGGGGCGGGGGGGGGGGTTGTGGGGACTAGTGGAGATGAGGCGACTCGGCGTCCTAGGCGGTGGCGGCCGGGGTGGGGGGAGCTCGGGGACACGGCCACACGGTCCTGTGCGGCCCACATTTAGAGCTTTGGGCTCGGGCTGGAGGCACCACTGAGGCTGGTGACACACGGGCCCCGGGTGCGCCGAGGGACAGCGGCTCCGAGCCGGGAGCCCGTCCTCCTCCTCCTCCTCCTCCTCCTCCTCGCAGCAGCAGCAGCAGCAGATCTGCTGGGCGGGCGGGGTCCCCAGCAAGCAAAGCAGCAGGAAGGACAACCGGTGGGCCACGTGGACGAGGCCGGGCCCGAGGCGGCCCAGGGCGGCCTGCTGCCCTCACAGCTCCTTGCTGGAGCACGGCCGCAGCCCTGGGGTGAAGGCCACGGTGGCCCCGGGAGGACAGGGAGCTGGGGGGACGCCAACCAGCCTGGGGGCAGCTGCAGCCCGGGGCCCAGGGCCGAGTCCACGCAGGCGGCCAAGGCTGCGGTGAGGACGAGACCCCAGCCCACCCTGACTGGGCCACCGGCCGCCTGGCCAGGCCTAGGCTGGGGCCCTGTGACCTCGGTGTTCTAGCGGCAGACACGAGGTGACGTGTCCAGGCTGGTGGGGGAGGCGGTGACGCCCTGGCGTGGCGGCCCATGGGCGCTGGGCCGAGGCCTGGCCTGTCCTCCTGGCCTGCGCCTGGCCGCTGTCCGGGTGTGGGCCCACGGGGCCGCCGACAGCTCCCCTCGGGGCTCCCAGCGCCTGCGAGGCCTCGCCCCCCTCCAGCCTCCCCAGCAACCGCCATGAGGCCGCACGTGGCCGACATCCAGAACGTTGGGCACCGCCTGGCACGGCTCTGCTCCAGGTGCCACCCGGCCACGGCCTGCCCGCACCCGGCGACACCACCTTCTTTTTGTAGGAGTCACACCACCTGCGAGCAGAGACTTAGAGATGTTCTCAGGGTCGATTGAGCCTGGTGTTATTATGCGCGTGTGTGTATTTAGGTTTCTCTCTAGTAAAAGCAGGCCCTGCTGTGGTTGTTGTTTTCATGTTTCCAGTTGAGCCTAAAGCCTTGCATGGTCCGAGTGAATTATTTTCTGTCTTCGTGTCCTACACAACGATATGAAGCCCTGCGAGCTCCTGTCTGCTTCGAGATGGATAAAACTCCCTCTTACCTACTGCTAGGCAGAAGTGTGACAACCAAGGGATCGATTTAGAGTCGGAAGATCCTGCTTGAGTCTTGGCTTCACCGCTCGCCAGTTCCGCAGCCTCAGACACGCAAATCCACCTCTCCAAGCCTCAATTTCATCTAAAAAATGGAGATAAAAATATCCTTGTCCAGGCCGGTGTTGAGGATTGGAAATGGTAGCACAGAGGGAGTCCTGGGAAAGTGTAAGGCGCGTGCCGACGTCGGCTTAGTAGATTCATTGATTTTTTCCACTGTGCCACTGAGGATTTTTCGGAAGAGGGAGAAAACATAACTTCTGTTTTCAATGTATGGTGATCATTAGGTTAGACCCCACGGATGTTCTTATTTAATCCTTCCCTCTCTGCTGATGACCGTGGCTCAAGCCTTTATGCTCCGCTACCAACTTAATAACAACAGCATCTGCCGCTTTTGAAAGGACAAATGAGCCAATAGATAGAAGAACTCTCTGCCCCCCCCCCCCCCAGGGAGGAAATGTGTTCGGGACATCCAAGGTAGCACTCTCATTGTTAGCATTATTCACCTGGATCATTTTTGTGCTGATATAGTAACATTATCGCCACCCAAAGTGGAAAAAGAATAAATTATTGATGGCTTTGCATACTCACGCTGGGTTCCAGAAAAGGTTTGCGTAGAGTGAGGATTTGAGCTGAGGTCTCCAAAGGAACAATGAAGGGGGTTGGAGCACAGTGGGCAGAAGACCTGTGGGGATCAGTTTCCAACTGCATTGTGGCAGAATGAATAATTCAAGAATATTGTTTTGGGTTAGGTGTCCTTTTCAGCATCTTTAAAAACCTCTCTTTCTGCCATGGCGGGATCGCATGACTATTCCATATCATGCCAAGGAGGCTTTCTTGACGGCAGCGCTGTAGGCAGCGGACTGAAGCACGCGAGGTTTCAAACAGATGGCACTGTATTCTTTACGTAAAAATATTTATTACAATTGTGATCCCTAAACACTTGAGGGTATGTTTTGCGTTCAGAAATGTCTGGTGTTTTATTCAATTGATTTCCCATCTTGGAGGTATGCACCGGGAGGCACGCAAATGAGATCCACATGTCACGCAGCCACTCACCGGATCACGGGGGAACGTCTGGGTTAGCTTCTTGTAATTCCGAGCATTTCATTTTTTTTTTTTTTGTGGCCGATGATGTCCTTTATAACGTAGTTTAGATAGCTTCGCTAAACGTATTTATGATTTGCCTTTTCCAAAAAGGATTTTGCACGACTTAAAAAGAAAGACGCACACAAATGGTTAATAACATAGATACATAGCAGAAGTTGGAGAAATTAAAGCTTTCTCTTGGGGGCGGGGAGGGGACCTGTGTTCAGAGTACGTTGACGGCCTGCCCACCGCGGAAAGAGAAATCCCAGAGGCATACTTAAATAACCAGAGATGATTCCTGAGCTGTGTGCACTGGCCAAGAAGAGGAATATGTGTTATTCCTAAAGAGATGGGAAGGATTGAGCGGGGAGCAGGGGATGAGTTGATAATACAGGTGGGTGAAATTCCTAAGTGATGTGTGTTGTCTGACCTGGGCTTTCCCGCTGGCTCCATCATCCTAGAGATACCCGAAGTAAGAAATTCCCCCAAATGCTTACTATTGTGTGTTTCTGGTGGCAACCAGTGAGGGAAATGAACCTGGGTGACCGAGGGTGGAGAGGAGGATGCTGAGCCAGAGGGGCTTGGAGGCATCAGCTGATGTCTGGGTGCAGAGATACAGAAACAAAATGAAGTCCGAGAAAACTCGCAGGAAGTAAAGCCCTCAGTAATTTACAGTTGTTAATGGAGGTCTGTGCTTCTAGCTCTTGCTTGGAGTTTCCTGGCAGCCGTTGTAGAAAGGGAAGCGTGGTCAGCTCTATAGTTCCTGCTCTCGGGAAGGAAGATGCGTGCTATCTTGAAGAATTTTCTTTTTCGAGTTTAATTTTGGAAGGTGTTCTTATGCAAGACTTTCCACGGAAGACCCCAAGTGACATAAGAAAAAAAAATGCCTTCAAAAGCAGTTTTATAGTCAATGTCAAAGCAGATTTTATGTGGCTGATCCTTGAACTATCT
Organism: Nyctereutes procyonoides; assembly: GCF_905146905.1. Classification (NCBI taxonomy): domain Eukaryota; kingdom Metazoa; phylum Chordata; class Mammalia; order Carnivora; family Canidae; genus Nyctereutes; species Nyctereutes procyonoides. The sequence goes on from NW_026575142.1 coordinate 72,256,162, forward strand.
TCAGTTAGAGTCCAGGGCCTGGAAGCTAGAGCAGAAACCGGTGAAAAGATTTCTTTGAAGGACTAAACCAATCTAGTCTAAGTATACAGCTGTCTCCAGGGGGTACTTGTGGCTGATGGGCCACATCATCCCATCCCAGTTGATTAGTCCAGGCCAATCAAAGTAATTCCTTTCCCCTTGCTTCTGACTCACTCAGGAATCAGGCTATGACCTAATCCTGGCCCCTGACTGGTGAGGGGAGAAAATCCGGGGAACTTCTGGGAAAAGATTTTCTTCATCTCAGTAGGAAATACAGGAAGAGTGTCCCTCTTCTTTCTTGGAACATTGTCGTACGGGAAGTGACACCATGAGAATGAAGCCAGGACTCAGGATGGCAGAGCGGAGAAACAGGAAAGACTCTTCTTGAGCTACTGAGTCCACCAACCTTGGAAATCTTCTAGTCCTACGCAAGGTGATAGATTTCCTTACTGGTTAGGTCAGTTTGAGTTGGAGATTGTCTTACTTGCACTTAAAAACATCTCGACTGATACACTTTTCAATAATCTATCGTTACTTGATGATAAAAAAAAAAAAACTGTGGAAATCATAGGGAATAAAAGAAAGCAGGTAGATGAGGTCATGACCCATCCTTTGGCTTGCCTGTCCAGCCAACCTCATCCTTTATCACTGAGCACCTCCAGTTACACCTGTGTGCTCCGAGAACACTAAACTTGCTTGCTCTTGCCATTACTTTTTGGCACAGACTATCCTTTTTCCAAGATTAGATCCCTCGGCCCCTTGAGTGCGCCTATATACGCGTGCATTCAGGCACACATGGAGCATCTCCAGGCTGGCCACTTTTACTCACCCAGCACTCTTTCAAGGTCATTTAGATGCCACTTTCTCAGGATCAGGGAGCAAAGGGCTTTGGCATATACCCCCAATCCCTGCCCAGTTAGGGTCTCTGTGGTAGGGAGTCTTTACGTTGGCCCCAGTGATCTCTACTTACTGGTATTCATGCCCCTCCCCCCCAGCAGACTTTTCCTTTGATATGAGCTGGAACTGTGACTCACTTGTAATGAATAGAGTACAGCAGAAGCGTGTGCATTTTCTCCTTAAGACGTCACTTCCAAATTTAGGTTACAGAAAGACTGAGTTTTGTCTCCAGCACCCTTTCTCAGTCTCTGATCCTCTCTCTTGGGCCCTCAATTGCCAGAGACCCTCAAACATCTATAGAGAAGCCCACATGGTAAGGAACTGAAGCCTGCCGGCTATCATGTCAACGAGCTTGGAAACAAATCTTTTGAGACCTATAAAGAATCACATAAGTGAGTTTGGAAACAAGATGACACCTCATCCCCAATTAAGCCTTCAAATTAGATTTCAGCCCTAGCTGACAGCGCGGCTGTAACCTTATGAGAGATGGTGAGTCAAAGGTACCTACTTAAGTCGTGCCTGGGTTGCTGATCCAAATAATTTGTATTCCAAATATACAATATATCCAAATGACATTTGTTATTTTGAGCCACTAACTTTTAGAATAATTTGTATTTCAACATAGGTAATAAATATACGACCCCTTTCCTGAGTTCCCATGGAAATCTATAGTTCTCCCATTATAGCACTACACTGTGCCGTAATTAATTATCTGTTTATTTGCATGACTGCTCCACTAGATTGGAAATTCTGTAAAGATAGGGCCATTGTCTGCACTGTATCTTCATCAAATAACACCATTCTTAGATATAATATGCTACTACGCACTGAATAATGATAATAGGTGGGGATTCTATAAAAAAAAAGTGGCACGAATATTGCTGTAGAAGGGGACGTTAGGTCAAGGAGATAAATACCATAAAGAAAGGCAATGAAAGTAATACCCAGCTAATTATAAAATAGTCATTAATCTGAGAAACGTATAAAGTCGGGACGCCTGGGTGGCTCAGTGGTTGAGCATCTGCCTTTGGCTCAGGGTGTGATCCCAGGATCTTCTCCCTCTGCCTGTGTCTCTGCTTCTCTGTGTGTGTCTCTCATGAGAAAATAAATAAAATCTTAAAAAAAAAAAAGAAATGTATAGACAGACTGAGCACCAAGTAAGAAGATATAGAAGATAAAGTAAGATTAAAATACCATCCCTTTGGCGATATGCCCTGCAGTGTCTATTGTGGTGAACGCACCAGTGAGAGTGAGGCCATAAACCGATGTCAAAACACGGACCAGGTAACGGTCAGCCCTGCCTTCCCGCTGAGCAGCGCGGGCCCCGGGCTGCCCGGGCCTCCGTTACCCACTGGTCAGGTGAAGGCGGCTTCGCGTCTTCTTAAAGATCCCTTTCAGCTCCGATATTCCAGCTTACGTGTGAATCCATTCCGTAAGCACTTACCTCAAATTATTTCAGATCTGTCGTCCCCAGTCTCTTGATTTTTCCATCCCATCACAGCTGAGAGGGTGGAAAAGGACACATCACATCGTGGGGCTGTTGGAATTTCTGGGTAATAGGTGTAGTGTGAAAGAGCTTCCCAGATCGTTCTGCTCGGCCTGATGCCCACTTTTGAGAATCTTTGAGGTGATACATAATGACTGACCCACAAGTTCTGGCCAACAGTGCACACGTTCTGCCGTTTGACAAAATGAGTGCAATAGGCCGTAGTGTAGGTTCAGCAGAAGCTGACACGGGCAGCTGGAAAGTAAGCAGCAGCACTGAGCGGGTGACCCCTCCCGGTAGTCACGTCAGAATGTGGGCCGCAGAAGGCCACCCAGGGCCCCTAACCTTCCCCGAGCCTGAGGAACTTACCCAGCAGCTTCTGCACTGGCCATCTATCATGTCTTGACAATAATTTAGAAGGCAGTACCTCACGGCGTTTGCCGCGTGGCCGGAGGCCTCCGAATCTACGGGAGATTATTGCCAATATCCTTGACTGGAAAACCCCAAAGCGCTCTAATTAGTTTATGGCGGATTCTTTTGAGAGATGATAATAACGATAATATCTAGCTTTTGCTTAATCCTTTCATTTTTCACAAAGCTTTCCATCTGTCATTGTGTTACCCTCCCCGCGCACCGGCCGAGGAGGCGGTGCAGGGTCCTAAAAAGCTGCACTTTCCCTGCAGGGTCACTCCCTTCCTCAGCCACTGGATGCGTTAATCCAGAATACACTGTGTGTCAGGGACTCAGTGGACCTTCAATGCTGAATAAAATGTGGCTCATGCTCCTGGGGTTCGAGACTAAGGAGAGGCAAGCGGGTCACTGCAGTGCTCTCGGGTACTTGCCTTCTCTGGTCGCAGTAACCCGGGCATCCCTGTTACACCGGGCCCGTGTCTAGAACTACACAGGAATGGGGGCCCCAGGGATTGTTCCAACAGTGAAGTTATTCAGTTCTTGACGTGTCAGCAGACGTTCCTCCACTCACATGGCATTCCATGAGGGAACGTCATTTCTTTTCTGTGCTCTTGGGCTCTAGTTCTTCCCCAAAGAAGCCATAGGTTCCCCCAAATTCACGAGACACGTGGCACACTGTTTCCAATGCCATTTTTTGTGGGTCCTGATGTTCCTTTCACCAGTCGGAGAGCCCATCTTTTAGGAGAAGCTCTTAGGTTTGGAAGCTCAGTATGTGAGGTATGTGAAGTTTTAGCTCCAGAAGAGCCTCTGGCGTGCGGGAACCCATGTGCTCGGGCTCCTGAAAGCCACGTGCACCCATCTCTTCCCAACTCAGTGTGCAATTATAGCAGATTGGTAGCTTGAAATTGTCCACGCTGTAGGACTATGTTCATCACAGAAACCAGCAAACCCAACCTATCATAACTGTTTTTCTCTGCAAGAACTAGTTGTTAAAACATTTACCAGCACACCACTGAGTGGAGCTCACCGTCCTTCACCTAGGGCTTGATTAAATTGATAGATTTACTAAACTGCTCTGCATATGATATGCAAAACAGTCTCTTAATTTGGGTTTGAATATAATTATACAAACTCTATTAATTTCTTTTCCCTTCCTCCTACATACGTGGGTTAAAACTCCCTTAATTTGGCATGTAAATTTATGCAAAATAGCAAACAATTTGGGTTTTATGGTGAGAACCCTGGAACACTAATAACCCTGCAATCTTGATTACACAGACACCAAACTAATGCTCACTCAGACCCACTCTCCTACATTGCCACCTACAGAAACTCTACCCAGCTGGAATGAACCTCACTTCTGGAGTCGACAAATACATATCTTCCTTCGTGTTGGAAGAAATAAACCAAAAATCAAAACAAAATAGAAAAATGCAATCGTGTTCATCTCAAAGATTTTATAAATCATCAGTTTGAACATCCAGTTCTTTTCTCTGATATGTGCCTCAGACAAAAATCACTCGTTTGGAAGGATTTCCCTGCTCCTGCCAATGGTCTTTGTCTTCCCAGCAACCATACTGGAAGCTTCCGTGTCATCCCAGGGCTCATCACTGTGCTGCCTCGGCCCACAGAAGAGGTTCAATAAATATATGTTGAGTAGATCAACTTTTTTTCCCTCTTTTTTATGTAACAAACCGGCAAGTCTGCCACTACTAACCTGGGCCCACCTCAACTACCACCTCAACTACCTGTCTCCTGCTTGTCCCTCCATTTTAAAGCATTTATACAACAGGCTTTAGCTGAGCGTGTGTTTTGTGGCAAGTACTGGGCTTGGGATGAGAACGAACCAAATATTCCACCTTCAAGACGGGGGAGACACAAATGGATGAAAAACACTCTCTGCAACATGGCAAGGGCTGTGGCCATGGAAGACATAGAGTATTATAAAAACAGCGGAGAGAGGGATTGGGCCTATTTCAAGTGGGAGAGAGTCTTGAGCTGGGTGTCACAGCATGGCTAGAATTTTGCTATGGAAACAAAGTGGAGAAAAATAATGGAGAAGGAGAGGAAATGGCGGGTGTAGTTAGTGTTGAGTAAAAGCTGAGTCAGGAGCATAATTGAGATGCCCGGAGTTAGATGCTCTTCTGCTGTTCTGAGGGACCTTGGGCAACTTACCAAACTCGGTGGGCCTTAGTTGCCTCGTGTGCAGAACGGGACCATCTATCTTACAGAATTGTGAGGATTAATGGCTAATGAGTAGGATTTCTCAGGATGGGGCCTACCGTACCTTCCATGCTCAGTAGGTGCTAGCCATTTTTCCCACTATTCCAAGCAAAGGGAGTAGCCTTTGAAAAATGATGGAGATGGGAAATTGATATGGTCTGTTTCAGGATAGCCAGGCTTGCGCTGTAGCTGGTACAGCAGCGGGTATTGGTTGAGGAGTGCTGAAAGGTGAGTCTGAAATGGCAGCCAGGAGTCTGGACCTGAAGGGCCTCGTGAGCCACGCTCAACCCTTTGGGCGCTAGCCTGGAGGCCATAAAGACCCTCGGGAGGATTTTAAGAGGGAAAGTGACCGTTCTACTCCTTGCTGCTACGTTGAACATTGCTTCTATGCTCATTCTTCTGTCTGTTACAGTCAAAGAGAAATAGAGCAGGATGTTTGTTAGACGTGGGAAGACAGGCTAGTGCAGGAGGGCAGAGAGGCTCCGGTGTACACTGAACTCATCTCCATTGAAACAAAAGGCTTTTAAGTGCTGGCACGTCCTGAAGAAAAGGACTGAAGGAGGTTGGGGGGTGGTAGTGGTCACTGTGCTTAGGCCTGTGCTTATCCCAGTTAGCACCCTCCCACACGGACTGGGCAAAAGGGGCCCCACCTTGCTTGATGATTACACGTCCAAGGGATGGCTCACTGGAGAGGGATACTCCTGGTTGTGGAAGACGCATCTCAGAGGGACAGAGAAAGGATGTACAATTGCAAGTTTTTGTTTTTTTGTTTTTTTTTGTTTTTAAAGAAAATGCTCTAAGAAAAGGGAGATTAACAGCCTATAGTCAGTTTTTGGCTGAAACAGATAGTAAATTCTCATGGCAGCTTGAGCTTTGTCAGCCCAACTGAAGGGACTGTGGTCATCCTAGAGACAAGGCCTTGGGCTAACAGGAGCCATGCTGGAACACGCTAGAACACCAACATGTTTCAGCCTCTTAGCGTGTGTCTGTGGGGCAGACAGAGTTACTTGTGCTGAGACCTTGCGGTTCCCGTAGGCCAAGGCCGAGGACTGGTTGGGAAGGCAGTGACCTGATGGGAATGTGGTCCAGGAAAGACCTCTCCCAGGAGCGCTCTGTTCGTTGTGGGACGGGTGCTGGCTCGCCTTTGCCTGGGAGGCCGAATCAATCAGTCCCCTTTCTCATTTTGATCTCTAGGCTTTTGCTTCTGTTGTTTCTTCTCTCCTCTGCCACTTGCATCTTTTTCATTTTTACCTTTCAAAGCCTTATTCTGTGAAGGCCCCACGTTTATGAAGGTTTTTTTGATAACTGGGCCCTCCTCTCTGAACTACAATACTCAGTCTTCTTGCCTCACAAATTAGCACTTAATTATCCCACATATTGTGTTTGGAACATATGGGGTTTTGGAAAGCGTACCAGGCTTGGAGTTCAGAGAGGTTGGAGTCTCAGGTCTTCTACCGAGCAGCTGTTCAAACATAAGCAAGTCTCATCTCTGAGCTTCCATTTCTTCATCTGTAAAATGGTGAGAAAACTCATCCCAAAACGTTATGACTAATTGGATGACATTATGTTTGCAAAACTGCCTGACGGTGCACAGCCCAAGATTCATGTGAAATAGATATTTATTGAGTCTTTTATCATTTTATGTATATCAGTTGTCACCCTGACTTGATGTTGGCCTATTTTAGAGCCAAGAACATGGCTTATCTTTTTCTTTTTCACAATCTTTATCAAAGTGTTGAGCGTGTAATAGGTACTCAACAAGCGCTGGCTGAGGGAATTGACTAATTGCAAGCTTAGAGGGAAGGGGCTGAGTCTGTTGCACAATCTGTGAGGAGTTTAACAAATATTCAATTAGGAAATGAGTCCCCTAGACACCTACCAAATAGACAATTAATCTACACGGTTCTAGGAAGTATTGGGCTAGTGTAAGGGACTTTTTGACCTTCAGGGGGTCCCCCACAGCCTTCAAAGCACTAGGACATACAAGCAAAAGTCTACAAGAACACTAGGAAATGGATAGAACTATGAGTAACCCTAAAAAAAAAAAAATCTGGATAAATGTCAGGCCCAGCATGAAAATACGGAATCGGAGCTGGAATTCCCCATCCCCCTACTCCCTTCGTGCTGGGGAGGCTAAGGCTAGCTCAGAGTAATTAGCTTCCAAACATCCCTATGTAATAAATGAATAGAACAGCAGACGCTGAGAGTGATTTATTATTCATCATGAATAGCAAGTGAATGAAATAATTTAACAATCACTAATCTCTAAAAGGGACCTACTCATTTTTAATCATCTCATATGACATGTGATCACTCATTCACATACATCCCCCTGAGCTCATCCTACTGCCAGGAAGCCTTAATGGGCGGCAGAGTGCTGTTGATGTGTGTCTGTGACATGCGTGTGTCATTAGGTGGATGTTGCAGCCTGTGGGATTAGCGCCGTGTTTTTGTGCACTGTGACAACTTGACACAATCCATACACATGTCACCTTTTGCATCCCGTTAGTATCGAGGGAACCCACAGATGCTAGGACGGTGCAGTGGTGATTATGCGGCCCGCAGCTCTGAGGGTAGGATCAGAAAAGGCCACCATGGTGACGGATAGAGAGCGTGCTGGTCTGTCACCCGCACGAGCATGCCGAGGGAAGGTGACCCGATGAAATCGTTGCCGTGGGAAGTCTAACCGAAGCGTTTCCCGTCCTAATCACAATAGTGCTGGCAAACATCGTACTGTTTATTTTTGCGTCGCTGGAGAACAGAGACTCAGTATTTTAGTGTCTGGCGTTTTTGGAGAAATTTCCTGTATCTGGCTTCATCATTTATATGTCTAGAAATTTTAAGGAATATTAAATCAAGCTTTGCTGTGATTATAGATCCACACATCTCTAAAAACAAACAAACAAAATACAGGAGAAAATAAAACTGAGTGGGAGCCCAGTTAAACTGACCAGTTAATCTCCTTGGGCTCTGGTACAGAAATTAGTTAATGATGGTTACTAAGCGTGTCACTATTTTTTTGACTGCCGGCCGCGTGCTGGGCACGGTTCACACATTATTTTATTTAATTCTCACTACAACTTTGTGGGGTGGGCATATTATCCCTATTTACACATGGAGAAATGCATTCACCCAACCTTTGGTTATATCGATGTCAACAAAAGAGCTGAAAGGAAAAAATCTGAATTCAATCATACAGCTTATTTTGAAAAAAAAAAAAAAAGTTTGAAATCCTCTCCATTTTCTTAAAAGGCCGGTCTTTATATTTAGATATAACTTCAGCAGAATTATTACTGTACTGAGATTATTTATACTTTTGTTCTATCACTATTCCTGTTATTATTTTTAATGGAATTATTATTTCTCTAAGAAAAGGAATGCTTCTTTCTCTTCTGTTCCCAAGTTCAACAGGTCACGGTATATGAATGTGCACATGAGCCAACAGTGGGGAGAGGACTTCCCAGTACGTGGACCCTGAGTCAGCCGGTCAGTGGTGGGGTCAACGCGATGACCTGTCCTCATCCCAGAGATGCTGAGACTGCTGGTCCAGGCACCCGGCGCTGTGGGCGGTGAATCATAAGGAAGCAGCCGTCATTCTGGTTTTGAATTTAAGAAGCCACAGCCCTATTTTCCTTCTCTCTTCTACCGGAGCGGTGCTTGCTGTCTTATCTGTTCCCCATCGTCCTGTATGTGAGGGTGGAATCAGTGTTTCTTCTTACTGCTCTTCAGAAATATTCATATTTCATACATGTTCTCTTTGGTCTTTCATGTTAGACTATTTCTGATGAGTGATATTGGTTTGTCATTTGATACTGAGTCATAGGAGAAGAGTGACCTACAGTCTACAAGCTTCTAAGAAGCGTCACCAGATTGGACTAATTTGGAAAGGAGAAGACCGGGCAGGAAAGACCATTCTGATGGCGTTTACCAAGCCATTTGTGGGCAGTTTGGTTGGGGAGCACAAAGGATGAGAAACCATGTATTACTTAGGAGGTTTGAAGGTCATATTTTGTGTGAAAAGCATTAAACTATAGAAGACTATATCATGGGACGTCCGGGTGGCTCAGTGGATGAGCGCCTGCCCCGGGCATGACCCCAGGGTCCCGGGATCGAGTCCCACATCGGACTCCCTGCATGGAGCCTGTTTCTCCTTCTGTCTGTGTCTCTGCCTCTCTTTCTCTCTGTGTTTCTCATGAATAAATAAATAAAATCTTTAAAAAAAAAAAGGCTGTATCATCACAGCACCAGGTCTGTGTTTGACTTGAAACTTTACCTTCAATATAGTGAAGGCCTTATATGTGTATTAGACTTTTGGAATTTTGACGTTGGATAAGAATTCTTTGGGTTATGCAGCCTGTAGAGTAAGGATGACCTTATCACACCTTGGATGGAGTCAAATGCCCCCGGGGGAGCCAGTCAGGCCCACGCAGGCTGCCCCTGATGAGCAAAAGAGGGGAAGGTCTGGTGTCAACCCAAACTGGACTTGAACGGTGGCTCTGCCTCTATTGGCCAGGAAACTGTGGGGAAATCACCGTTTCTGAGCTTCTGTATCCTCTTATTCAAAACAGGGACAAAACCACTGGCTCGGAGATTACTGTAAGGGTAAATCCCGTCTCCCGTGTCGAGGACCGTGCCCCAGTACGTGCTCTGTAGGCTGTAGTTTCCTTTCCCCTCTGCTTGCACCAAATACGCGGCCGTTCCGGGTACCACTGTGCGCCCCACTTTTCCCCACCAACCAGGGCTGGTTATAAAAGGAAGATTTTGATACGCTTCATTGACAATGTCTAAACTGTATGCTGGCACCCTCCGGGCATATCAGTGGCAAAGCAGACTGGTTTAGGAAAGGAAAATTCACAGAGTCACAGTCTGGTTTGAAAAAAAAGAGCTTTGGGCCCCTCCTCCTGCTTGCTTCCCCCACCCTTCCTTCCCCTCTCCCGCCTCCTCCTCCTCACCTCCTTCCCCTTCCTCTTCCTCCTCCTCCTCCCCCTCTTGTTTTTTCCAAGTCCATCTTTCTATTCGGATAAAACTTTGGTAGAATTATTTAATCTGCAACTATATAATAAAGGAAATATTTTTTCTTCTCTTCGAAAATGGAAGGAACCTGAAAAACTCAAAAGTCTTATGTATTTAGTTATACATTTTTTTCCTCATTCACAAATTATGCCCATACCCACGTGATTCCTTACAGCAGGCACACTGCGGCCTCCTGGTACGCAATAAATAGCACTTCTTTCAAAGGCTTCTTTCAGATTTAAGAAGACTTAGCTATGAAAAGCCAATCTGCTGGAATAGATTCCTTTCCTTCGTCTTAAGGAATTATGAATAGAATTTGTACAAGAGTATCCAAGATCATTCTTTCCATTTAAAGAACAACTGTGGAATCTCAGTTTTTCCAAGATGAGGGACTCGGTAACGCGGAAGTTCTCGATCTGGTTTTGTTTTAGAATCTTTTCCAGTGCATTCGTCATAGTTTCTCCCTTAAGCAAATGTTAGTGGTTCTGGAAACAATTTTAAATCTGGTTTCCCCCCTCCCCCCCCCCCCCGTTGCTTAAAGCCTTTCAATTTAAGGGTTCAACATACGCATTTAAGAGGTGGACCACTTAGGGGAATGAGAGAAGACTAGGATGTGGGGAAGAAGTGAAATGCTTAAGATTTGGTTTCCGGAGGTTACTTGGGAAAGTAGAGTCAGAGCAAGAATCTGAGCTCTTGTCTTCTTTCCTCTGGCTTGACAGGCGGGTCACGCGGCTTCTAACTAAGCACGCAGGGTGCTGGGCCCTTCCATAGGATCAAGGAATGGAGTTGCCCAGCTGAAGACTAAGATAAGAAAGACAAAATCACGCTGTGAGGGGGTTCAAGGACCGCGTCAAATCCCTCATATACTTGGGAACCTTCTCTCTCCCGTGACGTCCTAATGGCCTAGGACACCTGCAGCTTCTCGTCTTCAGGGTCACAAGCCAGGTCTGAGGCCTTCATTCGCGTGACCAGGAGGATGACTTTCCTCCCCACGGGCTCGCCCTTCCAGTCCCGCCTCTTAGTTTGACTGTACTTATTTGCATGTACGAAGCCTCCACGTTAGGGGAAAACGTTCCGTGTCTTTACAGAATTTTCCTTTCTGAGGAGTTCCCCCGTTTTCCCCTCCCCAGCTCCCCACCCACATGTGCCTCTGCTGCCCCTTTAGAGGCTCCCTCGACGGCGCCTGGGCGCCTGCCCGCGTCTCCGAGAAGCGGGTCTGCCGGAGGGGTCTCCAGCCCCATCGGGCTCAGGAGTAGACCTGTCCTTGGAAGGTTTCCTTGCCTTCCTCCGCTTTACTCAAACCCGTGTGGCCCTCCTCCGAGGCTTCCCAGGGCGGTGGGAGCAGCGCAAGAGGGAGGATCCCTGTTCCCGGCGTTACTCTGCAGCTTTCCTGCTCCTTTGCAGTCTCTCCAGACGGGAGTTTTGTTTTGTTTCTAAATCAAAAGCAGATACAGAGACATTTTCCGGGAATTTAAAGTCCATAAATACAGACATAGCCGTCTAGCTTGACCATAAGGATAAATAACCACAAGGAAGCGCCGGTGCTGATCGCTAATGACCAGCATCCTTGGAGCGTTGCCACCTGCAAGTTAAAGCACCGAAGACAGTCCCGACGCTGCGGCTTCCCTGCATTGCTGCCACAGCTCCGACTCTGCAGCGTCTGAGTTTGCTCCTTCATCCTTTACTTTCCCAGTCATATTTGGCAAATCTAGGTAATTAATTGCCTTATCTTCATGGGGAAGTATAGTCTTTCCTCGGGCTTTATTAAGAGACCAATTGAGATAAGAACAAAGAAAAAGTGCCTCAGGCACAGAAAATATAAAGAATGATGACATTACTTTGAAGATGTTAAGTGGTCTTTTTTTTTTCTTTTCCAGTTCCTATTTCTCCCAAACAGTACATCCACTTTTAATGGATAAGTAAGAAAATACTAAGTAATATTAGAGACACTTCTATGTAGGCCAGATTTTTTTTCCCCTATAGTAGCTGTAAGGGCTTTCAAATAATTCAAACTGCATGTGTTTCTCTTCACAACATTTTCCCTTTTCAAATCATTTGGCCATTATAAGAGAAATATTTGGATAACCAGCTGCTCTTTTTCTTCTTCTTTTTATTTTTTTTTAAGGGCAAATGTCCTATATAAGCAGAGAGTCTGATATTCCTATGGGGAAGCGTAAAAATGTTTATGCCAACTGTAAACTTTCCAACGTAAAATTCCTTGGGATATTATACAAAGCAAAAAGAAAAAGAAGTCAGTAGTGTCTTAGACAAAGATAAATAGAATTGTTCTCTTTCTGGGCTTAGCTCGTGGATTTCCAGGGTGAAAAGGTTGTTCAGGAGTTGCAGGTTTGATGCACTTCTAAGAATTTTCCTAGTCTAATGCATCGCTATAAAGTTAGCCAGTTTTACTCAGTGATACTCGAGATTATATCTTGCAATGGTTTCTGGAAAAATATAGATTGCTCTGTTCCTTGAAAAATCATCTTTTTGGGGACATCTGGGTGGCTCAGTGGTCGAGCGTCTGCCTTTGGCCCAAGGTGTAACCCCGGGGTCCTGGGATCGAGTCCCGTGTTGATCTCCCCACAGGGAGCCTGCATCTCCCTCTGCCTGCGTCTCTGCCTTTCTCTCCGTGTCTCTCATGAATAAGTAAATATGATCCTTTTCTTTTTAAAGAAGAAAAATCATCTTTTTGTCAACATGAACTCCATATATTTTATTTCCCCATGGACCTTTTCTTTTTCCTGAAGAGCTGTGGCTGGGCCTTTGCCATTTACCGTATGACTGTTTTGCTTACAATTAAGAGAACCGACTGGCTGGGTCGAATGCATCAAAAATATGCCTTCTGGCGATCAACCCCGCGATTTACTCTGAAGCAACAAAGCTTCTAGCATCCCAATTAACAAGGAAAGACAGGGTTCTTTGTTAATTGGTTTGTGGATATATTTTCGTGTATTACAGCTGCATCCCCGGGCTGCAAAATATAAAATGCCCTTCTTCCATTGGTGATAGTTTTGCGAGTCAGGATGTTCCCTCATCCCAAGTAAGATTACTGATGTATTTTACTCCCGCATGAGGTCAAAGTTAAGATCATCTCTATTGGTTTCCATGGTCATATTGGTCATGACCTCCTCCTATCATATTGGTTGTAAAATGCATTAATTAATAATTCTCTCTCTCACTCAAAACACGCAGAGAGTCCTCTTAGGAAGGCCTACTCTCAAAGCATCCACGACCCCGTCGTTCCCAGTCTGGTGACCAAGACAGGAGCTTCAGTTCACACCATTCCCTCACTCACATGTACTAAGAAACATCACCTAACTTGAAAGCAAGGCAAAGAGATGATGGCTCGTCCTTTCGGTGTCATATCAGGGTATTGTTTTTACAAGATCACCGACGATTATTTGATCGTTCGGGGGAATGTACTTCTGTTTGACTAGATCTAATAGTTGATTGAAAGTCCATTTTCTGTAAAGTCGCCTGTTTGTTGGTAGGTTTTCATCTGAGAGAGACACGAATGATTTCTGCCCGGTGGGAAAGAGAACTCTAAAGGTCACGGTTTTATTGCTCGATAGTATTTATTGAGCATCTGATCGGTGTAACCACCTTGCTTATGTATCTAAGCCCATCTTTTTTTTTTAATAAATTTATTTTTTATTGGTGTTCAATTTACCAACATACAGAATAACACCCAGTGCTCATCCCGTCAAGTGCCCCCCTCAGTGCCCGTCACCCATTCACCCCCACCCCCCGCCCTCCTCCCCCTCCAGCACCCCTAGCTAAGCCCATCTTATTCAAACATCTTTTTCTCCCATGCTGTAACTCCTTTACTTCTCCCTTGACCCATCTTTACCGTCCAGTTCATCCTCTCACTAATGAGTTACTAACACATGCTTAGCTTATTTTTGTAAGAGTTAGGTTTGATAACGCCTTGAGAATTACACTTTGCCACGGGTCACTCAAGACGCGGACATATATACTTCACGGGATAGTTTTTGTTTGAAAGTAACGTCAGGGAAACAATCGTGCATTGGGCTAGACAAACGAAAACTTCATCTAAATGTATTTTAGGACCCAGCACTACTTCAAGGACAAACCGAGTCTCGTGACTTAAAATATTGATTTTTCTGACAATATGTTAAGGAGTTGTCTTGGGTTCCATGTGACAGATGGCGAATCCTTAAGGCGTGCTGCCCTGGTAGTGCAATTAGTGAAAGCAGAATGAGGCGCCACCTCTAGCCGGTGAGCTTTCCAAAGACAATCGTGATTACCATGACTTGCATGAGAAAATTTAAAAAATCCCTTTAGTTTCTGTGGTGACAACCTGGCCCGTACTGGAATCGAGTTCATTGGTTAACACCAACCGACCAACCACCCGGTACGTGGTGGTACCTTTTTGCTTTAAGTACTTAGCCATGGAGTCCGGTCAGCTTCATCGTCATCACTGTTGCTATTGCTCATTCTCCATGTGATTAGTTTTGAAGAGATATTTTTAAGTGTTTCATTAGTCGATGCTTCATGAATGAATGTCTAAGAAGTCAAAACAATATACAAATGTATACGGTCAAAATCGTGTGTGTTTCCTTGTCTCCGTCATACTACTACTCTGCCTCTCCCAGAGTGAAACAGTAATTAGCTTATTTATGTATTATTATTATTTTTATTTCTTAGTAATTAGCTTTTTAAGTGTCCTTCCAGATGCCACTTCTGGATATAATAGCAAATAGGAGTAGATCCTTGTTTTTCTTTCGTTCTTCATATAAGGGAGCAAGATATACACACTGCTTGGCACCTTGCCCTTTTCTCTTCAAATGAACCTATCGGCAATCTTTTCATCTGGGCACGTAAACCACCCTCTCTCATCCTGGAATGCAGTGTGGCTTTGTCGAGGTCACAAACAATACCTTGGGGTGATTAAGTCCCAGGTAAACGTGTAAGTGTGTGCCGTTCGCTTCACTAGACGTTTAATAGGACAGTCAATAGTCTAGGTGCTGGGGGTGGAAAATAGCAGACACAAACCCCGTCCTTAAGAAGCTCATAACAGGGATCAAAACATCCCTAAAACACAGTGTGGTTAGTGCTACCATTGAACGCTGTGGAGGAGAATTGGGGGAGTGTTATTGCGCCTTGGAGGTGCGGGGGAGGAGCCCAAGGGAGCCAAAGAAGGCGGTGGCGCTTGAGCAGGGTCCTCAAGTGGAACGTGAAGTCTCAAGGACTCTCGTCCTAGTCTGACCCACCGACCGACCGTGTTCTCCATCCTTGAAAGAAAGAACGAGGCTGTCATCCCCCGCCCCGTAACTTCGTGCTGGTGCTCTGCCCCGGGGTCGTGGGGTACATCACTTTCCAGTCTGCTTGGGGTTTACATCTTGTGTTGGTGGATTGTTTCCTCCTCGTTCATCAGTCTGCCCGAGGGAACCCAGGGCCCTTCTCCGCCCGCACCAAGCGCTGCCCCGCACAGCCAGCGCCGAGCTCCCTGCCTGCCTTTCCAGCCCAGATGGCACCACTCTGGGTTCTGAAGAACACACGTGCAGAAGTAGGACTTTTCTAAATCGGAACGCCAACAGCTCCGCGGCCTGAGATCTACCCTTCCAACGCTTCCTGCCGCTGTGGTCCGTTTGCGCTTCTCCTCCCCGACCTGTCTGCCCGACGGGCGGCCTGGTCCCGGCGCTCTCAGGCGCCAGGCCCGAGGACTCCTCCCAGTGTGACCTGCAGCCACCCGTGCTCGCTTGTTTACGGGCCTTGCGATCCTTCAGCTGGCTTTTCAACCGTGAGATAGTGTCCATAGAGATGTCAATTTTTATTAAGCTCCCAAGTAATTTGAAAGCCCCCATAAAATGTCCTTCCGAAGTCCCTATGCTTCTGCTACTCTGCTCTCCCAACGTTCCCCAATCAACTAATTCTTTAGAAATGACCTATCACGTCTGACGAAGTCCTCTGTGCACCATCTGCATTTTATTTCACTTCTTTCCATCTCTTCCTGACCGGCCTGTGCTCTGCGGCCGCAGCGGAACTCCGTGGTCAGGCAGGGACGTGGCGGGCCCTCGTGGGACGCTGTTACTCTGCACTAACGTGGGGCTCCGTGGGCGCGTAAGACTTTTAAAAATCTCTTTTCCCAAGATTCTCATTAGCTGGAGCTTTGCTATTATTCTCGACCCAGAGCAATTGGTGGAGGGCCTCAGGTACAGAGGCAGGGTGCATTGCCCTCCTGAAACTGGCAGTGCTGATGGGAGAACTAGAAGATCTCATGCAGCCAAACGGTGCTCAAGGTTGAATTGTCTTACAAAAATCTAGCAATTTTGCCCTAAACGTATCCATTTTTTTCACAGCTTCAAATGGTATTAAAATAGCATACTGTTAAATCACACCCCCTCCCCCAATGCTCCTAATCTCTTTTCTCTGCTTTATTCTTACAGTTAGCATGGTCTGCAACCAATACGCTACGTATCTCACCTCCATTTGACTTTGCTTTCCCCCTACTTGAATGGAAGCTCAATGAAGGAAGAGTGTTCGTGGCCACTGTGCTGTGTGTTCAGGGCCCAGAAAAGCATCTTGCACGTGGAAATTGCACTTCCGCACGGGAGGTGACTGAATAAATTGAAAAGTGCAAAAGGATTGCATTTCAGTTAATTGAATACTGTCGTTCTCCGTGGTCTATTTTTTTTTTTTTTTCGTTTTCTGGGGATGCATTTCCTTTTCCCTTCTTCATCTCTTATGTTCTCTTGAATGTTTCCTAGGTACCTCTTCCCTCTGGGAAGCATTTCTTGAATTGCTACACGGAGTTCAACTCCCCTCGTTCTCAATCTAACGTGTATGTTACTTAGCTTTTCAAAGCAGCAGAGCTTTCATGTGGGGCTAGCCCATGTTCCAAAGGTCCCGACCGGCTTGAAAGCCTGGTGGTACAAGCTGTCTGCGTTGTCGAGTCTCCTCTATCAGGATACCTGTGATGGAAGGAAACTAGTCTTTAGTTCCTGTAGCGGAGGAGCAAGACATGCAGTATCCAGAAGGGTGTCTTGGTTTTAGGGTCCGTCCAGCGAGTCCCAGTTTTGAATCCCAGCTGTCCGTGCCTTCTCTGTGATACCCTAACAGCGGTATCTCAAAGATGAAGATGCTAATAATTCCCTTGCCGGGTGCCTGGGAGAACCAGACACAACCTCTACTGAACAATACGCTTGACAGCTATTACCACTAGCAGGTTCTTACCATGTTATTACCATTATTATTACTGCTGTTCTTGTAATAGCAATACCCCCCTTCCTTCGATTGGGCACCTATCCTGTACAGGGGTCTCCACTCCAACTCATGACACAAATTCAGATATTTCAATTTGGAACTAAATTGTTCATACATCCACTCATTTAGCAGGCATTTACCGAGAGTCTGGCATGTGCCAAGTACGGTGTTGATTGCAAGGAAGGCGAAGGTGAATGCACGTCAGTCCCTGTAACTTCACAGTTGGTGGTCCGTGGCATTCATT
Organism: Nyctereutes procyonoides; assembly: GCF_905146905.1. Classification (NCBI taxonomy): domain Eukaryota; kingdom Metazoa; phylum Chordata; class Mammalia; order Carnivora; family Canidae; genus Nyctereutes; species Nyctereutes procyonoides. Next base: position 72,273,681 of record NW_026575142.1, read on the forward strand.
TATTTATTCTTCAAATAATTCAACAAGTTATCTGTTGAGAATTGGCTGTGTCCTAGGCTTAGTTGCAGGGACTAGGGGTACATCGGCGAACAAAAGCAGATGAAGATTACATCCTAGTAGAGGGAGACAGTAAACAAGGTGACCGGCTCGGTGAATGCCATGGTGTGGGGGACAGTAAGGGCACGGGAGCCCAGTGGGGTGGAGGTGGGCCAGGAGTGCCCAGTGTGTGTTCTGTTAGGGGCTGAGCGTTTGCAATTTTAAGTCGGGTAGTCAGGGCAAGCGTTCCTGGGAATGAGACATTTGGGAAAAGACACAAGGAGTGAAGAGATGAGTCACATGGAGATTTGAGGGAAGAGCATTTCCGCAGAGGGAACATGAGAGCCAGTGCGGAGCAGAGCGCTGTGTATTAAAACTAAGGGCTGTTCACGGTGGAGTCAACAGTAGAGGCCAGAGTCAATGTCTCTGCTTGTCGCTGGTGTAGCTGGCCTAGGATCTCAGGGTGGATCCATGAACCGATCCCGCTGCAGTTCCCTGGACAGGCATTGCAGGGTGAGGGCTTAGTTACCTTTGGGACCATGGTCTCTTTCCAACACACGCATTCTGGTGCTCTAGGTGCTGAATACGTTGTATCATATCCCCTACTTTGGGTTTCTGGGATGTTTCTCTGCAGGGTTTCCTGTCAATCCCTTACCCCAACTGCCGTCTGGTATTTTCTACTTTATTCCTCTGATCCAGGGGCTTAATATCGAATCCCCGATTTCTCCCTCTTCTGAAAAGTCAGGCAGTGGATATCGTATGCCGTGTAGACTTCTACCTTCACTGTCCTTTTCTTCTTGGCTTTATCCTAGGTTCCTCTGGGGCAGAGAGACTGACCTCCTCCACCCTTTCCAGTATCTTCATTGGCTTATTTGTGTGACAACAGCAGGGGGAACAGACCATTGCTTCACAGTGTGACTGTGATGGAAAAACAAGGTGGAAGGGAATGCAGGGCACAGAAAAGATAGGAAGTGGGTCTTGGCTACATATTCCATCGCTCTCGTCTTAAGACACTTTCTGTCATTCCTTTGACTGAACCCAAGGTGATGGTAATATGGGTGCTTTCCCCTAGTAGTTAGAAAGGAGAGATTTGGGAACAAGGATTAGAGCGAGGGATGATGTGTTTGCTGAGAACACCTAATAACCAACTGCCAATTATTTTTTTCCAGCCCTATGACCCCAGGATTCTTTACTTTAATGGTTTTCGTACCCAGTGAAAGAATGTAGCCACCACAATTCAGATATAAGACTCTCTTCTGGCCTCCCACTTCTTAGACCACTGGTAAAAAAAAAAAAAAAAAAAAAGAGAGAGAGAGAGAGGAAAAAGTTTTCATTGTTGCTTGGGTCAGTAGACCTGAATTCTAAGGGAATAGTAGGGTTGTATTGGGCAGCACAGAAGAAATGTAGGAATTGCCCTGGGGTGCTACGTGGGCTACCGTATCCAGTGGTAAAGTTTATTTAACAGGGAGATAAACCTTGTCACCAACCCTTCAATCTTGCTTCTTCAAGGTCACTGATGGTCCATAACTAAGTATGGCTCCTTTCCTCAACCAATCCTTCTTTCTGGCACAGTGGATAGATAATCTTGAAATTCTGGTGCCCGTCATCTTTCTCCTCTTCTGAGTCCTTTAGGACCACATCTGAGTGCCAGCACTGGCCTCTTCAGATTATGGTGCAAGGCTGAGATATTTTTTCTTCTTGGATATCTTGGGTAACTTTCCTTAAGGTACTTGAAATTAGCTTATTTCTCTGATTGAAAACAAGACCAATTTATTCATAAATTCAGTCGAGGTTTGAATTGAACAGGTAACCTAATATGTACCTTAATGTTTACACTGATTCTTTCTCCGGTTCCAACCATCTATTTTCAAGAAAGAAATAGCCATAGTTGAGCCTTTTTAGTAGGGTCATTGAGTTGGCCTGACATGAAGAGATTTTTTTCTTTGGTTAAAATTTTGGTCACACTTTGTTCTTATGTTTTAAGATACCCTTAAATATAAAAGTTATACTCTCAAAATATTTAGGAATTTTGCTGTGACCAGACATTTAAACAAAGAGACTAATAGAGAGTATTATTTTAAATCTAATAGCACTTTATTAAAGTATAATTTACTATAGTAAAGTGCTCGCATCTTGAGTTCCAAGTTGATGATTTCTAACATATCTGTATCCTCTTGTAACCACTTCTGATAAAGATATGAATCATTTCCATCACCCCAGCAAGTTCCACTATGCCCCTTTCCAGGCAAGGCACCATCAAAGAGGAATCTATTCTTTCTTTTATCCCCATAGATTAGTTTTATCTCTTCCTCAACTAAATAAATAATGTACTATATATATTTTTTTTCTGAGCTCTTTCATTCAATTTAGCATTAAACTTTTGAAGTTTAACTATATTGGTGCATTAGGAGTTTGTTCATTTCAATTTGTTTACCAATTAAGCTGATGATATTCCATTGTGTGGATATACATGATACTTGTCCATTCTTCAGTTCATGAGTGCGATTTTGATTTTTCCAGTTTTAGGCTATAAATATAGCTAGTATAATTCTAAGAGAAAAAGTTTTTTTTAATGGATATAAACATTAATTTCTCTTGATGGTCTATATAAGAGTAGAATTGCTGGGTCTTAGGGTATGTTTAAATTTTGATTTTATGTTTACGTAATTTTTATGTTTAAAAAAACATAACATAATTTTTATGTTTAAATTTTTGGAAACTCAAATCATTTTCCAAGTGGTTGCACTATTTTACACTTCCACCACAATATAAGAATGTTCCAGATGGTTTCCATTCTTGAGAACACTTGATATTGTCAGTGGCTTTAATTGTAGCTATTTTATAGGGAAGAATGTTTATTCTGATGTGCTTGAGACTATGTACCTGGTATTATAATCAAAGAAGTAGGAACTAAGCATCAGAGAAGGACTCCAAGGAAAAAATATTCTGTGTGGACAGAAAAAAGTTTCACAACTGAAGATTTTTAATTAACATCTGAATAGTCATGCCACGGCATGAGTTTTTCTTTTATTTCTCCCTTTCACCATGAATTGAGACAAAGGACGGAAATGAAAGGAAAGTCTAGCACTTTTCACAAAAAGTTATTATCTGGTGTGAGGAACATTACCTAGCAAAAGGGAAAATTCAATTTGTAGTTATGTGAACTGAATATATATATACATATACATGTGTGTGTGTGTGTGAAGTGTGTGTATATACATAATAGATTACATAGGTGTGTGTGTGTGTATTCATTGATTTTTTTAAATTTATTTATTTATGATAGTCACAGAGAGAGAGAGACAGAGGCAGAGACATAGGCAGAGGGATAAGCAGGCTCCATGCACCGGGAGCCCGATATGGGACTCGATCCCGGGTTTCCAGGATCGCGCCCTGAGCCAAAGGCAGGCGCCAAACCACTGCGCCACCCAGGGATCCCTCATTGATTTTTTTTTTATCACTCTTTTCTCTCTGCTGGAATGCTCTTCCAGGCTCTCTCTTCAAACTGCTCAATGTAACTCATATGTCATTTCTTATGGACAAATTTCTTGACCCTAACTTGTGGAGATGAGCCCTAAACAACTCCATCTTGTACTATAAAAATGAAAGACATGTTTATAAATTCATATTTTGCAAAGGATGTGCTATTTTTTTGCATAAAATAGAAGTAGTTAAATGTTCTGATTTTAGGATGAGTTGACACTAAAATTTTAATATAAGTTCCATATAGTTTGTCCCATTTTAAAATGATTTCTAACTTAAATCATCTTTTTGAGATTGAGAAAAAAGAGATTTTTTCAAAAATAATTATGAGAAAGAAAACCTAGCCTATCGTATTTAGAGTCAATGATTGTAGTAACAAAAATGCCTTTCTTTTGGGTCCTCTTTTTGTCGTGTGTATTTATCATGTACATTTAATTTATTTATTTGTGTGTCTGTCTTTATGCTGAATAATGACAAGCTTGACGACAGTCATTTTATCCCAGTCTCCTTCCCCAGGGCCTACTATGGTATCTATCACATATTAATTGGTAATGAATATTCATGGACAGACTGGATTATATGAAGAAAACGAGAGTCACACAAGCTTTCAAGTCTCAAGTCCTGAGAACGGTGCATATACCTTTGGAGAACTTGGCTTAAGAGGGAAAAATTCAGGGTGTGGAGGGTTATTTTCTGCTTAGTTCTGGACATGGACATAATATTTGATTAAGCATTGAGATAACATTAACAATACTTGTGAGACATACACACATGCTTAAATGTCAAAATATTTTGTTACTAATTATGGATTGACAAACTTTGCAACTTTAATGATCTATGCCTGTGAAATAACACATAATTAATAGAAAAATCTTTGCCGTTTTCTTTCTTATCTAGTCTAAGGCATGTCCAGACGTTTGGCCTAGGAAGTGAAAATCATCACTCCCATTTACTTGGTGAAAACCACTGAATCAGTTTCTATGAAGGTAGGAATAGTCTTATAAACCCAATTTATAAAGTCTTGGCAAGTTTCAAAAAAAAATCTCTTCTTGTTAAATTTTCTTGTTAAATCTGGAAGCAAGATTCCAGATTTAATTTAAATGATTTTTTTCTCTTTGAAAAAGTTGTTTATATGAGCACTGAAAGTAAAAGCCACTATGTGCAGTTATAGAGAAAATTATTTTTCCAGATTTTTGGCAGTGTATCAGGTAGGAAAAAAAATAAGTTTTATAATATGATTCTCCTTCCAGAATTATTCATATCTGTATATTTGGCAGGTACTGAACACACTCCATTGTATCTCAGAAGGGATCCACAGATAATGATGAATCAGCACAAACTGTTCCAAATTGGAATATTCAGAGAGCCACTGTATTTCCCTTGTTCTCAGATGTTTTGAAATAAACACTGCCAGTGTTTATTTATAAAGGTTCAGGACTTTCTGAATGTGTCAGCAGCATGCCTTGGCTCTAAACAGATTATGTTGCAATTTTTTTCCTGATGATTCAAAACTATAAACTTAAAATTACCTAATTAAAAAGATAACAAACTACAATAAACTTGGACCTAAACTTCAGTTATGTACCTTGTCTGAAATTAGATCGTGTAACTCCTCTTCATGCCAAAGGCAGCATTTCCCCTTAGTCTGTAAACACTGTCTAAGCATTAACTGAGGTTTCTTGGTTGATCATTGGCATTTTGAAAATATACTTCTTATTCTTTACCTGCTTTGGGATTTGGGTTTAAAGCCTGTGAGTAATAAGGAAAAATGAAAGAAAAATAGCTCAAGAGAAACATCAAAAAATACTGTTACTGTTTTAAGAAAGAATTTAAAAGTAAGATTTTTTTTTGTGAAAAATCCTCATTCTAAAAAGACTGAAGAAACTGTAGTGACTGCTGCCTAATGATAAATATTTAAAATATGATAAAAGGTACTCCTTAGATGTATTTATTTCTAAAAGTTTCTTGGTATTGATAATACACTGAAAATGCTTCAGTTTTGCTGGATATACCAAAGATCTCTTGGTTGTGAGACAGCGAGCCTGCCTTCCTTCTCTATTTTCTCTTTTCTTTATGCAGTTGATGCCACTAACCCTCAATTTCCCCATTTGTTCAATGAGGTTATCTATATTTTTCTCAGTCATTTGACTGTAGGGCTCTCCCAACATCATAAAGTCATATTGGACTCATTGTCAATGTTAAATAATATAGTCTTATCACTTACATTTCTCTTCTCAGAGTAATTTTTGCTACTTCACTTATTCCAAATGGAGCCATGTGGAGCCTCTATGCAGCATCTATGGTAGCAGGAGGATTTGGGAAGCCCACTTACCCTTGTAGGAGGCAGAAGTTAGAAACTGTAATGGAGGAAAGAAGAGGAAGGTATTTTATCTTATCTCCACATTTCTTGCAAATCCTTGCTGCTAAAAAGAAGTGGATAATAGGGATCCCTGGGTGGCGCAGCGGTTTAGCACCTGCCTTTGGCCCAGGGCGCGATCCTGGAGACCCGGGATCGAATCCCACGTCGGGCTCCCGGTGCATGGAGCCTGCTTCTCCCTCTGCCTATGTCTCTGCCTCTCTCTCTCTCTGTGTGACTATCATAAAAAAAAAATAAATAAAAAATAAAAAAAAGAAGTGGATAATAATGAAAGGATGCAAGACTGATTATTTCTCTAAGTCTTTTTTTCAAAGGAAGGAAGGGAGGAAGGAAAAAAATGGAACCTATTTCTCAAAGGAAATTTCACACTAACCTATAGTATATAAAAGAGATAAAAGGTTGAAATAGCATCTCCACTCTTTGCCAGTGGCCCAAGAACTACTTACAAGGAGTATGAGGACTCAGCAGAGAATGGAATGACGCTCACTCTGCTAACCACATCCTCCTTGGCATCGTGGCTAAGAAGGGAGTAGAGGTGTGAGGATGGCAGGGTTGAGGCTGACTCTTTAAGAACATGTGTCCTATGCCAGATGTGGTGCAGAAGTCACTATGTTTAAATTGTACAATAACCATACAGGGTAGTCGTGTTTTGGTCAATATCACAGATGACAAAGCAGAAGCCGAAGGAGGTCACATTCTTAGTTTATATTGGATTATGGAACCAGTATCCAAACTAGGATTTGCTTCCAAAGACCATGCTTTTGCTGAGGTATGGTTTACACCATCGCCCTTAAGATGATGCCTCGGGAAAAAATAGGTGCTCACACATTGCACATTGAGTCAAAGGTCGCAGTATTGAGCTGGGAAGGGTAGCATAGTATTTGGTAAATTAGATGAATCTATTTTGTATTGTTGATTGCTTTTAATAAAACCTTTAAACTGCGTCCACAAGCTGTCTGAAAGGCAGATATTGCATTTTATTTGTCTTTTTGGTTAAACTAAGAAGTATAAAGTAGTTTGCTAGGTTGGCAGCTTTAAATATAAATTATTGATGAGATGGACCAAAACGTTGGCTATCTCTAAATTTGCTTATAAGAGATTTTTAGTAAAAATATCTTTCATCTTGAGATACAGAGAAACACAGTAGTTTTGATGATGGAGTTGGATAAAACGTATGAATATTTTTTTTGTATCATTGCAATGAATTTACTATATTTAGGCTAATACTCAATCTAAACTTATCGATAACATTTCCTGCCAGTGTTACAAAATGAAAAGATTGCTTGGGTGAATTGAATCAAAGGTACCGATGTAAGAGAAAGATTCTCTGTTCTGACTCTAAAATCAGGGTGTAGAATTGTTCATTAGAAACTAATCTTGGCAACTTCTATTTCCATTCATGACAGAGTAACTTGTACTAATCTAGATCTCCTGCTAAAAACAACCATAAAACTGGACAAAATGCATGAGACAACTTGCTCTAGGCATAAAAAAATAGTCAGTGGAGGACTACAGGCCCCGAGAAGTCAGCCCAGTCATGGCTGTAGCTCTCTCCCTTGGGTGTACTTTCTTGCCACTGTCCAGGGAGCTGAGCCAAGTAGAGTGGTGATCTCGGTGACTGATTTCAATACCGACTAGTCTCATACATATTGAATTGGAATCCCAGAGAAGGAATTGAGAGAAAGTTGAGTAGAAAACATGTTTGAAGAAGCAATGGCCAAAAAATCCCCCAAATTTCAAGGACGCATCAATTCACAAGTCCAAGAAGCTGATCAATAAGAATATAGATGCAGAAGGTCTGAACATCATCAGCCACCCGAACCTCATGACGACGCGCAGAACACTCAACGATCGCACAGTGCGCATCCCTTTCAAGTGCTCATGGTATATTCACCCAGACCATCTTCTGGACCTTAGTATAAATCTCAATCAGGTTAAGATGACTAGAACTCTACGGCATACGTCTCCCTACCCGTGTAACTAAATTAGGAGTCAAGGGAACGTTCATATATACTCGGGAATTAGAAGAACCAATTCCAAATAACCGATGGATCAAAGAAGTACTCACCAGAGAAAGCAGACAATATGTTAAACTAAGTGATAATGAAAAACATCACACATCAAAATCTATGAGATGCAGCTACGTTGGTTTTTACAGAAAAAAAAAATTGTGGATTAAAATGCTCACAGTGGAAAGAAAAAAGTCTTGAAAATACATCACTTCCTGGTGCTCGATAATTAGTGTTTAGTCATTGCCAGTGGTGTCGTCCACGCAGAAAGCTTGGCAAACAGTTTGGCCAAATTTATAAACACCTGCTACCTGTGCGTTAGAGGGACGCTCCTATAGTATTCAGTATCCATGGTCATTCTGAAGCTTGACGAGGAATTTCGTTAGCATGACTTCTGTCTCATGGTGAAGGAGAAGAGCAAAGCATTTGACGATGCTTGAAATCCTGGTCCCCTCCTCTTCCCCTCCTGGTTTTCATCTCCTCAGAGAAAGAATGATATCCACTTTAAGTATGTCATAAAGTTGCCCTAGAAAGCGAAACTCTACTCGAGAAAGGGTCTTTAAAATGCCAAGTGCCAAAATCAGGGCAATTATCATTATCGATGAATGAATGAAGCTAGAAAATATTTCTGCTTCTATTTTTATATATATATATATTTATTTATTTATTGATTGTTTCACCAGCACAGTCACCTGGACTCTGATTTTTAAATGTGACTTTGAACTCACTAGATGTTGATATTAAAGAGCTTCTACAGAAATCATTGCAAAATTAGACCAGAAAGAAACTATGATGTTTGGAGCTCGAGCCGGTTCCCCGGCCTGTGACACCTGCTTAGTCCCATTCGTGCTCCTGGGTGTAAGTCAGGGTCTCCGGCTACTGATTTCTGTTCCCCAGCTTCCCTTTATCCCACTTAACTCTAAGACTTTGGTGCTGCTTCATGAGTTCTGGGTATGTGATCATGCAGCACCCTCTGCCCTGAATGTTTCAAACTTTGTTTTTACCCGAAAAACCTATTTTGACTCTTTCTCTTTCAAGTTCAGTCATCCTCTTCCTCAGAAAGCCTCCCCCGAATCTGTTCCCCTCCAACCCCGCGGAGTCCTGCCCGTCACGCTCTCAGGGCCCCTGACACCGCGCATCACTGTCTGTGTAGGAGTCGGTGGCATCTACCGTGCTCTACGTGCCACAAGGGAAGGACCATATTTTATTCATTTTTGTGCCCTGAGGGTATAGTAGAGTGCAGAGTGCATATTAAAGACTCTACAAACATCCACTGAATTTTTAAAGATTGAATTGCTCATACTTACGAATGTGTTGAAAGTGTCATGGCAAGAGGCAAAGCTCTAAGAAAGGCCTAAGGAAATTATGGCGTTTTCAGAAGTTTTTTGTTTTCCACTAAGCATTACAAGCATTAATGAAATGTTGAAATAGATATAAATGAAAATTCAGGCACATCTTTCTTCGAATGAACTTGGCATATGGACATACGCTTTTATGTGGTTAAAATGGAAAATGTGGAAACGCTTCTTCATTTAACAAAGGAGCCTTTGCTTTACAAAATAGGCCACAAAATTTCGTTAAATCGTGAACTGCTTGTTGACAGTAAACTGACCAAAAAAAGATTTAAAATGTCCATTTGCCAAGAGCATGTGATATGTATAAAATTAAGTATATGTGTATCTCATGGAATGTGTTGGGAATGGCTCTAAGATTTTCCTTGGACATTAGAAGAAACACAGAGTAAAATGTTTTAGGAAGATTATATATTACTCCAACTAAAACTTTCGAAGCGGGATCAACTGTCACGACCACTTCAACCAACATGAGGAAATTGGAAGAAGGTTTCAATGGGGGGGAAAAAACCCAACAGAACAAAACAAAAATAGAGATTGCCAGAGCCTAAAATAAGTTCCCCAGAGAACTTGGGAGTCTTGGCCTTGGTAGGATGTGGGATGGGAATTTTCCTAGAGCTGTGGAATTTGGGCCAAAGTCCAAAACCGAAGGCAACTAGTGACAGTTGTTTGAGATTGTAAAGAGATGCTCCAGATTTGTTCCTTATGAGATGTGCTGAGAAGTGGCCCGGTTGTCAAGCACCGTCACTTCAAAGAACACCTCCAACAGGCTGGGGCTTCACTAGGGCTAGTTTCTCGAAGGGCGCGCAGCGGAAGGGAGGGGAGGGGAGGGGAGGGGAGGGGAGGGGAGGGGAGGGGAGGCAGGCGGCAGTGCGACTGCACCCCAGGTCAAGGACGGGGCCTGCAAGAAACGCCTTCTCGAGAAAAGATGGGAGACAGGCGTTTGCTGGCAGGGCGGGTGCTGTCCTACAGAGTGGGGCGCTTCCTGGGAGGATTTGAGGTGGGATCTTCTAGAGCCAAGCCTCGCCGGGGACACGTACTTGGATGACATGTAATAGAACTGAGTGTCTGGAAAAATGGAATCGAGAGTCTTCACTGATGACACACGCCGCGTGGGGACACCAAAGTGCTCTCAGGGTTTCTAAGGGCGCTCTGAACGCTGTCCTCAAGCTGTGGGGACCCGGTCATGGGCTCTTCCAGGCCGCCCGGCCCTGGGCCACAGCTCCACGGGGACACCGGCCAGGCGCCCACTTCCAGGAGCACTACCGGGGCCCCTTGCTTCTACGAGGCTCCCCGGAGGTGGGCGCTGTGGCTCGGGGCTGGCTCGGGGCAGTGAGGCCCTGGGCCACTCGGGGTGCACCCCAGCTCGCCCGGCCTGGGACGCCCGCCTGCAGCAGGCCGCGCTTCAGGGCCAGAGGCCCGGCCTCCTCGGGGGCCTCGGCGCCGCACCCCAGGCCCTGCTGGCCCCCCGGCCTCCCCCTCCCCGGCCTCCCCGGCCTCCCGGGCTCCTGCAGCACGCAGCCCAGAGAGCAGGGCCCCACACCGTTGAATTCTCCTCTCTCCTCCGTTTGTGGCCTAAAGTTGAAGTTGAGCCTTCAGCCTTGGAACCTCCTGAAGAGCCCGGGCCGGGGCGCAGAGGCAGGAGGACGCCGGGGAGGTGGCTTAGTACAGGCCGGGCTGCAAACAGCAGAAACCAGGGGCCACATGCCTCAGACGACTGTCGTGGCATCTCCTGTGACCCATCCTAAGGAGGGGCCCCACAGCTGGTTGACACTGTGCCTCAGTGGTGCCGGGCAGCTTGTTTGAGTCCTTTGTCGGCCCTGGGGTTCCCTGAGCCGGCTTCGCCCCCAGACGGGCATGGAGAAGGCTGTGTCCGCTGGAAGCAGGACCACGGGCGCTAACGCCCATGCGAGGAAGGAACGGGTCTCCCACCTTTCTTTTCCCTTCTAGAAACCCCCCTCGTCGCCTCTCTTCACATCTCCCTGTCCAGAGTTGGCTCCTATGCCTGTTCCTGAATCAACGTCTGGCGAAGAAAATAGAATTAGTCATATTTCTCTGGGGCGGACACTGGAGTTGGGGTCAGTGCTCATAAAGGGGAGAGAGGGTCAGCTGGGCTAAATGAAGTTCTGCTAAAAAAAAAAATAAAGGAAGAAGAGGGAATGGATGCTGGACAGGCCCCAGCATCGTCCACTGAAGACCCGTACGTGTCTAATCCTCAGGCCACGGGCTTTCGGTGGACAAAGGCCTGTGTGTGACGCACAGATGACGGGATGCGGGTGTCCCGGCTGGCCCGGGCAGCCCGCGGAGTGCAGGCCAAGTGCTGGGACCGCTTTGTGGCTGGCGTCGTGTCATGTCACGTCATGACTAAGCCCCGGGTTATGGAAGGGCTCGTGCACACAACTGGCTTTAAATGAAAAGCCCTCCCCGGGAGAGACCGCAGGTCGGGCGGGGGGGGGGGGCTTTGTCAAAGAGGAGACCCCCGGGGGCCCAGCTGACGTGAACCCGGGTTAGAGCCCCGGCCGCGTCCGCAGGAGACGCGTCGGGCTGGAGGGTTAAAGTGCCTCCTTTTGCTTGTGTGAAACCTTCGCTTTAGACTAGAATAGGCCAAGGAGAAATATGGTTTTATGCGTACGGCTGTTTTTCTGCCTTTGTTATAAATGGAAAGTTATGAACGTCTCAAGAAATACTATCTTTTTAAGCAGTTAACTGTCAAATTACCGTAGTTAAATCCTGTGACAGGGATGAGGTTTTTATAAAACCTGCAACAATTCCAGAAGATTATTCAAACTTATGGCTTTTTTAAGCATTTTTTTTCCCCAGCACTAATTTATTTAACTTTTCTCAGAGCCATAATGTGTAGTTCTTGTTTTTCCAGCGTGGGACCCGAGCGTCATAGTATGGTTGGAAATTTCCTTCTATCGGATCTGTTATTTTACAGAGTGATAGGAATATTTGATGCCAGGTTAGTTCCTTCACAAATAATACTTGGGGAAAAATTCCATTCCTTTTACTGGCAGCTCATATTAATGTTCCTTACCTTGAATGCCAAATTTCGAAGAAAAAGAAATCCCAGAAGAGAGACATTTTTTTTCTTCCTCTTCTGTTTTTTCAGGACACATATTTTTGCTCCATAGTTTTTCTGGGTTAGATGGTTTTCTTTCAAGTTCTCCTCCATCTTTCTTTCTTGTTTACTCCGGGAATGCAAACTTGACCTTGACTGTAAGGTCAAAGCATTTTCAGACTGTGCAGTCAGCAGAGAATAGAAAAAAAAAAATCAATGTGAAACATATTAGGGAGGAATAAGGGTAAGAGTGATGCAGAAGTGCTGGGAAGTCATGCAGGAATTGGAAACAACCGAGGCAATACTTAAAGTAAGACTATACCAAGTAGAGATTTTTGTGAGTCCTTTCTGTTCTGCTTCTCTTATCTAATGTGGGAGCGGGCTAGAATTACAGTAATTTAAAGCCTAAATCATTAACAAAGTATTTTCAGGGGCCAGTAATTACTCTTGACCTGGGAAATGGAGACTTCTGCTTCATTTTTTCCCCCTGAAACCCTTTTTTTTTTCTTTCTCTGTTTCTACTGAAGGTAGGGAAAATGACGAGTCCACATACCTGATATGGTCCCTGACCTTAGGAGGGTTTCTTTCTTTTTCTTTTTTTTTTTTTTAATTTTCTATTTCATTTCACTTTATTTTTTTATAAATTTATTTTTTATTGGTGTTCAATTTGCCAACATACAGAATAACACCCAGTGCTCATCCCGTCAAGTGCCCCCCTCAGTGCCCGTCACCCAGTCACCCCCGCCCCCCACCCACCTCCCCTTCCACCACCCCTAGTTCGTTTCCCAGAGTTAGGAGTGTTTCTTGAAGGCCACGGCTGAAATAAGTAGGCTAATAGTTTCGATAATTACTAGTATGGCCTAAAATTTTTGAGATCTTTTATATCAGCATTGGAAATAATCTAATTTTGAATGACAGCATAGTTTGATTTTGTAAAGATACAAACCCCATGTCACAGCCAAGCAGGGTTGAATGGAATCACAGTGAAAATTTATATTATAAAACTATGTAGGTCTTTCTAGAACCTAGCCACAAACCGTGGAAAGAGAAAAAGAAAGAATAATTTTTAGATCCGTTGTCATTTACGACAAGGCTCATCTTTTCTTTTCCTCGTTATCCACCATTCAAGTCAAGAGCAAATTTGGTATAGGAAAAACAAGTCCCACTATTTCTTGAAGCTTAATATTTATGGAAACCTACCAAAGTAGAGGACAATCAGGGAAAACTAACCTTTATATATGTGTGTGTTTATCCGTGCGTATATCCTCTCTGTATACGCAGATGTGAAATGACAGCTTTTTAATCATATTGCCATATAGAAATTGAGTTTGGCCGATTTTAAGTAATAATTAAGCCAGACTATTATGTTATTTGAGAAATATGAAATGTTCTCTCCAAAAGAGACTAATATTAAATAACATGACATCTCTAAAACTCGAACTTGAACCTATGCTATCATTGGCATAGAGCTGTTCTGTAATTCAGATTGCTAGACGTATCCATTAAAGATCATTATGTGTAAAATAAAGCCTCTGTTACCTGACATTCCTTCAAGACTTGTTCCTTTTGCACTGACCTCACATACTTAAATTTTACAAAAGCACAAGGGTGCCCTGAGACCAGAGCTCCGGGTAGGCTCATCGATAACGCAAGTGTCCATCACTGGCCCAAATGGGTATTGATGATTTTGCCCAAATCATAGTTGAAAGTGAGGAAAACTGAAAAGCCTTTTTATCTCCCCCTTTAGAAGCATTTGAAATAATTCCCTGGAAAAGGAAAAAAAAAATCTATATTAGGGGCTGAGAAGGGGAAGATAGAGGTTGAACTATTCCTTTGATCAGTGCAGTAAGTTCAAAGGTTGTTTCTGGTACATCTTCTCTTACATCTACATCTTATTTCCAATTTGACAGATTCCCTTAAAGGGTCAAAAGATTCAAGGACTTCCAAGCTGAATCAAATACGTGCATTTTAATTCAAGGAAAATCAGCAGGGAAACGAGAACGATTCTTTCCACTAACATTGATTTTTCTTATATTTATTTTTTCAGTTGGAACACTCCAGGCAAAAATTCACTTGGCTTCAACTAATTTGCAAATACCATCATTCACTGCTGTTTTGCTACCCATTTCTCAAATCTCAATTAAATGTGATGACAGTTTCCTTGCTAGAAACACACAGAAAGGTTCTTTCCCAACCAGAGGGCTTCACTCATTTCCTGCGAGTGGACTTGGCAAGTGGAGTCAAAACATCTATTACTGAGGCTGAGTTTTAATTTGGAAGGTTATCACGAGAGTCAACTAAATAATCATAAATTCCTTTACAAATGCAAACCGCGACAGAAACCTAATAGTAACAGCTGAGAGCGATATATGGATCCCGAGAGCGGTTCACAATGGATTTTTAAGAGGATGATCTTAGCGTCTTATTTGTGGAAAGCTTGCGTGAGCTTCTGGGGCGCCCCTAGGATGGACTTGTCTCTGCAAGTAGGTTTTACCTTAAGACCAAGAACAAGCACAGAAAACGTTCTTCAGGTCAACAGTGAAGACTGTAGGGATCGATCCTTCAGCTCAGGCTCCACGTTTCCTGTGAAACTGAAGGCAAAGGGGGGGATGCGACCCTGCGTCGGCGGCAAGAAATGCCAGTGGGGGGGCGGCAGGAGGGGAGGGCGCTTCCCTTGTTTCTTCTGTGCGGATAATGCGAGTGTATCCATGCAAGAACCGAAGTGTGAATCCGATGACATATGAGCTGGGCATGGTGTCCCCGCCCGCGGGGGCCGCTGTGAGCCTCACCCTGCCTCTGGGCCCCTGCCCGCCTCGTGCCAGGGGCACCTCTGCCCTTAGCCCCGGGAGGAGGCCGGGGTGTGCAGGTAGAGGAGTCCCCGGCAGGGAGGGCGGAGCGGCTTCCGGGGTGGCTGGGCACCTCTGCGGGGCACCCAGGAACCCGACAGCTGGGAGCAAGTACCCAGGGCGCCCTCCCAGGGCTGAGGCTCACCCCCTGCCTCTCTATGCACTTGCCAAGTGCAGCCCAGAGGCCCTGCCAGCTGGGGGCAGGGACCCAGGGCCCCCTCCTAGAGCTGTGGCTCACCCCCCGCCTCTCTATGCACCTGCCGAGGGCACCCGGCAGCCCTGAAGGCCTGGGTGCAGGGCCTGCAAGGCAAGGGGCCCCCAGCAGGGAGGGCGGAGCGGCTCCTGGGGTGGCTGGGCCCCTCTGCGGGACACCTGGGAGCCCGACGGCTGGGGGCAGGTACCCAGGGCCCCCTCCCAGGGCTGAGGCTCAGCCCCCGCCTCTCTGCAAACTTGTCCTTCACAAACCGTGCCAGGCCCTGCTGACTGTGTCCCTTTCTGCTTCCCTCCTCCCCGGTTCTCCCTGCACCCCCATGTGCACTTGCTCCTCTGTTGGGACTCCCTCTTTAGAGAGCTCACCCTGTAGAAAGCACCCGACGGCTGCACACGGTTCAGGGGACAGCATTTTCCCCCAAGCCCAGATGCCAGATGTACCTGGAGCCTTATTGGGCCTAACTGGGGCCGCTCTGTGCACCCCACTCATACTTCTTGTTGGGCCACCTCCTCTGAATGGCATCCCCGTGGGCCCGTTGTAGTCACATAAAATAATGGAGATCTTGTAACTGATGTCCTGGAAAAATATGTCGTGTGTTTTATTTTTCTAAGACTCTTAAGCCTAGGACCCAGTTCATGTTTCAGGTGATGAAGGTTTAAAATGGGGACTATGTGAGAGTCCATTATTCTTTTATGTTATGGGGGAAGTTAAAAAAAAAAAAAGCCAAATCACTAGTGGTTAAGTTGAGAAGAAGTTGGTTCCTTATGAAATAGGACTCGTGGGGTTTAAAATAAATTTTCATTTTTGGCACTGCTTTTATTTTCCTGTGTCTTCTAGCCCATGACTTCAGTGACACAGCAACTGTCTTTACCATTTCCCTTAGAACCGGGAATAGTTCACTCACTTGATCATTTCTGTATTATTCAGTGTTAGCACCATAAAAAGGTGCCAAACAGAGTTTTTATCCAGGAGAAACTTAAAAATCTATACCCAAAGAATAATTTATGAATCCAGTCACTCAGCCAGCATATATTTATTGAGTGTTTATTATGTGCCAGGTGCTACAGTGACACAAAGAAATGAGCACGAGGTAGATCCAGCCTGGAGGGGCAGCAGTTGGTTTCCTCAAGACCCTCTATTAGGGTATCCTAACATCCAGGGCTCAGCCAGGAGTTACACTGATCATAAATCGATAATCTCATTTCAGGGCTCAAACACAGAGATGGCAAATAAAGCCCAGGCCTGCCCCAGGCAGTATTGACTGAACCAACAAATGACTTATAATAGCAGGAAGCAATGAATAATTTCGCGACCAGGAGTGAAAGAAAATCCCCCCTTCTCTCAATCCCTTTCACTTAAACAGCATTTGGATTTTTTTTTTTTTAAAATCCGCAAAGTTTATGAAATCTCACCACTTGCAACGATTCTGGATGGAACTAGAGGGTATTATGCTGAGCGAAGTAGGTCAATCAGAGAAAGACAATTCTATGATCTCACTGGTGTGGAATCTAAGAAGCAAAACAGAGGAGCTTAGGGGAAGGGAGGGAAAAATAAAACAAGATGAAATCAGAGAGGGAGACAAACCATGGGAGACTCTTCACTCTAGGAAACAAGCAGGGTGTCTGGAGGGGAAGGGGGGTGGGGGCTGGGGTACCTGGGGGACGGGCATGAAGGAGAGCACTGGGTGTGATACAGGACTGATGGGTCACTGAGCTCTGCCTCTGAAACCAATAACACACTGTATGTTAATTGAATTTAAATAAAATAAAAAATTCTAAGAACCCACAAAATTGGTTTAAAGCACCGTGTACTAATGCTTTGTCTGAGAAGGGCAGGGTCTGGAGGATGTCATCGTGGGGAGCAGTGGGTTCTGAGAGGCTGGATTTCAACCCCGGTTCTCGTGTACTCAAGGTGACTCTGTTCCAGTTTCTTCAGCACCAACCTCGGGTGAGAATAGTAGTGCCGTCTCCCAGGCGATGGCGAGGACTGAGCGATAGAGAGTGCGCAGGGCCACGCTAGCCCGCCCGTGTGAGTGCTGGCTCCTGAAGTATGCAAATAATCTCAAGGGCAACTATTATCCACTTCCTTACCCTTTTTTTTTCCCTCCATAAAGCCACTAGCTAAGTCGGAGGTGGGCAGCAACGAGGCCAGATGATCACGGCGAAAAATAAAGGGTGTTTGTTTCTCAAGCATGAGCAAAATTATGAATCATCTGCCTGGTGGTTGAAATTGTGACGTAGTAATGAAAACTTAAGGAAATTTATCAACAGCAAAGCTGGGAGTGCTATTTAATCAAGAATCAATTTTAATCAGAAAAATCTCAAATTTGGTATTTATTCATTCTTATTTATAGTACGTATGTATCTGTTTATCTGTGTTCATGAATATCTATTTGGCCCAAAGATAATTTGACGGATTACAAAATCGCGTACTGTATGGCAGGGTATATTGAGACTAGAGGAAAAAATGAAGAAAAAATAAAGGTAAGAAAATGAGACAGACTTGAATGTAAAACTGTACCTTGAAATCCCCTGCACGTCCTATGAGTGGCCCAACAGGTTGATTCTGAGATGTCACCTGGGCACCTTCAAGAGAAGAAACGAAAGCGCCGTGCGATCAAGGATGTAAAACGAGTTAGTTGCTTGGGGAAAAAAATAGAATCCTTGCCGATACTGTGATAAGAGTGATTCCTCCGTGTTGCCCACTTTTAGTATCTCTCAGAAATTTGGAATATAGTGATTCATAGAGTTAGAGAGTAGCTGTTTGCTGAGCCCTTGCCCCCTGGAAGTTATTGTGTGAGGAGCTGCGATGCCTAAAACTGTCCCCGCTCTCGGACACGGGGCATTCGATAGCGTAAGTGACACATTAATAAGCGGAGAGCGAGGAAGATGGTTATAATGAGAGATGAAGCTGCGGTGTTAAAGGGGCAATTTGAGGCTCTAGCAGTCTGCGGGCCTCCCCAGGAGGAGGTACGGTAACGGGTGCGTTCTTTGTACTTTCTAATATGCTAACTGTGCTAGTCTCTATGGTCGTGTTTAAATACTTCATGATTCCTGAGTGTGGGTTTTAAAAGCTACCAAGCGCCGTAGAATGCAAAGCCAATTCAGAAGTATTAGAGGTCACTGGGGGGAGGACTTGGCCCAGGGACCAGCAACCCGTGGATTATTCTATCCCTGGTCCTGTGTACGGTGAAGATCATGAATTTATAAACTGAGTGTCGAGCCTCACATTAGCCCATCACCTCAAATTGTCAAAAATTGGTTCTACAGCTTTCAGAGAGAGCAAAGCCAAAATCCACACTACTGGGTCTCTGTTGTATTATGGGAGTAGCACCGGGCATGGAATCACCACAAAAGTGAAATCTGGTTCTTTTTCTGAACGAAAATAACTCCTTGTTTAGGCGAGGAGACAGATGTATAAACAAGTCACCGCAACATGGCAGGTGCCAATAGACACGTACAAGGAGAGAAAAGACACGCTCTGCCCGCAGTATAGAGAGTAGGCCACGCTCAGCTGACATTTGAGTTTCTTCTTGGAAGACGAGCGTTTTGCTGAGTAGAGATTGTATGATCGGGGTGATAGTCATCCTTTGCTGGAGGACACATTCTTGGAGCACCTCCCAGCCTATCAGTTTAATATTTCCTAAGTACCTTTCAAGGATTCAGTGTGGGGTTAGGTGGTGTGGTAATCATGAAGAAACGGGAGATTTGCTATTAGTAGTCTTCAGGATGTCGACTTGTAATGAGTAGATTAAATTTTCCACGCCCTTTTACTAGTGATTAGGAGGTCACGGTCGTAGGTCTTAAACGGTGTGTTACGACATGAATGCTATGGATTAGAGGACAGCGTGATCGTGTAATTCAGAGCGACCAGGGCAGGCCTCCCAGATGAGGTGAGGCCTAATCTGTTCCTTGAAAACTAGGGTAGGATTTGGATGGTGGGGGAGAGCATGGTCCAACAGTCCGGCTACCACATTTAGAGAGTGCCTGCCACGGACGGGCTTTGTGACTAAGAAGGCGGCATCAGGGTCAAGAGAGAATCGGGGTCTAGGATGTGTGGAGCTCTGAGAAAAGCTGGTAAGACCAGAGAGTGGGGAGCTGAGAGATTGTGGGAAAAGAGTATAGCGGGAAACAAGACTGGGCCGGACCCCCCTGGGGGGATTAAAGGGTGTTTGGAAAGCCAGTGGTTTTTATATTTGGAACTTATAAAAATTAGGAGTCAGCGGAGGGTTTCGAGTACGGGAGGAAGCTGATGAAAGAAGCACATAAAGACAATTAATTTTCCTCATGATACGTCAGAGCTAGGAGGGATTGGAGATCCCTTCACTCACCGCCTTGGCCGGGTTCCCGCTGCCATCAGTCAACGGAAAAGAACAGCAAGGCCTGCAGTGGTTATGTGGCTGCTCGAGCCCAAACACGAGATCTGGCCTGCACTCGGGGCCCCTCCTCTCTATCCCAGCGGCGTGTGTGCTCTCTAGGCTGGGTGGCCGCGTAGCCAAGGGGAGAAGGGCCTCAGTGAGCCCAGCATCCTCCGGGGGGGGGCCACCCAGGCTGCACGTGGAAGGGGAGGCGGGAAGCAGGGTCTGGCCCAGCCTGCGTAACAGCCACAGAGTCGACGTTAGAGCTTATGGAAGACCTCAGCCTCTTCTAGCCCAGCCTACTTCTTTGCGGAGGAGCAAGCGGGACGTGCTCCCTGCAAGGTGGCAATCCGTAGGTGGAATGCAAAGGCCTTGACTCTCAGCACAGCTCTCTTTCCTCCAACAGCCTTCTCTTTCTCCTTCAGATCCTAAATTTGTGTGGGTGGGCTCTGTTCTCCGTCCCCCGTAGTTATCTGCCCACGTGGCCTGGCCCCTCCGTCAAAGAGAGACATTGTTATTTGGGGCCAGGACCCCTGAGCTGCTCACGGGTCGGCCACTTGTCCCACTCAGTTCCCAGGTGTGTGGGGTGGAAGGTGCAGGGAGCGAGGTGCGTACGCAGTGTGTCCTCCCTGGCTGTCCTCATCTCTGGAAGCCACGCTGTTCCAGGGGAGCCAGGGGAGCCAGGGAGGTCAGGGACGGGCTAATACGGGGGTGCTGGGGAGGATGCTTCTCAAGGGGCAGAGCATGGGAGGATGAGAGTCATGGCGCCGGAGCCCTGCTTGGGACGCCAGCAGGGAAGGAGGAGTTCCTGCCCGCAGCCAGGGGCACCCGGAGTCTGCGATGGCCGAAAGACGGGGACACCGTTGGGAAAGGCCAGGACAGAAAACGGGAGATGTTTAAGAAGCTCAAGCACAGGAGCATTTGCAAATAAAGGCAGTTAGGAACAGGTATTTAGGTTTGATCATTGTGAAAGTGAACAGGCCCTTATATTAATAAAATTGTTCTGGGCAGCCTCTCCAGCCCCTTCCTTCCCCTCCCGGGGATGTGGCTTGTATCTCTGACTTGGTGAACAATAAATGGACACCCACAGTTTAGATATCAGGGATCAAATGAGACCTTAAAGAACAACTGGCCTCTAAATGACGAAGAGTAGACCATATAAAATTATTCCTTAGTATAAGCAAAGTCTATATTGTTAAAAAAAACTCAATTACCTCGCCCTAACTTTGGTTGCCTTTATAAATAATTTTTGCACGCTGTGCAATTCCAGAATGCATGCTGACGGCCATTCAGCTATTTATTTTTATTTTTATTTATTTATTTATTTTATTTCATTTATTTATTTTCTATTTATCTATTTATTTATTAAGATGGGATGTTCCCATTTTTATTTTTTTTAATATTTATTTATTTATTTATGATAGAGGCAGAGACACAGGCAGAGGGAGAAGCAGGCTCCATGCAGGGAGCCCGACGCGGATCCCAGGACTCCAGGATTGCACCCTGGGCCAAAGGCAGGGGCTAAACTGCTGAGCCACCCTGGGATCCCCCCCCCCATTCAGCTATTTATATGCTCATGTGCGTTTATTGTGAAAATGCGCAGTATTTTTTCTCATTTAAGAGTGTAGGTGTGTTGTTCCTAATAAAGCGAATGAGTATCCCTGAGCTTCATTCACATAACTGCACAGTATTTTTTTCATTCATTTAAATCGAGTTGGGATTTATCTATATGGCTTATATGATTATATTTGGGAAAGGCTCAGTAGCAGAAATATTATAACATAGACAATGGTATTAACATATTCAGATCTGCAACTCAGCCCTCCCTGCTTTACACATGTAATTAGGTTGTTTCCATGGTAATGATCTAATTATGGGCTTCTCCTTGGCCTTGTGTAATCACATTTGCTGCATTTTGGCAGAGATGTTTTCCTTGTTTTGTTGAACTGCAACACTTGACAAGATGTTCTCTCTTAAGATGAATAATGATTTTTTTCCTGGGCAAGAAAAAGAAAAAAAAAATAAAAGAAACAATACCTTCAAAGGTGATTTGAGAAGGATTATAGATATTTGACAAATCATGCCGGTATTAAAATATCTATTACCCTTGAAAGCCTGATCTGTTTTTATCTTTTGTGTATGTGTCATTACTAATGGAACTCACAGGAGATTCTCATTTTTACAAAAAAAACGTGCATGCTATTTAAATATATCATTTCCACGGGGCCTAGGAACCTGAAGAAAATGTTAGGTCAAGAAAGAGGAAGCTCGGGAGAGCCTGGCAGAAAGAGAAGCAGGCACGGTATTCCGCAGGAATATGCGATTGCAATCGACCAGGCTATTCCTGACGAGGGATTTGATCATGGTTGCCATGGCAGCAGGAAACACCTGAAAAAATCAATTAAGGCTTATTTCGGCGGGGATCCAAATGCAACCCTTTATTCATTTGCAAAAGAAGACAGGAAGCTAAATAGTTGTAGGAAAGGCAGCGTTCTGGCCCCGGGTCCCTGGAAGAACTCCGGAATGCCGGGGATCACCGTTCAGCTCCTGCCTGGGCGCCCAGGGCCCGGGCTACAAGGCCTGGAAATGGCCCATCTTCCTAGCGGACGGTCGCGGGTCCTGGGCGGCGAGGCTGCTGGGCCCCCCCGGTTGGCAAGAGGGTCTTGGGCTCCGGGGCACATGTCGGGGCACCAGCCCCAGGGCCCAGGGGTTGAGAGCACCCTCCTTCCACGATGACGGGAATGACTGTGACCCTGGAGGTGGCTGACCGGAGCTCTAGGGCCCCGGTGCCCCGGGACCGCATCCTGGGTATCATCGCAGGGGACTCGGGCGGCCCGATCCGGGTTTCTGTGACCGAACGGATTAAAGGGCTCGGATACGGCCTGGTGCGTGGGAATAATTATAACGATAATAACTGATTTTCCATTGAGAGCAAACCCATCCTTATAAATTATCATATGGTTTGGTTTTATTTATTTATTTTTTTAAAATATTTTTTTTAATTTTTATTTATTTATGATAGTCACACACAGAGAGAGAGAGAGAGAGAGGCAGAGACACAGGCAGAGGGAGAAGCAGGCTCCATGCACCGGGAGCCCGACGTGGGATTCGATCCCGGGTCTCCAGGATCGCGCCCTGGGCCAAAGGCAGGCGCCAAACCGCTGCGCCACCCAGGGATCCCTGGTTTGGTTTTAGACTTGTATTATTTTCTTTCTTTCTTTTTGTTTTGTTTTGTTTTGTTTGTTTGTTTTTCCTAATAAATTTATTTTTTATTCGTGTTCAATTTGCCAACATACAAACACCCAGTGCTCATCCCGTCAAGTGCCCCCCTCAGTGCCCGCCAACCAGTCACCCCCACCCCCCGCCCTCCTCCGCTTCCACCGTATTATTTTCCTAGGGGGGAAATGGTATTAACGAGACCTTTGGTTATTATCTGCACAGAACTAACGAGAGTGTTTGCGGAGTGTTTACTTAGATGCGCTCATTCATTGAAGAAAGCCCGTACTTACCCCGCTGCACGGGGGTCCTGGGACTAACCCAATGGACGACACAGATGCTTGTTGCTCTCAAGTCATTTATTATTTTGTGGAGAAAATGGGCTAATTTCAACACTGGGCGGAGGGATGTAATACGAGGAATCTTAGGGTACGGCGGGAGCACGGAGGACGGGGGCCGGAAATCACATGGAGCATGGCCCGGGTACCACGGGGCAACTGCAGGCAGGTGGTGGTGGGGCGGGGGGAGCCTGCGGGTACCCCGGGGTTGAGGAGCCCGAGGCTGCAGCTGGAGCACCACAGCTCTTGCCAGGCATGCCCACGGCTGGGCCCTGATAATCATAACCAGAGTCCATTAAAGGTTTCAAGCAAGGAAACAATAAGGGCTGATTTGTGGCACCTGCTGCTGCCACCTTTGGCATCGAGTCTCAAAACGGTGATTCTAGAAGAACCAATCCAGCGGTTTGCGTCCTGACTATTGAGACTGCTAACTGGGACTCTAACAGGTGGTCTTGGCTGAGCCCCTTTCCGTCCCGAGGACACCACCTTGTCTTCTACAAGGGCCTTCTTCGCCCCGCAGTGCTGCGGTTTCTTTTTCGCTTGTACGCAGATTTGCCTCCCGTACGAATGTACACGTGCGTACGGTGAATCGTCTTCGATTGCTCAGAGCTCTGACCTGTCGCCCAGCTGGCTGGCCTAGAACACTCCAAGCCCCTTCGTGCCCACGAGGAGGCCCTGCCGCCCAGCAGGTCAAGCCGGGAGGGTGTTGCTACCTGTCGTGGAGAAGGGTGTGGGTCTGCCGGAGTCCCCGTGTGCAGGAGTGAATGACGGCCTGAGGACGTCGTCCCAAAGCACGGGGAGCGCGCAGCGAATGACTTCACCGTCTCGGCCCTTTTTGGATGACACCAAGGACAGTTTTTTATTGAGTAGCAGCACGTGGCGCGTGGCAGCGGTTCGAGTACTTTGAGGCCGCAGTCGCAACAAACCAGCCCTTGCTCTGTTCGGTGAACGGATGGACCAAACACGCCAAGAACAGAAATGTGCTTGTTGTTAAGTCAGAAAGTCAGGAAGACGCCTCGGAGGGAGAAGGAAGGTCAGAGACCTGTTAGTCGGCGCAGAACGAACTGTCTCTCGAGGGTTTGCTGGGGAACCTGGGCCCCAAATGCAGTTTTCTTATCAGGGAGAGGGTGGGAACTTGACAATATGTTTTGCCAGTTTTGCTTAGTTTGCTAATCGTTAGCACCCCCGATGCCAGTTTAAGGAGCTGTACGCGCGTAATGTCGGTGATCCCGGTCCACCCAAGAGAGGTCACCACGCATTTACTCAGTGTTTACTAAGTACTTAGCGTCTGTCTGGGACTTGGTGTCCTTAGATGAAAAAACTCGCAGAAGGTCCTTCGAGAATGTGCAGTTATTTGTAGGACAGTGTAGCGCAGGTAGTGAGGAGAAGAAGATGCGGGGAGAGGGCCTAACTGTGCGCTGGCGCGGGAAGGGATGGAATCGTCCTCTGCGAGGCCAGATTTCCGAAGAGTTCTTGATAGCTCAGATCTAATTCTGGTAAGATGATGCCGAGTTAAAATCTTAGAGTAACCAAGAGAATTCAAGAATTAAGGGAATAGTTAGAAGGAGCCTTTGACCTGGTCACGCTGGCTTTTGTTCTGTCGAAATGGAGGGAAGGCGGTGCCGCCGACTCCTAGCCGTCCCCTGGCCGTCCACCCGTCCCTTCACTCGACGCACGTTTGAGCTTCTAGGGGTCAGGCTTCCCTTGGGCCGTCACGGGGCTTCATTTGGAGGGGAGCCCAAGACAAGAACTCCATCCGCTCCGTTACGTGCAAAGATTGTTTGAAATCGCCCCAGAGAAACTCAGGCCTTTGGTTTGGATCCTGGAACAGAAAGGACGTTGGTCAAAAAGCCGGAAGCTGAATAAAATCTGTAGTTTGGTGAATGTTATTGCACCAACACCGCGGCGGTGCAAGGCCGTAACATCAGGGAAAGCTGGGCGGTGGGGGGGTGGGGGTGGTTAAGGGAGCTCTGTAGGCATCTTGCAATTCTTCTGGAAGTCTAAGATTGTTTAAAAAGCAACAGCTGAGGGATCCCTGGGTGGCACAGCGGTTTGGCGCCTGCCTTTGGCCCAGGGCGCGATCCTGGAGACCCGGGATCAAATCCCACGTCGGGCTCCCGGTGCATGGAGCCTGCTTCTCCCTCTGCCTGTGTCTCTGCCTCTCTCTCTCTCTGTGACTATCATAAATAAATAAAAACAAAAAAAAATTTTAAAAAAAGTATATTAAAAAGAAAAAGAAAATATGATGCCTTGGGGATCCCGGGGTGGCTCAGCGGTTTGGCGCCTGCCTTTGGCCCAGGGCGCGATCCTGGAGACCCGGGATCGAATCCCACGTTGGGCTCCCGGTGCATGGAGCCTGCTTCTCCCTCTGCCTGTGTCTCTGCCTCTCTCTCTCTCACTGTGTGACTATCATAAATAAATAAAAATTAAAAAAAAAATAAAAAAAAAACAACAGCTGAAGCTAATGCAGGAAAAAACGGGTCTTGGCTTTGTTCTTCCCTCTGTGTGTGTTTCTCAGGTCACTTTTACCCTCCTGCTTCCTCCTCCCGGTGGATGCGCTTCGGGCAGGATGGGGAGGGGACAGGTCAGAGGGGCGTCGGCCTCTTGTCCCGCTGCCTGGTTTTCCGTGTCAAAGGCCGTGGTGCCTTAGCGTCTACTTGTAGAACCATCGGAACCAACGGTTACCACCGTCGTTTTGGTCAATGCCGTGAATACCAAGGCGGAGGCGCAGAGACGGTGCAGAGGTGACCCCTTTTCTGTATCCCTTGGCGTTTGGGGTGTGGGTTTTAAGGTCGCTCCTTGTTTCGTGTCCAGATCTAAGGATGCTGGGTTTGGACAAGTCCTGGAGGATCTGGTCCAGCTCTTATCATTTTGCAGATACAAAACCGAGGTCTGGGCGGATGAAAGGATTCATGCCAGATCACTACCCCTAGTTCGAGGGAAGGCCTGAAGCAGAACCAGCTCTTTGACTTCTAGTAAGTTGTCTTCTCCCCTCGGAGCTGCTCCACGCTGACCTGCAAAGAGCAGAGAAAACTCCCCAGGTGCAGTTCACCCCGCGACACGCAGACCGTTACCATTCACAGCGCAGGATTTCAGGGCCTGTTGGGAAGTTGGACGCGGGAAACAACCCTGTGCTGGCGGCGCACATGGGCGCTAAGAAACACCGGCTGCACTAGGCTGTTCACTGGGAATCCACCGAAACGCTCCTTCCCTTTTCTGTGATCGCTTCTGCATCTGGCTGCGTAGACGACACTGAAAATAAAAAGTGCAGGAGAAGCGTGATCCCGCACAATCCTGTCACCTGAGGGACCCAACTATAGGACAAGGGTTCAGGTAATGTCTTTAACATGGTGTTGGGGGAGGTTCCCATACCCACCGGTCATGCGGAGTGGGCACGCGGGGCGCGCACCACAAACACCATGTGTCAGGGAAAGAGGCCGCGGATCACAGCCGACGCCCAGCAGCTGCGGCTACAGACAGCATCGCGCCCAGGCTGCTTCCTCGCTGCCACGGAAGCTCAGAGGTGTGATCAGCACATCCAGGTGACTGCGACGATGGGGAAAATGAAGCAGGTTCGTTTCTCCTTCCTCCCTTCCTCTCT
This sequence comes from Nyctereutes procyonoides, assembly GCF_905146905.1. NCBI lineage: Eukaryota > Metazoa > Chordata > Mammalia > Carnivora > Canidae > Nyctereutes > Nyctereutes procyonoides. Next base: position 72,300,568 of record NW_026575142.1, read on the forward strand.
CCTCCCTCCTCCATCCTTCCGTCCCTCCATCCCTCCCTCCCTCTGTGACTTCCCCCAGGGCAGCGGCTGCTGCTGTGCTCCTCCTGCAGTGCCCACCCCACCCCCTGAGGTGCCCTCCTTGGCACGTGGCTCAGCAGGTGCCCCGCCCCTCCCGGGGGCTCCCCTTGCTGCCCATCACCGTGCCCCTGGGCCACCACTAACTGAGCTTCTCTGCAGACCGTCACTGTCTTCAGGAGCCCTAGTCCTTGGGTTAAACACCGTCACCCTTATGTGCATCTTGCTTGGATCAAATCGATGGGCGAATGGAAGGCTTCTCTGCCTCTCCCCCCGAGGATCTCACACCCTTCGGCCTCTTCCCCTCCTCTTCATTTTCCTCTCCCCCCCCTTCTCCTACATCCTCACCCAGTATCCCCACAGAACCCTCTGTGCCTGGAACAGAGTTGGGCCCTGGGAACTCGAAGCTAAATAGGATGAACCCTGCTTCTCAGGGGCGTAGCTCTGCGGTTCCCTAGCTGTCTGTCCCTGCCGCCCCTGGGAGGGCCCGGCCGCCCCCTCGGCCGCTGCGAGCTCCTTCCCTGCGCACCGTCACCCTCTGTTTACCCCAGGGAGTCTCTGAGGTGACACAGCGAGGAGGAGTAACTGTCAGACAGCTTGAAGATATTTAATGATGGTTTAAAAAGAGCCTGGGAATAACGTTGTATGAGAAATTTGTTACATATTTAATTTAGGAAAGATTGTTATGGTATCAGGGGAGGAAAGGAAGAAAATATATTGCTCCCCATAAAGATGCAGTAAAAGATAAAGCGCAAACAGCCCCTGTGTTATGTTGAAATATTGTCATCCTGTGATTAAGTGGGAGCAGCAAGGTGGTTTCTGTTTGGCACTTGTGCAGGAGACACGTGGGGAGGCACACGGCTTCACAGCCATAGGTTTGGGTCTTTTCTAGAGCTCGGAGGAAATTAAAATGCAAACAAAGCCGGTGGCACAGGGATCCTGAGGGCCTCAGAGGACGGGTCGTGGTACTTGGGGAGACAGACGGGCCACGAGACTAACTTAAATTTCGGGACATTTTGACGCCTCTCTGTTTTCCTCCGCTTGACAGCACCAAGAGGAAGCAAGGTCACGCCACTTGTTTTTTTTTTTTTTTTCACTGTACAAAAATTATGTCTTTTCTATCCTGGGACTCTAAGAAAAGAATCATCTTGCAAATGAGTCAGCCTGGGGTGTCCAGGTAGCCCCGTCAAGCGTTGGCTCTGCGGTAGCGCTGTCCGCTGTGGGGTGGAGGGCGCGCGTCAGGCTGCAGAAAGTGCAGGCGTCTCCTAGCCTATCACTCATGTGAGCTCCTGAACTTGGGATCGATAAATATCCCATTACTGCATTATTTATGGCCGACCATAAACAGTTCCTATCGTTAAATCTTTGCCTTTTAGTTGTTGCTCATTAGCAAGGGATCAATCTCAGATCGCGGCCTGGGTCACGCCCAGGATTAAAGCAAAGCCACGTGTGAGACTGTTGATCCATATGCATGTTTGTGTGTTTCTATGAAGATAGGTCCGCGGTGGAAATCGTTCCTGATCTAATGTTTTGGCAGCGCTTCTGTTCTCAGGGTCGCTGGCGCTTCATGCCTGCCATCCCGGTGATGCGTGGCTGGGTTCTTAGGCGGTGGCCTAGCTCGCGCTCCCAGCTCAGCCTGGACGGGGCGAGGGCCCGGCGAGGGCCCGTCGGTGGCGGGCTTGGCGACGACCCCCCTGGAGAGGGCCAGCCAGCTGAAGGAGTGCGGGCGCCCAGGAGGCCACTGGGGACACGCTGGGGACAGGGTGTTACCTTTTGTCTTGATGCTGTTTGGTTTTCAAGGGGACTTTCATGCTTTCCCTGGCACATGCTGGGGTTGACCCCAGTCCCCCAACTTGGCCCCCTGGACTCTGACCTCCTGACCCCGAAGCTCCTTACTGGTAAGAGCTTAGCCCGAGGGTCCAGAAGGCAAGAGGCCTGGGCGGCTGGGGACCGGGTGGGCGGGCGCTGAGACCCACAGTCCCCAAGGCCGGCGCCGGGCAACCCTCCCCACTGGGGCGTGTCCTCATCAGGAATATGGACACAAACGTTGTGTTTGCTTGTCTGCTTGGTTGCTTGATTTTTCCAGATACTTGAATATTTGCAGGCGCAAGCGTGAGGGAGCCCTGCGGCCTGCCGTGCGTGACTGCCACCGGGGAGCCCAAGTTAGGCTCAGAGCAAAGGAAGGCCTCCCCAAGAGAGGGATTTTTAAGTTGAGACGTGAAAAATAAGTAGAAAGTATTCAACCATACTTATAAGAAACATATAAGAAAATGTGGGATGAGAACATATAAGAAAATGTGGGGTGAGAGAGGAAGGCATGCAGGTTGTGTGGGCACCGCGATGTTGAAAATGAAGAGCAACGTTGACATGGTCTGAGCAAATGCATCTGTAGGCCTGTTTCCTCCAAAGTCACTAGCAAAGGGCTGTACTGGAAACACAACGACAATGGCAAAACCAGATTTCCCATATTTTCCCCTCAAACCTGCTTCCTGCCCCCTACCTGACCCGGCCGTTTCCGTCAGTCTCCAAATCTCCCAGTTACTGAGGCGGGCAAAGTCCGAATTGTCCTTGGCGCCCTCTCCTGACACCATTCTCCAGCCTCCAAATCCCATTCCCTCTTGGGTGGACCATCTCCGACGCTTCTCCTTCCCTTCCCTTCCCTTCCCTTCCTTCCCTTCCCTTCCCTTCCCTTCCCTTCCTTCCCTTCCCTTCCCTTCCCTTTCGTTTCCTTTCCCTCATTCCCCCTTCTGTAGACTCTACCACTGTCCCGGTGGAGTGTGAGCCACTGTCTATGTCGGGAAGGGCCTCCGCTCCCCTGTAGTTTAAGATCGTCCTCCTAAAAACACTTTCTTACACACGCTGACCTTTTCAGGGCATGTCTTTGGCCTTCTGTCACTGAGAGAACCGAGAACTAAAGTTCAACCTTTTTATCTTCCCGGAAGGCCCTAAACCACGGGGAGGGGTTATGTTCTCTTATATGGCATCCGAGTCCCTAGCCTGGCTACCCAGTAGATCACGGATGCTCTGGGATTAGGAGTGAGCGTTTTGAAAGAAAAAAAGTGTAGCAGAAACATACGTTTAGAAGAATGAGAGGATTCTCTTACCCTGACACCCTTGTCTGATAGTGATTTTCTTTTCTGTATACTCCTTCTGCCCCCGTGCACAGTTCTCCAACACGTTTTCATCATGGTGTAATGGACCTTTGGACTCTGCTTACCGTGCCCCTGGCGGACGGTGTTTCCTTCGACGGCTGCAGCATGCTCTCTCCCATCAGCACGTTCTTCTTTCAATGTGGCAGTGACCCTCCTCCTATTAGGGGAAAGGGTGGTGTTCACTACCCTCGAATCTGGGAAGCCCTGAATACAACCCAGGTCATTCTATGCAAACTCTGATGTGAGGCCACAGACCGTGATAGGGCTTCTAGGAACCTCTTGGGGTGCTCACTCTTGGAACCCAGGTGCTACGTCATGAGGAAGCGTGGAGCTTCCATGGGGAAGCCATAGGGAAAGGCCATGGACAAGGGTTCTAGCGAAGTCTGCCTGCATAGCCAGCATCAACTGTGGATTCGCCAGGCTTGTGAGGAGGAAGCCTTTGAAATAATTCCAGCACCAGCTGTCCGCCGACTCCAGTCACCTGAGAGACCCAGAGACAGAACGGGCTGGCTGAACCCAGCCAACTCCCAGAACTGTGAAAACTAATGAGAAAGTGGTTGTTATAAATTTAAGCCACTACGTTTTGGGATGATTAAACGTTACAGCAGTAGATAGCCAGACCCATGCTTTGAACGAGTAAAATACCCGATTGTAACTTAAAATTAGAATTTTATTCTAAGAAAAAAATTCAAACGGCAAAATAAATACATTATTACAAATATACCAACATTACTTCTAACCTGAAGATAATGGAGAAAAAAAACCAGATGTCCAATTTTTTTTTTCTGTATCTACTCACATTTGTTTTACCACCTTGAAGTCAGGGATTATGTTTTAAACTTGGTACACAGTAGACTCCTCCAGTCTATATTATTTTTTAATAGGATGATGTAGTCTATAAATATTTGTTAATGATTATCCAAACGATTCCTTTTTATCCTTTCAAAGCGCTGTCTTATTTTACAGGTGATGCTAAGAGTCTAGCACAGTGTTCTCTATGGACTCAGACCTTCTGGCTTTCATCCTGGGACATGTTTTACTTCACCACAGGTACTCATTGTCCTGAATTTTCATTCTAACAATATCTGTAGAAACATGAAAAATGATGGATCGTCATATGTCTGGAGAGGGCAGTGTCTTTGTTCTGGAGCCCTGATGTGTTTTCGAATGGCTTTGCTGAAGCTCTATGGAAAAAAACCCAGTAGCTCAGACATGAGTCAGCATGGGAAGACGACCCATCAGCCTTGCTGGGAGTTGCATTTTGGGCTCACTGATCACGTGTCAGGAAGATTCTTACCCGGGGCCACCCTAAATTTTCTTGGGACACACCAAGGTGGTGAGCTGCTCTCGTATCTTTACTAACTGATCTTTGTAAAGGTTGAGAATGAAAGAAAAGATCACACAAAGAACACCAGCTGTGGTGTCACACTGGGTTTGAAACCTGACTCTGCCACAGTTGTGTGGCTTCCCAACCAAGTTTACTGACCTCTCAGAGCCTTACTTTTCTCAACCTCTTTGGGTTATTGACAGGAAACAATTAGACGGTGAATGTCAGATGCTCTCTAGGAGGCCCTGCTCTTGGGATGTCTGGGTGGTGCAGTCGGTTGAGCATCTGACTCTTGGTTTCAGCTCTGGTTATGGTCTCGGGGTTGTGAGACGGAGCCTGGTGCTGGGCTCCACATGGGAGAGAGTCTGCTTGGAGTCTCTTCCTCTGCCCCTCCCCCCATATGTGTTTTTTTCTCTCTCTCTCTAAAATAAACAATCTTTTAAAAGATTTTAAAAATGCATTGTTCTTAGTAAGCCCTAAAGAATTACAATAACAACTTAAAAGATCATTTTGGTTAAACTGTTTAAAAATATAAGAGCTCAAATATCACCTGGAACTGTCTAGAAGATCTCAAAGTTTTGGGCAAATCACTTTATAGCTCTGGGCCCCAAGAAAGATTTGGCTGGGGGATTTCTATGATTCTTATCTTCTGAACTTAAAACTCTGACTTTAAAATAGTAACTTATATGACATTAAACCATTTTGGATTTGTTAATCTTCTAATTGGTTTCCTTGTAATTACCACCTTGTTTGTCTTTTAAATACTAGGCGACCTTCTGCTGTGCTGGTGTTTGATTTGCTAACAGTTGGAAGATGTTTACCCTTTGCAAACATTTCACTAGTAATGACTACAATCTTTATAGTATCACTGCATTTTTGCTAAGAATGTAATTATTTCTCCATCCTAATGGTGCAACATTCAGACAGTGCGTTTGAGAAGGTATCAAAGCTCTTCTTGGGGCCTTGTTGGCTTTCTGTTGGTCCAGCCTTGTCTACCAAATAGTTAGCCTATCATCCTCATTTATCCAGTCAGAACTAAGTAAAACTAAAATCACATAGGACATTTGTGATTTATAGCAATAATTATTTGCAAACGGTTGCAATACCAATAATCCTAGAAGTTCGATATTGTCATCCCCATTTATAGATGAGAAACTAAACCTCACCTTATGGCTTGTCACATGAATCATGGGTAAGAGGAATACGTAATTTCCGAGCTGAGTCTCTAGGCCTCATCCTGGTTCTAGAGATTGTTCGGTCTACCACATGGTGTGGTTCTTGTGCTGCATGGGTTGAGGGAAAAATTGCTAACCAATCACTAAATATTTCCTTTGATTATAAATGAACATATCAGCAAATTAGAAATGAGGATACGTCAGAAATGTAGCTAGGAGGAGATCAAGGAAAGTCTCTAAAAGTGGTACCCTTCAACAGTTAAAAAAAAAAATAGGTAAACATTAGCAATTGTCAAAACTACGATGAGGAGATCTGAGTCCACACTGGCAGCAGCACCAGGGGCATTGAGAGACGGCAGGGACCACGTAGGGCCTTCCTGTCATCCTCAGACCTTGCAGACCCTGCTCTCCAGGTTGTTCCTTCCCAGTCACTCCATGGCTAGATCTAGACCCCTGAGCTACACGTCTTAGGTAAGTGGCTGGGAAAGTAGGACTTTGATTTTGCTAGTATGGCAAAGCCGAGCAATGTAGTAAGTGCAGGACGGCGAGAGGAACTAGTGTGCGGGGAAAATTGCTATGGCCCGGAGGTCGGAGGCCTCTCTGAGCTTCGGTTCCCTTACATCACTAATATTCTATGACTGTAGCAGTAAAACGTTTCCTAGTGATTTTAAAGGTAGCATAGAAGTCTGTCCACAGATTGAATTTAAGACCCAGCCTCCCTGCTGAATATGCTCCATGTGTGACATGAGATCGAGGCCGTATTTCCCCCAATCACTTAGCCAGGAATTAGAAGCAACGCAGCTCGGGGATCCCTGGGTGGTGCAGCTGTTTGGCGCCTGTCTTTGGCCCAGGGCGCGATCCTGGAGACCCGGGATCGAGTCCCACGTCGGGCTCCTGGTGCATGGAGCCTGCTTCTCCCTCTGCCTATGTCTCTGCCTCTCTCTCTCTCTCTGTGTGTGACTATCATAAATTAAAAAAAAAAAAGAAGACAGTGGGTCTTTCCTTTAAAAAAAGAAAAAGAAGAAGCAAAGCAGCTCATTCCATGAGATGCTATTACTTACAAAACCCAAATACATAGAATGGCTATCCTGCCCTGTCACATGGTCTCAAGGAAGAGCCTTGGAACGCTGCATGGATTTGAAGGTCCAGAAAGGCATGACTAGAAGGACATGGAGTTAATTGAGAAATGCCAGCAGAACAAACAACGGAAAAAACCAGCAGCTTTTTTGAGTGATTGAGCGGTGTGACGGTCTTTACACACATCAGAGGAAGACAGGGTTATGCCCATGTGACGGACGTGGAGCTGAGGTTCAGACAGATTGAGAAATTTATTTAGGGATCCTCAATAATAATCAGGAGGGCTCTTTTTCCATTAGAAGCAGACATAGATGGGTAAAGGGAGTCTCTTCGCTACAGAGTGATGCGCTTGACATCTATTTCCCTCCTACCTTTCTGGCAGGCCTGAGGACAGGCAAGGAAAAGATTGTGAAACCTGACATTTTGAAGAGGTTGGAAAGTCTGAGAGGGAGGACAGACTTTCGGCTTCTGGGAATCTTTGGCCTCGTGGCATTTTGATCACAGATGCCCTGGAAGCTTTGTGTGAACATCTCTGGTTGATTTTTGGGGGGTTAAGGAAATTTCCGGCCAAGTAGTCCTACTTGGGGCAGTAGATCAGAAAAGGCCAAAAGCAAGGCAAGCAGGAGCATCTATTTGGGGCACCCTCTGCTCATGGCCAAGAGAGAGAAAGAGGGAGAGAGAAAGTGCTGCTTAGTTAGTCCTAGGAAATCTGGGACTGAGGACAGATGCGTTGACTAGGAACAGAGCATTTGCTTTGGATGCACTTATTGAGGGTTTGCTTTTCTATGCCTATAAAAACTGAGATGGGCTATGGGCTACCTGGGATGAGGAATCCCGGCCATTGCCACATTTATTCGCAGGTATATACTTAATAAGTAAATATGTACAGAGGCTATTCAGCTATATAGGTTCAGTCGATATCGATTCGAGTGCGTTCTCTATGGTATAACCAATATAACATGTCGGTATGCACACGGCCATCGGTTAAAAATAATCTAATACTCATTTGGCATATGACATATCATACATATTTTAAAATGTGGAATATTTATCCATATAAAAATAATCTCAAGGGAACGGGAAGACGTGCTACAGACTGGGAGAAAATATTTGCATTGGACCTATGTGATAAAGGTCCGTTATCCAAAATACAAGGATTCTTAAAACGCAACCGTGAGAAAATGAACAATCTGACGAAAAACTGGGCAAAAGATATAATCAGACGTCTCACCAAAGATACACAGATGGCTAATAAGCATCTCAAAAGATATTCCACATCATAAGCTATCAGGGAAATACAAATTGGAACAGCAGTGAGATACCACTACCACCTGTTAGGAAGGCCCAAGTCCGCAGCACCGACGGCACCAAGTACTCGTAAGGACATGCGGGATCGTGGACTTGATTTATGGCTGGCATGGGTGCAAAACGGCACAGTTTGGAAGACAGTTCAGTGGTTTCTTATAAAACAAAATGTACTCTTACCGTACTCTTATCTAGCAATTAGGCTCCTTTGTATTTGCCACACGAGTTGAAGACTGGCATCCCCCCAAACCCTGCACCTACGTGTTTATAGTAGGATGTGCTTCAGCAAGTGAACGGGTAGACGGGGGTACATCGGGGTGAGGGGTATTACCTGCTAAAGAGATATGGACTGTCAGCCATGAGGAGGCTTGGAAGAACTGGAATGCATGTGACTGGGTGAAAGAAGCCGGTACGAGAGGAGCGCCCCGTGGCTCCAGCTAGCTGGCGCTGGGGGAGGCAAAGCCGAGGAGGCAGCAGGTGCGTGGCTACCAGGGGTCAGCAGGACGGGGCGACTGCTGGTGCCCGAGGATCTCCAGGGCAATGAGACTATCTCGTGCGATACCCCAACCCCCAACGGGGGATACGATTAATTCATTGCTTAATGGTCGTTAAGTGCTGCTCTGATCTCACGGAGCGCCCGACCCCAAGGAGGAACCGTGGAGCAAGCTGTGGGCTTGCAGGGATGATCATGGTAATGGAGATCCACCGAGTGCCCAAAAGACGGGCCGCCTGATGAAAAATGCCACCTGCAGGGGAGGCTGCGAGTGCGGGCGGCAGAGCGCAGGAGCTCTGAGTACGTTCAGCTCAGTTTTACTGTTACCCTAAAACCGATCCAAACGCCATCCATTAAAACCAACGTGTGCACGAGAAGAAGCAGAAGCCCCTCAATCCCACCATCCAGCAGTGAGTGCTGCTCACCGCAGCACATGGCCCTGTCTCGTACCCGTGGCTCTCAGGCAGCGCCTGCTGTATACCGGGCTCAGAGGTTCCAATCTAGTGGTGCTTATGTTCCACCCGGGGTGGGAGAAGATTCAGAAAATAGGTGAGGGAGTGAGGAGGTGACCTAGGATCTTAGGCACTACCAGGTGCTGGGCAGGAACAGGAGCCAGGAAAGGGGAACCAGGAGGCCTAAGGGGGGGAAAGGGGGAACAAAGAGACCTGAGGGTAACAAACCTGCAGGGGCTGAGGATGTGCCTCGAGGAGATAGTTGGGTGGGGCCCTTGGGGCAGAAGGACCGGGCAGGGCCTAGGGCCCGGCACCCCAGGCAGGCTGGCGGGCCTCGGGGAAGGACGGGGAGTCACTGGAGGTTCTGTGCAGACGAGCCCTGCCTGCGGCCCAGGGTTTAGCACCACCACTCTGGTTCCCTTTAGAGGACAGGCAGGAGGTGCCCAGGCCCGGAGGACAGGCGATGTGGAGGGAGGGTGCACTGGGCCGTCAGGTTGCTCTAACGACCCTGGGCGTCGGGGGAGCGGCCGGGCAGGTGGCGTGTGGGGCGCTGGGGGCCGTGAGCACCTGGGGGGTTTGCCCGTGGGCTGCAGGCAGGTGGTGGGACCCTGGTGGGGACAGGACGCCCCCGGGGCTTGGTGGCCGTCTCCCCAGACCGGTGGCACTAGTTAAGAGGAGACAGACTGTGGAAGCAGTAGATTATGGGGACCAGGCCCGCAGGAGTCAGGCAGGGGCCACGTCCAGTCTGCGACTTCCTTGCAAGTGGCGGCTCGGGTCTTAGTGCTCGGAGCAGAGGGAGGGAGGCCGAGGCGTTCATCCGGGAGCTGTTAGCTCAGACGTGCTGTCTCCACACGGGTGACGCGGCCCGGCGGGCGCACAGGGTGCTAGGCCTCGGGCCCCCAGCAGAAGGGCAGCAGGGCGCAGGGCCGTCACCCCACGTACTCCCATGTGGTCTGCCTGCGTGGAACCCCAGCTTGCTCCGTTTCGCTTAGCAATTATGTCACGAGCATTTCCCCATTTTAGCACATATTCTACAATATGACCTTTTAAAGAACAAATTAGGAGTTTGGCTGCCCTAGGGCTGCGTCATCCAACACGTACCCCATCCCCTGTTGTCTGACTTTTGAGCCGCTTATAATTTTCCCGTATTATAGCATATTCAAAGAATATCCCCGTGCACATATATAGAATATGTCTTCCTTTTTGTTTTAGGATAAATTTCTAGAGTGGAATTGTTGAATTTTGTCAAATTTCTTTCTTCGGGAAACTTATAACAAGAAATTATTAGAAGAAGACGCCATTTCTGTATACCTTCCCCAAACCATTTTCTGCGAAGTTTTTGTGATCTCTGTCAATTGGATAGGTGAGAGTGGTGGGTGAAATGACCAGTTTTATTATATCACCTTAGTATTTTTTTATGATTAATAATAATGTAGTTGAGTATCTTTTCGCGTTCGTTGGACATTTGTAGAAGACGATCTCTTTGGCTTCTTAGCTCATGACCCAGCTGCAGTATTTAGGACCGAGCACGGAGCACTTCCTTCTCTCCTGTCCTCTATCCATGCAGCCCAGCTTGGGGTTGGCTCCGACTGGCTCAAATACCGGGATCAGATCCGCTCCCCTCGCTACCGTATCGCCAGTGAAGGTGGGTGGCTTTGGGCAGGCCTCTCTTCGTAAACGTGCCGTTGATCAAACGCACCACCTACGCGGTGTACTAACGAGTGAGATGAATTCTCTGCTAATTACCCTTTAGAAGTTCAGGACGACAGGACCTTTGAGTTATGCGTAGCCAACAGTTAGTCTGCAGCAATAGATTGCAATTCTCATACTGCTTCTTCTTCTTTTTTTCCCATTTGAAAATTTCTCTGTTGTCACTGCCCTCTGGTTAACAGCTAGAGTTCATTCCAGGAAAAGTTAATACCATAACTTTCACTTATTGAAGAAACAAGCCATATTTGGAGCCTGGAAAAGAATTTCAACCTTTTTTTTTTTTTTTTCCCCTCCCTAAATGTTTCAGGCCTGGACAAAGCCAAAGATATTCTGTGTCAAGCCTCTCCCCCTTCATTTCCTAACCCCTATGCATTTAAAAAGAAATCCAATCTGCTTGGTTCTGATTCCTTTACCCTTAAGTCGTCAAACGCACTTTATTAAGACATGCTTGATGTTCAAAAGAATTTGGGGCTTTGTCATTCTTACACAACCAGGAAATCTCATTTTGTTGGCTGTGAATACAACTGGCACCTCAAGAGGATAAAATTCAGCCTGAAAATTTCAAACTTTTGAGCTAGGAGAATAATTGTTTCTGATATTTCCCTTTTTTTCCTGGTTATTATTTTTGTTTCATTCTTAATCTTTATTTTAAACAAGTAAAGCGCTGTAGGAAATATATTGATCCACAAAGATTGACTCAGAATGTTCTGATTAGTCTCCAATTTTTGAAGAGGCTTCTAAGAGAACGGCAGTGATGTTATATTGTCTGTAGCATTTCCAAGGGGACTGTTCCAAAACACTGGCTGGCATTTTCCTTTAGTACAAAGTGGCAGTCTTTGGGTGTTCTAGCCTTTATGACACGTCCCCAGATAGACATGATGAATATGCAAGTTTTCTTAAGTGGCATTGCTTTAAGCTCTCGGCCAGCCTAATTCACAATTAGATTTCTTAGCAGTTTAAAAATTTTAAATCTAATTATTATTTGACTATCTGCTTATGGTGTTGCTATTCATTTTTGCTGGAAGAGTCAATCTGTAAGTGAGGAATCATCACTTATTTACCACAAGGAGAGAAAGGGAAATTCTCAGAACAAAAACACTCATACCACCAGAACAATATTAAAAAACAAAAGCCAGGGCCTCCTAGGTGGCTCAGTCAGTGACCTTTGGCTCAGGTCATGGTCCCAGGGTCCAGGATGGAGCCCCATGTCTGGGTGGGAGTGGGGGGTGGTTCTGCTCAAGAGGGAGCTGGCTTCTCCCTCGCCCTCTGCCGCTCCCCCCAGCTCATGCTCATGCACTCTTTCTCTTGCACTCAAATAAAATCTTAAAAAAAAAAAAAAAAAAATAAAAAAAACTAAAAACCTACCCAGGACAAGGTAGTGGTACTACCTTTGCCATATCTTTTGAACTGGATGCTTTATGCATTAATTAATTTAATTTTATTTTTAATTAATTAAACATTATAAATTTTTAAAATTTAAATTATAAAATTAATTAACATCAAATTATAAAATCTAAATTTTTAAAATTTAAATTATAAAATTAAACTTAATTATATTTAATTAATTTTATTAATTTAGTTTTTCATGTTTATTTCTTGCCTTTAAATTTTTATTTCCTTGCGGTAAAGATACTTAATATGAGATCTACCCTCCTAACAATTTCTTAAGAGCATAGTACAGTATTGTTAAAATGAGTACAGTGTTGCACAACAGATCCCTAAAATTTAGTCATTCTACGTAGTTGAAATTTTGTGCCCATTGACTAGCAATTTCCCATTTCCCCAGCCCCCCAGCTCCTGATAACCACCATCCATATATATATATATTCGGACAAGGAACATGTTACCAGGGATTGGTCGATCTATCTATCTATGTATCTATCTGTCTATCTCACATGTTTTTCATTCATCCGTTGACAGACATTTAGGGCTAATGACTTGTATAGACATTTCTCCAAAGAAGACAGACATACCAATAGCCAGCAGGTATATGAACAGCAGGTCTATGATATTTCTTGTCACTCATCATCAGGGAACTGTAAATCAGAACCACAATGAGATATGACCTCACACCTGTTAGGATGTCTATTCTTTAAAAGAACAAAATACAAGTGTTGGTGAGGATGTGGAGAAATTGGGATCCTTGTACACTGTTGCTGGGAATATAAAATAGGTGCAGCTCCTATGGAAAACAGTACAATGGTTCCTCAAAATAATAACAATAGAACTGGCATATGACCCAGCAATCCCACCCCTGGGTATTTACCCAAAAGAATGGAAATCCAGATCTTGAAGAAATACTAGCATCCCAATTTCATTACATCACTGTTTAACATGTTTTCTTTAATTAGCAAAATAATAATAACTTTACTGAAACACGAGCTTCAAAGTAACACTTGAAAGTTGGTATTTGTTTATTTTTTCTGTTTTAAAATGGCACGCTAAACGCAATTTGTGATCTGCTTTGGTCCAAATATTTAGAAAAAATAGGAAAGATGTTTGTTAGTGATTAAATATGTAGCATGTGCCCAAAACACAAGTTTTGGAGTGTCACAAGATGGGAATAATCCCAGAAAGGAGACATCACCTATGGAAGGAAGTGCTAGACAAAAAGAAAGCAGAGCAAAGATGCTCCATAGAGGAGCTTGTGGAGGGAACAAGTAGGACGTGACCCAGGGACAGCAATGACACGGCCTACCTCCAGATGCAAGCCAGATGTGTAGGACTTTGGGTGTGGAGATAGGGCATCGCTCCTAGTGACTGGTGAGGACCTGGAAGGGAAAGGGACCTTCAGTGAACAATACCAATCACAGGGTAGGGGGCCCAGTGGCACATCCACCTTCCCCTCCCAACCCCCCGACCCGCACCAACGCACAGTAGAAGACACACCTGGGCAGGCCTGCAGCAACTCCAGCCTCTCCCGTTAGACAATCTGGGTGAATAGACGTAAAAGATAATTTGAAAGTCAGGAAGACACAAAGTACAATCAATTTATATATATCCTATATCCAGAGAGACATAAAGGATAACATTTTAATATGAAACAAGAATAAACCATTATGAGGCAGAACTAGAAATCTTAGAAATAAAAAAGTGTAAGTCTACATTACAGGTACTACTACTGTTAATGTTTAAACACATTTCACTCCAGTCGTTTTCTTGTCACATTTTTACAAAATTCAATATATTATACATTCAATATATTATTTCCACTTGCTTTTTTTCCTAGAGCAGTTTAGGAAAAAGCCTACTTAACATGCTCCTAGATGCCTCGTCTACCAATTAAAATATTTTCTCCATTGACTTTTCATACTTAGAGCTTTTTGGAACTTTTTATTAGAGTGACTTCCATTAATAAGGAGTCCCCATTTAGGACTTGCACTTGGGTCTTTAACAACCCAGTGTCTACTTCATGGTCTTCTTTTTCACATTAAGTTTGGCAAAGATGGGAGCACACACTTTCCCTTTAAATGCAGGGTGTTTCTTCTATGCTTAATATTTATGACTCTTATAATCACTCTTATAAAAGATCCACTATTACTAGAAACTTCAGCTCTTGGCTTAATAATCCTGCATTTTAATGAGCTCTAGGTAATTATACTTTGAAGTCCAAGACTTCTTTTCAAAAATTGTAAATCGAGGTTCTTCTTTTTATAACTATGTAATTTTAATTTCGTGTTGAAAAGCAATGAAAATTTGCACATCATAGCACAACTGTAATTTTAGAGGGAAAAATCAGTAATAGACTAAGTAATTTTAATTCAGGTCATTTCTACAGAAGGGTAGTGAAAATAAACAGAAACATTTTCTTCAGGAGATAGACCATCTATTACTCACCTTGAAAAGACATCACGCAAGTAGGAAGACCCAGGGAACGAGTTGGTGTCTGCTTTATGAAAATGGTTTTGTCAAAGCCAAGTGTCACTAACATCAAATAAAAAATAAATAGTGGAATTGCTGGCTTTCCTCTAACCAAGTAATACAGCCACATCGACACTACTAGGGCTGTAGGAATTGGAGTTGCAAAGTACACACATTCTGCTACGTTTCCCATGTTAAGCTAATCCCCTGCTGCCAGTTGACCTCCTTTGTGGCAAGTATCTCCACCTCTGTCCTCCAAAGCCCTCATAGAATTCTCCTGAATCTCAAGACTTAGTGCTAAGTGGTTTCCAGGTATGTAAAATTATGATGACGGTCCTGGCAAATTTAACTTTTCAACATGGCCTATTTTGAGGGTAAGGCAATCTGGAGCATCCATGCTTCCCTTCCCCAAGTGACCTGGCCTTGGAATGGGTGAGGGAGCCTTGGGACAAACTCCGTACACCTGGGCTGGTTCTGTCTTACAGCATTATCTCCTTCTATTAGATAAGAGATTATAAACTTGAGGCACGTTGTTAGGCTTAAAGATCTTTTGTCTTTCTCTCAACTTTGATCGTGATGGCTTGCATCTAATATGGCGGATAAGAGCAAGCTTGGGTACAAGCTCCGTGGGTGGGTTAGACTTGTGCCTCTTAAACGTGATGGTGTGATCTTAGGTCAGTTAACTTCTTCAAGCCTCATTTTTTTATCTCTGTAAAATAGAGATAATAATCCTTCCCATATAATTGTGATTAGATAAAAACAAACAAAGAATTGTGATAGATGGGTAATATAATCTACATAAAGACAGCGGCTCTAAGTGTTTGATTGTTATTCTTAAGTAATAATTGTATAGACTCTGCTTTGAAATACTGGTTGATGTATTGACAACTTTATTTTTCTTCAAAGGATTTGTGTTCCTTGAGGGTGAATGTGAATCAGAAATAATCAGCGGTTATCTTTTGGTTAGACGCCATTGTTAGCATACTTTCCATATGTAGGTATTAGAAAGATTACTTATCACTAGAAATATTTGGGGGAAGTCCATTTTCAACCAGCTAGGCAGCTGATAACATTCTCATCAATGCCCAAAGGGCAGGACTGGAAGAAGATCAGTTTCATAGTAGAAAGACCTTACTTTTCCCGTATGAAGCAGCTTATGTCTTTAGACAGTTTGCCAAAAAAAAACCATAACATATTTTAGGTCAAAAAAATTTTTTTAAGGATTTTATTTATTTATTCATGAGAGAGAGAGAGAGAGGCAGAGACACAGGCAGAGGGAGAAGCAGGCTCCATGCAGGGAGCCCGACGTGGGACTTGATCCCGGGTCTCCAGGATCGCGCCCTGGACCAAAGGCAGGCGCTAAATCGCTGAGCCACCCAGGCATCCCCCCTAAGGTCAAATTTTAAAAGACATAAATATTTTGTTGTCTTCTACTGAAAATATACGCTTCATTTCCTTGAGCAACTTCACTATGAGCTCACAGACTACCTTGTGCTGCAGTTTTTTGGGGGTAAGAGATGTATTTTATGGAGAAATTAACTGAAGCAAAAAATTCTATGTCAGCAGTACTGGATTTATGAATTGGCCTTCCGATGAAAACTAACCTCTTGTCCCTAATTGCTATATTTATGAGACTTAAAACAGAGTGATTGTAGTTTTGTGGCTTTCTTAAACATCGAAAAAAAACTAAACAAAACAAAAATTTATTAAAAATCACAAAGCTTTCCCTGCTCCTTAATCTCTGTGATGAGTTTGTAATATCGATGAGACGAGATAAGGCTGTCACACAAACGTTTGAGTTGGTAGCCTCTTGAATCAACAGTCTCAAGAAGAATATTTTTTTAGATTTGAATTAATAATGAATAATTTACTAACGCAGGTCTCCTATTTCTAATTGTTTCTTTGTTAATTAAGTCCATTTAAAAAATAACTATTCTCATAGGGTATAAGGGAAAACACAAACATGAAGGTTTATGCAAACTTTAATTAGGTATATGGAAAAACACGTCAGCATTTTAAAAAGCGAAATGTACTTAAGGAACAAATACACAATTTCTTAAAAGCTTACTCATGTTGACCCACTAAGCAATGTCAAGAGAAAGTCAAAACTCAAGCCACTAGAAAATTGGGTCTGTGCCACCAGAAAATTGGTGCAATTCAAAGTGTCAAGCAAGCAGCTATGAGCAAAATCTGTGCTTCAAATGCAATTACACCACAATAATAATAATAATTACTTGTTTTTATTATAATGTAACCTGAATTTCTCTAGACCTCACCAGCCTATGGATATAAATGAGGTCATCTTATTAGTCATTATTCAAATTACTCTGGCTCATTGCCTCCACCTGTATAATAGAGTTCTCCATAAAGTCTTCCTCAGTTATTTGTGCAAGTCCCTGGGTGTGCTCACCTACAAACTTGTCCTTGTTCTATCCTGCTGCGGCTCTGCTGCTAATGATTCTCTAAGGACTGTCGTCTCCTTCACCATCCTAGCCTGCTGCTGTTCTCCTGGGTACTGTGGGTGCGTCCACTGTTCTACCAAATTCCATTATAGAGGCACCGAGCCAGCACTGGGCCCAAGGTCTTTGCTATTCAATGACAAAGTGTAGGAAGAAGAATGGCTCTTACCCCATTGGATTATTTTCTGTGAGTGAGTGTCCAGTGACCTTGCTAGGGACTAGCACTTCCATGGGACTTTACTGTTCAGTATGGACTGGACAGGAGTCTGATGGGGGCAGGGCCAGGACAGAGGCCCAAGTAACAGATCTCTTCAAGATTATGAATTCTGGTAAATCACGTTCTCATGCATGTTGGTCCTCAAATATATTAAACTTTAAACAAGCCCCTGTACCATTTTGTCCAGCCATTGTCATGATTATCATAATACATAACACACCGAACATTTATGGTGTGTCAAGGACTACGATATAGCTTACCTCCATTTTTTTAAAAAGATTTATTTATTTGAGAGAGAGAGAGTGTGAGCAAGTGTGGGGGGAGGGGTCAAGGGGAGAGGAGAGAGAGAATCTCAGGCAGACTCCTTGCTGAGCACAGAGCCCAATGCAGGGCTCAGTCCCACAACACTGAGGTCATGACCTGAGCCAAAATCAGGAGTTCAATGCCCAACTGAGCCACCCAGGCTCCCCTAGCCCTACCTACGTTTTACAACTTCACGAGTAGGTAATTATTGTTATCAGCCTCACTTTTTCAGATGAGGAAACTGAGGCCTAGAAAATTTAACATACCTAGGGTCATGGACTGGAAAGTGGTGGGAACACATTAGAACAATAATGGTAGCTACTATTATTATTCCCTCCTTACGGACCAGGTGCTTTACAGATATTACCTTATTTAATCATCATGAACTCATGAAGAGGTGTTAATCCCATGAAATTGTAGAGATAAACAGGAAAATACAGAATAAGTAATATCCCCAAGGTATCCTACCTAGGAAATAGGAGAGCCATAAACTGAATTTATGTAGGTCCGATTCTAAACATCTTTGCCATATGTGAAGTCCTTTCAGAAAATACTTTTCCTGCCTTCATGTGTGCTTAGGGATTGGGTCTTCTTCAAGTGTTTGAAGTTCTGAGTTCAACTCTTCAGCAATTTACTGCTGTGGATTCTTGAACAAGTTACTCAAGTGTTCCAAACCTCATCTGTGAACTGGGAATGATTGTAAGAGAACCCACTTCCCTGGGCTGTTGTGAGGATCCAATGAGATGATTCTTGTAGAGATCATAGTTCCTGGTACACAGAAAGTACTCAGTGTATCTTAGCTGATATTGGTATTATTAGCAAAATTAGACACCAAGGAAAATGGGGTTAAAGCAGACAAATCCCAGATATCGTTTAGAAAGATCAAAGCCATCCTGTAAATCTTTTAAGAAATTTCAGCTCTTCAATACCAAACATAGATTCATCTTTAAAGTTAGTTTCCATACAAAGAAAGCAATTCTGCACAGCTGAAGAATGGAATTCTCTTCACAAGTTAGGATTGGGAGGCAGGTTTGTGACCCTGCCTCCAGCAGAGAGATAGCTCCAATAATAGTTGTAAATAGGTTGTGATCCTTGTGGATGAGGAGGTCATGAGCTGAAAGAAAGACTTTGTAGATAATATTTTAGCTAAATGAGGAGAGGCAAGGTATCTCTTGTGATCTCAGAAAGGGAATTTCAACGATTCTAGTCTTTTTGATAGTTGAGGATGCTTAGGGACATTCTTTACATTACTGTAAAAACCAACCAGACATGAATAGAGAAAAATAAAGGTAAAATTCACCTTTTCCCTTTTTGCCTTCTCTTTTCAACTTCTTTAATCATCTGTGCAAATACAACTGGCAGAGACTTCAGTGTTCGCGAAGCTGTAAACATAGAAAGGGAAGATTCTATAACATACGAGTGTGTATCAGAAAAAGTGCACTTATCAGTGGATGTAAAAAAAATCTCTGACTAAAATATTATAATAAACTATAATCTAAAACGTCTTTATAAGGTAGTACTATTTCTTTTTTCTTTGTCTTTCTCTCCCTTCTTCTCTTCTTTTTCTTTTCTCTTTTGACCAAATTATATTATTCTTTATAAACTGACCTCACACAAACTATTCAACCTTATCTCTAATATGTCCACTCAAAATCTTGCCTTTCTAGTCTGGATCTCAGCTGCTTCCCCCGATATTGTTCCATTCACCTGGGACGTGCTTCTGCTTCCTCTAACCTGTTCACCCACCCAAAGCCCACCAATTCTGCAAAGCCCAGTTCAAGCCTCCATTTCTCTAAGAAACCTTCTTTGACTATTTTAAGCATTGTGGTTAGTAGGAAAAAATGTACTCTCCGAAGTAAAACTTCTCTTGGTTCATATCCTGGCTTTGCCATTTCCCAACTGACCTCAGTTTACCTCTTTCAGTCTGTATCCTCATTGTTGGAATTTTGTTGTTATTTAATGTAAGACCGGTAACTATTTTTATTAAAGATCTCCTATTGCCCTAAGTTCTTCTATCACCTATAATCATAAATATGTAGTTTAGATCTAGGATTCCAATTCTAGCCATGATGGACTAATATGTATCCGACTTACCCTCCAAAGATTATTAAACTAAAAAATATATATATATGAAGAAAATATTTCCATATACCTGGACAACATATAGAACAGAACTATGATCACTGGCAAAAGGGGTACACATGAGATGAGCTCCATATTTACCCAGATTTTTTTCACGGGGACACTCAAGATTACAGCTCCAGGCTGTAGAGGCCAAAGACAGACAAGTGCTCTTATGAGATATAGAAATCAGAGACCATAATTTGGAGCTACTGAAATAGTTGGGATTCATGGAGCAGGGTTATGAAGAAAAGGAATATTCTAGACAAAGAGTTCCAGAACTCTGCATTGAGGGTTTTCTTGAGTCTCTGGCTGAACACTAAGATGTTTATGTATAAGGCATGACTCAATGAGGTCTGCAAGAATGGCTGTTGATGTGTGTGAGACAAACAGTGTGGGTCTAAAGATTTCACTGTGTTAGGAGAATGTGGAGCCCAAGTAGCTAGACTGAAACTTGTGAATTCACCTGAGACTGCAGAAAGGACTTGCCTTAGGAATAGTAAGAAGTAATCTAGCCCCAACCTAATAAAATACAAATGTAGGCCTCAACAGGATCAAGACAATTTACAAGTAAATTAATTTGTTAGCAACACAAAACTGAAAACTCTTTAGAGAAGACAATAGAAATCCAGAATCTAAATAAAATTGTTAGACATGTGAAGAATCAGGGAAATATGACCCACATTTAGGAGAAAAGCAGTCACAACTAAGCAATTCATAGTCAAATCCATGAAAACCAAACAGAAGGAGAACATCTTGAGTGTATACAGAAAAGAAAAAGAGATTACCTTATCAAAGGTAAAAATAAGCATGAGCGTCTTATCAAAAAGAAATCAAGCCAAAAGATGGTGAAGCAACATCTCTAATGTTCTGAAAGAAAAGAACTCCATCTGTCTAGAATTCTACTTGTGGTAAAATATTCTTTGAAATTAAAGGTGAAATAAAGACCCGATGAAAAAAAAGCTGAGAAAATTTATCAAAAGCAGGTCTGTACAATAAAAAAAATTAAGGAAGCTTCTTCAGACTCAAAAGTAAAGAATTCAGATCATATGAATAAATAAAGAGCACCTAAAGTGATAAATATCTAGAAAAAAGGTACATTACTTTTTATTTTAAATTACCTTAAATGATAGTTACTATTTAAAACAGACAAGAATATCCAAATATAATATAACATGGGTTTTATAACATATGTAGGAATGAAATATATGGCAACAGCTACTGCAAAGAACAGAAGAACGTAAATGGTGGCAAACTCTTTTAAGTTTCTCCTATGTGAAGAGGTATTATTTTCTAGATTGATTAAGTTGAAGATGCACATTGTAATGCATACAGAAACTTAAAATCCCAGCAATTGCTATTAAAATATCACCAGCAATTTTCACAGAGCTAGAACAAGCAATCTGAAAATTTGTGTGGAACCACAAAAGACCCTGAATAGTCAAAGCAATCCTGAAAAAGAACAACAAAATTGGAGGCATTACAATTCAAGACTTTAAGTTATATTACAAAGCTGTAGCAATCAAGACAGTGTGGTGCTGGCACAAAAACAGACACATAGATCAATGTAACAGGACAGAAAATCCAGAAATGGACCCATAACAATATGGTCAACTAATCTTCAACAAAGTAGGAAAGATTATCCAACGGAAAAAAGACAGTCTCTTCAACAAATGGTGTTGGGAAGCCTGGACAGCAACAAACAGAAGAATGAAACTAAACCACTTTATTATATCATGAACAAAAATAAATTCAAAATTAGTGAAAGATCTAAACCATCAAAATCCTAGAGGAGAATGCAAGGCAAGGCAACAATCTCTTGACCTCAGCCGTAGCAACTTCTTACTAGACATGCCACCAGATGCAAGGGAAACAAAAGCAAAAATGAACTATTGAGACTTCATCAAGGTAAAAACTTCTGTACAGCAAAGGAAACAATCAACAAAACTAAAAGGTAGCCTATGAAATGGCAAAAGATATTTGCAAATGACATATCTGGAAAAGGGTTAGTATCCAAAATCTATAAAGAACTTCTCAAACTCAATATCCTAAAAACAAATAATCCAGTTAAGAAATGGGCAGAAGACAGGAATAGAAATTTCCCCCCAAAAAAGGCATCCAGATGCCTAACATACCCATGAAAAGATACTCAACATCACGTGGCATCAGGGAACTATGAATCAAAACCACGATGCCATACCACCTACACCTGTCAGAATGGCTAAAATTAACACAAGAAACAACAGGTGTTGGCAAAGATGTGGAGAAAGGGGAACGCTCGTGCCCTGTTGGTGGGAATGCAGGCGGGGGCAGCCACTGTGGAGAATAGTGTGGAGGGGCCTCAGAAAGTTGAAAATAGAGCTACCCTACGACCCGGCAATGCACTACTGGGTATCTACACAGAGGACACGGAACACAGATTCAAAGGGGTACATGAACCCCGATGTCTACAGCAACATTTTCAACAATAGCTGAACTAGAGAGAACCCAAATGTCCTTGCCTGATGAATGGATGATGAAGATAAAGTGGTGTGTGTGTGTGTGTGTGTGTGTGTGTGTGTAATGGGATATTACTCACTTATCAAATAGAATGAAATCTTGCCATTTGCAGTGATGTGGATAGATCTGGAGCATATTATGCTAAGTGAAATAAGCCAGTGAGAAAAAGACAAATACTATATTATTTCACTCATGTGTGGAATTTAAGAAACAAAACAGATGAACGTATTGGGTGGGGGCAAGGAAAAAAGAGAGAGGGAAACAAACCATTAGAGACTTTTATTTTATTTTATTTTTTTTTAATTTATGATAGGCACACAGTGAGAGAGAGAGAGGCAGAGACATAGGCAGAGGGAGAAGCAGGCTCCATGCACCGGGAGCCCGACGTGGGATTCGATCCCGGGTCTCCAGGATTGCGCCCTGGGCCAAAGGCAGGTGCCAAACCACTGCGCCACCCAGGGATCCCGATTAGAGACTTTTAAAGACAGAGAATAAACCAAGGGGTGATGGAGGGAAGGGGGTGGGGGATGGGTATTAAGGAGAGCAGTTGATGTGATGAGCACTGGGTGTCGTATGAAAGTGATGAATCACTGGATTCTACTCCTGAAACCAACGTTACGCTACATGTTAACTAAATAGAATTTAAATAAAATTAGGAAAAATTAAAAAAAATAAAATAAAGAAAATAAACTATTGAAATCCTGAATAAATTAGAAGGGATAAATAGGCCTACAAAATATTTAATATATCCAACAGAAAAAAATAATAATATATCCAACAGAAGGCAGGAAAGAAAAGTAAGTACAGTTGGGACAAACAAGAAACAAATAGAAAAAAAGACACAAAACCATATTCATATTTGTATTAAATATAATTGGAGTAAACTCTATAATTAAATGACAAAGTTGTCAGACTGGTTAAAAAAGCATGACTCATCTTTGCACTACAAAGACTTTGACAGGTTAAGAGTAAAGTAATGTAGCATAAAAAAACTAATCACAAGAAAGCTGGACTGACTATATTGATACTAAACAAAATAGATTTCAGGACAAAGAATATGACCAGAAATAAAAACAGACATTGAAAATGTCAAATCACCAAAAAGGCATAATAAGACATACCAATCTTAAATGTTTATGCAACTATTTTTTTTAAAGATTTTATGTATTTAATCATGAAAGACACAGAGAGAAAGAGAGAGAGAGAGAGAGAGAGAGAGAGAGAGAGAGAGAGAGAGAGAGGCAGAGACCCAGGCAGAGGGAGAAGCAGGTTCCATGCAGGAAGCCCAACGTGGGACTCGATCCCGGGATCCCGGGGTCATGCCCTGGGCCGAAGACGACGCTAAACCGCTGAGCCACACTGGCTGCCCCTGTTTATGCAACTATTAACAGAACTTCAAAACATATGAGGCAAAAATGGACAGAATAAAATTGAGAAATAGACAAATCTATGCACAGACTTCGAAATTTTAAGTCCTTTTTCAGTAAGTATGAGAACAATTATACTCAAATAATCAATGAGGATATAGAAGATTTAAACAATATTATTAATTGAATTAACACTACTGATATTTATGAGAAATACATGTAAGTATATTTATAAGAATTTGAACATATATATTTATAAGAAGATGCATACTATTTTCCGGAAAACATAGAAACACTTACCAAGATAAAACAGTGCTGAGTCATAAAGCAAGCCACAAATTTAAAAGCATCTTCTCACTACAGTGAAATTGAATTAGAAATCAATAACAAAAACATTTCCAAACACGTATTAGTGAAGAAACGTCTAAATGCCCCATCAAATAAACCAAAATTAATATTTAAAATATTGTAAAATAAATTGGAATATAAGCAGAACATATTAAAATTTGTGGGAAGCCACCAAAATAGTGCTCCGTGGAAAATTTATAGCTTTAAATGCTTAGGTTAGAACATAGCAATGATTTATAATCGATGCTCTAAGTTTCTACCTTAAGAAGCTAGAAAAAGAGGAGCAAATTAAATGTAAAATAAGTAGAAGGAAGGAAATAATAAAGATAAGAGTAGAAATCAATGAAGTGGTAAGGAACAAACAATAGGAAAAATCAATGAAACAAAAGACTGATTCCAGGAAAAGATCGATAAAATTGATACAGCACTAGCTAAACCGTTTAAGGGAAAAAAAAGAAAACACAAATTGCAAATGCCCGTAATTAAATACGAGAAATGTGTCCTATCCTATTGACATTAAGAGAATAACATTGCAAACAAGTTTTTATAATACTACAACTTAGATGACACAAATTCCTCAAAAGATGTAAATTACCAATACTGGCATGAGAAAAATGAAGAAATCTGAATAGACCCTGGAACCCAGTCAGGTTGACACATAAAATTAACCATCCCCCCACCATGAAAATATAAAAGCTAAGACATATAAAGTCCCTGGAAGAAATTGTAGGAGAAAAGAGATTCATGGCCTTGGAGCGATACTTATTTTTTGATGGTTCATAGAAAGTGTTATCTATAGAAGAAAAAGCTGGCAAATTGCATTTCATCAACATTGAAAACTCTTCTCATAAAAATACATGTTTTTGAAAATGAATAGATAAGCTACAGACCAGGAAAAAATAATTATAATCCTTTAACGAAAGATGTATGAGGAGTTTCGGCAACTCAAACAAAAGGCTCGAACCATTTCCAAAAAAGGAAATATGTACAAATGGTCTGTAATCATGTGAACAAGCGTTCAACGTCATTGTTTTTCAAGGAAGACTAAAACAAAAAGATTAAAAAAATAATAAAAAAATTTTAAAAAATAAAAAAATAAAAAATAAAAAAAAATAAAACGAAAAGATTGGCAAATTAAGTTTTGACAGATGTAGGCCATACACAGAGTTCGTGAACCTTGCCCAGAGAAGTTCAAAACTCCTTGGAAATTGCTCACAAACGTGCACCTACGTTGCAACTCAGGGATTTTCCTCCTAGGCATTGATTCCAAGAGAAGTAAAACACGTATGTGCACAAATTTCCAAAAGGATCCGTACCATTTCTTCGTTCACAATAGCTCGTGTCGAGAAACAACCCATGTGTCCCCCAAGAGGAGGATGGTTAAAGCGCAGTATGTCCCTATGATGGAATATCCTTCAACGATGGGAAAGAACTACAGATACACGAATGAGTTTCAAAGACGTGATGTTGAGCAAAGAAAGCCCGACGCGACGGGGCGCAGAGGACGTGCTCCGGGATTCTATTATGTGATGTCCCAGAACCGGAGCATCCACGACGGAGGAACAACAAGGAGAACAGTCGTTGCCTCTGAAGGGCGTGAGGGCAGGGATCGCTTGTGGGGAGGCGGGAGGGGGCCTCCTGGGGTGACAGGTTTCCGTAGGTACACGCGTCTGTCGAATTTATCAAACTGTGCACCCTTGTCAATTACATCTCGAGAGAAAGTCTATTTAACTTAAATAAATATGTATCACGTTGTATTTTAGTGCGTCTGAAGACAAATAGTGCCTTACTTTTAGGTGCATAATTTAAGAATTATGTAGGTTAGCCCTCACCCGTGCTGTAGGAATTCCGGGCACGCGTAAACTGTGCATGTGTGTTTTGACAAGGCCAGGCTCGTAGTGTGGGGGGTCGCAAAATGAATACTCACGGATTGATAAGGAATTTAAAAAAAAAATCATGTTTTGTGTCATGATTAATGAGACAGGAAGGATTGATGGCAGTTTTTCAAACAGCCTAACTATTAAGTCCTTCACAAATTTAGAGAAAGGAAAAATAAAGAAGGAAAACGTGGGGTCAGTTTGTCAGGCGGCACAAATCTGTTGGGGACAGGGGCCTGCCTCGCCGGTGCTGGGTTTCCCGAGTGCCACGCTGCGCCCCCCTGACGTGTGGTGTGTGTCGGGGCGACTGGAAGAGCCAGCGTCCGACTGCAAACGCCGTGTCACGGGAGCACACCTGACACTGCGGTCACCTTGGCGGCTTCCCGCCCTTGGGTGCAGCCTAAGTCGTCCGGAAAACCTGAGCTGACCTCCCGAAGGCAGACCCAGGCTTCGAGCAGGGAGAGCCAGATTGCGTGTGGCTAAGGAATACGCGGGCAATCATTTGGTGTCCCGAGGAGCGTGCCTCCGGCCCGTTCTTGGAAATCACACGGAGTCAAGGTGCGCTGGGCCCGCCGCTCGTTCCGGAGCTCCAGGCGGGTTGTGTGAAGCCGGGTGCCCGGAGCAGGGGGCGGTGGGGGGGGGCTGGAGGGCCTGGCCCCGCGCGGCTCTGGGTCCCGGGCATGGGTGCAGGCGGCTCCACAGGGCCTGCCCAGGGCCCCTGTCGCACCTGGAGGCCCGCGCCCGGGACAGGCCCCCCGGCAGGTACACCTGTCGCCCCAGAGTGCCAGGCTGGGCATGGGAGGGGGGACACAGGCCCCCAGGCCCCCAGGACCCCGTCCCCCCACTGCTTCCCAGCCACACGTCCTTCAATGCCAATAGTGAATCATCAGCCAACACGTGGAGGGGAAAGACTCTGGGTCCCCTGGGCGCTACCTGTGGCCTTGACCTGGCCCTGGGACACGGGATGATGGCTCACCTGGGGGCCTGGCCACCACGTCACCACTGATCTGTCATGGGGCCTTTGGGGCCTGGCACCTGACATCACCCACTGACCTGTCGTGGGGCCTCGGGGTCTGGCTCCTGTCGTCACCTGCTGACCTGTCCTGGGGGCCTTGGGGCCTGGCACCTGACGTCACCCGCTGACCTGTCCTGGGGGCCTTCCTCTTCAGAGCGGTGCGTGGGCTCCTGGAGGCCTTCCCTGTCCCGACGCCACCCCCTGGACACCTGCGTGGTGTGGGCAGCGAGAAGTCCCGTGGGGCTCCCGGTGACAGACCCTCAGGGGCCCGAGGTCAGGGCCTGGGTGAGCTTCCTGGCGGGCAGGGCCAGGTAAGGGGGGCACAGCTGGTCCTGGGAACCCGGAGGCCACTGCTCCCGGGAGTTGCCTGCCTCAAGTCCTCGGGGAGGGCCAGTGGGGCCTACGACCCGTCCTGGAGGTTAAATGAGACGAAGGATGCAACACCCCGACCTCCAGATCCCCCATAAATGTTGCTCCATCTCTTCCTGACGTATTTTTCGATGATCCTTCTCTCTACCTGCGACGCCTCTGGGGGGGGGTCTTCCCTAAATGTCTTTTTTTTTCCTTTTTTCCCCCTAAATGTCTTAAATGGAGCTGGAACCATTAAAGGGAAGCCTGGGAAGTAGGCCCTTTTGATTTTCTTGGGGTGTCTCTGTTCTCTTGGTCTTCCGTCTACACTGTGGCTACCGGGCCCGCCCGGACAGCTCTGCAGGTGGAGACCTTTGCTCCTCTTGCCCTGGCTTCACAGATGGCCCCTCCTGCGTCCCCGAGCCTCAGAATCCTCCTCTAAGAATAAGGGAGGTACAAATAGCCCCGAGGGGGTTTTCATCCGAGCAACGGCTGGCGACGCTGATTAGGCAGGTCTCTGGAAGGGGAGGCTTTTCAAGTCCTAGAATAGAACGAAAGGGAACAAAGTAGAAACTTCTCGTATCTTAGTAGTTTCAGGGCGACGTCAGGGGAGAGGGTGGGGTTCCGGCACCCTCCGAGGGGTCACCTTACCTGGGGGGACGCCTTGCAGATGTCCCCACGACCTCCACAGGCAGGAAAGCAGGGAACGGGAGCGCGAAGACGCGAACACTCTGCGGAACAGGGAACGCTCGCTGAGCTCCACGGGCCTGCGCCTCGGGCCCAGAACTGACCCGCGTGAAATCGTGCTTCCGCTTTCGCAGACCTCAATGTGTACCTGACCCCAATTTTTATCTTATGGGGAAAAAAAAATCACTCACCATGAACAATCATTTTTTAAAAAACGCAACAGAGGGAATCCATGCATGAACATCGCTTTTCTTCTCGCATCAAACGTCCCCCATGTTTGTAGCTGAATATTCAGAAAAGATAAGAAAAAAAAGAGAGAAAATAAAAAGCCCATTCCCCAGAGTTGACCCCCGCGTCCGCTTTGATGTGTCTCTATTCACTCCTTTTTCTGTTCACTGAGTCCCAGTGGGACCGAAATGCACGTATTTTTCTTTCGCTTGGAAAGTCTGGCGGGTGCCAGGGCTTCTGGAGCTCAGGGGTCCCGTGGAGGGGTTCCCCGCGGGTTCTGGTCCAGGGGTCCAGGGCCTCTGGGCCCAGCCCTCGGGGCCCCAGAGAAAGCTGCTGCCCACCGCGGGTCCCTGGGGAGGGCGGCAGGTGCGCGGGCTCCGTGTCCCCACCGGTGTCCTAGCGTCCGTGTCCAGCGCCCGTAACCCGCGTGGCCCCGACGGTTGCTCACCTACTTGCACTATATTATAGAAAGTTCCGTGACGAACTTTCACAGCGAAAACCTCAACACACCTTCCTTCGGGTTTCTTTGAAGTCACTTCCTCGAAATGGAAATCCTCAAAATCATTCCAAATTTTAAGGCGTTTCCTACATGTCGCCAACTACCCGATGGGGGGGGGGGGTGGGTGCAGTTTTGAAAAGTGATGTTAACTAATGAGGTTTATTCCCCTGACCTGATTTTTATTTATTTATTTATTTTTTGCTTCCAGTTTGTGGCTATATCCTTTCCCTTGGGAGAAGGCCCTCCTGTCTCCATGGAAACCTCACTGCTTTTCTCTCCCGTCCGTCCCCGTATCCCGAGCCCGGGGTTGGTGACCGGGGTCTGCGGCCGGGCCGGGCCCCTGCGGGCGTGCAGAGCTCGGTGCCCGACGCCCAGGGGACGGCGGTGAGCCGGGGAGGGACAGGCTGGGGCGTGCCCGTGGGGCTGAGCCCTTTCTCTCCTAACACCCGAGACACCTTGCACACCGATTCAAACCCAAGCAGGAAGAATGATTTGCCGCCGCTTGTGGAGAATCACCCACCGCTCTTTTCTTGTATAAAGCAGGCCGCGCCTCTGTAGGCTGCCTGGTTTCTTTCTTTTTTAATATCTTATTTATTTATCCCTGAGAGACGCAGAGAGAGGCCGAGACCCAGGCAGAGGGAGAAGCAGGCTCCATGCGGGGAGCCCGATGCGGGACTCGATCCCGGGACCCCGGGATCACACCCTGGGCCGGAGGCAGACGCTCCACCGCCGACCCCCCTGGGTTCATGCACCAAAATCTCTGGGCCCTTCTTCCCATGCTCGGGGCCCTGCTAACAGCATTACGGAATAATGCTCATATAATTTTTGGTATGATATCGATAACAATAATGCTAATATGATATTTTAGGAGTCTACCCCACATGCATTGTGTCCCCATAATGGTTCATAATGGATTTCTCATTGTTTTTTTTTAAATATTGTATTAAGTAGTATGAATCTCAATTATTGAGGAGTTTTGCCCTCCCTTACATTTCGCGTCCAAAGTTCCTCACTCGCCTCATTATTATTCTGGACCTGTAAGTTAACCGTGAATTCTTAAGGTTTGGGGGCAGCCAGGCGAAATCTATAACTTACATCACTGAACCCTATAATATTTGCTTGCTCTACCTCGGACGTATTCAGTTGTTTCTCTCCTAGGGGTTCGTAGCGAATCGGGTCCCTGTTTAACCTGCTGCACCCGCGGGTGACGCAGGACCCGGGCGCTTGCTTCCTGCAGGCGACAGCAGGGACATCTCGGAGACAGAGCTCTGCATACAAGTACCTTTGTCTTTTTTTTTTTTTTTAATCAACTCGAACTTCTTTTTGTTCAACCGCTGTTTCGAGAGATATTTTTGGACCTTTGTTGTGTGATAGGAACTGACAGGCAAGTGCTATATGGGAAAAGAATGAGTAAGACGTAATATCTGCTTTCCAGTCCGTCCCCACTGGAGAGCGGAGGCCGTCGGCGCACCGCATAGGACCAGGCCCAGGCTTGAGGTTTGAGTGGAGAAGGGCCAGGACCCTGGGAGCACAGGGAGGACGTCCCGGTCATCCCGCATTGTCTCTTCCACGAGGGGCTTTTGTGCATCTGTGGCCCTCCCAACGCCCTCCCAACCCCACCCACCCCAACACCCTCCCAACACCCTCCGAACTCCACCCACCCCAACACCCTCCCAAACCCAACACCCACCCAACCCCACCCACCCCAAAACCCTCCCAAACCCAACACCCTCCCAACCCCACTCACCCCAACACCCTCCCAACCCCACCCACCCCAACACCCTCCCAACCCCACACACCCCAACACCCTCCCAAACCCAACACCCTCCCAACCCCACCCACTCCAACACCCTCCCAAACCTACCCACCCCAACACCCTCCCAACACCCTCCCACCCCACCCCCACCCCACCTCTTTGCCTCTTTCTCACCCTGTAGCCCTAGCGGTTATCCTGGGCTCACCTGGATGCTTTGGCCAATGCTCACTTAATCTAAGTCAAGATTTACAAAACAAAGCCTGGCGTGTGTTTGTAGAGCAGGAAGCGACTCTGCGCTGGAGCCCACACGGCCTCACGTGGGGATGGAGACTCACCACGTCTGCTCAATTACGTTATCACCGACTTGAAGTTATCACAGAGATGCAGCTGCTGTCGCCAGGAATAGTAACTCATAGCTCGTGCTTTATAAGAAATGGTATTAGGGTTTTCCGAGGGACTCAACGCCTAGTAGAAGGCACAAGTCATCTCTCGCCCCGTATCTGGGAGAAGCATAGGGGTTTTTTATGTATATTATTTTTTTTTTGGCGATTTTAATTTGATTTCGGAATATTTATTGAATATTCACTATGTGCAAAGGAATAAGCCCAAATCCTTAAGTAGCTTGAAATTCATTTGGGAAAAAGCTGGGTCCGCAAGTATCTAGAGTCTGAAGCCCAGCGGCCTGTGTGTTAGGGCGGATCCAAGGTGCTTGGAGGCTGCGAGGGCAAGAAAGGATGAAGGTGGGACTGGTGAGGGGGAAGGAGAGAGGACTTGGGCGGGGGGGGGGGTGGCATTGGGCCCGAGTGTCGAGGGCGGGTGCGGGCTTTGTTTTGTTTTAGGAGATAAATGAGGAAAGGCATTTGATACCTGGAGAAGCGTGTGGATACGAGAATCATAAAAAATAAATGCCAGTTTGGGGAATTGGGAGGTAATCAGGTGTTGCTGTTGATCGGGGCTTTTTAGTCCTGGCCGCACGCTGGAATTACCTGCAGGAGCTTTAAAAACGCCGGGGCCTGAGTCTCACCCCGGAGATCCTTTGGTGTAGCTTCTGCACCGGGATTCTTGAAAGGTCCCCAGATCATTCTAAGGTGCAGCCAAGGTTGAGAACATATTTTTCTTGGGCTGAATTATCCTTGAGCTGCAGTTCTCACAAAGGAGCACAGAGAACCCGAAGGAATGCACCTGGTAAGTCTGTGAGGCGAGGTGAAGGGCGAGGGATTCTGATTTACATTTAGAAATGAAAAAAGATGAGATCGCCTGGGAGGCCCGGGAGGCCCCAGACGCACTGTGGGAGGGACAGGCTCGGGTGGAGGAGGGGCCTTGGGATCAAGGAGCCAGGGGACCCCGAGGCAGAGGGGAGGCCGGGGGAGCTCGCCTACAGGGCTGCCCCCTTCCCCTCCCTGCTTCCCTGTGGGGGGCAGTGGCCACGTCCTCCGTGTAGATGGAGGGGACCCACCCGCGCCCCAGCCTCTGTCGGGCCGGACTGGCCTCGGGCCTCGGGGAGGTGCCCACCCCCCGGACGCCCCACGTGTCAGCCCGTCACACGACGGCCCAGTTCAGGAAACAGGGGGAGCCTCCCAGTGCAGGAGTCGGGGGTAGACGTGCCCGCCAGGGAATCCTCTTCTTCTCCCTCCGAGCCAGGGGCTCTGACCCTTGGGGCCACTCCGACCCCACTCCTGCCTGCCCTGGTACCCCAGGTCACCCCCCTACCTGCCTGCCCTGGTCTCCCCAGGTCCCCCTCGGCCCCACCTCGTTCCGTTCCCCGGTCTGCACGGAGACCTTCTCCCCTTGTCCCCCAAGCACGGTGCTGGGGGGCTCTCGACCGCCCATGGAGGGAATCATCCCGCCCCTCCCGGCCGGGTCCCCCCCCAGCCGCCCTTCCTGCCGCCCTTCCAGCGTGGGACCTGGGAAGCACGCGGGGACATCCCAGCCCGGATCCTATTCCCAGGATGTGTGGCGTCCACTTAGGGGTCCAACCTTTGGAACCTCTGATCTCCACTGATGCTCCGTCTTCCCAGGCTCTAGCACATCCTCCCACTTCATCCTGGGTCAAAAGAGACAGACTCAGTGCACCTGCGTGTAGGTTTTCTCCGGCGGCGGACACGTGGGCGCTCGGGACGGGGCGGCCTCTGGGGGAACCCGAGGGGCCCCGCAGCCCGTCCCTGCACGTGGAGAGGCTTCGCCGACACGAGGGGACGCGGCACGAGCCGCGGCAGGACCAGGACGGCAGGGCCGGGGCTGCCTTCCCGTGTCCTCTCCTCTCCCCTCCGGGCCCTCGCGCTCCTTCCCTCCCCGCACAGCCTCACGTCCCTGCTCCCCGAGGCAGCCTGTCGTCCTCTCCGTCTCTTCAAAATGCGTAAGTGCCGGACAGTTGCTCTTAAACATGGGTGTGGCGGTCACTGTCCTGCTGGAAACTCCTCACGGCTCTGACTCGGAAATGGCCTTCGGATCGGGGTGCTGGTGGGCCGCGCCCCGGCCCAGCTTCCCTCCCCAGGTCCTGTCCCATTGCCTCTGCTGCGAGACACGGAGCCTCCTGGGCTTCCTCCCTGCACTTCCCCTCTAGCACCTGCTGCTTTCCCACGAGCCGCCTGCATCCCCGCCGGGAGCACCCACCGCCCCAAGGGTCCCCCAATTCCTGCAAATGGGCTCAGTGAGCTTCACTGATGTGTCGTGGCATCTCCTCCGGGGCCTTCTCTCCCGCTTGCTCCATAAACCCCGCTGACCCCCTCTGCCGCCCTGGCCCGCGCCCCGGCGCCGCGGCCGAACGCTGCGGGTGTGCGGCAGCTGTTGGCCACGTGTCCCACGGGAGCGCGGTGAGGCACGAGGGACAAAGAGCGACGCGCATCCCTCGCCTGTGCAGTGTCGGGAAGGAGGCCTGAGGAGCCCGCGCGGGGCCCTGCCCAAGAGGCAGAGCGTTGCCATCTCCGTGACTTTGACCCCTGAACTCCACCTCCTCCCCTTGCACAGCCGTCACCCTCGCACACCTGTATGCACACTCGTGCGCACGCGGGTACAGGCCGGTGAAAGATACGCAGGATGGAAATCGCTGGGATCGTTCCGAGGCGAGCGGGGGAAAAATCTGGCAGCTTCTAGCGGCAAGTTGTCTTTCGTAAGGAAGAAAAGAAAATCGTTGCCATTTGTGCACAGCCCAGGGGGACCCGCTGCACCACGGTCCCGCGACGTCACAGGACCCGCAGGGGGACTCTAAGACACGCGGTGAGATATTGGAGAAGAAACACTGTGCTGCAGCCGAGCCCGGAGGACACGGGGGGCGCAGTCACCCGGGAAGACCGGGGCCACTCGGGAAGGCCCGGGCAGCCCAGCTCTGGGCGCCACGACCGCGGACGGGCGCCCGGACATTTGGGGACGTGCGGACAAGGGCGCGAGCCACAAGAGCCCGTCTTTCGTGACACGTTTTTCAGTTGGATCCAAGGAGCAACTTGGAGGCACAAAACAGCCAACACGGGGCTTATGCTGGCGGGAGCGCTCGGTCCTTCCTGCGCAGGTCGGGTGTCTCACCCTGTCCCGCGGCTTAGGCTTCCGGGTGTCTACACCCCTGTCCTCCCGCGGCCTTAGGCTTCCGGGCTGTGTCTACACCCCTGTCCTCCGCGGCCTTAGGCTTCCGGGCTGTGTCTACACCCCTGTCCTCCCGGCCTTAGGCTTCCGGGCTGTGTCTACACCCCTGTCCTCCCGCGGCCTTAGGCTTCCGGGCTGTGTCTACACCCCTGTCCTCCGCGGCCTTAGGCTTCCGGGCTGTGTCTACCCCTGTCTCCCGGCTTAGGCTTCCGGGCTGTGTCTACACCCTGTCTCCGCGGCCTTAGGCTTCCGGGCTGTGTCTACACCCTGTCCTCCCGCGGCCTTAGGCTTCCGGGCTGTGTCTACACCCCTGTCCTCCCACGGCCTTAGGCTCCCGGGCTGTGTCTACACCCCTGTCCTCCCGCGGCCTTAGGCTTCCGGGCTGTGTCTACACCCCTGTACTTCCATGGTGGCTTGGCTCGGACCGTGGCTGTCACAGGTGACCTGGGCAGTGACCGTGACTGCCCCCAGGTGTCCCCCCCCGCTGGTGTCTGCAGGTGACCTGGCGGTGACCACGACTGCCCCTGGGTGCCCCCCCTACGGCTGCTGCAGGTGACCTGGGCGGTGACAGTGACTGCCCCCAGGTGCCCCCGCCCCCCGCAGGTGTCCGCAGTCCCTCCCTCCCCAGGCGGGCGCCCCCCACGCTCCGCACGGCCCACGCAGGCCCACTGGCCGGGGAGGTGCTGATTACGTGTTTGTTCACAGAAGGTCCCTTCTAAGTGCCCGGAGGTGCCCCGCGGCGGCTCAGGTTACGTCCATCGCCCACAGTCACAATTACTTTCCTATGCCGAGAGCTCTTAGGATCTGCTGCTTTGGCAGCTCGCAGATAGGCAGCGCGGCCTAAGCAGCGACAGCCACCCCGCTGCATACTCATCCCCAGGATGTTTTACAGCCCGAATCTGGTGCCTTCCGCCCCGGCCTCCTCCTGCTAGCGGTGCCTGGCCCGTGGTAGGAAGTCAACAAACGTCTGGTCCAAGCTCCGATCTCAGACCGTTCACCTTCTGTTTCCCTAGAGCTGCTGGCTGCGGGCCTCTCCCCTTGCAACCTCCCTGGAGCTCCAGGGCCTCGCGTCGCGCACAGGGCCCCCTGGACTCCTGCGCACGGCCGAGGCCTCCCATCCTGGTCGTCTGCGAGGCCTCCAGTAGCCTCCCGCTCCGAGAAGATACGGTTCTGCGCACACTCCTGCGTCTCCGTTGCTCTCTGCCCTCACCGGGGAGCTGTACCCAGGGAGACGGATGACCCTTCCGGGGGCAACTTGGGTGAGGTGGACAGGATGCGGTCGCCCTGGGTGGCTTGATTCAATGTATTTTAATACCACTCACGAACTATCTTTTTCCGTTTCTCAGCAAGGTCCCAACATCTTAGTAGGGGGATTTGTAATTTCATCTACTTTTTTTGGCCTAGACAGGTATAAAGAGTCTTCTTTTCCTTAATTGGGTGGATTGTCCACGTATGGATGAGCTATCAACGTGTCTTCCAGTCTTTCACCATTCTATTAGCCTTTGGTTCTTTCCTCTCTACACATTAGCATGTCGCTTAAAATGAAAATGCTAATTTACCTGAACCTTTCAGTATTTCTCCCAAAGCAGTAAACGGCTGTGTATGCCCACGCGTACCGCCCCCGCAAAGCCGAACCGCTACGGTCTAGCGTGGCTTGCACGGGGCATTTCATTGACTCTACCAGGCTCATCTCTTCTACCTGGTAATATTTCTGAAATTAGCTGCATCTTAGCATTGCAAGCATCTGCGTGCCGTTTCGTGATCTAATGGGCAGTATTTCTTCTGTTTCAGAACTACCTGAAATAGTGGTATACCCTGCGGCCAGCGGTGCCTGAGAATTGATGAAAAGTAATTTGAAGCTAATCGTAGCCTAAGCTTTTAAGTCACATTTGGTAGACATTGCGTAGCGTCCGATTCAGGCTCGTTCCATCTTCTTTCGCTGTGCTTCCCTGTACTGCATACGCCGAAACGTTTAAAAGTTTCCCGGGCTTCGATATAGCTGGATTTGGGGCTGAGAATTGGGTTTTGCCAAATGGATGAGCACAGAAACCTTGGGAGGTAAAACCAAGACCAAGGACGTCTTCTTGTTCCCTTTGATTGGGTGCTTCCTGGCAAACAGGGTCTGGAGGACAGCGCGTTCCTCTGCAGGAGGATGCCAGCGGCCTTTCCCCAGCTTCCTGCTTTCCAGAGGCAGCTGTGAAGCAGCAGCAGAAGCTTCAGTGGGTTTCCGAGTCCGGCTTCTCGGCCTCTGAATCACGGTGCTGCAGTCTGCTGTGTGACTCCACACTTGTGGTGGGATCAGAGATCGCCTGGCAGCTAAGGTCTGTGTTGTCCTGGGGGTAGGTTCTGGAGGTTCAGGCGAAAATGTATTCTTCTACCCCTCTAATAATTGTATAGACACCTAATTCCCTGAATTGGATAACTTTCTGCTTAAAATACCTGGAGTAGTTTTGGTTTCCCCTACTGGGGTGACTTGACAATTCTCTCAGAGTATTAGCTACGCTCTAAGACAAGTAAAGGTGTCAAAGAAATGTTCTTTAGATCGATTCTAGCTATTTTTTAGACCTAATACGCAGGCATCAGGGTCTGTCGTCGTGGCTGAAGTAAACAACGCAATGCAAATGATTTCCTTTAGAGAAATGACAGCACTTAGTATTTTTATGGCCTCATTATGTGACTGCAGAAGAAGCATTATTGTTGCAATAACATCCTCAATTTCTTTGCCGAAGGCAGAGGACCGTAAGCAAACAAGTAGGTGGACACATAAATAAATCATTGCTAAATTATGAGAAAAGAACCGCGCAAAATACCTTCACATTTATCTCTTCATTTGTCACTCGAAGAAATAAAGAACAACCCCCCCACCCCGCGCTTTGGAGGATATCAACATAAAGCATCAGTTTGACCTTAAATAAGTCATTTCATTTTGTCCTGACTCAGATATTTTTTCTATAAAATATGGAGAATAAGACCTGCCACTTGCCTGGATTTCAAGGATATTGTCAGGAAGAAGAATATTAGATAATGTCTTCCCATCTATATGGGAAAGGGCTTGCAAGTTTGGGCTATTAGTATGTACCCTTGGCATTATTCTTATTGCTAGGAATTCCTACAGGGCCACCAAAATTTGAAATTAAAAATATATGGGAGATTGATCTCATTAAATAGAGCACATCCCTTTTAAAATTGTAGCTTCCGTGTGCACTGTGAAAGCTCTGTCCATAGACGCAATAATGAAATACATCCCAAGGTTAAACCAGGACTTTTCGGAAAGCCATTAGGGATCAGTTCAAAGCCAAATATAATTCACTAATAAATGTTCCTCACTTCAAGTTCCCCTCTCAGAAATGATTAAAAGATACATCTTAGAAGCCAATAATTTTCAGGTTAACTGTCACTTTTTTTTCACCCTAAGATTTGTTTTTCTTTCTTTCTTTTTTTTTTTTTTTTTGTTTGTAGATCTATGATTTTTAAGCCACATACGAATGTGCTCAGTGAAAACTTTCCTTTAGGATATACCTGTAATGCTGAACAAAGGGAGAAAACCCAGCAACACGTCTTTTGCTTAAGCTGTTATCATTTCCATTAAATCTATTATAAAATCAAACTGGTACCTCCTGCCAGTATCCCCTGTGTGATTTGTCACAGGTTGAAACCGGGCTGGATGTCAAAGGAGCCGATTTAAATATAGGGAGCAAAGTCATGTAGATTTTAGCATCGGACTATTTTTCTATTTCCGAGGTGAGAACAAATGCATTTCTTTCAATCTGCAGTTATGGAAAAGACTTACATACTCGAGTTATTATATCTATTTTTAAGTAGTGAGAATAGAAATTCCAAAAAAAAAAAAATTGCATTTCGACGGCTCATGCTTGCGAGGTAGTTAAATGTGACGGTTAGATGCACAAACTC
This sequence comes from Nyctereutes procyonoides, assembly GCF_905146905.1. Lineage (NCBI taxonomy): Eukaryota > Metazoa > Chordata > Mammalia > Carnivora > Canidae > Nyctereutes > Nyctereutes procyonoides. The sequence goes on from NW_026575142.1 coordinate 72,338,386, forward strand.
TGGAAATGGCTGCACGAGCTCGGGTTCTGCTGCGCCGGTTTATGAGTTAGGTGACTTTGGACAAGTTACTTGACTTTTCTGTATTTCTTAGTTTGGAAAAGGAAAAAAAAATAATAGTGTCGACTCTTTAGGGTCTTTGTTGGCATTAAGTGAATTCTACGTTGAAGAAGAGTCTTGAAATATAACCTCCTCCGTGCAGGTGCTCACTAAGCTCTCCCCACTTCCTACCAGGTACAGTACTGTCTTACTTCCTCGTTCACAGGGCCAATCACGTCTAGCAATTTGATTTCTCACATGGTCAAGACCAAATTGTTTTCTCTTCTTCCAACTCCACAGGTTATATTAAATAACAGAAATCAAAACAGCACGAAATGGTTACAAATCACTCAGCTTAAGGCTTGCGCTTGCCCTTAGTGTTTCCACAAATAGACGCTCGAGGCTTGTTGTGCAATTAACGAACTCGAAAAGGCAGTAAGACAACTCTGGACGTCTTTAACATTATGCACGTATGGACGGGAAGGCCTCAACCACTTGACCGGGTTCCTCAGGTTTCACACAGTGGATTGCTAAATTGCCGACACGTGGATAGAGCATTTGCCCCCAGAATTGTGTCCAGGAAAAAAACAAAAACAAAAATGTGTGTCCATCTCTCAAGAGAAAAAAAGAATGGGAGGAGGGATTTCACAGTCAAATAATTTGGTCGAGGAAAATTATATATTATGTTGTTTCTTGCAAGTTCACATTATTGATCGGTACATTGAGGTCTTGAAATAAAGATACATAACTATGTTTCACCAATTTCTCCCAGATATTTGATCATAAGATTTTTGTCATCGTTACTTTCTTGAGGAAATTGATATGAGTTATTAAAATTCATGAAATAAGTCAATCGGAGAAGGACAAACGTTATATGGTCTCACTCATTTGGGGAATATAAATAATAGTGAAAGGGGATGAAGGGGAAAGGAGAAAAAATGTGTGGGAAATATCAGAAAGGGAGACAGAACATGGAAGACTCCTAACTCTGGGAAATGAACTAGGGGTGGTGGAAGGGGAGGAGGGCGGGGGGTGGGGGTGAATGGGTGATGGGCACTGAGGGGGGCACTTGATGGGATGAGCACTGGGTGTTATTCTGTATGTTGGCAAATTGAACACCAATAAAAAATAAATTTATTATTTAAAAAAATATAGTCAGCTCATCAGAATCCTTATCAAAAAAAAAAATTATGGACTATTTGCTTGTTAGACTAAGGTCCTTGCCTCATTTCCCCCTAAGGCAGCTAATTCCTGCTTTTGGGAATGAGATATTTTATTTTCTATTTCTTTTAATTGAGCAATGATTGATATTTTAAATTTCTTTCTAATTTTCTTTCCAAGTAGGTTTCAGATTATCAGGACGAAATAAACCCTAATCATAAGAAGGTGTTAGAGGAGGAAGAAACGTGGCTGGGAATGCCCACGCTTGGGAATCAAACTCTTGCAACTACTTTATCTTTACACTATCTTGTCTGTGGTTTGGGACTTGACATCTAAGTCCTTTGGGTTTTTTCTCTTATTTTTTTCTTCAATTCTCTCCCCCTCACAGGTGCTTTAGGATTAAATGAGGTAATAAATGTTAAATTCCTTTAATAGTAAAAAATCAATACAAATATTCAAAGTCAAGTTGCCATTCTTCTGGTTGGGATTGCAGTGACAGAGTGAATAAGCCTGTGTCATTTGGGAAGTGACAGTAATTGCTTTATAGGGAAGTATTTCCCAGCATGGCTACAGTACAGTGAACCATTAAAGGGATGTTCACATCATCCCAGGTGTGAATATAAAACCTCTCACTCGCCTTTCTTAAATGGAGAATATTAATATGTTGCATTGCCCTAGATGGCTTTAGGTACGTGTAATGATTTTCTAAAATTAAATGTATCATCTCCTTTTCTCTTAGTTCTCAAGGTTGAGTGATTTGCTGCTCCGTGGTTCGGTTTCATTTCTTTGGGAGTGGTGTTTCTCATATCCCTTTAGAGTTTTTTTCTTCCTCTCATTCAGAGTCTGGCCATCTCATCATGGGGACTTCAACACCTGTGATGTCGTTAAGAAAGTCCTGGATTTAGTGTCAGAGACACTGAATACAGGGCTTCTGTGTATGGCTCACCCAGGCTCGCGTACTTTGATGGAACGTAATGAAAGAGCACAATGAATTTCAAAGTACTGTAGATTTTTTAAAGCCTTTGAAATCTGGATGTTATATTCCAGATCCTACCTGCCCTACATTAACCACTTCCGGATAGAAATCAGATAGTCGGGAGTGCTCGCTAAGTCTAACGCCCACCATTTAGAGCCCAGTCTTAAAAGATAATACCTATTCCAAGAGAGTGTCCATGGTAGACAAGATATAATCTATTCACATTTTAAAAATAAGGAAAAAAATGTGAACGGACTGCCACATAGTCACACATTGGTAAGAAGAAAGAGTTCCGCTTGCCAGCCTTGTACATTTGGTGCCCGACTAGTCCAGCTATTGAGGATGTAACGACATATGAGACTTGCATTCATGTTTTGAAAAAGTACGTCATTGCCAAGCACAGAAAGAGGAGAGAGAGTTCCAGGTGTGGATAGAAGTGCAGAGGTGGAAATACCTATGCACCACTCAGACCGCGTGGAATAAGATAGTAGGTTAAAGAGTAATGGGAACTAAGTCAATGCGTGTTGTTGAGCAGGTTGTGAAGGGTCTTGAAAGCTCTCGCGTATTAATATGATGGATACTTGTCTGTGACTGTGCCTTAGGTAAAATTTAAAGTACAGGGGGCCTAGCTATTGAAATGTGGTTGACAGGTAATTTACCTGAATGTATAGAATTCTATTTTTTTTTCTTCTTAACAATGGTCTAGCAAATTCAGGATAAATTTTTCGGATATTATTGGAAATAAATACTTCTAAACATAAAAGAAAGTCAGGTGTTTTTTTTTCCTTTTTTTTGCAATTTTCTTTCTGTTTATAAACTTATGAAATCTTCATACTGAAGAAGAGTTTGGGGGCCAGCTTTGTTGTTCTTACATACTCACCCAGAATGTACACATCCACAAAATTCCTTGGGTTTCTGACAGCAGAATAGAAAATGAATAATTAAATGCAGAGGATCATAATTGGAACATATTCAAGAAGTGGAGAATCTATTTAAAACCCAACAACTCATCAGATGTAGTCTAGTCAATGGTTATATTTTTGGGTCAGCTTGAAAACCAAACAAATAATGTCTGAAATCCCATTGGTAAGATGCTATGATTTTTAAAAAATTTTTGGTTTGACAGTGACAGAAGCTCCTTTTGGATTTACCGCATGCTCCCAATAAAAGAACCGACTCCTAAGGAAATTCAAAATACGTCCACGAAAATGGAAAATTATAGGGTGCCAAGCGTGAGGCCACTGCCAGGGACAACACATGCCTACGGGGACCTTACAGCCATTTAAATTCCAACCTTGACCAATACATGGTCCAGGGCTAGGTGAAGTGGAGAGAACACCACTCCCAATTAAAAAAAAAAAAACTAAATAAATGTTTACAGTAGAAGGATTCTTCTTTCATAGGCAAACATGAATTTTAGTGTTCCTTTCCACTGAGTAAAAATTCCCAACCTGACAAATAAAAGTCCTTTGATTCATAGATTCATCCAGACATTTTCATGTTCTGTAGACGTGATATACCTGACAGATGCTCACGGGCTCAGAAAGTGGTGTTTTCCACACCCGATGCCCAGGTGCCAGGGGTGGAGAAGGAATTTCTCCCTGTGCCCCGCAGGCCTGAGAGAAAGGCGCTGCTACGTGTGTGGCGGGCTTCATACAGGCAGTTGAGGCAGAGCCCGTGTGTTTAGGAGATTTTTCCCCCTCTGGGATTTCTGTGGAATGGATGGCTGACGGTTTTGTTATTTATTTGGGGAGATGATGCTTTTTCCCCCTGAACCTCTTGAGCATCGTAGTAACAGCAAAGGAGTCACAAACGCGGGAGATGTGGTCCTGAAGGGCAGTGTTCTGAGCACCTGCCCCTCACTCTCATTGGAGGGTAGCAGGGGCAGCGGGGGCCGGATGCTGCACGGAAGGGGCTGCGGGCGGGAGCGCTGAGTTGGGGGCAGTGGGGCCTCGGGACTGGGCCCAGGTTCCTGTTCAGGGCAGCGTTCTGCCTCACCCTACTCAGTGGAACCTACTCATAGAACCTACACATGGAATCTACTCATGGAACCTACTCATGGAACCTACTCAGTGGAACCTACTCATGGAACCTACTCATGGAATCTAACCCAGTGGAACTTACTCATGGAACCTACTCATGGAACCTACTCAGTGGAACCTACTCATGGAACCTACTCATGGAACCTACTCAGTGGAACCTACTCATGGAACCTACTCAGTGGAACTCACTCATGGAACCTACTCATTGAATCTACTCAGTGGAACTTACTCATGGAACCTACTCATGGAACCTACTCAGTGGAACCTACTCATGGAACCTACTCAGTGGAACCTACTCATGGAACCTACTCATGGAATCTAACCCAGTGGAACTTACTCATGGAACCTACTCATGGAACCTACTCAGTGGAACCTACTCATGGAACCTACTCATGGAACCTACTCAGTGGAACCTACTCATGGAACCTACTCAGTGGAACCTACTCATGGAACCTACTCAGTGGAACCTACTCATGGAACCTACTCAGTGGAACTCACTCATGGAACCTACTCATTGAATCTACTCAGTGGAACTTACTCATGGAACCTACTCATGGAACCTACTCCTTCCGCCACATGAATCGAACACCTGGAAACAAGGCTCTCTTAACCTTTGCTACACTTTCCATCTCCCCGTGTGAGAGGAAAATCCCCAAACGAGTTACATCGACCCTCATTTTGAACTAGCACATCAAGAAAGGGGTGGGGGGAAACAAAGCAGAACTCTTGGTTTGAATAGGTGCACGTCATGGCAGGTCCCGGAAGGCACAAACTGGAAGTTTCCCTACAGACTCGTGCACTGTGTGGCCTCATTTACAGACCAACAACCTCCAGCCCAGAGAGGTGAGGCCACCTCTTGTCTGGTACAGAATCAGTAACCGACTTGCTTCGCTGGATTTCTGGCCCAATTATATATTTTTAGGAGGACATGATCACTCTTTTTTTTTTTTTTTAAGAGACACAGAGAGAGATGCAGAGAGAGATGCAGAGACACAGCCAGTGAGAGAAGCAGGCTCCCTATGGGGACCCCAATGCGAGACTCGATCCCGGGACCCAGGGTCATGCCCTGGGCCAAAGGCAGAGGCCCCACCTCTGAGCCCCCCGGGCACCTGGGGCCCAGGCACTTTCATTCTTGATTTCTTCGATTCCTGTAACAGCTCCGTGAGCCCGGGCTGGTGTCTGCATTCTGCAGGTGACACACGTGAGGCCCAGAGGGACTGAGTAGTCTACCCAGATGCACACGTTCTGGGAGGCCTGGGCTTGGGATCTGAACTTCTTTCTGCCTCTGAATTTTTTGCTCTTTTCACTGTACCTTAATTACTGCCTATTAGAGCATGTTGTGCGTTTCTTCATAAATGGGTCCAATTTTTGCCGGCCACCTGGTTTTCATGACTGTCCAGATTGATTTTCTTTTAAATTTATGTTTCGCAACTGTGGGCTTTTTTCCTTTCCATTTATCTCTTTTCTCAGTCATGAGGTTGGAAAAAATGAGAACTATGCAGGCTTTGTTTGGATTGAGAACATTCCAAAATATTTGGCTGAACCTCAAAACCCTGTTAAAATCATATTATTTATAACTTTCTGCCCGGTCGATTTTATTTTAGGTCGGGCCGTTTCCCACAGGAGGCTGTTCTCTCTCCTTGTTGGTAGGTTTGCGGCCTGAAGGCCTCGGTCACTCGGTGTCCTCCGAGGGCACCTCGGGCCCGCTTCCCTGACGATGGACCCCATTAGACAGGGATCCTGAGGATCCTGCAGGCCCCCGGGGCTGGGGCGGCCACGCCGTCTGTGGACCCCTGAGCCATCCCTGCAGTCCACGGCGTGGCCCTACAGCCTGCCACCCCCCCTTGAGCTGGCTCCCGGCCCCACTCCTGGGGTGCTCTTGGGGGCACCGTCTGTCCCCCAGCTCCTAGGGTGCTATCATTGGCAAGTGCCTGCCCTGCAGCCCTGCCCCCCACCCCGAGCTGGCTCCAGCCCCCATTCTTGGAGTGCTCTCGGGGCACCGTCGGACCCCCGGCTCCTGGGGCGCTCTCGTTGGCAGGTGTATGGCCCTGCAGCTCGGACACCTCCCCCCCGCAGCTGGCTCTGGCCCCCACTCCCGGGGTGCTCTCTGGGCACCATTTGACCCCCGGCTCTTAGGATGCTGTCGTCGGCAGGTGCGTGCCCTGCAGCCCTGCACCCCCCCCCCAAGCTGGCTCTGGCCTTTACTCCTGGCGTGCTCTCAGGGCGCAGTCGGTCTCTGCCGCCCAGCTCCCGGGGCGTTGCCTTCGGCAGGTACATGGCCCTGCAGCCCTGCCCCACCCCCTGAGCTGGCTCCAGCCCCCACTCCCGGGGACCTCTCGGGGCACCGTCTGACCCCCAGCTCCTGGGGTGCTGTCTTTGGCAGGTGCGTGCCTTGCAGCCCAAGTGCCTCCCCCCTCGAGCTGGCTCCCGGCCCCCACTCCCGGGGTGCTCTCGGGACACCATCGGTCTCTGCCTCCTGGCTCCCAGGGCACTGGACCCAGGATCATCACAGCGCCACCCCCATGGCCACCAGGGGGGCGGCTTGGGAGAGCCCCTGTCTGCCCCGCTGCCTCACTGGGTGACGGCAAAGCCCCGGGATCACACAGGCCAAGGATTTCTTATTTAGAGATTTGAACAAATGGCTTCTCTGAAAGGCCATTCCCTTTCTGACCGACCGGGGCCCCCCAAGCGGCAGCTGGGCCCCAAGTGACAGGACTGCGCTCCTGGGAGCAGCTCCCTGCGGGGACACGGGCAAACGTTGCACCGAGTGCTTGACCCAGAAAGGCGGCGACCTCACTGCTTGTCCTCGGCTCAGTCCTCAGAGACGCTCCCCCCGGCCCCATTCCTCCATCTCCTCCTCCCAAATACCTATTGATTTGCCCAGAACCCCAAGCTCTCGCCATAATAGGGAGACTTGCTGGACATCCTGTCAGCCGCAAAGGAAAGCCTCTGCCAGACTGAGCTTCAGAACATGTGCTGTAATAGAAATGTGAAATATCGAGGCAATTATAAATCAATGAAGACCCAGAGGGAAAGAGAATCTCATTTGGGAGAAGATGTTAAAGTTTTTTTCCCCTCCTCCTCCTTTTTTTTTTTTTTTTTTTTTTTGTAAAAAAAAAATTGAATCAGGGAACCAAATTTATGAGGTAGAAACTGTCAACAAAGTATTCCTAGCTGTTGCTGGGGCTGAGGACAAGAAAGCCGCATCATGCATGCAGTGTGAGCACGTGAAATGACACATTTTAATATGCTAGTTAGGGGGTCAGAAATATCTCCCCTCTTTCACTATGTTTTTTGGGTGTTGGCCAAAATGGTTGTTGTTTTAATTATTTTGCTCAGGCTCTTCTCTTACGTCTCCTTCCAAATCCTGTGTTTTGTCCTGACTTTGCCTCTGTGTCCCAGACATTTGTGGACTGCCAGGCTACCCTTTGAGGTCCTAAAAGCTCACACTAGTTTGCTTAACATAAGGGCCGTAACTTGTGATGGAGAACCAGATAGGGAACCGTGGTGACAGGGCTGCAGGGCCCCCACTTAGTCTGTTGCCAAGGTGGGGACTAAGTCGGGGAGCTCGCTAATGGGGGTGATGGCCTCGGGCATAAGGACTTGCACAGACATCACAGGATAGTCCGTTGAAGTGGGTGTGGCTGCAGCGAGTAAATTCATCGCTGACCGTAGCTGGATCTGCCCCTCATCGTGGTGGGGTTGTTTCGTAACTAATCTTTGCCGATCTCTTCTAGAAATTCTGGACTTGTTGGGGCCCCTGGGTGGCTCAGCGGTTGAGCGTCTGCCTTCGGCTCAGGGCGTGACCCGGGGGTCCCAGGATCCAGTCCCCCATCGGGCTCCCCGCAGGGAGCCTGCTTCTCCCTCTGCCTGTGTCTCTGCCTCTCTCTCTGTGTCTCATGAGTAAATAAATAAAATCTTAAAAAAATAAAACTTAAAAAAAAAAAGAAATTCTGAACTTGCCAAGGGCAAGTGCCGAAGTGTGAGAGCAGGAAAGACAGACATATGTAGGAGAGAAATGAACAATGGCTGGAGACTGTTGGGGCCAGAGAAAAATATGTTGTTGTTTCTTTAATATGTTGGTTTTGAGATCATTTTCCAAGAATCATCAAGACAAAATTTTCACAACCAATTGCCCAACATTATGATGAAAATGATGAGATTTGGTTATCCAAGTGATGCACAGATAGGAGCTTAGGACTGTAAACAATCATACTGGTGACAGTAGGGAGGGGACAGGACCACTGCGTCATCACCAGATGCTTTGTGCCAACATGCTTGTACTTTTTCTTCTTTTTCTATGTCAGTAAGAAACTTGTGTGTTTTAAAATAATTACTCAAGACTAAAAATGATCATGTTTCACAATTTATTTGGCTGATCTCATGTGCTTTTGAAATTTGTCTCATGTCTCCAACTCCAGCTCACTTTAGGCTTCTAGAAAGTGCAAAGGAAAGGAGAGTCCAAGTGCCGACCTACCACCAACTCCCACAGCCGCACTTGGGCCACGACACCTGCCTCTGGACATCACTTGCTTTGGGTTTATTACGTGATGGATTACTTGATGGATCCACTTTATTACTGGATGGAACCTTGGAGATTCAGCTGTCACAAGCAAGATTATTGCTTATTGAAGAGATTCCCTAAATCAGGAGTTTGGTGGTATGAAGAAGGAGTTCTGTTCTTCTTCTTTTGTCTCCAGCTTAGTTAGGATTTGTACGTATTATTTTCTCTTGTTAATATTGTAGGACACTATAAAAACTCTGCTGAGCTTTATAGCAGGGTACATTGTGGACTGTGAGGAGAGAAAGCACCCGGACTGATGTAAGAGAGATCCTCCGGGATCTAAGAAACCGAATGTTGATAAGAATCATAATGTGTGCCCTTCATTAAAACCATAGCTAATGAGCGTATTGAACATTCTTAATACTGTGTAGACTTGGTTTTATTTTATTTTTTTTTATTTTTATTTATTTATTTATGATAGTCACAGAGAGAGAGAGAGGCAGAGGGAGAAGCAGGCTCCATGCACCGGGAGCCCGACGTGGGATTCGATCCCGGGTCTCCAGGATCGCGCCCCGGGCCAAAGGCAGGCGCCAAACTGCTGCGCCACCCAGGGATCCCCTTTTTTTTTTTAATTTTTAGACTTGGTTTTAGAGACATTTGTTCTAAACGGCCCATAGGAATTATGTAGGCATCTAAGCCGGGATGTTTCTACTGCATAAAGTAGACACCTTCCTGAGTCTATGCTAACATTTGAAGTAAATAGGTCTACCCGCAGGGTGGAGGCAAATGGAACATAAGGATTGCTTTATATTTGTAATTTCAAATGGAAACATCACTTAATGAGTCCAAGCTTTGCCAAAGGCCCACTTAATGATGTTTACTTGGCTTAGGAAAATAGTGCAAGAGACCCATTTGCCTTGGAAGGCTGGGAAGGAATCAAACGGAGACGCATTTGCCCTGCCAAAGTTTTCCAGTTGTCTAGATCTGGAATTTTTAGAAGATGACACTGTATTCTCTGAAGTGACTGAGTCATGTAGGTCAAAATTCCCCATGGAGAGCATGTTTTGACACATCCTAAATTATTCAGAAAGAGGCTCAATACTTCTATTACTGAAGAGCGTGTACGGGTCCTTATGCAATCCGTGCAGAACGCAGCAGCAAGGTGCCCCCAAGAAGACGGAAATAGCATCACCCCCAGTGCATTAGTCTGATAAAATCCATATACAGCCTACTTGATTAGCATCTCTCTGGCTAAACCAAGAGACTTCTGTAAATGCAGGACTGGAAAATCTTGACAGCACCTAAAACTCCATTCAAGGAGACATTAGAGAAGCGGAACTAGCAGATGATTGTGATATCATAATCTGAATTTAAGTTTTATGGCACGTTTTTATAGAAAGAGTATTAAAAGAAGAGAGACGGTTAACCTGGAAAAATTAAAGTGTCCAGAAGTCCCGTTGGTCAGAATATGTCCACGTATTTCCCTAGAGGGAGAAGGTCTCACCAATCCTGCCGATTGGGTGGGCTATCCCGGGGCACGGGGGCCGGGGGGCTCTGGGCCCCGCAGGATGGACACGCACCAGCTCATCGCCCTGAAGCCAGTCCTGCTGATGAGTTAGTTTATTTATAGAAAATAAAAGAAGAAAAGGATTTTTGTTACATACTTTATACTTTTGATATTATATTTTTATATCTTCCAGGCTACGTACAATGAAAATGCATTGTGATTAGAATTGCAAAATAGAAAGAAATCAGCATAGTAAAAAAAATAAATAGAATATAAGTGCATGATTCTTTCCAGTCCTTTATCGTCCTAACCTTACGTTTACAGGAGCAATCTCTTTGAGTGATCAGAGAAAAAACACTTACTGGATGTCTAGTATGCACAGGTACTGGGGGAGGCATGTTATACACTATATTTCATGGAATTGTTTGACCAAAGGAAAAAAAAAAAGGCAGAACTAGTCAATTCAGTCAAAGCAGTATTTAGAAGGACTGTTTTCCTTTAATCGTGAGACTATCTTTTAAATGACCTCAAAAAGACTACTTTAGTTCCCCTTCCCTCCAAGCCCCACAAAATGGAATATCAATTAGTTATTTTGTTGTATTCTTAATTTTCTTACAATGGAAAAACTGTAAAAGGTTTGACTGGATTCTTCCCTGTACGGGACAGTGACCACCGTGTGAGCGCCTCAGGGACCCGGCGCTGAAGAGATTAAATGTTTGCAAAAGAACCCAAGTCAATGTCTTGAGAGCCTCAGGCAAGGGACAGTTTTTTCCCAATATCGAATAAAAAAGTAGCACTTTTCCTTTACCCTTCCTTTGCGTCAAATATATTAAATTAATGTGCGTTATGGGTTTTTGTGTGTGTGTGTGTGTGTGTGTGTTTAATACGTCTTTTTAAGTTTGGTCAGTGTCTTCCTTCCCTCTCTTTAGCGGACTTGATCCCTCCAGGGGTATTGTCTTTAGTTTCTTTGCAGAAAATCCCCCTACCTGGCCAGGGGCCTGGAGATCCAGCTGTGCTCTAGGGCTTTAAGGTTATATCCTTGGATCACACTGGTTCCTTTCTCCTATTCCTACTACTTCTAGTAAGACGTAGCATATAGTCCATACTGATTGCTTTCTTGGTGATTTTGTAAGTTTTATGTTTTCATTACTTTGTATCACAAAATCCTTTTAGATTAAAAAAAAACCCCACAAAATCCTTTTAGATCAAACTATAGGTATTGGGAAATGAGACCAATACTAAGATATTATTAAATTACTTTAACCAAACTAATTGTTTTAATGAATGTAGCCTTAATTTATGGCAATTAAGGAAAAAAAAAACATAGCTTCTGAATTGAAGTGCTTTTACAAAAAAATAAGACTATTTATTATGGGAGGGAAAAAGCAAGGAATAATTTCATTTCATTCTCCCTTTGAAACATAGTCACCTTTAAGTTCTTTTTTTTCTTTTCTTTTCTTTTTTTTTCTTTTTTTTTTTTAGTCATCTTTAAATTCCATTGATAAAATAGAAGTAGTGTGGTTTGTGAGTCAGAGATCTGGGTTCCAGTTCTGGCTTTGCTCCTAAGTGGTATTAAGGAGAACACTTCAACTCTCTGGTTCTTAATTTCCTCCCATTTAGTTCAAGAATTGAACTAAATGGGATTGAACTAAATGATTTATTTTTATTTTTTTATTTTTTTATATATATTTTTTTAGGATATCTAGCAGTTCTAAGACTCTCTAAGGTACCATGTTTTATAGTCAAAGTCCTTATGGTCAAAGTCCTTTTAGACATAAAATTATTCTGAAGTTACAGTTTTACATTTTAGAGGCAGCGATATGGGTCTCATATAAAAAGAAAAAACACTGGTGTGGAGCAACCTTACTACCCTGAACTCACATACCGTAGGTGTGAGTACACGCACGCTACAGAGAGCTTCAAACAGCATGGATAAAACTGTTTTGAGAAGGCACACTTGTTCGATCCTTGGTTGAAAACAATGCTGTTCGATAGAAATATAACGCGAGCCATATATATATATAGAATTTAAATTTTCTGGTAACCACATTAAAAGAAGAAAACGAAAAGTGAGATTAACTTTGCAATCATTTTACTTAACCTGATATATTCAAAATATTACTGCTTCGACGCGTAATCAACATAAAAATTTTTAGTGAGACACTTTGTATTGTCTCTTTAAAGAAATTGGCTCCTGGGAGTCCGGGGACTATTTCAACGTACAGCAGGACACTTTAGTCTGGATTAGCCACATTCCAGAGCGTCAATAGCCACATGTGGCCGGTAGCTGCCGTGTATCGGTTGGCGCAACTTTCTAGACAAATTATTTCATTCCAGTCATAGCTTTAAAAGCTATGTATTAAAAATACATGAAAAAAAAAACCCTCCACGTGTTTGTATTCAACCGAATTTCAGTGACTCTTTTGAGAGGATTGTGTTTGCCCAGGTTTTGACAACGTGGCCAGTTTCCCACCGCACAAACCGTAGGGACGTCCATCATCTCTCAGAGAATGTAGGTCGTGCAGCGAATCCCAATTATCCAGCCTCCGTGACAGGCGCTGTGATGGCTTGGCCTGGAATTTCAAAAATGGACTCAACTCGAGAGTGACATATTTCATGGTGTCCACTGCAAAACCGATGCCTTATCAGAAAACCTATTTTTCTACTGCCTCTGGAACACTGACCACTGCGAACAGATTTATACGGGTTTCATATATTCTGCAGACAGTTCTTTCTGCAAGCCCCGAAGCAGAGAAAGTGAATCCAGATTTATGCTTTATTGCAGATCTTTTGTACAATGTTGGACGGAGAGCTTGAATGGAGATGTTACACGGTAATTAGCTTTTTGAGCAAAAACATTTAGACACACTTCTTCCCTTTTTCTTTCTTTGTCCCATGTTTTTGTTTTAAAATAGAAATAGGAGACATTTTGTGAAGTTCCCAACAGAGAAGGGCTGTAACGGGCTTTGGGTCAGATCCGAAGCCTCCCTCCATCCAGGAGGTCACAGGCAATTAAACAGAGACTCCGAAATGCCCTTCAGCGGCGGGGTTGCACAAGGAAACCGGTTTTCCTCACCGACTTTCCCGACGCATCTGAGTCATACATATAACTTAGATTCCGATCTGTAGAGTTTTAAACTTTAGAGACCTTCGAACTGCCTCAGTCTTGCGTTCATAGCCCTGCGCAACACTCGCCATCAAATGCAAATGTCAAGCATCCAGGGAGTGAAGACTTCGGGCTTCTCACCCGTGAATCCTGATCCAGGGCTAATTTGAAGACCCCGACTTCCTCAAGTGCTTAATCTCCGCGGAGGTCACGGAGTTTCGAGATGCTCAAACACCAAGAGTCAGGCAGACAGGGACTCCCAGAGTTGCCAGGGGCACGCGGGTTTCTCCTGGGCCAGCGATTCCTGCCCTGGACCAGCTGCGCCGAAGTCATCTGCGGCACTAATTGTAAATATGGGTTTCTGGCTTTTCCCCTTATCCTCACCTCAGGATTCCTCGGAGTAGGTCTCGGGATTATCATATTTCTCAAAGCCCTCGGCGATCCTCAGTCCCGTCAGGTTGGAGAACCCCATCTTGCGTCCTGCAACTGAGAACATAGGAAATGAAGGAATTTCAAGTATTTGCCTTGTAGTCTCGCTAGCAGATCCTAGGGCCTAGGATCCGGGGCCCGTCTGTGTTTTCCTCTAAGTGACCCGGTTTCCCCGAGTTATAGTCCACACCATCTACTGAACTAATAAAAGGAATTCATTTTCAACAGTGAGGATTTTCAAGAATGGATTCCTTTGAATTAAACAGATTCCCCTTACTCCATGGCTTCATCGAGCTTGTAGCAGCAAACCAGGCAGTAGCGTCCTTCAGAGACACGTACGAGCCAGCTCGCCCAAGCCCTTCTCTCGTCTTTAAGGTATATGAGGTTTAAGATCATGTGAGAAGATGCTCATATATTTTTCGGTGGCAGCTGGAATCATTTAGGTAGGTTTATGTAAATTTTATGTAAATTCAACACATTTTATGCCCCCCCAAACTTACGGTGATCGTAACTATTTTATTCAGCAAAAGTTGGCCTCCAGCAAGATCCTACCGAGGACTGATGATCTATGTGGCCTCCTCCTGCCTGGCTTTTTGCGACATTTATCATCATCCTACTTGGATACTCAAAAGACTTGCAAACTGTGAATTTAAGGCTGAAATAAGACCCCGATTTTCCCCCCAACCCAGGCTGAACTACCTACAGAAAGCATTTAGAGGCTCAATCCTTGAGGCCGCCTTTCTAGGTCCCCCTACAACTCATCTTGATTGATTTATGCCACGAAGTACCAGTTGTTTAGATTACAATTTCACTGAGTAGAAAGACACACCCTAATATGTATGGGAAGTATTACTAAATTGTATTAGATTTAAGAGTGACTGTTAGCCAGCAGCTAAATGCAGAGAGAATAGGTTCCTGACAATGCAGCTCTAGAGGAAATTTTAAGGGGTGATGATTTCATTAATTTTCAGAGCTCTGCAGCCAGCTGGCAGAGGTTTCTCTATACCATTGTGGCTTACTGCCTTTGAAATTGCTTTCTTTTCTTAAATTAACCTGTGTTAAAATGTTACAATAGCAATAATAGTGAAATGAAATTAGCCTCTTTATATAATCTTAAAGCATCTTAACTAACTTAAATAACAGTACCCTGAGTTTATAATGCTACAATGTGCCCTATAAAAGGGGATTGGTATTAGGAACATTTATAGGTCCTCATATTAGTTTTATCAACAGATAAATAACATTTAGAAAATGGAATCATATAGACATAAAGTACAAAGGAACTTCTAGCCTTGAGAAGGAATTCTCCATTTAAGTCTTATTGGTGTATGGGATCCTGTACTGCATCCGATGCCTAGTTGTCTCACTTTGGGTAGAACGAGCACCAAGCCTCGAGCCAGAGGGTCGTAGTTCGGGTGATGGTTCTATCACATTACTTATGTGACCTTAGGCCAATAACAGAACTTCTCTGGGCCTTAGTTTCCTTATCTGCAAATGGGGAGATTAACATTAATGCTGCCTTCTTCACGTGGTGTTACAAAAATAAAATAATAAATGTGAGTGACTAGAGAAAAAACTTTATTCCCCGGAGTCCCAAGGAGTTTATCTCATGTAGAGAAAGGAAAAAGAAATCAGAATAAGTGCTTATAGTGTAGAAACTATACTTTCTACAGTGCCTACGGGGGAAGCACCTGGATCAGGACCATTGCAGGAGAGAAGGAGAGCGCAGAATGACGGGGAAGGGAGAACAGGTGACACGGAGTGTCAGGACATCAGGAGCACAGCATTCCTGGGAAAGAGAGGTTAGAAATTCTCATGTGAAAGGGATGGGTGGACGGAGGGATGGATGGATGGACGGAGGGATGGATGGAGGGATGGATGGAGAGATGGATGGGTGGACGGAGGGATGGATGGGTGGAGGGAGGGATAGATGGATGGACAGAGGGATGATGGATGGACAGAGGGATGGATGGATGGATGGATGGAGGGATGATGGAGGGTTGGATGGATGGATGGATGGATAGATGGATGGAGGGATGATGGAGGGATAGATGGATGGATGGATGGATAGATGAAGGGATGGATGGGTGGACAGAGGGATGGATGGATGGACAGAGGGATGGATGGGTGGACGGAGGGATGGATGGATGGATGGATGGAGGGATGGATGGGTGGATGGAGGGGTGGATGGACAGATAAACAGACTGATGGGCTAACTAGGTAAGCCCCTGCACCACCTTTTTAAGGAAGCCATCAGTCAAGCTCTACTTTTGGGTAATTGCCCACAATGAGGCATCAGGGTGGTCTAGAATTCTTTCAGTTTAACGTATGAATCTTGTCAGTATTAAACTTTTGTACAAATGCCAATCTTAAATATGGCTGCCAGTAAGTGAGCTACCCACTTCAGGAGGAGCCCCAATCCACTCCTGGAAAGTTTGTCCTTGAAATCTTTTGATTCTGATGCTGCTACCTTGGATCCTGACTCTATGTTCAGAGCCACAGAATACTTTTCTTCCCTTTGACGCATGGCAGCACCACTCCGAACAATCTTGATGCTACATCAGGGTGGAGAGCTGTCGTTGTATGTCAGCCCGCGATTAGCAGTGTTGAAAGCCTCCAAGAAACATTACAAATACGTTAATCTGGGAGTTAATTTCTATTTTATCTTTCTGATACTCAACAAATCCATAAGCCTCATGTTAGTTCATTTTCTGGAGCGGATTGCACAATTCAAAATTTACAAGATGTCAGCATTTCACCCTAGGAGCAAACAGGCCAACAAAAGGTCTGTTTCATGTAGCGTTTTCACAAAGTAGAGCGCCAAGTGATTTTGTGACATGATGGCTTTCTATAGGACTGCATTTTCATGGAAAAATGGAATCATTATCAAAAACCTATCTTCTACATTTTCAGTGGTGTGAAGGATGATTCTTTTACCCCAGACATTTATCATTCATTCATTCAATGTTCATCCACTTCTTTATTTATACATGATTCATTCGTCAAACGCTTACATAGTTAGTCCTATGTCTTAGGCATTTTGCTGGTGCTGGAGATAGAGTAGATGAGATATGGTTGTGGCCTAAGAGAGTCTGGTCATCCCGTGTTTAAAGTAAGAGGTATCAGGAATGAGGATGAGAAAAGGAGTTTTCAACAATGAGTAACCCTAGGAGAAAGGAGGAAAAGTGGAATTGAGGTGGAAATACCAGGGGAATATGAAAGTGTCCCTACGGAGGTGTGACCCACTAAAGTTATTAGCCTGCATCCTTGGGAGAATTATATTGCTCCAACTTCTTTATCAAAGTGGAAACTGATTCTGGAGGTGTATAGGGCAAGGCAGGGTCTCCTCGGGACTAGATCTTTCCAGTGTTTTTGTGTAATTCCAGATCACCTCATCTTTCTAGTGGAAGACATTACCCAACTCGGGACAACCTATTCCCCATAGGATTTTGTTTTATCGTATTTTGATGTCATATAGAGTAGTTTACTTTTTATTTTCTCTTGTAGACATGTCATCTCATAGAATAATAACTTATCGTTTTAACTGCTCACTCGTTGGGTCTAGTTCTCTCCATATGAAAGACAAAAATTTAACCTCTATTCTCATATAACACTTTCTGGAAAGCATTTTTAATTTTCCAGCCTACTTGTTTGCTAATCAGTATCCCAGGAGTTTAAGTGCTCTAAATGATACCCTCCTAATTTCTAAAAACTAAGATGGCTTGCAGAATTTTCTTATTTAGGTCTCACAAAAAAAAATCCAGCAAAGACGCTGGTAAAAATGACATATCATTTCATGTCTAAATTTAGTGACAGACATTTAGCCAAGTTTATTTTTCACCAGATACTGAAGTTCACAGATTTTTTCTAAAAAGAGTGGTAAGGTCTAAATTACCATGCAACCAAGAGCTTAAAGGAAAAGATGAAATAAAATGACCTTTTACTCTAACCCCTATCATATCCATTTGAGCATCAAATTGGGCAAATCCTTTTTACAAAGTCCCCACTTTTTTTTTCTCCTTTTAGAGAAAGTATTGGCCACAGAGTATCTATCTAGTAAATTACTAGACCAAAGAGAATTCCGGCCTTTTGATTCTTGGCCTAATTTTCTCTCCATGTTGCCAGTATGGACATAGGGGTCCCCGGAACACGTTGAAGCAGAGCTTAACAAAGATTTAGAAAGACAAAAAAATAAGGAAACAAAAAAAAGAAAATAAAAAGCAATGCAGTAATCTCCTCTTTAATGAGCTCTGGATATAAATAAGGGTGTGGTTAAAAGTGAGTCACATGCCAGTGCCTACCCCTTTTGTGGCAAAGACAATGATGCTATGGAAGTAACACCAGGAGAGAGGCGTTTATGTAACTATTAGCCTCTGAGACAATAGACAGGCAGCAGTGAATTGTTCTGGAACATGCTCAAAGAGGAGGAGTCACTTTGTCCTCTTTAAAAATGTAATTTCTTTTTTTTTTTTCTGTATCATTTGGAGGAAGCTCCATTTTTTCTTTTCTTAAGCAAAATAAGTGTTTTGCACTAGTAGGTAGTGAGTGAATTCTTCTTGCCAGCAGGAAGAAAAGCAATTTTTGAATGCCAAATATAGCTCCTTTGTGTGAAAATATCACATAGCCAGAGACATTTTAGAGAAGAAAGAAAAGATGCATGTTCTGAATTAATATTTTTTAAATGTACAGGGAGAGGAATGTTAGCAATGGAACAGAAGACATGGACATAAATAGACTGAGAAGAAACAAATCATCTTATCCGCAGTCACGCAGCCCCGAAGTCTGGGTGTTTATCCTGGCTGCAATGCTCTTGGCGTTTTCTGTGATCTCGGAAGGATAATTTATCCTCCCAGGCCACGTCTATAGGAGATGGTGTTTCTAACCATCCTGTTTAGTTCAAGACATTTCTTTTCCTTGCCTTCTTCCCGTGTCTGTGCGAGCTTGCCAACTAGGCAAAGCATGAGCTACCCTGGACACAGAAGGTGGCCCTCGTGCCGGGGACAGAAGCAGAATGATCTCCTAGGTGGCCGTCCTTGAGTCTTTAAGTCGCGCTGGCACCTTTGCGACCCACACACCCCGAGGAGGCTCTTCATTCATTATTTACGTGTAGTAACCATCAGTCAGTTGCAAAGAGTTCGAATAGGGCTAGTGGGCGTCCGTGACTTCCATCCACCCGTGTCTTTTCCCGCTTCACTTGGCAGTGACATATGCTTTTCCTTTGACAAACCGACCACGCAGTGCGGTGTGATCCTGGTGACACTGCGGACCCGCTATCCTGCCTTTCTTCCAACTAGTGAGTGGACGTGTGACCCAAACTGGAACAGGAAGATACTGCCCAGGAATTTGAGTCTTACATAGAATAACGCAAAAATGGGACGTGGTCACCGAGTCAGGTTGCTAGTGGCACCTTGAAGAGAGTCCTCATGGATCCATTAGTCCATGGACCATGTGACCTGTCCTGATTTCTTCTTGCCTAGGCTTGGCTGATCAGTTCCTTTGATTCCATTAGTTACCTCTTATCACTGCAATGAATTTGACTTCTAAGTTGGCCAGGATGGTTGCAACCAAAAGTTCTGACTTCAACAAGAAGTTGTTGCCTCCTTGATGTGACTCTAGGTAACTCTAGGTGAAAAGCTTGTGGGGAAATAGTGTTCCTCCCTTCAGAAACTCATGCATTGGCTGTGTCTGCCCATTACATTGGTCTCAGTTTTATGCATTCATTCATTCAACTATATTGTCTCCCATCCATTCCTTTGTTGACTATCTACCATTTTCTAGGCACTGAGGGTGTTCCCTTAGATATCTGCATGGCCTACTTCCTCGTCTCTAACTTTCTACATGAATGTCACCTTCTCGATGAGATCTATGACCTCCTCTCCTAGTCTACAGTCCCAATCCCCTTATCCAGATTTTTCATAGCATTTTTCATCTTTCCAGGAACCATATAATTTACTTATTTATTATCATGTATGGTTATTATGTTTTGCTTATTGCCCATCTTCCTAAAATAGAGAACAAGCTCCAAGAAAACTGGAATATTTTTTGCTTTGTTCATTCCGGTATTCCCACCATTTGTGTCTTTTGCTTTCCAGCTCTACAGATGGCAGGGAAATATACTTGAGGAGTTGTGCTTGAGGGATTATACTTGAGGAACCTCATCCATACTTGGACCTGATTTAGATGATGAGATTCTGGGTTTTGAGTCGATATTGTGAAGTTTGAGAATTTTGAGGTCCTCGGGGGCAGTAAGTATATTTTGCATTGAGGGCCAGAGGATGGACTATTGAGAGTCTCTCAAGTGCCCCCCCCCCCCCACACACACACCATGATCCGTGCCTCCTAGAACCCACACGCTAGTGTAATGTCTCCCTGCTGAGTATTGTTTGGGCTCATTGGCTCACTTCTAACAAGCAGAACACAGCAGAAGTGAAAGGATGTCAATTCTGAGATGAAGTTGTAAAAAGTTGTGGTTTCCATCTGGGAGGCTCTCTCGCTGCCCTTTGAATGGCTCACTGTGGGACAAGCCAGCTGCCATGTCATGAGGCAGCCTGCGGCAAGTTCCGTGGGGGTGAACTGGAAAGTGGACCTTCTGAGACGTGCCAACTGCCACGTGAATAAGCTTGGAAGCAGGTCCTCCCCCGTCAATCCTTGGGATGACGGCAGCCCCAGCCAAAACCTCGATTATAGCTCATAAGAGAATCTGAGCTAAAACTACCAGAAAGCTGCTCTTGGATTCCAGATCTACAAAAACTGTTGGATAACAAATGCTTTATCATTTTCAGCCTCTAAGTGTCGGGGTAATTTGTTATGCAGAAATGGGTAGAAAATACACTTCTATTCTAGAGGATAGCCTACACTCCCACGTTCTAATCACTGTTACGTAACGGTTTGTGAAGGAGCAATGCCAGTCTGCTTATAGGATGATCCTGTCAGCGAATCCCTAGTCATCTCCATTTGAAGAATGCCAGCCTCACGTGTTGCCTCCTGTCTCTTCACTGTCTTACTTGATCTTTTGATTCATTAATTCCTTTTATTATAAAATGATAGCTAACAAGGTCATGGGGGTATGGTGTTCCCTGGTGTCCTTCGACTCCTCTCGGGTTAGAATGCTCAAAGGTAAGGTGGGCTGGATCAATGCATGACAATAGCTACCTCGATGGCACGCTTTCTCCGCACCAGGAACTGTGCAAATTGCTTTTTATGTAATCATTTTATATCTCATATCAAAACACTGGCATCATTATTGTCCTGTAAAGAGACTCCAAGACACTTAAAGTGACTTTCAAGAGACTTGCCCAGTGTCACACACCAGAGGTGCATCTGAAATTTGAGCTCAGGGCAGTCTCTGCAAGGCCTGAGCCCTCCATAACCCCGGGCAAAGAAGATCTGCTGTACCCCTTATGAACAAGGTAATGAACTGTAGAGAGTGGATTCTCTTCATGGCCAAATGGAAGAGGACGAGGGCAAACCCTTTCCCTGGTTGTAGTCTTCGTGGATGTGACCTGAGAGGGGCTTGGGATCCAAAGAGCCTCCTTTGCCAGAGCTGAGTTCATGATGTTCTTGAGGAGAGGGGTGAATGGCCAAGACGAAATAAACTTTGTCATCGGGTTACAGCCTCCGCCCCTAGCAAATTTAGCTGATCTGAAATGTCATTTAGGACGGGGGAGATGCTTGGACTGGCCGGTCATACTGTTTTTTAGGATCAGGAGTGCACGGACCTGAGGGAGCCGCCTCAGGGTTTGCAGAGACGTTTGCTTGAATAGAACAAGAGCTCCCTGCCTCTGCCTGCCGCCAACCCTACCACCTCCCTGTTTCTCACGAAGGGAGAAGGGAGCCTGCCTGTATGCTGAACTGTGCTGTGCCCACACATTTATTAGATGCCTTAAGTTATACACCAGGGTCGTTCTGACAAATGCCGTTGACTCATTTGTTCGTTATTTTTAAAAGGCAGTTGAAATATAAAATATAACGGATCCCTTAATATTGAAAAGTGAGTGTCTTTGTTCTATTTGGGAAAAAAAAATCTTTTTTTTTTAAGGGTTTGGCAATTTTTAAAAATGGGATTTTAGGCTAAGGTTCTTAACTAAATATTTACTTTTATTTGCTTTTTCCTCTCACTGATTTTCCCACAGACTTCATTTTTTCAAAATCAAATCCCTTCCCTCTCTCACTTTAAAGTTTCATCATAATTTTAAAACATCACTGTTGGAAAATGCAGTCTATTTTTTTCGTTTTCTTTTCTTTTTTTTTTTTTTTTTTTTTTTTTTTGGATGACTTTCTCATGCTCGGAGACTATGCATTCAGTCACAGGGTGATGGTCAGGCCAAAGTTTATCTTATCACAGCAGAGTTTTTAGGTCATTTCCAGTTTTGTTATTTTTTCTTTTCAAACTTTCACTTGAAAAGAAAATTAATTGGGAAACATCAGCACAGCTTTTTTCCTTCCTCTTTCGGCTACTCAACTGCCAACTGCCAATTCTTTCTGAATTCTTTATCTGATGTGCACAAGAGACGAGGAAATTGTGGCTGTTCCTGGAGCTGGCAATACTTAAATGGAATTCTAGAGAGTGACTCAAACCAACATGTATTTTGTAGAGTCTTTTGATTATACACAGCTTTCTCTGAGACATAAAAACCTCTTGAAGGATTAGCTTTTAGAGAGAATTACCATTTTGGAAGATTTGTGTCACATTTCAATGATAAAATTATTCAGAAAAAAAAATGCTCTCTGTAAATAATCTCTAAGTTCTCGCAAACATCTGAGCTCTTGGGGGCCAGAATCAGGGCACAATTTGCATAGATTAAATACACACACGTATGCACACGCTCACGTTCACTAATCCAAGGGTCTCGTGGTTGTGCTATGATACTCTCTGGAAACTTTCATCAGAATAACTGTACCAACTCTTCAAAAGAGCCTGGGATGCAGACCGTGAAAACACTGTTGTGGAAACCTTATTTTAACCACTGATGTATTTCAGCTCTATAAATGCTGCAGTTGAATTAACTTGGTTAAAATCCAAGTATGTTATATGCATCTTTTCCTCAATAGCCTAGTGTGAAATGGAAAGCTTATCTTTTTTTTATTTAATGCCTCAAGGGACTTAAATCATATATCATAAACACTCTGTAATAAGTCTTCTGTTAGTTTTAAATCTCATCTCCAAAATGAGATTTTGAACATTGCTATTACATGAGTTAGCCACATCAAATTCCCTGAGATTAATTATTTTCACCAGGACGCTGGATGTGCTGGTGGGATATTTTGTCGCATTACGCTCTGTCTTATGAGACTTTCAAGACATCATGAAGTATTCATGCTGGAAAGTAACTTCAAATTTGGTGCAGTTGGTTGATTTCTCATCAGAAATAACCCGGAGACGTCGGGTAATTTTGCACTTTTAGCTGATGACCGACCGCTGTAACCAAGGGACAAAGTGTGGCTCAAGCGCATTTTCTCTGTGAAGATGGGGCCCGTGTCAGGTGCAGATCCGACTCACTTTCCAAATCAGCCCAATAGTTGTCTTGGCTTTCAGGCTCCAGTCAAACGTTTCATGGAAGAAAGGTAGCAGAGCGAAGCTGTGCCCTTCCTCCTGATCTAAGCCTTCCTTAGGCCAGGCTCCCACACTCCAACTGTCCCGTCCCAAGGTAAATCGCAGTGAGAAGTTTTGGAGAAGTTAGCTCTGAGGATGCGATGCGGTATGGCAGGAGCGGTTCAGAGAAGGTGCTTGCGTGCATGCGAGCGGGGGTTTCCATGGCTGGGACGAGGGTGGGCGAGATGGAGAGGTAGGAAAGGGGTGGGGGGAGGCGAAAGAGAGCTGTGACGTTCCTGGAAACCATTTGCTCCCATGTCATCCCGGTAAAAGGCATCTCCCTTAAATCAAGCAGGCATAATGAATGGTGTGATAGCCGGAAGCCTGCCCGGTTATAAATACGTGGCCTTTCATCCTAGGGATGGCCCATTACCACCCACTAACGCGGTCTGTCACCGTGCTGCTCCGGGGCCATTCATTTTTCATGACCCCCTTGGCGACGTGACTGGGATTTCCTGAAACCACACTCCCGTCCCTGCCTAGTGAGTGCTCCACATTAATACCCCCTGATTCCTTTCTTCCAAAGGTTGTCGTGTCTTGGGGTGTGTGCGTGTGCGTGTGTGTGCGTGTGTGTTTCCAAAGACAAACAAACAAATCAATGGAGCAAAAACTTGGCTTTGCTGTCAACGCAGCTTATTCACAGGGCAAAGCTTGGCTAAGATGCAATCTTACAATACCCAGAGTGCTCAGAGTTTCCAGTTTCAGGCATAGGAAGTAAGATATTTTTAAAAGCAGTTAAAGATCATCCCTACGTTCTGAAGGCTCCGGTTTCCCACCCTGAAAAGCACACTTGGGCATAGCAGTTGAGCAAAGCGGGGCCTTCTGATTTGCTGGCCGCTTCAAACAACAGTTGTCCCTTTGATAGTATTGACACCTATCTGCGTTCACAATCTAGTGCTTCTCCTGCGCTTTGTAACCTATCCCACCTGGGTTTTAGGGCCCCTGTCATAAGGAAACCTGGAAGAGTGAAGAAAGGCCTGATTGATCACAAGGTCCTATCAAATGTCAAAGCTGGCCCTGGCTGACCTCCCATCTATTCAGAGCTGCTTTGATTTAATCTCCAAACTGGCTGCTTCTCCAGGCTGTGAGTTCTATCTGCAACCCATGTGTCAGCATTGAGATATGACCTGCTTCACGCTCCATTCATCTCATTTGAAGGACGGAAATTAAACTGGAGGGTCGAAGAGGGGAACTGCTCAAAATACACACACATTAACTGAAGGCTTTTGTGTGGGTGCATTATAGGAGTTTGAACAACCATTAAAAATTATATTAAAATGAAATTGATCTTGACTCCGCCGAAATGGTTTAGAACTTTGCTCACCTCAACCACCGGCTTCATCTATCCTTTCTCCTAGTACTCATGAACCTGGTCTCATTAAGGTTCGAAGTAAAGGGGAGAAAAACTTACAATTTTTCAGTTTGTATTAAAAGGTGTCCTTTAGAAAATGAACTTCTTACTTGAAATTTGCACAGTAAATATTTGGAAAAAAAAAAAAAGGAGATCCAAGGAGCCGATAACCAGACTAATAGAAAGGTTCACTGTCGTGTTTAGCATTATTGATTCACTTAAGCTTCACCTTTCAAGATTAAAAAAATATATATTCATTTAAAACTCCAACTTTGGGAATAGTCCTATCAACTGTCCAGGCCTATTGCTGTCGTATAAATCTATATGTCCCTGGTTCCATTTTTTCTTTCTCAACTCCCTTCCTCTTTTTATTGTCCCCTTTATACTATTAAGCAGGGCTGGTAACTAGCAAAAGCTTGATTCCTTATAGATTTGTGTGTTATAAACTCAAAAGTCAACTCTATTTCATTTACTAGAGGGGTCCCAAAACTATGAGAATAGGATAGTTATATTCTGTGTTCGGAGAGTGAGCTACATTTATTTCTGCATGCATTCATTTGCTCACACAGTCATGCATTTATTATTTGAACTCTGTATTGTAACCATATGCAGGTAGGGAAAAATGCTTTTTAATTTTATTTAAACAGTATATTGCACATTTCCTGTTATAATAATAGTACATATCCACTATCAATAAGCAGCCAACAAAGATAGGAGAGGAGAGGAAATAAGACAGAAACAGTTTGTATCCGAACACTTTTTATTTTCTTTATTTTCCTTTGTGGAATCACACTGTTTCTGCTTGGGAGAAGACTACATTTTCAGTTTCGTTTCAGTCACCCCAAATTTTATATCTACATAATATCATTTTGTATGGAAGTGATTATTTTATTTTGTTGATATTTTACTTAACGCCATTTAAATTGTTGAAGTTTGTCACCATTGTAAATATTATTATGTAAAAAATACTTTTATGCTTCCATGGTTTTCTCCAAAATTCTCTAATTTGGGAATGGGATATGCCCTATTTATTTACTTATTTAGATTTTATTTATTTATTTGAGAGAGATAGAGATAGCAAGAGAGCATGAGCGGGGAGCAGAGGGAGAGGAAGACACCCCGTTGAGCAGGGAGCTCAGTGGGGGTCAATCCCAGGACCCTGGGATCCTGACCTGAGCAGAAGGCAGCTGCTTAACCAACTGAGCCACCCAGGTGCTCCTAGGGATGTGCCCAATTTAATATTTGCCATCCAGAGTATTATCCTTTCTTTTAGGGTTCTTCATTCGAATACCCAATCAGAAATCACTTGTCTTCTTAAATGACCATACGTGTTTTCCTTAGTACATATTGCTTATTCGTCGTATATTTGATACATGTGCAAGAGAATGGGTAATGCAGTGGATATCTGTGTTATTGCTACACAAGCCATTTCATAGGACTCCTGGAAAAGATTTGAAACTCTGGTTACATGGAAGAGAAGGTTCTGAGCATCTGAGGCATTCAGAGAATGCCAGTTAAGCATCTAGTCTTGCAAGCAGAAGAACACAATAGGACTGTATCTCTCTTGTACTGCTTCTCAGGAAAATCTCCCTTCCTGCATGTCCTTATGTAAATATCCTATTACTCAAGGCAGACTGTGTGAAAGCATGCATTTTGCAAGTTAATTCATTCTTTACAGCACCCGGTGGGAAGTGGATTCATAGTTTTCATGTAGTACTTTGCAATAGAACTTTTGCAGTGATGGAAATAGTCTGTATTTGCTCTGTTCGATATGGTGGCCACTGGTTACCTCTGGCTACTGAACACATGAAATGTAGTTACTAAACTGAGGAACTGGATAATTTTTTATAATCTGAATTGTGGCCGGTGGCTCTCTTATCGCACAATACAACGCTAGTGGTTTTTTTTTACCATTATTTGAACTATCGTAATAGTTTACTAAACATTGTAGATGTTTACCCAGTTATTCAAGTTCATTTCACTGAAGAATAGATATTAGATGATAAAGAATTTATAATCTCGGGATACAAGAAGGAGAAAGATAAAAACTACTTGTGCGTTGAGAGCCATTTTTCATGTTTTCTTTCAGAGAAGAGGATTGAAAGTGTCAATAAGTAAAGGTGATGGTAGTGTCTTCAAGGAACCCATGGGTAGGATGGATTGGCAAAGACTAAGATGACCCGTGTTTTTAAATCTGGCTTTGAAGCTGACTACCAATTGGTAAGTCACCTTTGGCGGTCCGTTGACTGATATGCACAGTAAGGAGGTTGGAACGAATCATTTTCTTTGTTCTCACTGTGGATACACTGTATGAATCTCTTCTGTTTTGTATTTAGAATCAAATACTACATTTTCCTTCACAATACTTCCATAATGTGTGTAAGGCCCCACTACCAGCTGCTTGTTAGTGCTCACTAAGTATTCGTTGAGTGAATGGCCACACTCAGTGGTCTACTTGAATCAATAGCTGCTTTCGCTGCCCGTTCTTGTAGTTTGCTATTTCCACACTCAGACTTGGGCAAGGTTTTTTAAAAAACACGGATGGTTTTGATGTAGGAGACGTCTTTTGCTACAGAGCGGCAGAGGATCGTTGGCATAGCCCTCTCTCTTGAGTTGCTGAAGGGTTCTACTTCCAGAGATGGCCAAGGAGGTGTGAGCTTCCTAAAGGAAGCCTTTCAGGATGCTCCTAAAGGCCTGGACAAAGCGCACCGAGATGATCATGGGAAGGCAGGAGAAGGGCCAGAAAATAACTAAGCCTTAACTTCCTGACGCTTACCATATCTGGCTCTTCTGAAAAGGAGTTTCCATACGTCAGCAATTTTGAGTAATTTGCTCACTCAAGTCCAGAATCATTAAACTCTCCTTCTTTCATATTTTGACACATTATATATTTTGCTTGTTAGATACTTAATATTATCCTCTTTGGGATATAGTTAGCTTTCATGTGACGATGTATTTTAATTCAATGAAACTATTAAGTTCACTAAGGACAAAGGACAAATCTTACTCCTGGCACACAGTTCTTTGTATCTCACAAATCCCAGCCCCGTGTAATCTATCCTTCCCCACCCATGATCAAACATATAGGGAAAAACTATCTAAACAGGAAAGCATTGTACAGATATGACTGGTTGTTATTATGGTAGAAATCGATGTTGTAGGCAATTTAATAATTACTCTTATTTCTGTTACATACTCTCCTCCAGGAACTTAGCTGCTGGTTCACATTTTTCTGAGCTCACCTCACTATGTAGATGCCTTGAAATCTTCCCAGAATTTCCAGAATTTCAATCCTACAAGAATGTCTAAGGAAAATTCATTATACTCTTCCCTGAGAAGAGATAATATTAAAAATTAATGACCATTTCAGTCCTCTGGGATGTAATATAATTCAAGGGAGGGGAGGGGAGGAGGCCTGTCACTATCCTTTTCAAGGGCAATTCACAACAACAATTTGAGTGATAAATCGCTGAAGCTTGTTCTCCCCATTGTAGAATGTGAGTGTTGACAATGGTTCCTGTTAAAAGTAGCAATATCTCATTTGAAATTAGTGCATCTGATTGATAAAAAAAAAAAAGGTCAGTGTGTAGTAAGAATTATATAGATGGTCACACCGTTTACTACCATGAATTCACAACTGAAGCCGTATCTTAAAGAAATACCTCAATAGAAATAAAAGTCTAAGGGAATGAATACCTTACTTATGCCTTATCAAGGAAAAAAAAAAGAAGTGAGAACCAATTTAGATACCCATTACTAGGGAATGCTTAAAGACTTTAAAGTAGTAAGCAAGAAAACATTATAGAAAGATGTTAATTTTTAGCATTTTAGAGCCTATATGCATCAATGTTTATGCCATAATGTCAAGTGGAAAAACAGCAGAATGAATATCTGCACTTAAGCACATGAGGTATTTATAAATGTAAGGGCACTAACATTCCCCAAATAGACTTGTTTCATTGGGTAGAAGGTTTATAATATGTAAAGAACACAGCCTTGGGATTAGAGCTAGGTTGGTTGGTTGGTTTGGTTGTGATTGATCGATTTATTTATTTATTTATTTATTTATTTGAGCTAGGTTTAAATTCAAATTCTGCCCCAAACTGACACTGGCAAATTATGAACCTCTCCAAATACTAGTTAAATTTTTGCCCCTATTAGTTAAGTTTTTGCATGTGAAAATTAAACAAGCAAACCCACTTAAAGTGCCCAGGAGCTTTAGTAGGAGCTCAATACCATTATTTCCCTTTTCTTTACTAAACACCTGGGACTTCCCTAGGATGAGAGATTTTACTCAAATTGATTGATTTTTATAGGAATTTCAATTTCCTTGTTTTTGACCCAAATAAGAATTTTTAGAAGGCAATGAGAAATTAAGGATTCAGGGGTGCATTGGTAGCTCAGTCCATTAAGTGTCTGCCTTCAGCTTAGGTCATGATCTCAGAGGCCTGGGATTGAGCCCCACATCAGGCCGCCTGCTTAGTGGGGAGTCTGCTTCTCCCTTTGCCCTTACCCCTGCTCATGCTCTCCCTTCTCTAATAAATAAATAAAATCTTAAAAAAAGAAATTAAGAATTCATGTGATAGCTTTTCTGTAACTGGTAGTCTTTATATTTCAATGGATTTCAGAAGGATATTAAATATCCTGGGTTGGAGGTCAATTTCCATATACAATTTAAAGTATAAAACTCAGAATGGGTTATTAATTTGTGATAGTCTTATGCATTAACCTGATTGGCCACAGGGCGTCCAGATTAAACATAATTTCTGGCTGTGTTTGTGAGAGCATATCCAGACGAGATTAGTATTGAATCAATGGACACGGAAGAGAACTGTCCTTCTCAATGCAGGTGGGCATTGTCCAATCCCTTGAGGGCCTGAATAAAGCAAACACTGGAGGAAGGAGGAATTCATCTCATTTTCATCCCCTTTTCCTGCCTCACTGAGCTGGGATATCTCGTCTCATCTCATCTCATCTCAGCCCTTGGATTGAGGTTTACAGCATAGGCTCTCTTGGTTCTCAGGTGTTTGGACTCCGACTGAGTCACACCATTAGATTTCTTGGGTTTCCAGCTTGCTGATGGCAGATCATGGTATTTCTCAGCCTCTATAACTGCATGAGCCAATTCATAATAAATCTCCCTCTTTCTCTCGATAAATAGATAGATACATAGATAGATGTATATAATGTATTAAATAGGTGGATAGATATCTCTGATGACTTTTGTTTCTCTGAAGAACATTGACTGGGATCCCTGGGTGGCGCAGCGGTTTGGCGCCTGCCTTTGGCCCAGGGCGCGATCCTGGAGACCCGGGATCGAATCCCACGTCGGGCTCCCGGTGCGTGGAGCCTGCTTCTCCCTCTGCCTGTGTCTCTGCCTCTCCCTCTCTCTCTGTGACTATCATAAATAAATAAATAAATTAAAAAAAAAAAAGAACATTGACTAATACAAATTTTGGTACCAAGAGTGTGGAATTGTTTCTCTAATCTAATTAGGTTTAAAGATGGTAATGACTCTCTTTCCAGTAGTGGAGAGAGCACTGATAGTCCACAGTGTAAACTGTTTATAGGAATATGCAGAAATATGAATATGTGAAATATGTTGATTTCTCATTTAAGACCTACTTACCCAAACTCGGAGGGTCCAGAAGACATGCCTTTCCCCAGTACTGTTAGGAACAAATGTGTAAGGGGAGCCCTGGCATCCTCCAAAAGCTCTGGGGTTACTCTTCTCTGTATACCAGACCTCACAGTGGGAACTGCAGTAACTGAGTTGGGAAACCTAAGTGCAATGACCGAAGTTGGATCTCAGGATGGGAGGGCCAAGTCCTGGCCCTCAACCATCAAAGGCAAGATAGGTGTAGTTACTATCGTGGACATCAGAGTCAAAGCAACCATCAGGGTGCTCTGACTCATGCAGACCTATGGCACTGGCTAATTGAGCAGGGTGTCTGTAGACATGAAATAGATAGAGCGCTTGCTAAATTCTTACTTGATTTGTACAAGCAGGAAAGTTCTAGGTCAAGTAAACAAGCATAACCTGAACCATAAGAAAAGAAATCTATGTCCCTTCAACTTGAGCCAGTTTACATACCCAGGAGAACTTGAATGGAGGGGAAGCGGGATCCCTTTGAAGTAGGACTCCAGTGTACGACTGAATATGTACCCTGCTATCTTTCTCCCAGCCATCCCCAAAGAGACATAGATTACTGGGGTAGTCCTATATGGGGAAAAGGAAATATTCAGACCTTTTGGGGGATTATTAGACATGGGCTCTGAACTGACTCTAATTCCAGAAGACTCAAAACATCACTGTGGCCTGCCTTTGGAGCAGAAGCTTTTGGAGATCGGATATCAGTTGAGTTTTAGGTCAGGTCTGCCTGACAGTAGGTCCAGTGGATCCCTGGACCTAACCTGTGCATTTTCCCAGAATGCAGAGTTGGAACAGCCGTACTGAATAGCTGGCAGGACCTAACATGGGTTTCCCGACTTAGAGAAAAAGGACGGGCAAGGCCAAGGGGAAGCAGTTAGAACTGCCCCTCCCTAGCAAAATAGTGACTCAATACCACATTCCTGGAGGGATCACAGATTCTTGCAGCTGTTAAGGTCTTGGAGGATGCGGGGGTGGGGCTTCTCACCATGTCTCCTTTCAACTCTCCCATTTCACCCATCAGAAGACCCAGGGGTTGTGGAGAGTGACCAGTGGGTCACCAGATGGTGACTCCAGATGCAGCTGCTTTAACCAGATGTGGTTTTATTGCTTGGGCAAATTAACACGTCCCCCTGGCACGTGACTATTGAGCTGGCAAATACCTTTTTCTCCATCTCTGCCCGTAAGGTCCACCAAAATCAGTTCTCTTTCAGTTGGTAAAGCCAACAACGCACCTTCACTGTCCTGCCACAGAAGTACATCGACTCTTCAGCCTTGTGGTGTAATTTAGCTCGTAGGGATCTCGATCTCCTTTCCATTCCAAAAGATTTCATACTGGTCCATTACTTGGATGACAGCATGCTGATTGGCCCTAGTAAGCAGGAGGCAGCACCTTCTCCTCACTTATTGTAAGACATTTTTATGTGAGAGGGTGTGAAACAAATCTAACTAAAAGCCATGGGTCTTTAATCTCAGTGACGTTTCTAGGGGTCCAGTGGTATGGGGCATCTGTAGAGATATCCCTTCCAAGGTGGAAGGTGAGTTGTGGCATCAGATCCTCTTACCACCCAAAAACAGGCACAGAGCCGATTGGGCCCTACTGGACTTAGGAGGGAGTTAGCATGTTGGCTCGGGTGAGTGATTCTGACTACCAAAGGAGAGTGGGCTGCGACTCCACAGTGGGGGTAAGGACGAGCATGTCTGGGATATATGACATCCCTTAAGGCACCTCTTAGTATGGCCAATCCCATGACTAAGATCAATGGAAAATTACAACAACCCAATCCAGGCAGGACTGCTAATGACCCAGACTCCAGGGATGAAGATTAGGGCCACCCTACCACGTAAAGAACCATGACCAGTTGAGCTGCTTGGTAAAGGTAAAGGGAACACAGAATGAGTAGTGGAAGAAAACAGTTATAAATACCAGCTATGACCACGGGACCGGTTATAGAATGAAGACTAATTTTTGTGCCTATTTCTTCCTTATTTTGCTATGAATACATTTATGTGGTGTGTGTGTATACATGTATTTGTGTGTAGGTTCCTTGTATCTATTTATGTGTGTGTGTGTATATATATATATATATAATTTGTTTTCTTATTTCCTTATCATTTAGTATAAGGCATATTAACTTTACATCATAGCATTTAAGCAATACTAATTTTTTTATTTTAGTAAGTATTGGTAATTTTATTTTATTTTTTAAAGATTTTATTTGTTTATTTGAGAGAGAGTGAGCAAGAGAAAGAGAGCACAAATGGGAGGAAGAGGAGAGGGAGAAGCAGACTCCCCACCAAGCAGGGAGCCTGATGTGAGGCTTGATTCCAAGACCCTGGGATCATGAGGTGAGCTGAAGGCAGATGCTCAACTGTCTGAGCCACCCAGACGCCCCAGTAGTCCTATTTTTATATCACAGGATTTGAGTTATATGACGTCAAGGTGAATAGTAAATGTTAATCAAAGACTTTCTCTTCTGGGGAGAAGGTTAGTGAATTTTTGGTTGCACACAGGGTAGTTGTATCGTGTTAGGTGGAATTATGATCTTGCTCTTGTCTTTATTCCAAGATTAAGTATGATTTAAGAAGATGCATATGGGTGTCAGGTTGGCAAGGCTGCAGTTATGCTTGTTTACTTTGTGTTCAATTTGGCACGAGATGCACAGATTAAATGTTATTTCTGGGTGTATCTGTGTAAGAGTCATTCAGGCGAGCTTAGCATTTGAAGGGCTGGACTCAGTAACGCAGAATGCCCTCCCGGGGTGAGGGCCATCATCCAGTCCTTGGCTTCTATTTCTCTGAAGGACCCTGATTGATCCCTGCAGATCTTGACTATAAACCAAGGCCATTTGCATTTGTTTTCCCCATACTGTGGGCATTAAATTCTGGAACACTTGTTTTTGTTTATTTTTTTTTTAAGATTTTATTTATTTATTCATGAGAGACACACAGAGAGAGGCAGAGACACAGGCAGAGGGAGCAGCAGACCCCACGCAGGGAGCCTGATGTGGGACTTGATCCCGGGACCCCAAGATCATGCCCTGAGCTGAAGGCAGGCACTAAACCGCTGAGCCACCCAAGGATTCCTATAATTCTGCAACACTTGTATATACTTTCCTTTAACCTTCTGGGAGTTCGTTTCTCTGAATTCAAAGATGCAACGTCTCCCAAATATAAGGCAATTTCAGGCTCCCTAGATACTCCCTTTGTAATATATTTGAGTGTTTAAAAGAAATTGCTCTTATAAATGAAAGAAGAGGGGTGATACTGCAAAACGTGACCCTTGCCACTTAGTAGTAGGGGCCAGGGAGGACAAGGGAAAGATCAAACAAGGGGATTAAAATTCTTTGTCAACTGCAGCTATTCCGTGTACCCATGCTTAATTACAAAAGGAAATTAGGAACAAGTGCATGTATATTACTGCATGTATTAATGTAGAGTTTAATTGGTTTGGAGTAAATTAATGGCTGCTTGCAATATTTCTGGCAATTTGTTATAAGCTGTGTAATTTTAAATTGGTTTCTTGAAAACGCTGGATAAAACATTTTAATTCACACATTGCTTTAGGAATTGATTTGGGGATAATAAAATATAATGAAATGTTTTACCTCAGATGGATGTAAGTTCTATTTGCTCTGCAATTTTTTTTTTAAAAACTGGAATGCAAATAATGAGTACGCTGCGAGATCTTTAGAAGAGCTGTAACTGTTTGTAAGTTACTCATCTCTCTCTCCATTGGGCAAACTACAGCTATTTTAAAATTCTATTTTCTTGAAGCAGCAGAGAACAAGGAAAATCCTCTAGGGCTTTCCTCTTTTATCCAAGAAAAATTATATGTGAAATTGAAACGCAAGGAGGTATAAAAATCTGGCAACTCAGCAAAGAAATCATTATAAAAGACTAGAAATTGGGACACTTGCATGTGGGCCACCAAAGAGAAGTTCCGTGAATTCTGAACTGGTTTGTGGTAGCAACGGGATTCTGTAGGACCAACTGTGGGATAAAGATGATGTCAGTGGCTTTTACCTGATGTGAAAATTAACTGCAAGTGATCTAGGAAAAATGAGAGTTATCCTCCTAAGATAGTCGACCGAAAACAAAGCAACGGCGCTGACATCAGCACGTGATTTTCCGACTTCTGAAGGTTCCTTTCCTGCTCCGACCCTGTGGACCTGGGGACTCCAGCGAAGGGGGATCCGGGCACCTGACCCCAGAGACCGCGCAGCCCCTGCGTGTCGGGGCAGGTGGGCTCCTCTCCCTCCCACGGCGAGGTGCTGGCCTCCTCGTGGCTTTCTTCATCCCACCGGAAATTTCAGCTTCGGGCAGTACAGCCAGCCACAGGGTCCCTGCCCCCCCTTTGAAAACTTCTCTTGCCATCCTTTCTTTTGTGGCTGAGTGAGCCGTAACAGAACCTAGAAAAGAGAGGAATTGCTTACGACCCAAATATTCCAGCATTTGTCCTCAAGTGACCCATGATATTACTACGGACAAAGCAATGTATTTCTTCCCAACTGCTTTGTTTCCTCCTTTCTGCGACTGTCCTACATTTTATGGATTCTTTTCTGGAACATCTACTTGCCCTCGTGCCAATTCTTTGCTCGTACCTTTAGCTAGAATGTGTGTCTGAAGCAAAGCCTTCCCAGGCTCTGCTTTCCTTCCACTTGTCTTCCTGGGAGGTTGTTCTTCTATGATGGACTTAATCACATGACCTATTGCAAGTTTTACTTATGAATTTGAATCTCCCATTAGACTTGTGAGCTCCTTCAAAGCAAAAAACCCTATTGTGTTCTCCTTTGTAGTCTTTGAAGCTTAATCACACTCATGCACACAGTAGGTGCTCAACACATGCTAACTTATTTAAACTCAGGTGTGAATGACTAATAAAGGTAATTTCTTACATTGACAATACATTTTGACAAGCGGGTATAGGCTTCATCTTGGAGACGCAGGGAATTAGTTAAGTGGGAAGACAAGGTCTTCTTATTTCGGTTTTAATCAGAGGAGCCATTTCGGCACCTCCAAAGCAAGATCACAAAAGCTCTTCCCTTTCTGTCTACCTCTCAAGCCATTTGTGGTTTCTGTTCTTACTTTTTAGTAGTTTTAGACCTGGTTGGCAGCTGGAAATGTAAACATGTATTGGGAGTGTGTGGGGGTGTCCCCCCCCCCGCCATTTTATTTGTATTTGTTTCTCTTTGTGCAAAAGCTGTCTCCAGTGCTATCTGGCTTCCTGACTGCTGCCCGTTAAGGCGGTAGGAAAGCTCATTTAACCTCATTCTTTAAAAAAAATCGAAGTTCAGAGAGTCTGATTGCTTGAATTCATTAAGCCCGAAAAGCCAGAATTTTTACCTTTACCCTTCATTACCCAGATTCAATACTCTCATCCTAAAACAACCTTACACAGAATATCATCATTATTAGGATATTTTCTTAGCAGACTTAGAGATCAAGCACAAAATATTCAACACTGTGGGATGATGGGGTTCAATAACTCTTCATCACGTTGACCCTTCTGTACTTAAAATCTAAGAGGTGTTCATGTCCATCAACAGACAAGATCCATTTATTTAAGTTTAAATATTCTATTAACTTTGATTTGTCACAAAAGCTGATCACCTTAGGTATTCTGAGCATATCAACACGGTGACTAAAATCACTACAATAATCTGTGGGAGTGAAGAGTAAATACATGCTCCTGTTAAACTTTGCCATAATCCACAGAACCATCTTGGTGTGATTAGTACCAGATAAACTTATATGATAAGAGTTAAGTTGGACCATCTGTGTCATATGCCTTCAGAGACGTGTTATCAATAACTGCCTTGAATTCTCAAGGTCCATCCCTAGAAGGCTGTTAATGCTCCTAAGATTTCATTGTCCCCCTGATTAAGTAAGTATCACCATGTTCAAAGTGGACTTTGAAGTAGACTCAACTACTCAAAGTAGACTCAACTCAGTCTTAGCAAATGGAGATCATTTAAGAGATTAACACATATGTACGACCAAATATCCTTCTCATGTATAGAAATCTTCTCGTATCTAAAAGGATTAGTTAAACCAAAAGATATCAGCCCCAGCAAAGACAGCACCTAAACCCCATAGAGGAGTTTCTTCTTTCTATTTTAGAGGCACCAAGAGCTTCTCAAAAGTGAACATAGAACTTCTTTCTCTGCTCCAGTCAGAAGTTGGAGGTGGATTTTCTTTTTTTTTTTTCTTTTTTTTTTTTTTTTTGGAGGTGGATTTTCAAGTGTGGATGCTGAACTTTGCCATCTCAATCAACCGTATCTATTTTAAGCCTTTCCAACCTGGCCAACCCATGGTAATAAAATTTCTTAAGTGTTGACTCCCCATAAGTCTGAATATTCTTTTTTTTTTTTTTTTTTTTGCTTTCCACTAACAACTTTACTTGCCATTTGATGTCAGCCCTACTCAACCGACTTTGTTTTGGAGTTCAATTCTCTGCTAGTTTCAGAATCCTTTCTCTTTCCTGGGCATTTGACTTTGATCCCTTTGACTAATCCTATGACATTCTTCCTCGACATTGTTTAGAGATCTCTTGATGGCAATAATGAAAAGCCTAACCCAGACAGGCATGAAGTACAACAGCATGTCTATGCCCGAGGAATGATTAGAACAGGGATGTATATTGCCACTGACATTGTTTTTTGCTTGTCTCTGCTTTCCTTTTTATATCTATTTCTTTTTTTCTCTCATATGGCAGACTTGTTTTCTCTGTTTTCTAGTTGTTTGTGATGGCAGGTGTTTTGGGTGCTCATTTCTCAGGAATTCATCACTTCTTTTCAAGCAAGGGGCTAAAATGAGCAGGAATCTCCTAGACATATTCCAGATTCTTAGAGAAGAATGACTTACTCATCTTGGGTCAGATGCCCACCTCAGGGCTGATCAAATGTAACCAGGGGATGGGATAATATTTTACTATCAGGGAAAGCCTATAGCAACCATATGGATACTGATAAGTTTGGCAGGTTGAGGGGGGATGGGGAGTAATTAGTAGTTTCCAGAAAAACAACAATAGCAACAACAACAACAACAAAAACCCGACAGTTCCTAGCGGGAGATTCTGCGTTCAATATAGTACTCTTTTATAACACTTTTCTCTCAACAACTCCATAATTTTTCCAAGAATCATAGGGCTTTCCAGTCTCTGCTAAAAGTAATAAAAAATGAAGTGATTTGGTTTTAAGCTCCTTTGCCTACAATCTCTGCTAGGTGAACTTTTGACATCTATCTAGCCTTTTGAAAAGGAAATGTTATTTATTGTGTCTTCAGCTCTTATAATTAGCTCCAGAATATAGCTTCCTTGGCTAGCATTTCTTTCTTTAGACCAAAAAAAAAAAAAAAAAAAAAAGTCTGCTTCCTGGCTGTCCCTTTCTCCCTCTGCTTTATCATCTACTCTTAATTGAGGAGAAGTTCCAAAGAAAGCTGGTGGTCATTACTGGTGTCAACCTTGCCACTATCTCCTCACTTACGGGTTACAGCCTATTATAATTACACCACGTCGCTCTACGCTCATTGCCCCCCTTCTAATGAAGGCTTCATTCCCAAAGGGAATATATTATATGAAGTCTACACTTTAAAATTTGGCCTCTTGCTAAAAATTAGACTTTCATTGGGCCTTGGGGCCACCGGGGTTTCCTTCCTTTGATCTTGTATTCTTCAGTAGATCTTGCCTGTTCCCCTTCTGGAAAGTATTGTCTGATGCTACAATTTTAGTCATGCTGTAGTTGTCTTCTACAGATCATCGGGTGAGGCAAATGTAGCAACACACTCACAAAATATCAATTTAATGATCGTCGATGGACTCCAGGTAAAATAGTTCAACTCAAATTATGGCTGAATTTATGAAAATATTAACATTTCCAACACTCACGGAAAAGCGGTTGGTTCTAGTAATTAATAAGCATAGAATTAATTTTTGGAATCTTCAAGCTATAAACTCTCGATAAAACAAAGGATTCGGGCATATGCTAACTTTCTGATGTGCTTTGGTACAGTGGTTCCCAACTTGGGGTATGTGTAAGAACTAAGTACGTTACTATTTAAAAAAATAGATCCTTAAACTCTACCTGAGTCTTATTGAAGTGGGAATCTTTTAGGGGAGGATCTTAATGCTTCTCAGATCTTGACAGTCAGCTAAACTGGAAATCACAGACTTCTACTGCAGCTGTACTCTGTAAGTGAATTACCCACAGATGTGACATTGGCAGAGTAGGAGTCAACCTCACTCATGAATCCAGAGAGTCATCTGTGTGTCCTCATTGTCCCAGGTCCAGGTAGCTCTGCCCTCCACATGCTTCTTGGTTTCCACTGGGCTTCTCTTCAAAAATATTCCCATATCAGGTGCCGATCCCAGCAAGTGTAACAAGGGAGATAATGGCTCTTCTCCACACACGAAATCTGGGCTGATTCGAGAGGGGAGACCATCTCCACCTGACTGTAGAGCATCCAGGGGACAGAAGGGAGAGAAGCACCAAGTGGCAGGAACTGCCTGTGTTCCAGCCTCGTAGGCTTGTCTTCCACCAGGTCCACTTGCACTCCTGCCTGTGGCTCCAGCCCCACCCTCCTCCTTAAGGCCAATCTGATCTTGGACACGAACGAGAATGGAGCTTTAGCCCAGCTCTTAGGACATTTGCGGCCAAGCACTGATGCTGTGACCTGACTCTGGTGACCAGGTTTCAGCCTCCCTCTACTTGTCAGAGTCTCTATCTTGGCAACCCGCCTGATACTTCACTCTTTCCATGTCACAGTTTTCAAAGAGTGGTATGGGAAATCCTTCACTTGGATCTTGTGAGGTCCGTATCAAAAACACAGGGGGATGGGCCACCTGGGTGATGGGCACTAAGGAGGGCACTTGTGATGAGCACTGGCTGTTATATGGAAGTGAAGGACCACGACTTCTACTCCTGAAACTAATATTACACTCTATGTGAACTAAGTAGAGTTTAAATAAAAACTTCAAACAAACAATACAATACAGAGTAGGAGCCTACATCCATCCAGATCCATTGAGTCAGAGTTTCTAGGGCTGGAGTCCAATAAGTGCATTTAAAAACAAGTGGGCAGTCAAGATTTTATCTGGAGAGTCTCTCATATTCTTTAATGTAGAAATCCTGGAATTCCATACGTGTCTCTGTAGCTTGTTTTTCTGGTCATTTTCATTATCATTCTGACTTTGGGTACAGGTGTGCTATAGCGCAGTATTTGTACATTTCTCTTCTAGCAGAGACATCGTAAGGTGTCACCCCTAATTTGGCTTAGAGTACATCGTGCATGCACAGTATTTGGTTTCAGTACATTTTCATGTGCTAATCAAAAAGATGTTTGGGGTGCTCGCGTGGCTGAGTCGGTCAGGCGTCTGACTCTTGATTTTGGCTCAGGTCGTGATTTCGGGGTCATGAGGTGAAGCCTGTGTCGGGCTCTGTGTTGGGCGTGGAGCCTACTTAAGATTCCGCCTCTCTCTCCCTCTGCCTGCCCCTCCCTGTCACTCGCTTGCTCTCTCTCTCTCTCTCTTTCTCTCTCTCAAAAAAAAAAATGTTCTGTACTATATTTTGGGAAAAAGTAATTGTCTCTAACCATACCTATCCAGAAACATTACAAAATGCAA
The DNA here is from genome assembly GCF_905146905.1 of Nyctereutes procyonoides. Lineage (NCBI taxonomy): Eukaryota > Metazoa > Chordata > Mammalia > Carnivora > Canidae > Nyctereutes > Nyctereutes procyonoides. The sequence continues at coordinate 72,378,362 of NW_026575142.1, forward strand.
CTCATTCCACGAAGGGCAATTAATTTTTATTATTATTGTAATCATTTCTCATCCTCATTAAGAGCAATTAATATGATATATTACAAACAAAAATTTAAATGACTATAATAATAGCAACATCTGGAATTCTCAAGGTACTTGTCCTTTAAAAGGCCCAATAGTCTGAAAAAGAACAAATTAGGTTTTGTGAAACACTTCCTAAGCGTTCTTCTTATTTTTAAGAAATATATATTCACCTACGTGCTACCTATGTGGCGAAGGAATTGTTCTCTCAGAGCTGAATATAAATCAGAAAGTTACGATGAGGGCTTTATTTTCTATCAGATCAAATAGTTGTAAAACACTTTGACAAGCACGACGAAGAACAAATGAGATTATATCATTGCAAAACAATCAGATCTGCCTTCCGCAGATCCCACTGACAGCGATATTTAACTTATACAGCAAAGCTAACATTTCTGCAAAATATCCTTTGCGCCGAGGCTGACATGAGTTAGAATTGGTAAATCACAATAGGCGTTTGAGTATAAGGCACAAATTAGAAGTGATTTATTTAGAGGTTTTAAATCTGAGAAGGAGTTTTGAACTTGGCTCTGTATAAAGGATGTTCCTGTTTTTATGAATGCTAATTACCAAAAAATTATAACATAACTCATCTGCATCGTCACTGAACCGCCTAGGGAAGCGCACATAAATCTTCTCACTTAAATGAGTGTGTTAGTGTAGCTTGCAACAAAACCGAGAGTGAATAAGGCTAATTTTTTCAAATAATGGTATCGAATTATAAAGAGAGATGGTGATACTCTTCCAAATCTATTTGATGAATTTGTTAAAAATAATAATGCTTCAAGTATGCCAAAAAATAATCTCTTTCTGGCTGGGTTGCATCATATCCACTTATGTATATATAACATATTACATAGATATAATACATACGACTAGAGATAATAGTAGACAGGCAGGGTTGTTTTTCTTTTCTTTTTTTTTTTTTTGATAAAGTGGAAATGGTTCTCCAACAGAATTCGGAGAATCACATCTAATTTGTGTAATCTTTTATAAACACCATTTTTCTGTCCTTGAGATAACGTTTTATAACACCTAGAATCTTCTGCAATAGGATTTTCTTCAGCCATATAAGTCAGAGGCTCCCACTTGCAATGACCGTATTACTCATGAATATCTATATTGCGATATTCAGTGCTTTAATTAAAAAAGGGGATCTGAAAGAGGAGAGTTCCGGAAAACCTGATGTATGTTCCAAGGCCAGCAGGTGCACCGTGCAAAGGCATCAAGTCCCTGAAAGAACGCGGCCAGTGCCCCTGGAGACCCCCCATTTCATCTACTCGTTCCTCACTTTGCTGCCATCCACCACGTACGAGGTACTGTGCTGGCTGCAAGGGCTACAAAGACAAGACAGCGGGTTTCCTGTCAAGTAGCCCACAGACTAGAGGGAGAGACACACAGACTGACCCTTGAGCGCCCGGTGGGACGTGTGATACAGCGTCGGGATTGAACGCAGACCAGAGCCACACCACCGGTGTTCGAATCTCCCTCTGTCACTAATTAACCATACGACCTTAGGGACGTCATGTAATCTCTTTCCTCAGTTACATCATCTGTAAGATGGGACTGTCTCCCCCCGTGGTTTATTGTGAAAATTAAACGAATTAGTATATAACACACATTTATATGGTTGACCCACATTAATAGGGTTGAGCCGTACACATTTGGTGTTCTTGTGGTCAAATACCGTTGAGTAAACAACGTACCAAGAGCGCCAACCGGGAAACGTTAACAAACTGAACTTTATCAAATGCAAACACTTGGACTCATCAGCCCTTCAAGGGTGGAAGGCAAGCCACAGGCTGAGACACCACTGACCGCCTCGAAAGAGAGGCAACAGCTTCACGTGGGCAGGCAGGGACGCGGTCCCCGTGACGTCACCGCCTTCAGCCCAAGGCGCGCAGGTCATTTTGGGGAAGAGCCCCGGGTCAGGGATGCAAGGACAGCTCCTGCATCAGACACATGCGGTCCTGTAGCCTGTGCTGTCCTTCTCTCCCGGCCCAGGGTGTTGGCGGTCAAGTTGTAGCCACCAGGGTGGTGCAGGTGTGGCCAGCAGCTGCAGCCGAGGTCATCTCACCGGGGAGATCTGGGAGCAGGCTTCTACGAGCGTCGTCTACCCAAGGGCCTGCATGGTTGACCAGCCGCTGCGATTTGTCTTCACAGTCTTCCGTCCCAAAGTGGGGTAGCTTTAACCCGCCAGCCCGAGTCGTCTGGATGACATAGGTTACGGGCAATAAAACCAAAGTTAATGGAAATATCACAAGGTTCATCCAGGAAGATCATGTCTAGAGCCCTGAGCGTGGCCTTGAGTCCTGCCCGTGGAGTGGCAGGACCGCTTCCATTTGCGGTTCTGCAGAGCCGGCGCTGAAGTTGGATGGTCACGGGGGCCAGAGGTGCCGTCACATTTTAGCCTGACCGAACAGCAGTGAACTAGGCACACATTTTTACAAAAAAACAAAAAACAAAAAACAAAAACTAAACAAAAAAAAACAAAAAAACAGAAAAAAAAAACAAAACCTTCTTCCCCACTGAGCTAGCTGGCCCTTTTCCATGTGCCTAGGAAGCCTTTGGGCCCTTCCCACTGTGAGTTACTGAGTCTGAGCTCAGCCGCCCCAGACGGTGAATTTCCGGTGGGAGTCCTAAGGCCCTCATTTGTCACACGTTCCGATGTCAGCTGTCCCCAAGAGTCCAGCAGTGAACTAACAGCTGCTTTTCAAAATGATTATCCGGTGGCAAGGTCAGGGAGGTAGCCTCAGGGGAACCCCCAGATAGAGGCTGCCTCCCTTTGCCTGTGAGTCCAGTAGGTGGAATCATCCGTCACACTGACTTTTCACTGAAAGGGGTGGTTAGGGCTGTGCGGCCCCAAGGTGGGAAGGGCGCGACGTCTCGCTGGCAGGTTCCCCCCACCCCGGCCTCTGCATGGGGCCCTTCTCAAGAAATGCCGCCTTCTAGGTTAGCTGGTCCAAGAGACCCAGGGGAATGTCCAGATAAGGCCCGCACTGGGCCTAACGCCCAAGAGGCAGCAAGTGCTGGGCTCCCTTGAGTGCTGGGAGTCTGAAGACAGAGTTTTCCCTTGACTTCCAGGGGGCTTGAGCTCGTCACACCGTCTCAAGAGACCGTACTTGGTGAGTGGGTCCCTGAATACTGTGTTGGGTGTCAGCCCGGCTCCCCTCTCCCGCCGTGGGTAGAAGTCAGGGCTGCTGACCCCGAGGCTTCTGGTTCCCTAGTCGCAGGGCATGATCCCGACAAGGGCCCTTGGTCTCTTGTGCTAAATCCTGGCCCACCTGCTGGTGGCTAAAGACAAGAGGGGGTGTGGGTGTTCCTGGACGAGGAGCTGGGAACCCACGTGGCCTCCTGCTGAAGCACCTTCCCGGCCCCACGCTCGGCCGCAGCCCAGCACCTACTAGCACGGGTGACAAGGGCCGCTCACCAGGCCCCTTTGGCTTCCCTTCCCCAGTGAACCCCGCCCCAGCCGCACCCCTGCATCTGGGTCTCGCACATCCAGGGCCCGTGGGGCAGTGACGCGGCCGCCCATCTGCAGTGGAGCCACCGGTGTGCGTGCCTCCCCTCCCGAGTGTTGGGCCTGCTCTCTCAGCATGTCCTGGGCCCCCCAAATCCCGACCCCTTTGACTCTACCTCAGCCCCAGCCCCCAGGCCCCAGAGTGCGGCCTCACCTGTCAGCGGGACCTGTAGGCACCACCAGGTAGTGCGTGGCTGTTGGGCAGCTCTGACCCGGTGCAAGCGGTGCCCCTGTGCCTCGGAGCGAGTGGCCGGCGGCAGGCGGGAGGCACCAGGAGGCGGGGACAGCCATCGCCCCGCGGCCCTGCTCACGAGCCACGACCAACTGTGGTGACCACTTTGTACTATTTCACCTCAGTTTGACTTGGACCTGCCACAAGGTCTTCCGCCCCGTATCGAGGTTTTGAGACTGAAATGTGCCTTGAATTATCCAGGGACGTCTTTACACATGAAGGTGCTGAGGACCGAGCGTGAACGGTGGCGAGTGGTCGGAAGTAGAATCCGGAGACGAAGTGTCTTCCACTCTTCCCCAGGGGCTGTGGGGACGCAGCCCATGTCGGAGGCGGCCCGTGTCCTGCAGGCCTTCCTGCCCCGGCCTCCGCTGGCCGGCTCGGTGGCGGTGGCGGTGGCGCTCATGCCAGTCTCCGCTGCAATAGCCAAAAACTGCAAAATTTTGAAAGTGTCCCCCGTACCCACCGCACAGAGCAGGAGGGAGACTACGCAGCAGCTATGAGCACGGGCGAGCGAGGGCCGCACGCATCGCCGCGTGTGGATCCCATTCCCACCACGCAGGACCAAAGAAAGCAAGACACCCGGAAAACATCCAAGTTTTTTACATAAAGTTCATGCACGACTACCCAGGGCATTGCTGGGGACGCATATACATGGCATAAAAATATACTGAAAAGCAACAAAATAAATGATAAATACAAAACGCTATTGTTTAGATTACTGCTTCTGAGCTCTGGCTGCACATGAGACGTAACCCGGGAGCTTTAAAAAAAAAAAATTGATGCCCAGGACCCAGCCCAGAACAATTAAATAACAATTAAATTAGAATCACTTTGTTCAATGGCTTAGCTAAGACTTACAGTCAACAAACAGTGCGTCACTGAGGAAATGAGGGTCATCCTTCCTGGGTCCTCGAGGTCTGGGCTTCTGCAATTACTGCCTCTCTGTCCTGCAGCATCAGTTTTTCCCCAGGCCGGGTCCCTGCCTCGGGCCTGCGTGCGTGGCCCAGGGTGGGCCACCCGAAGAGAAACAGTAAGAGAGAGAAAGAACAGGTAACAGCCCCCGACTGTTCATACCCCGAGGTATGTCTTCCTCCCTTCGTCCACCCGCCGATTTTCCCCTGCTTTTACCCCCTGACCGGGAGCGACTGTCCACCCCTCTTACCGCCCTGGCTTCCGTGTGGGCCCGCGGACCCAGGGGCGCCCCTGCAGCCCGCCCCGCCCCGCCGATGCCCGAAGCCGCGTGCCCCCTGTGCAACATGAGGCAGATGGTGTGCTTGCCTGCTAGAGCCCTCCGGGCCTGGTCCACGCACCACTTGCAGCCACGGTCTGCACCTCTGATGTCACTTCGTCCCCCCACCCTGCTGTGAGGTTTCAGACCTGCGCTTCCGTCCTTGCAGGTGGCAGGGCCCTGAGCCCCTGGTTCGAGGGCCTGGAGAGCTGCTCCTCGCTGTGACTGCGTCCTGGGCCCACCCTCGGGGCCCTTCCTGGTCCCTTGCAGCACCCGGGCCCCACACCCACGGCCCCGCTCATCACCTTCTTTCCTGTCCTCAGTGGCTGTCACCGCCTGAGGCCATCGAAGTTCTCTGCGAGTCTGTACTGTCTCCCCTGCTTCATAGAATATCGGGTCCCCGAGGGAGGGACTAGAGGTGATATTTAGTGCAATGCTTGGCCGTCGGTAGGGACACAGCAGTGGTCGGAACGGATAAAAAGCAAATCCAGTGACTTTTTACCTTTTATGCATGAGGACCCTTGCTTTACGCTTATGTTGCGTAAGTGTAGTTTGGGTTTTTTTCTCGGTTTTGGGTGCTGACCCTCTAGATCATGCCGCCCTGTGCCGAGAGCCACAGCTCCTCCCCGGACATCGAGGATGTGGCCTTTTGCACTGTTGTTCCCGCACAGGAAGCGCCGTGACCGACCAAGTGCTCTCAGCGTCCCTCCAGCCCCGGCCCCAGCCCATCCCCCTCCCTGCTGCAGGTGCCCCCACCCCGTGGGGGCCTGTCCCCAGCCTGTCATCCGCCGCCAATTTCCTGCGTCCTCCAAACGCTGTCTTCCCCTCGTCGCCCCTGACGACTTCCGGACGCCCCGAGCCTACATGCGACCTCCTGGCTGCCCTCCGAGGCCCGGCGGCGGCCCTGCTCCCCGGCCTCCCCAGCCTTTGGCAGGTGCACCTGCTGTTGGCGAGGAAGCCCGGGGCGTGGACCCGCGGGCCCGGCCACCCGGATGGGACCCGCAGCAGAGTCGGTGGCTCGAGCATCACACACCTGCCGTCCGGCGAGCAGCTCACGCGGGTGTGACTTGCACAAAATACAAAACGCTATTTTAAAATAGAAGTGCACCTCGTTCAAATGTTCCCGAAGTGAATTAGATGGCAATTTTGTGCTGTTCTTCGGAGAAAGGATTTACACCTACACTGTAAATTATAAAGCAAGCCGCAGGGTTCTTAGCACCCACTCCGTGCTGTTTCTGTTAAGAATTCCCAGAAGGGCCGCTTAGAATATACTAGCGGTTAAGTGAGTTACAGTACATCCCGAAGGACCTCTGAGTACCACGGAGAAATAAAAATAAAACCACACAACATATATTTAAATGGTAAAAAATGTTATTCCAAAAATTAAAAGTGGGGTTTATCTGATGATTCATTCTTCATAGGAACATAGGATTTCTACCCGGGCCCCTAACGAGGTCCTCAAAAGGCAACATTTAATGGTACAAAGTGTCTTTTTCTGAGTGATTGAATACAAAATGTCAAAAGACCAAATGTCACCCTCCACTCAAGTTATTTGTGGCATTTGGAAGCAAAAAAAAAAAAAAAGGCTGTCATTAAGCTAAGAGTATTATATTACCTTGAAACTAAAAATATTACTGCAACAAGTCACAAAAGAAGAGATATATTATTCTTGCTCTTTTGTATTTTAAATGAAGTAGACACAAGGTAGAGTAACGCTTCGGGGTCGGAAACAGGCCGTGGGAAGAGTCATCGCTCTGGAACCACTGTCCAGCTCTCTGGCCTGCAGGCCTGTCTCAGTGTGGACGTCCTCTCCTGACTTCTTCTTCTTCTTTATTTTTTAACATTTTATGTATTTACTCATGAGAGACACAGAGAGAGGGGCAGGGACACAGGCAGAGGGAGAAGCAGGCTCCCTGCAGGGACCGCGATGAGGGACTCGATCCCGGGACCCCGGGGTCACGCCCTGAGCTGAGGGCAGACACCCAACCTCTGAGCCCCCGGGGTCCCCGTTCTGACTTCAAGGCCAAGAGCAATGATGCTTGAGGCCCATTGACTGCTGCAAATGATGACTTCTCAGATTCATCCTTTAGAGACCCTCTCCCTCTTTTCCTCTCCCTCGTCCTTACCCCCATTTTTGAGCAGTAATTCTGTCTCCTTTCCTCGGTATTTACCACATTTGTCCATACGATTCATGATCTTTTGTGACCCTTCAGGGCAGGGACTGTAGTTCTTTATTTTGGTATTGAATTTGCCACCATAGGATTTGCTTGAAGAAGGTGCTCCCTGCAAATTTGGATTGAATTATATTCCCCTTCATTGCCATTTGCTACCAACAAACTCCTTTCCCATTCAAGGAATTCTGTGACTCGGGACTATAGTTTTAGCAACAGATTAAGTAATAATAATGAGTGAGTGACTTTTAAGTTCAAAATACTAACACTTACGAAAAAGGGAAGACATCAGTTATGAAGTCTGTAGTCACGAAGGGACAAACCTAAAGGTACGACGGACTTTGTACAAAACAACAAATAGCAAAACACATCTTAGTTTCCCAAAGCAATGGGATTAAGAAAGGGGAATGGGCTCTTTCATTCTACTCAGACAGGAGTTTCTTTTAAAAAAAAAAAAGATTTTTTTTTAATTTTTATTTATTTATGATAGTCATACAGAGAGAGAGAGAGAGAGAGGTAGAGACACAGGCAGAGGGAGAAGCAGGCTCCATGCACCGGGAGCCCGACGTGGGATTCGATCCCGGGTCTCCAGGATCGCGCCTTGGGCCAAAGGCAGGTGCCAAACCGTTGCGCCACCCAGGGATCCCAGGAGTTTCAACTAGTATATAAATTTTTAGTAAAAATCCCCTAAAAAAGGGCACACAACCATAACATGTTCATAGAAGATACAGATAATCTGGAAGATTTGTTACATAAGGATAGAGATGTTTGGTTTTTCAATGTAGGTTATTTCAAACATACAAGTAGAGTGAATGTGTGTATAGAAAAAACTTCGTTTTTCTTTTTCCTTTACTTTCAAAATTTAGAGCACCTCATTTCTGGTCACGAAGTGAGCGGTTTCTTTCCCCCAGACTGAGCAATTCTACACCACCAGCTGGATTCCTGGCAATTTAACTCTGCTCTGACACCATTTACCTGCAGTTAGCATCAGATCCTGCAGGTGAAGGGCTCAGCCCCACAGCACTGGCCCCCTTCAGACACTGACCACAAGTCCCATGTTGTCACCTACACCTCTGACTCACCCGCTTCAAATCATGGTTTCCATGACCCCCTCATTGGGTTTAATAATTTCCAAGAATGTCTCAAAAATTCAAGGAACCACTTATATATATTATAAAAGGACAGGGCAGGTTATAGTTGACCAGCCACAGGGAAGAGCTTCCAGGCCCCGGGTGCATTACTTTCCAGGGCCTTCATGTGTTCAGCAACCCAGAAGCTTTCCAAACCCCACACTTTGGGATTTTTATGGAGGCTACATCATTTAGGTGCCATCAGTTATTAACTCAATTTCTAGTTCTCCTGCCTTTCCTGGAGGATAGGATGGTGGGAGCTGGAAGTTCCAAGCTTCTATTCATGGTTTGGTCTTTTTGGTGCTAAGCCCCCATCTGGAAGCTATTCAGAAGCCCACCAAAGACACTCCTATCACCTCAGGAAATTGTAAGGGGTTTAGGAACTCTGTGCCAATCATATATATGTGTATATGTATATATATATATTTCACATACATATATATTTCACAATATGTGTCTCTTGTCCCATCCAGCTTAAAGAATTATGTCATGACCAATATTATCTTATTTACATCCCAACTAACGTCATTCCTAACACTATGAATTACTTTGAAGCAAATTCCAGGTATCATATTATTTCGATAATAAATCTTCAAGTATGTATTCTTTAAAAATGTCATTAGAAAAAAAATTTAAAAAAATGTCATTAGAACATCTAGAAATACTAAACATAATTCATTGTAACACTCCAAATTCTCCAAGTAACTCATTAATTAATTCATTTTTTTTTACATTTGATTGATGGAATCAGGATCTGTACACTGGTTCACACATTCAATGTCTTTTATTCTCTCTCTTTATTGAATATCACATTTATGCGAGAGAGCAAGAAGGAACACAGAATGGGGTTGTCAGTACTTGAAGGAAGAGGCCGTGATGGGAAAACAAGAGGGACATAGGAAATTAGATCAGGGTTCTAGGACCTAAGCCTGGTCATATTGACCCATTCTCAGGAGGCCGCTCCATTCCCAGGGTGGGGGGGTGGGTCTCAGGGTCCTTTAGGTCTCTTCAGGGCCCATTCCTTCGGCTTGCTGGTTCCTGGGACTTGGGACTGGATTATCTCTAGGCAGGTGTTGGTTTTGGTCCCAGTGACTTCCAAGGAAGAGCCACAGCGCCTTTCTTCACCTTTCCCCCAGGCTACTTCTTGGTGCTGTATCTAGAGACCTCCCAGGTTCTGCAAGTCTTCTAGCCGACTAATGATTGCTCTACTATTTCAATTCTAGACATCCATGAACTTGATAACAGGGCATCAAAGTACACAAAGCAAAAACTGAAAGAACTGCAAGAAAAATACACAAATCCACAATTATAGCCAGAGATTTTAGTAACAATAATCAAAACTTGATAGAACTCATATAAAACCATTTTTTGAACTCATAGAAAATCATAACACCATTAACCAACTTAATATAAATGAAGACTTGCACAACACAATCAGCTAGCTTGACCTAAATCATGCCATAGACCGTTCCGCTCAACGATAGCAGAAAATATGTTTCTTTTCAAGCATCCTAGAAATAGTTGCCATGATAGAGCATATTCTGGGTCAGAAATTAAGTCTTGTTTTGGTTCTTTTTTTGAATTTTAAATAAATTAAAAAATAATATCATGCAAAATGTATTCCCTGACCACACTTAAAATAAATAAAAGAAAAATATCTGGCGAATCCACAAATATCTGGAATAATTGCACTTCTATATAACCCTTGAGTAAAAAAGAAATAGAAAAATAGAAAGTATTTTGACCCAGATGAAAATGAATATACAACACATCAACATTTATGGAATATGGCTAAAATGATACTTAGAGGGAAAGTATTTAGCACTGAACACCCATATTAGACAAGAAAAAAAAAAGTCTCAAACAAAGACCTCAGCTTCCATGTTAAGAGTCCAGAAAAAGGATAATTGAAATATAAAGTAAGCAGAAGATATAAAGATCAGGGTATAAGTCAGTGAAAAAGAGAAAGAAAAATAATAGAAAAAAAATCAATAAACTGAAAGCCGATGTTTTCAAGAGTAGATGAAACTGAAAAACCACTACCCAGACTGATCAGGAACAAAAAAGAAAAGATACAAGATAACGTTTTGCATTTCTGTGTTTATTTATTTATTTTTTACTAGCAAAAACAAGCAAATAAAAATATTTAAAGAGAAAAAAGAAATGGATTAGTAAATTATGGTGCTTGGACATGATGGAATATTATTACGCCATTTAAACAAGTAGAAGAATTAGTTACAATACGGAAAATGCCTCTTTTATCATATTTAGTTTAAAATCCAGGTTAAAACATGTGCCATTAGTGCTACTATGAAGGTCAAAGTAAAGAGATAACATTTTTTAAAGCGTTGCAAAATAAAACTAGTTCGATATTTGGATATTCAAAGATAAGTGTGACATATAAGAACCACAATAAAACATTACTTCTCCATTCCATACTTGGATGGGTAGATTCTTACCTAAGATTGTGGCCAGTTCCAGACTTCATACTTTAAAATAAAGCCAAGATATTTGTTTTAAGCAAAAAGATGTAAAATAGAAGTTATTTGGAGAATGAACAATTGACATTATCAGAAAAGATTAAAGATATTAGAATAATGCAGCCTGCAGAGGCCAGGCAATTACATTATCTGTATGTAGAGAAATACCTTCATGCAAATACTATCTACGTTGTATATACTTACTGAATATATTTATTTATTTATTTATTTATTTATTTATTTATTTATTTATTTTTAAAAGATTTTATTTATTCATGAGAGACACACACACACAGAGAGAGAGAGAGAGAGAGAGAGAGAGAGAGAGAGAGGCAGAGACACAGGCAGAGGGAGGAGCAGGCTCCACGCAGGGAGCCTGACATGGGACTCGATCCCGGGTCTCCAGGATCATGCCCTAGCCCGAAGGCAGGTGCCAAACCGCTGAGCCACCCAGGGATCCCTACTGAATATATGTAAACATAAATATACTTAAATATCATATGCTCAAATTAAAATTCTAAAATATTGTGCGCTGTAAATGATGGAACGGCCGTGAAGGTTTCTACATACCATTTTCATGTGACGTTGTTGAAATGTTCCTTCCATTTTTACTAGTTGTTGCTGGAAGCCTTGACTTGTGATCTGACTGGCCTATCATTTCTTTCTTTCTGCTTCGGAAAGGATATTTTTGGCCCTAGAAATGGCATCAGACATTTTCCATTTCTAATACTTGGTTTCAACGGTGAGTAAACGGTGGTTTAGAATGGTAGAAGGACATAAAAGCTCAGAGAAGTAATTTCTGAGAAGGACCAAATCCATATTTTTTAACTCCTAACGCAGCTACACTCCCCCCTCCCTAAAAAAAAAAAAATGATTACATTCTGTTTCCTAGGACACCTTCCCGTCTAAATGGCTCCTGTTTGGTTAGACAAGTTTTCTGAAGGCAGAACTTTGATCCGCTGAACTAGGGCTGCTGAAGTTCCTCCCCATGTTACTCCGGGGATAATCTTAATACTCCGTTGTTGGAACCTGGACCCTGCACTCCCGAAGCTCGGACTCCAAGGCTCATTGCTTCTCCCTTGTCAGGTCTCAGTGCTTTTGATTCAACTGAAAAAAAAAAAAAAAAAAAAAAAGCGGAGCGTCCCATGAGTTGGGCGCACCATGGGCATTGGCAATACTGCAGGGAGCACGATGCGGCTGGATTGGGTGAAGTCACTGACTTCACTACACAGGAGTGAAACCCGCACCAGAGAACCCGCCGAGCCATCCATCCATAGGAAGAGGGTGCACACGGTTCCTCCTCCCACCAACTCTACAGGGGAGGCTGAGGCCAGCCTGGCTAAGTGGGACGCTCTGGCCATGTTACCCGGGGACCTCCAGGGCCAAGTGCTTTCTGTGCTTCTGTAGCTGACAAACTCTGGGAGTAAAATAGTCTCTTGTTAGAAATATCCGTACAGTCAATCCGGCCATCATCAAACCCTGCAGGTCTTGGACTCGTTCTGTCCCTTTAGGGCAACTCTGCATATTTCTCCTCTGCTTTGATCTTGGTTCAATACTCAGAGCCAGGCCTGCCCGCTCATTTCCGAGCTCTCAGGGGCATTGTCGTAGCGCCCCTGTGTTCACACCCCTCGGAAGGAGGTTGAGCTTTTTTCCTGTTCTTTTGTACGGGCAGCCCTTGGCGCTGATCTCCTTAAGGAAATGTCCCCTAAATGTGCCATTGGACACCCTCCTTGTACGACTCGGTGTATCCGGCAACATGACAATGATGCAGTCTCCACGCTCTCTACCCCGGGAAGAGCTGCTAGTGATGCCCAGTAGAACAGAGGACGCTCCCATAGCAGCAGCTTCAGCCTGTAGCAATAGGTAGGGGTTAGGCAGCAGTTTCACAGCAATGCAATGAGATTCAAGGACTTTTAAATCTTTCATGATTATATCGTAGCTGTGTTGAGACTCCAGATCTAGACGTGCTTTCGGCAAAAGAGCCAATTTAGTCGTAGAGAGAAAAAGAAATTGCTTTTTTATTCTGGATAACCAAATAGATGCTTTCTGGTTTTATTTTTAAAGGATTTCCTTTTAAAACAGACTTTTAGGTCTGGAAGTCCTCGAAGGTTCATCTGATTTAGCCTCTTGCCTCTACATGTGTCTATATCCAAACAATTATCTTTAAAGAGTCTAGAGATGGAGAATTCAGAACATCCCTTGTATATTGTTTTCAAGTTCAACTTCCTAAATAGCGCCTCTGTCTTTAGGAAATTCATAGCCTCGTGGGGAAGACAAATATGTACACTAATAATTAAACCTAGCGAGGCCCATGTTACTACAGGGGTGCACCAGTTGCTGCGGGAGCCGGGATCAGACAAAATTTCACAAGGGAATCTTGGGAAACCTGGAAAGCTTTGTGAATTTGCACTTGCCTGTGTAAATCTTCCAGTTTTAGCACATATGCTGTGACACCTGCATTTTCTATGTTGTTAAGATTGATCCTGAGGTGGGAAGAGATTCTAATTTCCTCTCCTCAGCTCCTCTTTCCAGCCTTCCTTATGCATGTAGATGTACATATATCCATGCATCTTACAGAGAAAAGAATAATTATAGTAAATTTCTAGGTCTGTGCCGGAGAGGAAAAGAAAGGGACCCGGTTTCATCAATAGGCGAAGTTCCACATGTGTCGAGCTTGACAGCTCAGCGGGTGATCAGTGTAACTAGGCCCAGCTTAGCAAGGGCTGGTTAAATAAACTGTTACCGGAAAGTTTTGTTTTTCTTTTCTTCTGTCTTTTTTCTTTTCCTTCCCTTTTATTTTTTTGGGTCAAGATTAGAGGCACAAATGTCTGATTCCCAGAGCACTGTGATAGTGACTTCTGTCTTAAAACGTCTAGGGTAATGTTGACAGCCCAGTGTCCACAATGGCCAAACTGTGGAAAGAGCCGAGATGTCCATTAACAGATGGATGGATAAAGATGTGAGATAGATAGATAGATGATAGATAGATAGATAGATACTATATATATACATATATGTATATAATACTAAATATATATATATAATTTTATACATAATGGAATATTATTACTCAGCCACCAGGAAGGATGAATACTTACCATTTGCATTGACATGGATGGAACCGGAGGGTATTAGGCTGAGTAAAATGCCATTCAGGGAAAGACAATTACCATATGGCTTCGCTCATATGTGGAATGTAGGAAACAGCACTAGGATCGCAGGGGAGGGGAGGGAAAGCTGAACAGGAAGTCATCAGGGAGGGAGAAAAACCATAAAAGACTCTTAACTCTAGGAAACAAACTGAGGGTTCCTGGAGGGGGGTGTGTGTGAGGGGGACGGAATACCTGGGAGATGGGCATCAAGGAGGGCGGGTGATGGGACGAGCACTGGGCGCTGTACACCACTGATGAATTGTTGAGCACCACAGGGAAACAACGGGTTCATTTATCATGATGAGTGCTGAGTAATATATGGAACTGAATCACTGTATCGTACACATGAAACTAATACAACTCTGTTAACTGGAATTAAAATAGAAATTAAATTACAAAAAAATAAAAAAAAAAAACTTAAAAAGTCTGGGGTCTGCAGCATCGACTTGTTTACTGACGATTTGGGTGGAGGTAGGCCCACAGATTACGTCTGAAATCACCCTAAAGACCAAGAGCCCGTTTCTGCCGTTGAATCTCCGTGCTGTATCTGAGTGTCCTAAGTGGGTGTTTTCTTGCAGGATAAGCTACCAGTCCAGCTACCAGGGGAGGATGTTGCTCTGCGGTACCCAAATAATGAGACCAATACGGAGGTTAACGGACAGTATACTTAAGTGGTTGAGCAAACGACTCCCCTATGATCCTTTTTATCTAGTTGTCCAACATATTTTTCTATGAGAAGTAACGAATCCTCTCTTTCTAGGCTTCATGGATGTCTCCGTCAAGTTTTTAGTGACCTCTAGTTCTCATTTTCCCAGCTATCAGTCTCCGTACCAGATACCCCTGCCAGCCGGCCCCAAGGCTGTCCTCCGTTTTCAGGACAACTCCAGGTGGGATCACGGCGTCGATGTATGCAGCTGGCATCCACATGGATGGCCCGACGAGTCAGTGGAAGTCACCGGGGGACACCGCTGGGACAGCTGTTACTTCCTCTGTAAAACAGGCTGGATTGAGCTGGCGTGAGCCTCTTGCCGTCACCTTTCACCCCTTCTTGTCCTCAGGGAGGGATTGGTGCCCAGTAGAGGAGAGCACAGCTGCGATGGTGGGAACGGAGGCCACATTCGAAATGAGTGGCTCAGAAGTGACTTGAAACCTCATTCCCTCATGACTACTTTGAGCCACCAAGCTGGTGCTGGCCTGCTCAACCCTCGGCTTGGTCAGTCACTATCATTTGGGCCACCGCAGGGGCATTTCTGTCACCGTGAGCTGAAGGCACTGCTGACCCGTTGGCTACTCCTCCCTCTTACCTGGATGGGCCACTTCATACCACAGGACGAGAACTATTGGAGCTGGAGAAATTGGGTTCGATTTCCAATTATGCCGCTTGTTAGCTGGATGATCTTGGACAAGTTTGTTTTCTTATACGTAAAAAAATATACATATTAATACTTTGCTCTTAAAATAATCATAAAATGTAAAGAATAGGTAGCAAGATATTTAAAAATAACATCTTCAATGACTGTCATTCCTGGTATCATCTCCCTAAAATGTCCTTACGGTCATCATCCACAAATATTTGTTAATTCTGGACGTGTTACAAAGGGCTCTTTGCTGGAAAACATATTTTTGATAAGTTCCTAGAATTCCACCTCATTGCACAGTGTAAAACAGGAAAGCTAAACCGTGAATAAATGAGCCGTTGCCTTCTCATAAACAAAAGCCATGAAAAAGGGAGTATAGATCTTACAAAATTCTATTCGTTGAAGTGGAGTTAGTTGATTTATATTCTATCCTTAATCTCTATTTCCTTGGTATTGATGTCAGTGGGAAAAGGAGTGGGTCCGAGCTACAGCAGGCCGCCGTGTAATAGAGGCCCTTAAAATGAAATGAAATCATCCCTTTTAGAGCAGGGTACGCTTTCCTTCACGGGAGGAGGCAGGAATCGGAGGACACGGAGGGGTTTAGATTGCAGGCCCCTGGGTGCTCCGCTCAGATCCCTCCTTGGCATGGGAGCTGGGGGCTCCAGGTGGCTCAGCCTCAGTCTCTCTTCCGTGGGACTCCGTGAATGTCTTAAAAGTTCATACATGTTAGGTGTCCGATCGAGTTCCTGAGCCAAGGCGGGTGTTTCTTCTTGATCTATGACTGTGGGCAGAGGCAGGAGGAGGGGCAGATAGTGAGGCCTGGGTCTGGCCCGGGCCGGGGCACTCCGTGCGGGCGCACGCGGCTTCTGCATCCGTGGCCACTGAGCAAAGCTGACCCCGTGGACTCTTCTCGGGTTCTCCCCTTCCCGCGGTTCCATAAGAAACCAGAAAACGGCTTTTAGTCATTTTAAACCTAGATTTTTGATTGTGTAGATGCTCCTTGTTTACAAACTAGGGGTGGTGGAAGGGGAGGAGGGCGGGGTGGGGGTGACTGGGTGACGGGCACTGATGGGACGAGCACTGGGTGTTATTCTGTATGTTGGCAAATTGAACACCAATAAAAAAATAAACTTATTAAAAAAAATAAAAGAAAGGAGGAAAGGGAAAGAAGGAAAGAGGGAGGGAAGACGCTAGATGTTAGGAGGGGAGAAGGGAACAAGAGGAGCCCTTTCCTCGGGTGAGGGCGACAGCGACGGTGTCCAGGGCGACCTTGCCCAGCGCAGCCCCCGCCGGCCTGGAGGCGGTGTCGGCCCGCGAGCAGGTGGGGGGAGCCACACCAACAGGTGAGGGGGGCGTGCGGGCAGGTGGGGGGAGCCATGCCGATAGGTGTGTCATTGCAAATGGCAAGATTTCACTCCTTTTTAAAGATTTATTAGTATTCCATTCTATGCATATATCACATATTCCTTATTCATTCATCCGTCAATGACCAGGGACTCTAAAAGCACTCCCCCAAAGCCCCTAAAAACAGTATGCGCCCCACATCATAAGTGTGGGTGGTCTTTTTCATGTTTCTGTGAGGTGAACATACACTTATAACAATGGTTGGTGTGTAACAGATGCCCCATAAGTTAGAGAAATATATCACTAGGAGTGATATTGTAGCCCCAGGTAAGAGAAAATACAGAAGTTGAAGAATCGGCATGAATTCTGCATGTGGAGAGAGGACACCTTTCCTGGGTTGTATAACTGGCTCCTTGGATTTAGAAAAAATAACTTATACTTCTTTATTTTCCTAATTATCTCCAGATTTCCATTCCTACTTATGCCCAGTTTCATTTCAAATGTTCTTTGCCTGTGTTGTGGTTAAAGTGTTCTCATGGACCCCGTAATTTTGATTAGAGAGACACAGGTAAGCCCAATGGGTAACAGTTCAGACATTTAGCCCTGGCGTGTGAGATGCGAATACAAGTAAAACATGATGATGGCACTGTCCTTAGAAAGATGAGACCTATTAAAAGGAAGTGTGAAGAACTCTATCCCACGGGGTGGGGGAGGGAACTGGAGGTGGCTCCCTGGAGTCACTGCAGAGGCACAGGCAGCTCTTGGTGGTGTCGTCTGGTGAATAAATGTCACGGAACAAAGGAAGTGTAAAGTGTGGTGGGCTCCGAGGAGTACGGAAGTCCTATTTCATCTTCATGATTGACTTGAATCCCTGCGTGTTAGCACCAGATGCTGTTGGATGACCAGGAGGACTGTGCCTAGGCCTAGATGGGGCAACAGACGGAGGAGGGGTATTGGATGCAGCAGCCCTCTCTTTCTTTCTTTCTTTCTTTCTTTCTTTCTTTCTTTCTTTCTTTCTTTCTTTCTTTCTTTCTTCTTTCTTTCTTTCTCTTCCAATAATATATATATTTATTTTTAAAAAATAAATTTATTTTTTATTGGTGTTCAATTTTCCAACATACAGCCCTCTCTTTCTGACTCACCTGCCTCCGGGCACTTCTTTTTTTTTTTTTTTTAATAAATTCGTTTTTTATTGGTGTTCAATTTGCCAACATACAGAATAACACCCAGTGCTCATCCCTTCAAGTGCCCCCCTCAATGCCCGTCACCCAGTCACCCCCACCCCCCGCCCTCCTCCCCTTCCACCACCCCTAGTTCGTTTCCCAGAGTTAGGAGTCTTTATGTTCTGTCTCCCTTTCTGATATTTCCCACTCATTTCAATATCAGAAAGGGAGACAGAACATAAAGACGCCTCCGGGCACGTCAGCGGGCTGTGAGAGCACCCTTCTAGAACTCCTCGGGGCTAATGACGAATTGCTAATGTAATTGATCCTTGCTTTCAGTGGCCAGCCATAGTTCCGGGGCCAGGCACACCAGGCAACCCTTGCAGAAGATTGTTTTTTAGTTTCGATTAATGTTTCACCCGATTTTTCCGAGTTTTCAGGAGATTTATTTTAGTTTTTATATTTCCAAAGAACCGCACTATTACTGCTCAAGATCAACGGATGAAATTGTAGAAAACAGCTGCCACGCAGACAGTCGTTAGTGCTGCTGGAAAATGTAGGGCAAGGATCTGAAATGAAGATTAAGGTCTTCTCTCCCTGTTGAAGCATGATTTTCTGGATTAGTTGAATGCTTCCCTGAGTCACTGCAAAATTGAGCCACTTAATCAGGGATGCAGAAATATTGGAACATTCAGAAAGGATACATATTACAAGAGGCATCAGCCCTTAGAAAAACGCATATATTTGATTTCTGCAATTACAATTTTTATGATTCCAGTTTCTTTGCAGTGATTTGTAATAGTTTTGAATTCACAGGCAACTGAATCTTTCTTGTCAGGAATCTGCATACTTACCCAGGTATTGGAGTGTTTGCCATGGATCTCTAATTAATATAATTCTACCAACAAACACCGACTCTACTGTTTGCAAAACAAGCTGTGCTCGGCAGGAAGAGGGAGATAACAGTACAACACGCCTTTAAAGACGGGGTCAGAAGGGCAGATATACCAAGAAGCAGTTGGAATTCAAGGCAAATGAAGTAATTCTTATGAAATTGGTTGAAGGAAAGGTCTGAGGGGCTGCCAAAGAGGTAGGATTAAGAGACAGGATGTCTTGGGGGAGACGCTATGGCTATTGTATAAAATCTTCAATAATCATCTGGCTTCAAGTCTATAGTATCTGACAAATATCGAGTATATGACATCTGGCAAAATCCTCAAGAGATATTGGCTCTGCGGGAAGGCCAAAAACCTAGTAGGTGGTACAGTCACTTTGGAAGGTAGTTTGTTGATTTCCTACAAAACTAGACATACTCCTGCCATATGATCCTGTAATTGTGCTCCTCGGTATTTACCCCAAATTGATCACTTATGTCCACGCAAAGACCTGCACGTGGGTGTCTGTAGCAGCGTTATTCATAATTGCCAGACCTTGGCAGGAAAACCAAGATGTCCTATTAGTAGGTGAATGAATGAAAAAAATGGTGTCGCATCCAGAAAATGGCATCTTCTTCAGTGTTAAAACATAATGGGCTATCAAGCCATAAAAAAGAAATGGAAGAACCTTAAATGCAAGTGAAAGAAACCGATCTAAAAATGCTACATACTGACTGTATGATTCCCAACCCTACGGCAGGCTGGGAAAAGCAAAAGCCATGAAAATGTTCTTTTTCAGTGATTTATCTCTATCTTACCAGGGGAGTCCATGTGGACTCTGCCTCTGATTCTGTGTCCTACTTGTGTGATTGTGAGAAGTCGTTTTACCTTTTAGCCATCTCAGTTTTCTCATCGCTAAAGCAAAGATAAGAATAAGAAGAAATATATCTCATGGAGTGGTTTTGCAGATTAAATGGAATGATAGTCGTAAAGGTTTTTAGAACAGTGCTTGGCGCACTGTACATGCACCGTGGATGGGAACCGCTGGTTATAGAATATACATCCCATTACGTCACACTAAAATCTATTTGGCGTATCAGTGCTTTTGCGTGATGCCTGACATGATTATGTGACTTTCCAATAAATATTTCTTGCCTAAACAAAGAATAAATAATGCAAAACCAAAGTGAATACAATTATGCCATGAAATACCATTTCATACTTACAAAATTAAAGGGATAATAAAAGTATCTGTTGACAAGGAGTCCAACTGATTTCCGTATTTGGGTCTTAGAAAACGACCCAAATCCTAGACGTACAGCCCAGGAAAGACAAATTTTGCTGGCGTTCTGATTAAGCTCATCGGGTGATGCTGGTTTTCCATGACTAGACTCAAAAGACGTGGCTATAAAAACAAGACTACCAATTGATTGATTTAGAGTGAATTATTTCATTACACAATGTACGAGAAAATTTATCTTTGGTTAGCATTTCCCCTACTTTATAAGAAAGCATTATTGAAAGTCAAAATATTATAGGAAATGCATATGTTAGGCATGGAATCAGAGCAAAGGAAGAAGTTGGATGATATTTGTGGATGGCACAGCCATCTTCCCTCTGGATACCAGGTCCTATAGACAGACCTCTTCCACCCGGGGTTGTTCTGACTCAGTTTTCCTCTTGGTGAAAGTGTATCTTTTGCTGGACGATACGTGGGCTACTTGTTTGAGTTTATATTTTTCTTCTTTTTCAGATCATCGCGTAGATTCAATTGCTATGGCTCTATTCTAGTCTTAAGGGAACAATTTGATCTTCCTTTTATTAGATTTAGGCATTTCTTGAATCTCCTTGGTGATACTTCTGTAGTTCTACAGATTCATTTTAGAGTATTGCCGTTGTCATTTTTTTTTTTGTTCCTGTTGTTATTTATTTATTTAAGTGCCTGACTCCTGATTTTGACTCATGTCATGACCTCAGGGTTCTGGGACCAGTCATGTCTGGCTCAGCGCTCATCAGGGAGTCTGTCTGCTTCAGGATTCTCTTTCCCTCCACCTCTCCCCTCATTAGCATGCTTGCTCGCTTTCTCTCTCTCTCTCTCTCTCAAAAAAACGGATAAATCTTAAAAAAAATAAAACGATGTAAATATTCCCTCTTGATGAATACATCTTTACAAATCACCTTTGAAACCAGATTTTTCTTATTATTGGACCACAGAAAGAAATGTCATTTTATAGTCTTAATGAGTATTTATCATTAGAGATGACTTTGAAACTATCGTTAGGTACAGTAAAAATTTCCATTTACTTGGACTGATCAGAGAGGAGAAGCTAGTTGGAATGTAATGGGAAGTCCAAAGTGATTGTTATCATCTTCAAAGATAGTGATAAATACAGCAGGTTAACTCCAGCCTCCGTTAACGAGACATCCCAAAGAATTAATAGTTAGCATATTGGTTGCTTTAAAATACAGTTAATTTCCAAACAAGATCTCAGCAGAAATGTTACAAACATTTAAGGCAACAAGCAGAACTCCCACTATTAATTTTTCAACCTTATTTTCTAAGATTATACAAAATTGTATTCTAAGAACCATTTCAAATTATTACAAGGCTGAGGTCTGCAAGGCACTACTAAAGGACATCAGACGACATGACAAACTTTGTAGGCGGAAAGTTGAAGCAGTTATTTTTTTTAAATAGTAGCTTCATGTGTTTTATGAACTTTTGAGTTTTTAATGCCTGCACATTCCTAATTATGATTACAATTGCTGGCTCAGTTAAAGTTGAATGGTGATTACGTGGGAGCATTTCAGGTAATAAGTTAGATATTTTAACTTAGTAATTGCCAGTGATTAATTTTATTTTTCCAGATTGTTTTTTGTTTGAATTCGAAAAGTTGGCTTATTATTTCCTTGAACTTTAATTGCCTCTAAATTATGCACAAGGCTCTAAGTTCTGAGTTAATTATATCCTAGTGAGCTCTTTCAAATCAAACTCAGAAATTTCAAGGTGCACACATCGTAAGAACCCGTTAAATCCTTTAACATGTGTCTGGGTAAAGAACCACCATGCATGATTGATGATAGAGGTTTTTTTGAAGTCGTTTCAATTCTGTGATGCCAATCATTAAAGGCATTGAAATTCATCTCTATTGAAGAATTTATAGAGATTCACAAAATTAAGATTATGCTGGTGAATCTCTCTGGCCAGTGCCTTTTATCCCAGCTTCTTTAGGAAGCACAAGCTCCTGGTCTGAATTATGGAAAAAACGTAGGCAAAGAAAGTGTCAGGGTACAACCGTTTTATTTAACGTACGTTCATTTTATATCCCAAAGTGAAAAACAAAGTGGCATAATAAATAGTAGAATGAAAAATCCTGAAGGCGAAGTATGAATATATCTCGATGATGTTACAGTTGCTTCTTAAAGAAATAAGTGGCTGTAATGAAATATTCCTTCACTTACCTGCTCATTTATTTCAAAAGTGACATGGAGTTCTGACTCAAGAGTCATGCAGGAAACTCACTCACTTTTCATTCTTCTGATATTGTATAGAAATAAAACCTTTTTCTTTTTTAAGTATAGACAATGAAGTGAACTGTGTGATAGGGTTAAGCAGTGAAAAAGGAGAAAGATAAACATATTTCTGCAGGACTGAAAGCAGTTGGAAAGACACCGATGTGTTGAAAGGTATCATAAAGCAAAGTCAGCAACATTTCATAATACATACAACAAAACTTCGGTGGAGTCAGGAATCAAACTTCTTGGGTAAAGGAGAAAGAGACTAGGGGCTTGAAAACTTGGCACTAATTAATTATGCCTTTTTGGGACAGCTACTCCAGGTGCCCCCCCACCCTTAATTCATCTATAAATGAAGAAGAACAAAGGAACATAGTATTAGCCACATTGGATATGAAAAATAAAACCATTCACATGGAAAACATTTTTAAGGACTTTTATTAATTAATTATTTTTTTTTAATTTAAGGACTTTTTTTGAAGTTCAACCGAATTATTGATCGAGAGTGAGAACAAGAGCTATTTTTGGACATGTAAGAATTCATAAACTTTACTTTTCATTCACTCTTCCTGAGAAAGGCATTTGAGGGTATATATCAGAAAAAGAGGGAATAAAACCAAGAAATAGATAAAAGAACTAGCCTTGGAATGAAATGATCATGATGCTAGAAGGAGAGCTTTGAAGCAGACCAGAAAAAATGAAAACTGAAAATAAATAAATAAATATTTTAATCATATACATGATTAAAAGAAATTAAATGAAGAGGTGGAGAGTTTGGGCAGATAAGCAGAGCTTATTTTTAAAAATCATGGGGAAATTCTAAGTTGGGAAACATCCCTGAAATTAAGAATCAAGTGGATGTGTTTAGCAGCAGGATGGAAATAAGAGAAAAGAAAATTAGTAATAGAATTAGTAATCATTCATCTATCAGAAGAAAATATCCAGACTAAAGCATAGAGAAATCAAAGAATGGTTCATAAGACACAGGGCAGTGAAATTTTGAAAAAGTCTAACATACGTCAATAGTATCCAAGAAGTAGAAGAGAAAGAACAACATTTGAAAAGATAATGGCTGAGAATTTCCCAAAACGTTTCAAAAGACAGTTAAATCACAGATTCAAGAAATCTGATTGCTCTAAATAAAATTTTTAAAAATATCAGGATAAAACAAACTGGTGAAGTCACAGTAATGAAAAACAAACACATAAAGAAAACCCAAAAGCAGTCAGAGGAAAATGACACATGACATTCAAAGCAACCCCAAGAATGGGAGCTGACCTTGAGCACAAAAGAAAGTCAAAGGACAAAAAAAAAAAAAAAAAAAAAAAAAACAACCAAAAAAAAAAAGAAAGTCAAAGGACAATGGAATGCTATCTTCAAAGTATTGGGAGGAGGCCTTTCAAAATTGTAACCCTGCTAATTTTTATGTAGACTTTAAGTCAAGGATATATGTGGCATTTCCAGAAACACAACTAACAGAATACAAAAAAACATAATTAACCACCGAACAGAAAGACCGTAAAGTTGACTTGGGGATGTAGGAATGGAGTGGTGGAGAGATGGCTGCAGCTTCCGTTTCATGAGCTCGTCTGACCTACTTCATTTTTTTAGTATATTCATGTGTTTATTAAAATTATTTAAAAATTACATATCTTGGTGCAGCTGAACGTTGCATGTCTTTGATGATGTGGCTCTAAGTCTAAATCCTTGCTTTGCTGCTAATTAATTGGTGACATTTGCTGTGTTATTTAATCTTCTGAACAGAATATTGTGTTTATAAAGTTCATTTACAATAAATATTCAGAGTCGGTTAGTATTTCTCACAGATATTTCATGATCTTTTTTCACTGAACAGTATTTTATATATGATTTATTAGTCAATAAAACCAATTTTACGAGATTGCTTTTTAAATGCCAAAAGAATGTCTCATTATATGCAAGTCACAATTTGTTCTTTCAATGTCCTAATTTCAGCAATTTATTTAGTTTCCTTTTTTTTTTTTTTTTGGCAATTACAAACAATACCACGATAGGCATTCTGAAAACTAAATTTTGGTGTATATTATACTAAAACTACTTTAGGATTAAGCACTAGAGGTGGAGTTCCTAGGACACATAGTCTGGGCATTATTAAGGAGTTTATTTCATATTGCCAAATTGCCCTCAAAAATTTTTGTAAAACTTTTGCCGTCATTGTTTATATATACAATAGAAGTGCCTATATTTCTATAATCTAAAAACACTGAATATTATGTTTCCTTATACATTTTGCCATCATCGTGTGTTTAAAAGTATTTTCTTCCATCCTCAGTTTATCTGTTTGGATATTTGTGTATTCCTGCACTTTGCTACTTTTTAACCTTTGTATGAAACTTTAATCCATAGTCCTCATTTATCAGTCTTCTTTTTTAAGATATTCATGACTATTCTCAGTAATACACACAAAAATAATCTTAAATGTGCCACTCATATCGAATTCATTAATTTATCTCCTTACTCCCTCGGCCCTGAGGCTTGACAAGACGACGTAGTGGTGGTGTGGGGTGGTTGTTTTCTGGAAGTGAATTAAATTTCTCGGATGATTGCAGGAGTGCCTGGGGGAAGGCTGAACGGACTAAACAGTGGAAATCTAGCACAAAATGTATATTGGGGTTGCCTTTGTCCAGGTCTTGTCCATTATAAAGTGTGTTTCTGTTACCCGAAATACTTCAGATTCATTGTGCATCCAATCCTTGGGTCACCAGCACTTGCACTCCCTCCACGGGGCGCTGATGCACTGTCCCCTGGCGGGTGGTTCAGGGTTGGTCTACACCCTCTAAAAAGGCGATGAGGAGCCGGCGAAGGGAGTAGGGGCGTCCCTGGGGATGGGCCACTGACCACACAGGGAGAGAGGAGGAGAAGGCAGAGAAGCCACGACTGGATAGGGACCTGGAGCTGGTGAGGGGAGCAGGGAGGGAATCTGGGGGGCGGGGGCAGCGCCCATGGCGAGGCTCTCCTGAAGCCTTGGCCCACGCGGCCAGGAACACCAGAGCAAACAGTTTCCCTTCAGGAGTCCCAAGCTGGGCAGAAATGCTCGTTTTTCCCCCTCATTCCATGACTTGCCCTCTCATTCCCACCGGCGTCTCTTGTTCAGCAATACTTTTTGATACAGATTTTTATGGACCTCGCTTCGGGGGTGACATCCAAGATCTCTTTGCTCAACCCAAAGGCTTGAGAGATTGTTCTACTCTTTTCTTACAGGAATTTTATTGCTTTTTTTTTTTTTCTTTCACATTCAGACCTGTGATTCATTTTTTAGTTAGCTTTTATATAAGGTACGAAATACGAGTTGGGGTTCTTTTTTTGTTCTTTTCGGCATATGGGGGTTCAGTTGTTCTAGCAATGAGCCAGCTTTTCCCCAACTAAATTTGTCTGTCTTATACCAACTTCCTATATGTCCAGGCCCGTTTCTAGATACTTCTCTCAATCTCACCAGCCTATCTTTATGCCAGTAAAACACTTTTATTTATCAAAGCTTTAAAATGTTTTGATTTTGTACAGTGACACCTACCTCATATTTTTTTCTTCAAGACATTTTTAAAAATTATTTTAGAAGCTTTACTTTTCTCTTTGAATTTTAGAACCATTTTGTCACTTTCCATAAGAATGTCCTATAGAAATTTTTGTGTCGACCCAAAGATGTCACCGTGTCCGGTTATTTGTTGCCACATAATTGGTGTTAATTGGAATCTTTCCCTGATATGGGGCAGAGCTGCTTGGATCTCTTCTCCATGTAACTTAAGCACAGCAATAAAATAAAGTAATAGTTGGAAAAATAATTGAATTATCATTTAATTAGTAGAATTGAATTAATAGATAATGCAGAAGAACTGATATCCCTATGATAATGAGTTGGCCCATTCATAAATTTTATATATTTTCCATTTATTCACATCTCTTTTATGACCTTCAAAAGTCTAGGAACACTTTCCCAAAGGGTCTTACCCCTTTTGGTAGATTTATTTCTTAATACTTTATAGTTCTACTTGCTTTTATAAATCAAACCCTTTATCAAGTCTCATTTTCTAAATGATCATTGCTGGCATCTATAAACGCGATTTCCTTTTTCTTTTTTATCTTGTATTCAGCAACACTGGAAAATATTCTAATGGAGTCTAATTATTTGCTCTAGATTCCTCTTGATTCTCTTAGTTGATGGTCTTATTTTCATGAACATCTGGATTTTCTGTTTCTCTCCTTTTATCTCTTCCTTCTCCCGTCTTTCTCCCGCTCCTCCTCCTGCCCTTCCTCCTCCTGCTGTCGGGTATTCCAAGTGAGATGTCACATAATGGTGACCGTGAGTGCCCCAGTTGTGTCCTTGACATGGGGAGAAACGTTTCTAAAGTTTCAAAACAAGCCATTCTCTTTATGATATATTTGATTGATACCTTTGAATAGTTTAAGAAAGTCCTTATCTATTACTTGTCAAGAGTTCATTGGCTTATGGCTACAAATATTAAATATCAAAAATAGAATCACTACATGAAAGCAAAATTTAATTGTACGAATCGTGATACTGATAGACTTACCTCTGGGATGTGCCTTTCCATTTTCTTTTCAATGGGAATTACTGTCTTTGTCGGTGATCTATTCCAGACCCCATCCTGGGCCTACTGAATTAATAACTGTTTAAAGGGTACGGGGTGGAGCGGGAGTCTGTATTAAGGAAGAGAACCTTCCCAGGTCAAGTTAATGATGAGATAGGTTTCGAAGCCATGTCTGCGCAGTCAAGTGCAGGCTCCTGGTCCCTTAGCCGAGAAGACAGCCCCGTCAGACTTGTCGTTATTTCTCCAAGGCCCGTCTCTTGCCTTCCCCTCTCATGTCTTGTGTGTCTGTGATGCTGAGCTTCCTTGGGTTATGCTATACTCTTAGTCGAAATGCTTTTCCTCTTTCAGCATTCCCCAGGTATGGCTGGTGTCCACTCACTGTTTAACAGTCACTCAGTGGCGTTAGCTGGGGCTGGAGGTGCAGTTGGTCACCTGTGTCTCTGCCCCATCACAGGGCATCAGACGTCTCGGCTCAGAGACCCGGTCAGTTCTTCGAGGTCGGGACTTGTGTCCTATTCACCAGTAACTTCCCAGTGCCTAGACTAGTGCAGATCCTTGGTCACTGCACAAAATAACCTTCTGAAATGGAGCTAATTCTTTAATACGAATGCTCAAAACTGAACTCTTTTTTTTTTTTTCCCCCTGGACCCTCATCTGTACTATTGGGGCAAACTCTGACCATGACCTCGGGCCTTTTCCAGTGCTCCCCAGTGATGCCAAATGCTCGTGTGATATACCAGCACTGTTCTTCCCTCAGAGGTTTAAAGCACGTCTCTCAGGTCAGTTAACTGTTTCATCGCAACCAAGTCTTTGAGTGGGAACAGGTTCACAAGTCAACACATAGCTCGGCCGACCAGGCATGGGAGGGCGGGATGACAGACTGTATCTCTGTGTTTCTATAGACAGAGGCACGAAAAACTGTGGGGTTTCATTTTTTCCTATTATATCCTAGAGACATCTATTGACAAGCATTTTGAAAAATAGCCATATACGAAAGAAGTGACTTTAGACAAGTAGGAAAAGGAAAAGCTTGAGGGAAGAATTTTTAAAATGTCTTAAAAATTATCAATATTTGGTGACAGATACCCAATTTCTATCAGGGGAAAAAAATGCAATGACACCCTTATTACTTCCTGGCTTTTCGTCTTAGTGTCTGAGCCTTCCTGCTCCGTTCCTGTCGTGGTCTGAGGTTCTGATACGTGAGACCTACACTTCTCTTTGTCCCAGGGAAGGAGCTTTATTTAGACCCTCGTCCACAACGTCAGATGAACAGGGTAATGATCAGTTATGTTGTATTATTATAGTTCATTAAGTCCTAGCAAGTCATTAACACGGCAAATCTGCCCTTTAAAAGGATTCGTAGGAGTTGGTCAAGCACTTTTAAGAAGCACATGGGACAAAAGCTGTTAAATAAATAGCTGTCATGACTGATAAAAAGATTTCCCAAAATAGAACCAAGAAAGAGTCTCTCATACTCCCTGTTGGCCCCGCTCTCGGGAGCAGCTTTGACCTCTGCCCGCACTTACCAAC
Organism: Nyctereutes procyonoides; assembly: GCF_905146905.1. Lineage (NCBI taxonomy): Eukaryota > Metazoa > Chordata > Mammalia > Carnivora > Canidae > Nyctereutes > Nyctereutes procyonoides. Next base: position 72,406,710 of record NW_026575142.1, read on the forward strand.
TGATAAAAATTCCCTAAAGTCATACAGATCTTTGCGATTTGCAGACCGTTGTCCCATACACACGCTTTCTTGGGTAATTCACTGAACCTCATTTCCATTCGTGCAGGTATAGCCAAGGTCCCAAGCAGATAAATCGGTCGACTTCACTCAAAAGCTCTCACGCTAACGTGCAAACTCAGACCAAGTCACCCCTGCACCTCTGAACCCAAGCAAGTCGTGCTGCGGTGGGGACAGTGAACTCGAAAGGATGCTTACGTTTTAGAGACCGAAATATGATGTATTGGAACCCGTTGGTGAGAGGGTGGACTCATGACTCTCCCAAACCTTTCCGGCCTTGTGATTTGTCAGGGCGTTTTCACGGGTTGTCAGTGGCAGGAGGAGACGACGCGCTTCTGTCAAACTTAATTTACAAGAAGGGGAACCAGAGACGCTCAGGGCCTTTCCCCTTAATGGAGACTCTGAGCCGGAGGTGAGAGCCTTATATTTATTCTGCACCACGACAGGAAAAACAGATTTACTTAGTTTCTGATATCACCTAAAAAAAAAAAAAAAGGGAACAAATTGTATTTCCCCTAAAGACAGCATTCTCCTCTGTGCACCAGCTCCATCTCACGTCTATCTTATTGGCAATGCGCGCAACTTCTGATGGGAACATTTATTTCTAGAATTAGTTTGACCAAATTATAAATGCCTCCAATGGAACAGCTCGTACTAATAAATAGATCTCCCTCTCACTTCAAAACCTACTACTACAAGATTTTTAAAGAGCATTTATCAGAAACCCCTAGACAATCCTCCAGCTTCAATTGAACCAATTAATTTTATGCAATGAAGAGTCTAAAGGAAGTCTCTTGACTGCCTCTCTGACACTTTAAATCCTGTGATATTTCATTTTTAGCAAGAAGTGATTGAGAGCCATAGACATGACTGTTTTTCAAAATGGTACGTGGGACTCCAATCTACTTTTTTTCTTTCTTTTCTTTTCTTTTTTCTTTTTCTTTTCTTTCTTTTTTTTTTTTTTTTTTGTTAGCAGTACTCTCTGCCTGACACCCACTTGCACTTTGAAGTCTTACCTCATTGTGTCATAACAATGATGTGTCATTTCTTAATTCGGAAGATCTGAGAAAGAAATCAGGTTATCTGGAGAAAAGAGGTAGAAGTATATATTACATAGCAGAGACTTTGGCCGTTTTTATCAACATGCCTTATCATAACCATCTTATTTGATTGGATGGGCAGGCTTCAAAAGTAGGATAAACCATGGATTCCTTCGTGTGTTTGTTTTTACATCATGATGTTCAGCCACAAAATACGTAACGCCACTTTTTTTTTTCAAGATTTTTTTTTTTTGACTACAAAAATGCATTTCTTCCAAGTGAAACATTATATTCCTGGTTGTGGTAAGTGTCAGACGATGTAAAGGATACTTACTCATCTTCCTTAGATTTTTGCCGTCTGAGACTGAAGTGCCTGTTATTTTATCTATTATTACGTCCTTATACAATTGTTACCCAGGAAGCTTTCCATTTTGCTTCTAGCTCTTTAGAACTTATATCATAAAATCTATGCAACATTTAAAATCAAAACCTTGGGATCCCTGGGTGGCGCAGTGGTTTAGCGCCTGCCTTTGGCCCAGGGAGCGATCCTGGAGACCCGGGATCGAGTCCCACGTCGGGCTCCCGGTGCATGGAGCCTGCTTCTCTCTCTGCCTATGTCTCTGCCTCTCTCTCTCTGTGTGTAACTATCATAAATAAAAAAAAAAAAATTTAAAAAAATTAAAATCAAAACCTTGAGTGGCAGCAGAGGACCGTCTAAGTATTCAGCCCTACTGAACTGTTTATCCAGACTTAACAGCACAGAAAAGGCAAGAATGAGAGAAGGAAGAAAAATGAATCAGTATCAATAAGAAAGAAGAGGACATCACTGCGTATCTTAGAGAAATTAAAAGGATAGTGAGGGAACATTGTGAACAAAGTTATGCCAGGAAATTTAATAGCTGAGAAAAAATAGGCAAAGTCCTTAAAAAACCTAAGTCACCAAAAATTTAAGAAGAGACTGTAGGTGGGGCGCCTGGGTGGTGCGGTCGGTTGGGCATCTAACTGTTGGTTTCTGCCCTGGTGGTGATCTTGGAGATCGAGACCTGCCAGACTCTGCTCAGCACCGTGTCTGCTTGGGGCTCTTCCTCCCTCTCCCCCTGCCTCTGACCCTCCCTCCATCCCCACCCCCACCCCCTGCCCGCACTCTCTTGCTCCCTCTGTCAAGTAAATTAAAATCTTGAAGAAGGAGGAGGCAGAGGGGGAGGAGAGAAGGAGAGAAGGAGAAGGAGATGGAGAAGAGGAGGAGGAGGAGAAGAAGGAGAAAGAAGGAGAAGAAGGAGAAGAAGGAGAAAGATAAAGAGAAGAGAAGGAGAAGGAACTATAGCCTAAGTAGCTCTATATGTATTAAAGAAATTTAATTCAGAGATAAATCTTTCCAACCAGGAACCTCTAGGCCTAGTTTCTTTTTTTTTTTTCCTTTTTAAAGCTTTATTTATTTATTTATTTATTTATTTATTTGAGAGAGAGAGAGGGAGAGAGAGAGAGAGGAGCAGAGGGAGAGCGAGAACCCTGAAGCAGACACCCCACAGAGTGCTGAGCTGAACTCTTGGCTCCATCCTAGGACCCTAAAATCATGACCTGAGTCAAAATCACCACCCGGGTGCCCCAGGCCTAAATGTTTTCTTTTTTTCTTTTTTTTTAATTTTTATTTATTTATGATAGTTACACACAGAGAGAGAGAGAGAGGCAGAGACATAGGCAGAGGGAGAAGCAGGCTCCATGCACCGGGAGCCCGACGTGGGATTCGATCCCGGGTCTCCAGGATCGCGCCCTGGGCCAAAGGCAGGCGCCAAACCGCTGCGCTACCCAGGGATCCCGGCCTAAATGTTTTCAATGGAAAATTCTACCCAACATTTAAGGTAGCAATATTACAAGGCAGATATATAATCTATATTAAATACGTAATATTGTCACAAATAATGTAGGATATGTGATCATATTAGATAACTTATTATAGATAGCATGTAATTGGAAAATATTTTTATATTCAACTTGATAGTATCTTCTTCATTGTAGTTTTATGTTTTTATTTTAATTCCAGTTAGTTGGGGATCCCTGGGTGGCTCAGTGGTTGAGCGTCTACCCTCGGCCCAGGGTGTGATCCTGGATCCTGGGATCGAGTCCCACATCGGGCTCCCTGCAAGGAGCCTGCTTCTCCCTCTGCCTGTGTCTCTGCCTCTCTTTGTGTCTCTCATGAATAAATAAAATCTTTAAAAAAATCCAATTAGTTAACATACCGTGTAATACTAGTTTCAGGTGTACAGTGTAGTGATCCAACCCTTCCATACGTCACCTGGTGCTCATCAGAGCTGCACTCTTTAATTCCTATCCCCCGTTTAACTCATCTCCCCCCACCCCACCCTCTCTGGTGGTGGGGTCACCATCAGTTTGTTCTCTAAAATTAAGAGTCTGTTTCTTTCTCTCTCTCTTATTTTTTCCCTTTTGCTTATTTGTTTCATTTTTTTAGTTTTATTTTTTTATTATTTTTATGTTTTTATAAATTTATTTTTTATTGGTGTTCAATTTGCCAACATACAGAATAACCCCCAGTGCTCATCCTGTCAAGTGCCCTCCTCAGTGCCCGTCACCCAGTCATCCCCACCCCCCACCCTCCTCCCCTTCCACCACCCCTAGTTCGTTTCTCAGAGTTAGGAGACTTCTATGTTCTGTCTCCCTTTCTGATATTTCCCACTCATTTTTTCTCCTTCCCCTTTATTCCCTTTCACTATTTTTTATATTCTCCTAATGAATGAGACCATATAATGTTTGTCCTTCTCCGACTGACTTACTTCACTCAGCATCATACCCTCCAGGTCCATCCACGTCAAAGCAAATGGTGGGTATTTGTCATTTCTAATGGCTGAGGAATATCCCGCTGTATACAGAGACCACAGCTTCTTTATCCATCATCTTTCGACTTCTTAAATTCCACATACGAGTGAAATTATACGGATGTGTCTTTCTCTGGCTGACTTCTTCTGCTTAGCATTATACTCTCTAGCTCCATCCACGCCTTTCCAAATGGCAAGGTTTTCTTCTTTTTTATGATTGAATAATATTCCACTGTGTGTATATGCCCCGTTTTCTTTATCCACTCGTCAGCCGATGGACACTTGGGCTGCGTCCATATCTTGGCTATTGTAAGTAGCTGCTCTAAACATAGAGGAGCACGTATCCCTTGGAGTCAGCGTTTTGTATTCTTTTGATAAATATCCAGTAGTGCAATTGCTGGCTCGTGGGGTAGCTCTACTTTCAACTTTCTGAGGACCCTCCACACTGTTCTCCACAGTGGCTGCCCCCGCCTGCCTTCCCACCAGCAGTGCACAAGGCCTGCCCTTCTCCACACCCTCGCCAACACCTGTTATTTCTTGTGTTGTTGACTGTAGCCATTCTGACAGGCGGGACGTGGGATCTCATTGTGCTTTTGATTTGCATTTCCCTGATGATGGGTGACGTTGAACATCTTTTCATGTGTCTGTTGGCCGTGTGTAGGTCTTGGGAGAACTGTCTGCTCATATCCTCTGCCCATTTTTAAATTGGATTATTTGTAAAAACAAATGGATGTTGAGTTTTATAAGCTCTTTATACATTTTGGGTACTAACCAGAAAATTTTATTTAGTGTAATTATTGGTATGATTGGATTTAAATCTCACTTTATTTATTTTTTTAAGATTTATTTATTTATTCATGAAAGAGAGAGAGAGAGAGGCAGAGACACAGGCAGAGGGAGAAGCAGGCTCCATGCAGGGAGCCCCATGTGTGGGACTCGATCCCAGAACTCCAAGATCACACCCTGGGCCAAAGGCAGGCACTAAACCACTGTGCCACCCAGGAATCCCCCCTAAATCTCACTTTAATATTATTTTCTGTTGTTTCATCTGTTTTTTTGTTTTTCCTTTTCTTTTTTCCTGTCTTCTTTTGGCTTGAAATTTTCCATTCCATTTTGCCTTCACTTATAACAAGGCTTATAAATTATATATATATATATACACACACACACACACACACACATATTTTGCATCTATATATATTATTGCTCTATGGTTTATAATATATATTTTTATATTGTCATTTTCTACATTTAAATAATATTGAATGATTTGCTGTAAGTATAAGAACTTTACAATATTATACTTTTATTTCCTTTTTCCATCTTATGTGTTATATTTGATATACTTTTACTTCTTAATATGTGAAAGACTCCATAATTTATCATTTCTACTTTTGCTTTAGGCAATTAATTATCTTCTAAAGTGAGTAAGAAAAATATTTTGTATTTATATTCACTTTTATCATTTTTAGTACTTCTTCTTACTTTGAATAAATCTAAATTCATCTAGTACTGAAGCTTCTGCCTGAAGAACTTCCTTTAATACTTCTAGCCCAGACCTCCCTTCAAAGAATTGTCTCTACAATTGTTGGTATGAAAGGAAAAATTATGGTTTTGTCTTCATTTTTGAAAAATAGTTTTGTTGGGGATACAATCCTGGGTTGACAATTTCTATTTTTTTCAAACACTTTAGAAGATGTCGCTCTGTGGCTTTCTGGCTCGCTCTATCCTTATCTGTGTTTCTTGGTGTGTTAGTGTTTCCATTTTCTGTTTGACCTTAACATAAAATCTTTTTCTTTGGTTTTAAGCAGAGTGACTATGGTATATAGCTATGTGTCCTCTGAGCTTTTTGGATCTGTGGTTTGTTTTCTTCATTTAATTTTGTTAAATTCTCAAAAATTACCTCTTTAAATATGTCTTATGCCTCATTCTGTCTATATTCTCCTTTTGGAACCCCAATTACATTCATGTTAGGCCACTTAAGATTGTCCTGTGGCTCTTGGATATATTGTTCTCCTCCTTCCTTCCCCCTTCCTTTCTTGCATTTTTAAAAAGATTTTATTTCTTTAAGATAGAGAGAGAGAGAGAGAGAGAGAGAGATCGGGGGGGGGGGGCAGAAGGAGAAGGAGAGAGACAAGCAGGTTCCCCTGTTAATCAGGGAGCCCCACATGGCACCCAATCCCAGTACCCTGAGACCATGACCTGAGTCCAAGGCAGATGCCCACCCCCTAAGCCACCCAGGTGCCCCCCAATGTGTGTAGCATTTATGGCAGCACATGGTAAAGCCTCCACCTCCTTACTTGGTTCTTCTTCAGTAAAGCTCTTAAGTGTAAGGAGTGAGTTTCATTGTGCCATCAGCTGAGCTGGTTTTGTATTTTTCTTGGAACAGCTGTTTTGGTGTAGTACAGGCTTTAGGTTTTCCAGTGTTTGGCTCACTGTGGAGCCTGAGGACCTGGGAGGTCTTGGGAGGTCATGGAGAGTTTTTCTCAGGGTTCAAATTCTGCTCTCAGATTTTGGTAGTACCTGCAAGCGCCACTCCACAGAGGGTGTTTCTCTCCTAGCTCTTGTCCACAGTGGTAAGTTGCTTGTGCATATCTTTTAGTGCTAGATTTTGCATGGGAATAGGGCAGATTTTGCTTTTTTGTTTTGTTTTGTTTTGTTTTATTTTGGTCAGTATTAGGCAGAATTTGTGTACCTGAGCTTCACGGATCAGGGTTTCTTTCCATTCCAGATTCTCTTTCCTGGGGCAGCCAGACTCTGGGTGGTCTTGCCTTCTCTCCAGGAATAAGCTGATTTCTTTTTGCCAAGAGGGTAGGATGCTAGGTCCAAATAGAAGGAGTTTTGCAAAAAAAAAAAAAAAAAAAAAAAAAAAAAGAGAGAGAGAGAGAGAGAAAGAAAAAAAAAGAAAGAGTTTTGCTTCTACCTCTAGATCTGCAAGAAGGGATCTCTGGCTGTGTCCTCAGGAGAAGAGGCTTCCCTCCCCCTTACAGAGTCAGATAGGTTTTACTTCTACTCCGACACCAGAAGCAATGTACCTTTAGCCATGCTTTGGGGGTGAGAGGGCTTATTTCCCTTTCTTAGCATAGTAAGACTTCTGTTTTATACAAGGGAGCTCTCGAGAAAAGTAGCACAGCTTCAGCTTGGTCCCTAGGTCCCTAGGGCCCGGTCCCTGCCGAGCCCCCTCCTTTGTGCCTGTGCCTGAGTAGAACTCTACTTGTCACGTGTCCTGTCTCCAACTGTTCTAGGCCCCTGAGGGAGGTCTGCGGAGCAGATGTGAGTGAGTGTGAACTCCTCCTGTGTGTGGCCCTACCAGCTCTTCGAAACTAAGATGGCACAATTGGAATTTAAGAATTTGTTGGACTTCAGCTCGTTTCTTTTTAGCCTTTGTTGTATGTTCTGTGCTCTGGCAAAGTTGAGTAAGTGTATCCCGGCTCTTTGTAGATGAGGCCCGTCCTTGTGTGGAGTTCAACTTATTTGATTGCCTTGTGACTTCAGCTCTCTGATGGGCTCAAGAAAATGATCATTGTGTAGATTATATGGCTTTTCTCCAGATGAAGGAGGGACCTCTGCTTTGCAGGTTTCAACATTGTAAAGGAGAGTAACTTTCGTCTCATGCCATCACAGTGGGAGGTACGTAACAAGCTTTTGAAACCATGTTTTTACTACTTCCCTGGTCCCCTCAAGCCTGTCTCCTCAAGCTTCCATCCCCCTCTGTTTTAATATCTTGCCAGAAGCTACGGAACAATTTCTAGTGCTGTTAGTGGTGTATGGTAAGTGTAGAGGAAACCCCGATGCCTTGCACAGGCTATGGGCTTGAAAAGACCCAAAGGATCTCTGGTCAGGTGTGCTCTTCTGTTGTCCTTGGGCTTCCCCCCAGTAGCATTGGTTGCTGCCATGGAAGCAGTCATTCACTTGCCACCCTGCCCTAGGCTTCTGCTTTGATCAGAATTTCCCTTGGTATCTTGCAAGTTCAATTAAAGTTATATCAACATCATTAACAGCCTACAGCATAAACTCTATAGCATCCTAAAGTCATTACGTTATTACATCTCACCTGGTTGTCTCAGAAATGTCTTTAATATATTTAGTTTGTTCCATTTGGGATCAAAGCAAGGGCTACCCACTTCATTTTACTAAAATGTCTCTTAAATTTCTTTAATGTCTAAGAACCTCACCTCCTTTTATGATATTTATTTATTGAAGAAATAGGGTCATTGGCCCCATAGAATATGCCATATTCTGGATTTTGAAAAAAAAAAAGTTTATAAATACCTAAATCTATTGGTAAGTAGCCAGAGCATCAATCAGATGACAAATTAGGCAAGTGTGAATAAAAAGCAGATGGAACAAAGCAGGAAAGAGAGATGCTGACCCAGACTCAGTTAGATGAGGCAGGAAAATTGGAGAAGTGAAATTTCACCAGGTTAGGCAACTTTCTCTCTCTGTCATCACTTTGGCAAGCATTAGAGAAAGGAGTGGTTTAGTAGAATATGTCTCTGACCACAAAATATAGCAGTTTTGGAGGATAGGATATCTGATATCTAACTCCACAAATGTGGTGATAAATATAAATGACATTTAGCCCTCTTAATAACATAAATAACCGTCACACACATGGAGCCAGATTTTCCGCCACAAAATGTAAGTCTGGGTTTTACATGGACTTGTTAACTCTTTCCAGCTAGACACAAGCGAGATGTTGAAAATGAGAATCTTATGTGTAGCGGAGCAGTTTGGATTTGGATCTCCCTGCCAGATGACTTGACATCTCTTCCAGGATTTTTTAGTGTCATAATGAGAGATTCAGGTAAATGTTAATTAAGCTCAGCCTATAAGCAGAAATTCTGAATCATAGCAATAGGCCTAAGGGAGCCATGCAGAGGGAAAAGAAGGCAGTCCTGAGATTGTACCCACCAAAACTTCAGGGCACTTTTCACACAGGCGGGGGCAACTTCTCAGCTCCCTCTTCTGTTGCCGTGCTCTATTACTGCCTCATCAGACGGACTGTCCGCTTATAAGCTCTTCTATTTGAAATACGAGGCCTTTATTCTCATTCTAATCTCTATATTCTCACTGAAGATACGCCTGTTACAGCAAAACTACTTCCATAGAATCGTCAATCCCACAATATAGGTTCGAGCAAATTTTTTTCTTGGCAAAATAATTTCTAATCATCAAAATGTTCCAGATAAGTGATTCCTTTTCTAGGAATGTTCAGAATGTAGTCTTATATGAAGAGTTCTGTTTTTGTTTGTTTGTTTGTTTTGTTTTGTTTTGTTTTGCCGTTTTAAGTAAGAAGGGTTTGTATTGATCATCGAGTCAATCTACTGGCTGGGTGTCCTTAGGAATGCTTATTCAAGCTTTATTTTGCTATCTCTTCTATACGCTGAGCTAAACCAGTTTGGATATACAAATATTTAGGCTCCTTTGAGTAGAAATCAATAGCCAATAGTTATACGCAGGAGAGGATTAGATACTGTTGTTAAAACATCTTCCTAAGTAAAGAAAGCAAACTTTCTAAGTATTTAAAAATAAAATTCTTGGGATCCCTGGGTGGCGCAGCGGTTTGGCGCCTGCCTTTGGCCCAGGGCGCGATCCTGGAGACCCGGGATCGAATCCCACGTTGGGCTCCCGGTGCATGGAGCCTGCTTCTCCATCTGCCTGTGTCTCTGCCTCTCTCTCCTTCTCTCTCTGTGACTGTCATAAATAAATAAAAAAAAAAATTAAAAAAAAATAAAAAACATTTAAAAAAAAATAAAAATAAAAATAAAATTCTTCTGGGACCCCCTGGTTGACTCAGAAGAGCATGTGACTTTTGATCTCAGGGTTGTGAGTTCAAGCCCCATGTTGGATGTAGAGATTACTAAAAAAAAAAAAAAAAAGAGAGAGAGAGAGAGAGAGAGAGAGAAAAGAAATAAACTTAAAAAATTCTTTAGGGTGCTAAGAATATAATATAACTGGGATGAAAGATTCACTCAAGACAAATACAACAAATGCAATATTATAGAAGTAGAACTGAGATGACTCCTACTCAGCCTTGGATAAGCAACACTCCACCAATATTGCATTTCCACAGAGGCCCTTGTAGGAATCAAATGTAGGGTGGCATTCTTAAAGTTAACTGTCTGGTTAGATTAACAAACTATAGGCTTGGGACAGAATAAGCGTTTCTAGAATTTTTAGCTTCTATTTTAAAAATCGTTAAGTTCAACAGTAATAATTTCTAGTAGCATTTTGCTAGTATGTAAATGCTATGGTTTTGACCAGCCGATCAAGTCACCCGAAGCACCCCTAGTAGCTACTTCTGGTATATGTCCCTTTTATTATGCCTTTAAGCTGTTCCCATTTCAAATTGTGCATCCCCCTGTTTCAACAAATATCCGCCAGTGACAATACGGAAGGTGGTAGATGGTACATAAAGAGGAGGTTGATGAGCGGCAGCCTGGGCAAGGGGGTTATGGTCAACGGTTCAGCCTGGGGATTTCACTGGTTTTCTGTGGGGAATCCACACTCTAAGATTCTTCCGAATGAATTAGTACGTTTACAGGCTTTATTTTTTCCAAACAGTGCATTAAGTCATAAATACATATTTCCCTTGATATAAAGGACTACTCTACAGAAGTTAAAAAACAAACAAACAAAAAAACGGTAATAGTTCTTCAGTCTAAAATTCCATCTGGAGGAGAAGGACGTATTGTTCAATTGTGTAGTCTTCTATAGGCCAAGCTCCTAGAATTAGTCTCAAAGAAATAAAACAAAACCACCAGACCCAGAAATGTTTTTGTTTTATTTTAAAGAAAGAGATCATATAAGATCCTACTATAGACTCGATCAAAAAAGCCACATTTAATTTTTTCCTGTCCTCTATAAAAGTTTAAATCAATTTCCTGTATGATCTAATTCTGTAAGGATGTACAGAAATTGAAAAAAATCACTCAAAGCAAGATTTAATTGCGTTCATCACACTAAACTTATATGAACCAGAATGTGGTTCCATCTATTTTGAAAGGAATTTTAGCATTAAAGGTTAAAACAAAAAGAAACCTCTAGTTAACCTTCAATTAGCTGTAGCTGCCTGGCACTTCCTTATTAATCAAGATTTTACTCCTTCTCACATTATATTTATGACCTTCAATTTTATTTGGTTTCTTCAATATATTTCTCAGAGGTGAAATAGGTCTATTTTATGGATGAAAACCAAATCAAAACGTGGAAGGCTTTCTATGTGACCTTCAGCAAGTCACGTCCCTGAGGTTCTTTTCCTATTTTTAAAGGGACAGTAATGAGGCCAACTCTTGTGCTATGGAAGGATACAACGAAATGGGGCAGGGAAGCAGGGTGGTGTTGGCTCTGGAGCCAAGTAGGCGCAGTTTCCACCAATTGCGAGCTGTGTGACGTTGGGCAAGGTGTTAACGTCTCTGAGCCTTTATTTCTTCATCTACAAAGTAACACTGTCAATCCTAATCAGGACGTTGCAACGTTAGATAAATTAATGTATGTAAAGGACTTGGTATATAAAAGACAAAAAGAGAGAGAGAGAGAGAGAGAGAGAGAGAGATGAGTCCTGTGGACTAAACAGTTGCATCCCCCCAAATTCGTATATTCTGTCCTGACCCCAAATATGATAGTATTTGAAGGTGGGGCTTCTGGAAGCCTAGTAGGTCATGAGGGCAGGGCCCTCACAAAGGGAATCAGTGCCTTTATAAGAGGCTCTGGGGGGGCCCCACGCCCTCCATGGCGGGAGGTGGGGGAGAAAAGATTTGGTTCAGAAAGCTGACTCCAGCAGACACCACGTCCTGCAGCACCATGGTCTTGTGTTCCAGCCTCCAGAACTAGGAGAGGCAAATTTCCGTTGTTATAAACCACCTGGCATTTCGTTGTAATAGTCCAAGGGCACTAAGGGAATAGCTGGTTGTTGTTGTTGTTGTTGTTTTCTTCACATAAGAGGAGGGCTGGAATGTGACTACAAAGAAATAGGAGGAGCATTAGACCTTGTGCGTTTTACTTCTTTTTTTTTTTTTTTTTTGTCTCTTCTGGAGAAATGTCCTTGTGTGGCCTCAGTGTCCGTATCTATACACACAAACTCTAAGACCAGTTTTCCATTTGGGAATTTTTTGATCGTTTTTAATCCCATCAAGAGTAAAATTGAGCTTCTGCAAGGTCTCCCCCCGTAGGTGTGTGTTTGTAGCTACGGAGGGTGCTCTGGGAGCGGTGTCGGGGCGCGGGGGGTTACCTCTCTCGTGGTTCTCGGTCAGAAAGTGTGAAGGCCACGCGTCCCAGACCCAGGATACAGGATGTGATTGAGTGAGAAGCAAATTAACACGAGGTCCCCAGCTTGCATGTGCTGCAGGATTACAGTAGTCATGACTTGACTTCGAAGATATTTAAAATAAGGGAAGGAAAAGAAAAACAAAAGCTGGAGAACTGCCTTCTGTGAGTTGATTTGGAGTCTACACTTCACCACGGAGCCCTGGATGCTGCTTATTACCAAGTCACGTCCCTAAGTCTGCCTCCGCGACTGTACGTGAGCTTGGCATCCTCCTGAGACACTGGGCCGTCACAGGCTCCAGGAGGAGGGAAGGGACGGCAGAAGCACCAGCGAACGCAGCGGCGCATCAGGATGCTCTTCCAGCTGCGGAAACATACCATCAAACTCACAATTAGTTTTTCCCCCTTTGGCATTTTTCTCAGCCATATGTGGTTTTAAAATTATTATGGTGACTTCTATCACTTTATGGAAAATATGCAGGATGTATTTATCTAACATAAATATGATTTTACTTGTGTGTTTTCTGGAATAATAGCGCACAATATGCATCAGAGAATAAGGCGATTATATACTAATAGAGCGGTTGGCGAGCTGTATTTGAATCTGCCAGGATTTAGGAAAGATACACGTTGAACAGATGCAAATATTCACCCGCCTTTCAAAGAAGCGTGGAGCTCCTGTTCGTCCTCAGGAGAGTCGTTTCCACGGTTAGTGCACACTCCGCTTGGGCCGCCGGAGTCGCCGGGTGCCCACACTGCCTCAGTAAAGGCTCACAGCAGTCCCCCGCAAGCTGAGTCTGTGCCTCGTTTTAATTTACAGGGAATAGGATGGGATGGAGGGATGGAGGGAGGGAGAGATGGATGGATGGATGGATGGGTAGATGGAGGAGGGAGGGAGGGAGGATGGAGGGATGGATGGAGGGAGGGACGGATGGATGGATGGACGGATGGAGGGATGGATGGAGGGAGGGAAGGAGGGAGGGAGGGATGGATGGAGGGAGGGATGGAGGGATGGAGGGAGGGAGGGAGGGAGAGATGGATGGATGGATGGATGGGTAGATGGATGGAGGGAGGGAGGATGGAGGGATGGATGGAGGGAGGGACGGATGGATGGATGGACGGATGGAGGGATGGATGGAGGGAGGGAGGGAGGGATGGAGGAACAGATGGGTTGATGGATGGATGGATGGAGGGATGGAGGGACGGATGGATGGAGGGAGGGATGGAGGGATGGATGGATGGATGGATGGATGGAGGGATGGATAGAAAAGATGATAGGGAGATAGAGTGATAGAAAGATACACAAATATGTAAACATAGTGTAATCTAAATATAGAATTAAGCATTTAAAAATCCTAGTGTCTAGAGACACAATTAGGCTTCAAGTGCAGAATGAGGATTCCGTTCAGAACTAGAACACTTACTAGGTTATACGTCTATTTTGTACGCACGTCTTCACTGATTCTCAGCACTAGGTGGAAAAGACCAAACTGGGCACATTTCACAGAAGAGAAACCAGAGGGACTCAGGGTGTCTGAGGGGTGGCTCAGGGGTTGGGCGTCTGCCTTTGGCTCAGGGCATGATCCCAGGGCCTGGGATCGAGTCCCGCATCGGGGTCCCCAAGGGAGCCTGCTTCTCCCTCTGCCTGTGTCTCTGCCTCCTCCCTGTGTCTCTCATGAATAAATAAAATCTTAAAAAAAGAGAGAGAGAGAGAAGAGAAACCAGATACTGACGTTAACAGCCTTGCTGACTCACGGGCCACGGATGTATCAGGCTCAGGAATCCATTTCTGTGGACTGGCTTCAAGCGCAGTCATCACCCCGCTAACCATCTGCATGAGACAAGCAGAATTCTTCTCTGCTGTGACTTTGTCCTTAAAATCCCCCGATTTCAGGATGAGACACTTTTGGCTAAATAGTTAAACCCTGATTGTGAGATGATTGATCATTCCGCAAGCTTCTAAACAAAAACCACCGAGCAGAAAGAGTTCATTCCTTTCCTGTTCTGCAGACATACTCTCAGCAGAGGATCCTGAACCCGGGTGATGCTCAGGATTAGCCACAGGGCTTTGGAGAAGGGACACTTCTGGGCAGCACCCAGACTTACGTGGGGCCAAGAAATCTCTTTTCTCTTCTCTTCTTTCTCTTCTCTTTCTTTCTTTCCTCTTTCTTTCTTTCTTTCTCTCGTGAAATCTCTATTTTCTTAAAGGTCCACAGCTGACGTGATACTCAGCTAAGTTTGGGAACTGCTGCTTTAGAAAAATGCTTTAGGGAAGTTTTGGTGGAAAACCTATCAGAAAAATCGAATAAAAGCTAATACTTGCTTTATGAGCGTGTCATAAAGACAAAACAAGTCTTAAAAAAGAACATTTACCGAGTATGTGAAAAGTAATCACAACAAATCATACATTTTTAAAAAGCTTTAACCTACCACAAACATCATTATTAATGAACTGCCTGACACAGGGCTGTGCTTAACGATATCCTGAAAATCAATCCACATTAGTTCATGAATCTCTTTTTAAATAAGATTGTTTACGGTGTGGATGTACCGCAGTGTGGACGGGCATTTAGGGTGTTTCCAATAGTTTTCAACGGTAATTGATGATCTTGTGTATATGTATTTTCGTATTACTGGAGGCGTATCCTCAGGACAAGTTCTGCGATGCAGGATCCCTGGGTCGAAGTGTAAACACCCACCCGTGTGGTTACTTGAGATGCCGCTAACTTTCATCCCATAGTAGTTGTGCCGGTTTTCCTTCCCAGCAGCAATATGCTAAAGGGCCTCTGTCTCCGTAGCCTTGCAGAGGATATTGTTCTCCTTTCAGTCATTACCAATCTGACAGGTGAGAGACGGCGTCTTGGTGTAGTTTTAATTTGCATCCCTCACGTCTCAGGGGTGAAGCTGAACATTTATGTTCAAAGGTTATTTTTATAGAGTTACTGTGACCTGATAGAGAGCTGAATATTCTGGTTTTTTTCCCCCTCAGGTATGATAAATACACTAGAAATTCCTATATACCAGTTTCTAACTTCATAAAATACATTTTATAGTCATAGAAAATAGTGTCATCATATAATTAAACTATGAATAATGGCTTTTCTTACTGAATGATAGATCTTACAGGTGTGTAGCTTAACTTTCATAATTCAAAGCCAGTCCTAGGAAAGGAAAAACAACAACAAAAAAAAAACCCAGCCAATTCCATTAATAGGTATTGTCAATTCTCAATTAAGAGCATTTAAGTACTCGAGACGCCCGGGTGGCTCAGTTGGTTAAGCGTCTGCCTTCGGCTCGGGTCATGCTTTGGCATGACTGCTCGGCAATGAGTCTGCTGCTCCCTCGTCCTCTCCCTCTATGATCTCTCTGGCCCTCACTCGCTCTCAAATAAATAAATAAAATCTTTTCCTTTTAAGAGTGTTTAAGCAGTCAATCCTAAATAGTAACATTTATTACGATATTTAAAATATTGTTTTACCTGTTTGACCATCCTAGTATCACCACTTAAAATAATTCATACAAAATCTAGAAATGTTTGCTATTTTATGTCATATTGTGATAATAGGGCCACAAATTAAATGTGTTGCAAAACATCGTTCCAGTACTCTATATTAGCACTTGCTTGTCTTCATTTAATACTACCTAGTGTTCATTATTTGTTCAAGTAGTTTCAGTTCTAGCAATTACGTGTCCACTTTTGTGAGTGTAAATGTTTTTGTCTAGTGATGTGTGAACGTGCATACGTGTGTGCACGCACGCGTGCATTAACCAAATGTTTCAGTCACATCATATTGGTCAAAACTGATCTTGGAAGATTGGTTGTGGAACACATAAGAGGAGTAGAAAAATACTTTGTCTTTATTTGTATTTTTTTTAATTTTTATTTATTTATGATAGTTACAGAGAGACAGAGAGAGAGAGAGAGAGAGAGGCAGAGACACAGGCAGAGGGAGAAGCAGGCTCCATGCACCGGGAGCCCGACGTGGGATTCGATCCCGGGTCTCCAGGATCGCGCCCTGGGCCAAAGGCAGGCGCCAAACTGCTGCGCCACCCAGGGATCCCAATACTTTGTCTTTAAACTTAGAGTACAAAGGGCGATTTTTATAGTCTTTGTCCATTTGAATTAACTGTGATGTCCAACAAAATTTTCTGCAATACTCCTCCAACAAAAAATAATAATGAATGATTTGAAGCAAATTGTGCTTTTCTAGAAAATGTTCCACTATCGAAAGGACATGATGATAATATTCCAGGATAATTTTCTAATAAACATAGTAAAGCTTCCTAGTTTTGTATTTTTATCCGATTTTCTGATTCCATGAATGTAATTTATTTTATTGGGCAGGCCAGAGTTGCATTTGTTGCTTCTGAGCTGGGAATTTTATATGAGTAATGCTTTTTTATTATTATTATTCTCACTATTTTGATCATCAAATAAAACTTTATTGAAGAAACTGATCCCCTCAAATTTTGTATTTGATGAAAACAATTTCCTTGTTCATTGTCACTATTTTGACTCAAAATTTTTAAGTAAAAAAATAAAGATTTTTATGATGTCCTACTCAAATATGTAATGTGATTCATGTTTACAAGAGATCCTTTAAATTTTTATTGTTTCTGTTCTTAAAAAGTTAGGTGATCATTTCTTTCGGATCCTAAATTTTTCCTTTACAAGATTTTTCTTTTTTCAATTCCGAGGTATTTTCTTTTTCAACCATGATTTAATGTATCATTCACATTGGTCTGAAGGATTAGAAAGTAATAATACACTTTCATGCAAAGTGCATAGAATATGAGTAAATTTTCTTCAAAATATAAATTAAAGCGAATGCAAGACAATGACAATTCTAAAGGATTTTTATGTTTTCATAATTCTTTTCAATAAAATATTTAAATTCTCTATTAAAATTAGAGCCAAAATGTAAACCATATTTAATATGTATTAGAACTTTAAGTGAAAACTGTTTTAACACCTGAATTGTAATATTTAACAAATTATAAAATTTAATCTTTTAAAATACTTTCATAAAAATACACCTATTAACAATCTTACTTGCCAATTTAAAGAATCAATTCCATTTATATATGCATAAATATACAAATTTAGAATTACAAAAATTGTCTAATATTGCAAAATCAGTGGCTAGATTTCAGCCATTCAGTGTACCTGCCGCAAATATGGTGGTGATTCATCTGTCATTTCAGAAACATGAAACATGAGTTAACACAACACTTGTAAAGCATCTGAACAGCCCTTGGCATTTAATAAGAACTCAATAAATGCTAGTTACTATGATAATAACTATTATTGTTACTTGAGTGATTAAAGTTCGAGAAACAGGGGCACCTGAGTGGCTCAGTTGGTTAAGCATCCAACTCTTGATCTCAGCTCAGGTCTTGATCTCAGGATCATGAGTTCAAGCCCCACATTGGAGATTACTTAAAAAACAAAACAAAACAAAAAAAAAAAAACATTTTGAGAAGCATCAATCCAACGTAAAGTTCCAAAAATAAACTTCAGACCAATGGCAAACCCTACAAGGCAAAACGACAAGTAGAGAAAGCTGGTCTTGGCAGCGCTCTCTGTCCCCTTCTGTACCGTCTTCTCCCCGACAGGGCTTGCTGCTCTGGGCCCCTGGGCCCCACGCAGGTCCTGCCCCAGGACTTGGGCCTCCCCCCCGTATCTGGATCTAGGTCCAGTGATGGAGACACGGGGCAAAGAACACTAACAGAATTATTTTGACTCTGTATACTTGTCGGGGCATGCGCTTGTCACAGGAAGTCTGGAATAATCACTTCTCCTTTTCAGTGGAAGCTGCCTTGACAGAAAAGCAGGATTGTTAGATCTGCCCACCTCCTCTCCTTAGGCTGGATTATTTTGGCGTCACGCGTACATTTACTTTGACTACGTGGAGGAGGAGTCACATCCAATAATCAATGTTGTTTCCCCCCCCCACAGATAATCAACATTGTAGTCTGGAAACACGCATTTTACTGTATATTTTATTACTTCCACCAAGCTTATAAATAGGTCATAGAAATTGACTTTGATCTAAAAAGTTTATTAATTAGGCAGCTTGCTTTACGTAGGGATTAAAAACAAAGAATAAATACAACGATGTCTCATTTCTTTCAAAAGGTTCCCCGGCCCTTTAAATAAAAGCCGAACTACTTCATTATTTTAAAGAGCTCTAGGAGAGGAAACTTTAAAAATGTAAAACAAAAAGAAAAACCTTCTCTGTTTAAGGTACATTAAGGTATCAACAGCTGAAACGAAAGATTAAAGGCAGTTAATTATCCTCCCGGGGCTTGGCACCGTGAGCCCGCCCGTTTGGGATCAAGATCCTGGCCGGGGCTCCTCTCTTTCAAGTTTCTCTCCTTTCTGCAACTTCCAAGTCCTCATTAGACAGTTTTCACTTTTGGTTATATTTACAGTGAGTCAGCGCTGAAGAGGGCTGACTGATGTGACCTGGGCGGGGTGTCCCAGAGCCCTGGCATTCCCCGCTCGCCGTCCTGGGCCACCCGGAGCATCACTTAGATTCCAACGGTGGTCCCGGCCTGAAGGAGGATCCCTGGGGGCCCAGGTGCGTGGGGACCCCAGCGTCCACAGGACCAGGCTCCCGCTGACCCTGGGGTGGGGGAAGGGAGGGCAGGGATGAGGAGGGCAGGGGAGACAGCGGGAGAGGGCAGTGGGGTTGGGCAGGGATGGAGAGGGCAGGGTGTGGGGGGGGGAGGGAAGGGGAGACAGCGGGGGAGAGGGCAGTGGGGTTGGGCAGGGACGGGGAGGGCAGGGTGTGGGAGGGCGGGGGGGGGGAGGGAAGGGGAGACAGCGGGGGAGAGGGCAGTGGGGTTGGGCAGGGACGGGGAGGGCAGGGTGTGGGAGGGCGGGGGGGAGGGCAGGGGAGGCAGCGGGGGAGAGGGCAGTGGGGTTGGGCAGGGACAGGGAGGGCAGGGTGTGGGGGGGGGAGGGCAGGGGAAGCAGCAGGGGCCCTGGGTTCTGAGGCTGGCAGGCGGGCAGACCCGGCACAGGAAGGGGCTGAGCAAGCAGGGCCGGGCTGGATCCTAAGACACCCCGAGGCCCCATGAGCCCCAGACACCCAGAGGCGTCCACACGATGACAATCCCTAACCCGCACACGTGCGCCCTCCCCCCGCACGAGGAGCGTCCCTAACCCCAGCGCACATGCGCCCTCACCTGGCATGAGAAGCGTCCCTACCCCGCACACGTGCACCCTCCCCCCCTCGCATGAGGAGCATCCCTAACCTGCACATGTGCACCCTCACCCCGCACGAGGAGCGTCCCTAATCCCAGTGCGCACGTGCGCCCTCCCCCTCCCCCTGCACGAGGAGCGTCCCTAACCCGCACATGTGCGCCCTCACCTCGCATGAGGAGTGTCCCTAACCCGCACACCTGCACCCTATCCCGCACGAGGAGCTGTCCCTAACCCTCACACGTGTGCCCTCCCCCGCATGAGGAGCGTCCCTAACCCCAGCGCACGTGCACCCTCCACCTCGCATGAAGAGCGTCCCTGACCCGCACACCTGCACCCTCCCCCGCACGAGGAGCGTCCCTAACCCAGCACACAGGCACCCCACCCCTGCAGGCTGCCTGCTTCCCCCCACCCCCACCCCTGAGGCTCACCATCCTTCTCCTGAGTCTACTCGCGGCTCTAAGAGTGCGTCCTTCCCTTAGGGTCCTCACCTCCCCTGTGCTCGCCAGTCACTAAGGGCACCCGCAGCTAGTGGGAGACGCCATGTTAATAGCTTCTGCTATTCTGTTATTAATCCTATTAATAAGATCTTACTACCCTTTTGTCAGCCTAATCCAGAGTCATCCCCGCAGAACCTAAGAAGATGGCATAAAGCTTGTTTGTCTGTTTTCCAGAAAGATCAGCAGGTGCTGCAGCTGGACTTAGAAGACCTAGCGGGGTTCCTCACGGCCTTGGCTGTGCGTGCCCTGAGCCTCAGTCTTCCTCTCCCGGAAGATGGGAACAGCAGAGCTTTGGACCTGCCAGACAGGACTCGGAAGGTGAGGTGCACACGGGAGCACTTTAGGAGCTTGAAGTGATGAGCGGCAGGGCTTCTGCTCCCGTTCTGGAAGCCGAGGGTAGGGGCTGCGGCTTATTCAATGGGAGGCCCGACTACTGCTCTAAGTATGTCCTTGGCAATTCTGGGGTCGTCTTAATCATAGTGTCGGGGCCTTTGCACGTCTGCACACTTGCCTTTGTGTGTATTTTTCAAAATCTGCTTTGGATAAATCTGTGGGGCCAGGCCTTGCGGCTTGAGCAGAGCAGAGGCCGACCCAGGCTGCAGACGCCCTCCACGTTCACCATGTGGGCCCCTGGGGACAAAAGGCCTGGTTGACCCTTGTCCCTGGGAAGCTGCGGAGCTGCTAAGGGCAGGCCAGACCCAGAGCGAGCGGCCCGTGATCAGAGGGGTAGGAAATGAGCCCGGCTTGCAATTCAGGCACAGGAGAAGGTTCTGGGAACAGAGTTGCGGCCCGTTTGGGCGGCAGCACCACAGGTCCCTGGGAGGCCCATCAGCCAGAGGTGGTTTAGGGACCGGAGAGCAAGGACTCGTCCGATTGTCATGGGCCTTGAAATGGGGCCAGAGTTTAATATGGAGCCCACAAAATTAACTGGAGTTTTTCTGACTTTATTTCTAACTTAATGTGCGGTTCAATTGTCTCTTGTCAACGTATTCTTGAGTTTCTAAATCATAAAATCAGCTCATATCATTTGCTTCTTAAATATTCACGCTTACTTCTTTTCTATCAGTAATTATTTTCAAACTTAGTGGTTTTTTTTTTTTTTGCCTTAAATTGTGTTTTATGAATTAGTTTCTCGCCTTTTTCTTCTTGTCCATGTTTTGCTGGTCAATATCTTATCCCCTTTTCACTTTTCTCACATTAATTCGCATGCATTGTTTTGTTCAGGGGCGGACGGCTTGCTTTTACTTTTGCCCAGTGTGAAGGTTCTATCTTTTCTGGTGGTGGCTCAGCGTACTCACAATTATTATTATATCTCATATGTCGATCTTAATTTGTTCATATCTTCAAATACTATCAATTTCGTCTATTGTTTTATTTTTTTATATGAATTATATTTTGTTCGCTTTTACGTTCTTCCATGATTTCACCTACAACCTCTATGTTTTATAATTCTAACAGAAGCCACCTTTGGGTATTACAAATTTTCTATATTTTTATAATGATCAAACTCAAGGATAAAATGCTACATTTAAAATGTTACATAATTAAAATAGAGAATGTATTCCTTTTTTAAGATTTTTATTTTTATTTTTATTTTTTAAGGTTTTTTAAAATTATTTATTCATGAGAGACACAGAGAGAGAGGCAGACTCTCATTTCTCTACCATGATGCCCTTGTTTCACTTTTTAGTGTCTGTTCATATAACTGAATTCAGGTAATTATTGGTAAAGCATGACTCTTCCATTAACTATCTTTTATTTTAAGGAATCCCTTGATATTTATTTTATCACTATACGGTGAAGCTCTCACTAGATCTAGTTCTATGTGTAACATGTTGAGCGCTCATCACTGTCTCTAAACATACCCGTAATCTTAGATTCTTCTTTAATCAATCACGTCTCCGTGAGTGGACTATACCCCATCAAAGAATTTCTCTTCCAACAAAGGTGGGTGAGTGATCTATTTCTGAGTCTTTCTGCATCTGAATGTGTCTCTATTGTCTTAATTTATGAAGAGAAACTTCCCTGCCTACGAAATTCTTTGTTTTTCTCCCTCAAATGTGAGTACATGTAATTTTATTTTCTTCTGTGTTTATTTTGCTGAAGACAAATGTGAAGTTTTCTTCTGTTTTTATGATATTTTGGAAATACGCTTTTCCCTTTTTTTGATCCATTTATTCAACAAAGATTTGTTGAGCAACTAATATGGCCCAGGCTTTTACCTTGTCGCTGGGGGATGACAGAGCCAAACATTTCTGTCCTCGGAGGATTACATCCTTTTTTCTCTAAAATGCCCACATGATTTTAAATTTTATGATTGTATTTAAGTTTTTGTTGTTAGATGCATCTTGCTCGACCGAGGTTTTAGCTTGAACTAAAGCTAAGGTAGCTTTCTTAAAACAGCAAAAGCAAATGCATTTTCAGCTCCAGACTCTTCTTTCTACTTATGCCTCGATTTTTCAATATTTCCCCCCCAAGGGGAACCTATGATTCTCGGTTGCATCTTTATTCTCCATTACAAATGTCATCTTTCCTCCGAAAACTTTTATAAACTTTTCATTTGCTTTCTCATTCTGAGAGCTGCGCAAATTAGTTACTCTACACAACTTATTAGCTTTCTGGGTGTCCTTTTTTTGCTATTCCGTGTTTCACTTCCGGTTTTATTTCTGTTTTTGCAGTTTTAGTTCTTTATTCCCACCCTGAGCCTTCTTTCGTGCATTCTATTACCTTTCTGCCCTGCTGATTCATTAGTTATTTATGTCCCTTCAAATTCTGTTATTGCACTCACGTCCGTGCACAGAACAGCATACGTGTCAAAGGATACACCTGGTGGATTTTCGCTTTGTACGAACAACTGTGTAACCAGTTCCAAGCTCAAGATTCAGAAACGTCTTTCCTGCTCCTTTCCAGTCACTATTTCCCTCTAAAGTTACTCTACTGTTTTTTATTTCATGTCTTTTTTTTCCCCTTATTTCTTCTTCTTCTTTTTTAAAATAGGTCTGTCTACTTATATCTCAAGGAGGATGCAAAATCCTATCCTAAAATTTTCTCCATGTTCCTGTAGTAGATTATCTGCAGAGAAATGTTCTTTCACTTGATTTTCATGATGCTTCCTTTTTCCCTTTTATTAGTGTATTGTCATGTCCCCACCACATTTTTTTTTTCTTTCAGAAAATGAGAAAACATGGGGGACACCTGGGTGGCTCAGACGGTGAAGTGTACCTTGGGCTCAGGTCATGACCTCAGGGTCCTGGGCTCAAGCCCCAGGTCAGGCTCCCTGGCGGCAGGGTCTGCTTCTCCCTCTGCCTCTTATCCCACTTGTGTTCTCTCACTTTCTCTCACTCTCTCTGTCAAATAAATACAATCTTTAAAAAAATAAATGAGGAAACCTATATCCAAACTCACTGCTTGCTAGGTTATCTGGATTTCCTGCTGACTCTTCATATTTGTAAGCCGCCTGTTGGTTGGATCCATTTCTCAGGCTTTAGCTGGTTATCAATAGACCCTACTTGATCATCAAACGTTGCCCTGTAGGGGTGAGGTTTTCCGTTATTCCTGCTGCCTCTGTCTGTGGTGTTATGAACCAGGTAAGGACTGAAACAGCAGGATCTCCACTTGCACCCCGCCCGACGTCAGTATTTAGAATCCTACCTGCTGTGGTCCCCTGTGGGCCCCCACCCACCAAGGTGTTGCTCCGCCCCCTGCCCTCACCCTGTATGTACCTACATCCAAGCCACCCAAGCGCAGTCTTGACGTTTGGTGGAACAGTGGGGGGCTGAACTAACAGAACCGTGGGCACTTAGAGATGTGATCTCCACGAGGCAGTGAGAAGGCTGGGACGTTCGCATCATCCAGGCCTTCCTCCTCCCAGTGTGGTCTCCTCACCTGGAACATCAGCTTTCACCCGGGGCTTCGTTGTGGTTTTGTTTGTTTGTTTTTTAAGATTTTATTTATGTATTTGAGAGGCAGAGAGAGGGAGAGAGCAAGAGCACACAAGCGGGTGGGGGCAGAGGCAGAGGGGGAAGCAGGCTCCACACACTGAGGGGCTGGATCCCGGGGCCCCGGGGTCATGACCTGAGCAGAAGGCAGATGCTTAACCCACTGAGCCACCCGGTGCCCAGACCTGGGAATTCTTTGAACTCAAGTCTCCCCGAGACCTACTAATCAGAATGTGCGACTTTACAACACGCGTTAGATTCCTGTGTCCACGAAAGTCGGGGTAGCGTCGATTCGGGGGCTGTTGAAAGTCTCGGTGGCCGGTCTCATGCCCCGGATGCTGATTATTTTCAGATTGAAGGCACAGGCCGGAGTTACCCAGTGGGGGACAGGTTCCCGGGACAGAGGGCCACCCTCTGATGCCTCATGCTCTCTGGGCCCTGCACCCTGACTTGTCCTGGTGTCGCCAGAATCCGTCTGTGCCATGGGGCGGAGGGCCCCGATTCTTGGCCACCTGTGGCCAGGGCTCACCCTCAATGTCTGGGGGCCCCGACAGCCCTTGAGTCCTGGCCGCTCTGTGTGACAACATGTCGTGGTGGGGAGGCCTCCGCAGCTTCGGGTCCCCATGGTCATCACTTGGGACCCAGCGCCGGCCCTGTCATCCACAAGTCTCTGGTCTGCCCCCTTCCCACCTCTCAGGGCCACGCGACTCCCCGGGCACGCCTGGGCCACCCGGGCTCGTCCTTCTGGTCTAAAACTATCCTACCGGTGTCCAGCCTGAATTCCTCCTACGAAATCGTTCAGGGCTGCACTTAGCATCTGAGCCAGACCAGGCCGTGGGAGGTTGGCGGGCCCGCATCTCCAGACATCTGCCCACCCCAGGCCACCTCTGGGGCTTTGAGCGTGTAACCGGGTGGAGAATCACCAGGAAGGGGTCTCTGATCTGGGGCGAGGGCAGCAGGTATCTTCCCACCTTCCTTCAAGGATGCAGGAGTGCTGTGCTTTACAAAGTACAGAAAACCACCCTGCCCACGTAGGTATGAGTCTACGCATCTCTCTCTCCGTCAGTCAGCATCATCTGTCATGTCTCAGCTACTCATTTCCCCCCCACAGTTGACACTGGCCTTACTTTGGAAGAACACACCTCTGGAGGTTGTCGGTAGGTGCCTGCATGTGGACACATCACAGGCCACCCGGGCGGGTGTGTGCCCAGTTCCTGGACTAGCCCGAGACCAAATGAAGCCAGGAATCTCCACTAATTGAAGCGGGGCTTTTACTACTTTCATTTGGATTTTCCATCCTCCAACCAGGAAAATCAGGACTTGCAGACATGAAAGGCTGTTGCAAAGGAGGAACGTGGGTGGCTAAAACACCAGCCTTTACCAGCTCCCTCCTGGGGAACCGAGCTATGTTTTGTGCAAATCTACTTTTATTTCCTTTCGATCTCTAATATAGGATTTTACCCTGGGTGGGGGGAGGGAAATACGTGATCATGTCTAAAAGATGCATTTTTGACAGAGCTGGTTAAATTTCGGTGACGAGAGGGGGTGCTTGAGGGTCGCAAAGCCCCCAGTGCACCCTGGGGAGCAGTCAGTAGCCAAGAGGGAAAGGTCAGGTTTGAATCTAGTACAGAAGTTCAAGGTTTGTGGAGATTTGGGATTTCATAAGCCCGGGTCAGGAATGGGCTCTTCTAGTCTCTGAGTCCTGGAGACAGACTTTAAGAGAAGTGTGTGTGTTTCTGCTTTCTAAGACCTTAGATAGAAAAATGAAGCCATCCCTATGGTTCCCTTCTCTGCTGGTGAGCCCTGATTAACGAATGAATGTCTTTGTTTTTGCTCAACTATGAACTGGCGTACTTAATTAGCACTAATTCCTAATTATCGGTGGTAACAGGGAAAGGGGGAAATGAAGACGTATCGAATCCCTTGATAGTCATTTTAGCCACAGGAAAAAAAATGAAGCTGTTCCCTCCATTCGCGGTTCTTGACACCAGACTTCTTCACACACGCGGCCCGCCTGCAACTCACACATGCTAGATGGCGACTTCGGAATGACTCAGAATCTTCGGGTTCTTAGATTTCTGATTTCATTTCTTTTACTCTTGTCTCTATGATCCTGAAGTTTGACCTCATAATCTACTCTCAGATTTCAACCTTTGGTCTCCCAAGGTTACGTGATCTTGGACATGGGCACAACTGCACAGTTTTTACTTATTTCTTTCTTTTTTTTTGAATTTTTATTTATTTATGATAGTCAGAGAGAGAGAGAGAGAGAGAGGCGCAGAGACACAGGCAGAGGGAGAAGCAGGCTCCATGCACCAGGAGCCCGACGTGGGATTCGATCCCGGGTCTCCAGGATCGCGCCCTGGGCCAAAGGCAGGCGCCAAACCGCTGCGCCACCCAGGGATCCCTACTTATTTCTTTCTAAGACTTGATCATTTTATGATCTATATTTGATTTTATCTTAGTTACCTTTGTTTATTATTTCTAAAGATCATTTATTTCTAAGGCTGTTCTCGTGGTGAGAACTTCAGACTCCACTTCTGACTGCAACAAATAATCCCAGAGCGGTGGCCGGCTTGGCCAGCTTTAGCTACCCTTTAAAAGATAAAAGCGAGAACATAGCCCATCATTGCTCTGTGATCACTAGAATTAAAAACAAGGATGTAAGTTTTATCACTTTTCTCTATTGTTGTATGCTCCATTTTTCTGCTCAAGATGATCAAAATGGATTTAGTTTAGAAAACAACAGTATGGGTAATAGCCATGTGGTGCAGTTGGCTACATTCCGTCTCATACTCACAGAGATGTATCCTAGGCCAACGTTAGGACCAAAGCTTAAAATCACAATTTTAGAACTAAAAGAATTTAGTGATCAGCAATGTAGACTAGTATTTCGTTCATGAGCATTTCCTGAGCTTTCCCGGGCTGAGAGGTGAATGCAGGGAGTCCGAGGGAAGACGGAGGGGTGAGTGAGGGCACCGCCAGCTGAGGAGGGCTACCTCACCCCGTTCCTATAGCAGCATCTCATTTTGCCCATGTAAGAGCCAAGGAAGATTTTTGTTTGAACAAAGGCTATTGTGAATTAAAAATACTAACAGCGGTGGACCTGGCCTATTCTGTTGTTCTCTACTTGAGGAAATAGAGATCCAAAGAAGTCAAGTGGATAAGATCGTATGAAGGCCAAAGACCCTCCACTCCGCCAGCACTTCTCCCACGGACCCACAGACTTTGTTCTGTGGAATTGTTTCCCCAAACGATTAAATGTCGGTCATCGTTCCCATAATTCTTTAGGTAACTAGTAAGTAGTATGTGGATTTCAAATTCATAAACTACTTACAAAATTCTAATTTTATGTTTTTATAGGAAGCCTGGGGTATTTTTGTTGATCCCCAGAGATCAAGGAACATTTCACTGTTTTTCGCTCCATAAAAATTTTGGTGCAAGGTAAGTAAAATGTGTTTCTCGACCTTAAGAAGTTTATTGTTTAATGATAGAACCTATTTTGGGGACAAAAATTATGGAACCCCAGAATTAATCACACACATTAAGATTGAAGGCAGTTTAATATAATCTGTTTCAATACGGTTTAATCAATTTAATACAACTTAAAAGACATATATTTTTTTGCATGAATGAAAGAGTAATGTCAACATACAATGTTTCCATTTAATTATCTTAGAAGCGATGGCAATTTTTATGCTTGTCTAAAACAGCCATCGACGTGAAATTATAAATGTGTCAGGAGGTAAATGCCAGAATTTTATCCATTTCCATTATTGGAAGCTATGTTATATTTTCTTTTCTAAACTACTTTTTCTCTATTTCCTTGAAATATTTATGAAAAATAGCATTTCATTGCCTCCAAATTGCATCTGATATTTCCAAATACATGAAGGCCAAATCTTGAATCAGTTGCTATCAATAGTTAATTTATGTAATTTCTAAGCATAGTGAATTCACTTCATAAAAATTTTATATGCACATATATTCTTTTAAATATTGCTATTTCACTAATTCATTCATTAATTTAACAAAGAGTCTTTGCTATTTCCCAGGGACTGTGCTAGGAATTATATTTACTCCCTTCAAGGAACGTGGAACAAATAGCAGGGTTTTTTTGTCTTATGTTTTCTTTTCCCAATAAAAATAATGAATTGTGCATTGGAAAAAAGATGCTATCAACAAATTATAAACATATAAATACATACTGAAAGAAAACATTTCCATTATAAAGCAAACATATCAAACACATCATTCTAGAAAACACCATGGATGCCTTTTAAATTAGAAAAGAAAAAAAAATTAGAAAAGAAAATACGTCCTTTTGCAATACAAACATATAGGGATAAGCCCTACCAATGAATACGAGAGCTATAAAGATCTGTTCTAAGTAGCTTTTACATAAAATGAAATCCTATATTGGATAGATTTGCCAGCCACCAGGCTAAAGGTAGGAGCCACCGAATGTCTATAACTCAAAATAAAATCAACAAATTTCCCTTCTATGTGAGGGTAGCCAGGGGAACATTATTGACTCATCTGCAATCTTCTACATGGTAATTTCTGGTCTGATATTTGCTCTTTCTCACCTCCCTAATGTAGCATCATCTAGATTGCCTCGAGGTTATCGTGCACAGGAGGCCCCTTTTGGGGGACTTACTGGGCCTCCAGTGAAGGGAATCAAGCTGATCAAAGGAAAGGAAGGGATGCTTCGAGTTGTTTTGTGATGACTTTCATTTCTCAGTGACCTTCCACCACACCATCCCACTTATTTATTATTCTTTTTTAAAGATTTTATTTATTTATCCATGAGAGACCCAGAGAGAGGCAGAGACACGGGCAGAGGGAGAAGCAGGCTCCCTGCGGGGACCCTGATGTGGGACTCGATCCTGGGTCCCCGGGGTCACGCCCTGGACCAAAGGCAGATGCTCAACCTCTGAGCCCCCCAGGTGCCCCCCATCACCACACCATCTAATTAAAAAAAAATTCAACATAATGTGCAACTCCCTCAGTGAGTGCAGTGGGAACACATAAACCAGACCTTATCCAGGAGGCTTTCCGCCTGTTGTCGCCCAACCAGAGATCCCGGGCAGGACGGTTGACACGGCTGTGGGCCGGGGTGCCCGGCCCCGCTGCTAAACACAAGTTAGTGTGTGGATGTGTTCCAAGCTGGCAGATGAAAAGGTCTAAAGTTCAGATTGTTTCAAAAAGTCATAATGAAGCCACAGGGCCATGTTCTTTGGGAGGGAAATGTCAGCTCCTGGAGAGTCTCCGCGACTGTGAAGGACACTTCATTACAGAGAGGAGCTGACTTAATATACTCTGCAAATGACTTCATAACATTCAATTTTGAGAATCATTTCCATTCTTTCATTCACAGTACATAGGGAAATTAGCTGAAATATTTATCTTTGCTTCTCCCTTCGTTTTATAGCTCTAGTCAAAAACTAATTAGACTCCGGCAGTTAAATCCTGCATGTAGGCACCCCCCACCCCCCGACCCCCCAAGGAGTTTCCTCTTTATAGGACGTCCTCGGTTGCAGAGAGTGGCCTATTTAACTTAAAGGGTTTTCGTTTAGGTTTTGTTTGTTTGTTTTCTTTTAAACATATTATTTATTTATTTGACAGAGAGACAGCAAGAGAGCAAAGCAGGGGGAGGGCAGAGGGGGAGGCAGAAGCAGGCTCTGGATGCGGGGCTCCATCCCCGGACCCGGCACCGTGACCCGAGCTGAAGGCAGACGCTGCAGCCACTGAGCCACCCGGGTGCCCCTGTTTGTTCCTTTAATGCCAAGTTTATCTGTCTTTCCATGAATATGTGATAGGCGGTCGGGAAAAGAGGAGACGAAGGGAGCCGAGCACCGAAACCAGTAGGCACGTAGTGACACCTGGTTCATGAAGGAGAAGGGAAGGCTTGTCATCATCTTGGGCACCAGGCAGGTAGGAGTCCTCCCAGGGATCCCCCAAGCCTTCTCTCTATCTGAGGGCAGAGATCGCTGTGGGGCAAGTCAGGGTACAAGACTCATCCTTACCCGTAGGGCCAGGAGGCTCCCCCTCTCCTGCCAGACGGTCCCAGAATATGGGTATCTGCCCGACTTGCTCCCCCAGGGCCCTCCCTACTGCAGTGACCTGGCCTGGTGGGTTCCTCTCCCAGGGGTAGGCGGGTCTTGGGTGCCCTCTGAAGGGTGGGGACGCTCTGAGATGGGGGCGCAGGGGTGCAGGAGCCGTCTGATGCTGCTCTCAGTGCAAGAGAGAGGCACTCCCTTTCCTTCCGTGGCTCCTCCTTCCCACCCCCCTCGGAGGCCCTGGCCGTCTGGGTGGCAGGATCGAGCTGCTGTGAATCTGCCACACACCTGACGGGACAACGTGGGTTCGGTGGTGGTGGTGGTGGTGCTTTATTGTTTGGTTGGTTCGGGTTTTCCCTCCGTTTTAGACTAAAGGCCACATAGGTCAGTAGGGCCGGCACCTGGGCCCGTCCCACCAGAGCGGGGCCTCCCCGAGGGGTCTGTGGCCACGGCACCCGAAGTGCTGCTTGGCCGTGCTGGCCTTCCGCCCGGATTGTCCTTGAGAGTCTGGTGGCGGGAGGATGGTCGCTCACACCGGAGCCTGGAGTCCCCAGCGACCCTCACTGCTGCCCCAGAAACTCGAGCGGTGCTGTTTCCCACCTCAACATAAACAGAAACAGTGGAAAGTAGGTCGCCATAAACCACACCAGGCGCGTGCTTGATTACTCTCAGCATCAGTGGGATAAGGGCACTGAGTTTTTCCTTTTTTTTTTTTTTTAATTTACGTAAGAGAGAGGGAGAGCGGGAGAGGGACAGACCCCTCTGCGGACAGGGAGCCCGACCGCGGCTCCATCCCAGGGCCCGGGGACCACGACCTGAGCCCGAGGTGGACGTGCCCCGCTGGCCCCCGGGTGCCCGGGCACTACGGTTTAAGTCCGTGTAAGAGCCCGAGCTATGGTTCCCTTGAGGCGCGTTGGGCAGGAGGATAGACGGCCCGGCCTGGGGGTGGCACCGCCGAGTCTACAATGCACGGAGGCTGAGCCCTAACATGGGAAACATCCTCGAGTTCACACACTGGCAAATTCTCATTTATCCGAGTCACCGTTTGTGGACTACCCCGTGCCCTCTGCCTCGGGGCACCACACCGGCCTCCGGATGGCGAGAGGACGGAGCGCGTGGGACCGAGGCCTGACTTACCCACGAAGGGACGGGCACATCCACACGATAACACGGCTGCTGGGACCCACGGGCGGCGGGCCGTGGGCAGGGGCTGGGAGCGACCTTGACAGCAGCGCCACGTGGGACGAGGGCGTGTAGGGGAAGGGAAACAGAACGTGTCTGCGCATGGCAGGCGTCCGGGGCCAGCTCAGCCGAGGCTCTCAGCCCCCCAGCGTGACGGGGTGCGGCAGGCAGGGCACGATGACCCCCGACCCTGCCGCCCAGCCTGGAGCTCCGCGCTGGCCTCTCGCTTCCCGGTGCCTGGAGCCGGCAGGTGTTGGAGGCGAACCCCTGTGCTTAGGTGACACCAGGTGCCTACGTCACAGGACACGGATGAAGGGCTTTCTGCAGAGGTCATGAAGGTCCCTAATTAGCTGACTTGGAGTTAAAATCCAAAGGGAGCCTCTGCTGGGTGGGTCCGACCCAACCAGAGGAGCCGTTTGAAGGCGGGTCAAGCGGTCAAAATAAAGCAGTCCAGAAGCTTCTGCTGACCTCGAAGGAGCGAGCCGTCAGGAGCCACGACTGCAGGGAAATGCCGCTGCCGACAGCCTTGATGAGTTTGGAGGAGGACCCTGAGTCTCAGGCGACTTCACCCTCTGGTGCGGCCTCCGCAGCAATCTGTGGGCACCCGAGCAGAGGCCCAGGCACGCCCGGCCAGGAGCTGGGGGGCGGCAGGTGGGTGTTCCTGCGGAGCGCTCGCTCCAGCGCGGCACAAACGGCCCCCGAACGCTGGGTGCAGGCCCTGGCGTACTCAAGCCGACGTGCCCGTGGCCGTGGGGCAGGCCCAGGCGTTTTGTATTTTACTGAAAACGACTCAGATTCATAGAAGAGTGTTGCCATCTACTTTTGCCCCCAGATACTAGATGATTATGGCTTTAGTAGCGAATGTTTAGTCCGTTACGGTCACGGAAACACTATGCATCCAGATAGATGGGTGGTGGTTTCAGGGACATGGATTGAGAGCATCACTCGAAGGCTTTCAAGCATAAAACTGTATTAGGATAAAATCCCGAGGAAGAGGTATGGAAATAGGAGTCCACGCACAGAAGTGAGTGATGTTAAAATTCTGTTAAAGATCATGTTTAGGTGACTTTTAAACAGTTTTTGGTGGTTATCAAGTTACTATGTTATTTAGGTTTCACTGGATACATATGAGGAAATGTAATATTCATGCTGTATAGTGTAAACAGTATTACAATGTCTATTAAAGACATAAATACTTAGAATCACATTTTTATAACTATTTAAGCTTATAATAACGTTTTTTTTCAGTAGAGACCTACAAGTCTATGAGAAGATACATGGTCTCACCGCATTCTCTTAGAAATGTGAACAGAAAGTTTCGAGACCAAAGGTGAGAGAGAGGATGTTGGAAAGGTAACTTAGAGCTTAATTAAACCTACTGGGATAAAGCGAGTCCGTTTTATCTGCTACGGACCAGGGAGCCAGTGGCGCGGGAACAAGGCTGCTCTTACTTCGGACGCCCTCACCGGGCCCCCGGGTGCCACCCGCCTGCCAGGCTCTCTGGTCCCAGCGGTGCTCCCAGGAAGTCTGGGTCACTGCGAACCAAGCTTCAGGTTCCAAGCGAAGATTTCACTCCTGAGTCTTGGGGGGATGAGACGTTCCTGAGGCACTTTCTGCTGATGTGTGTTTGCCCCAGCCCGGGCGGCCGAGCCCCCGGCACACGAAGGCCGGTTCAGGCCCCGGGACTCAGGCCGGCGGAGCCGGGGCGAGGGGCGCTGCGCACGGTGGGCCCCCGGCCGGGAAAGGACCAGAGGTCGGGAGGCTCAGCCCGAGTCCCTGGGCGAACCCTTCTGTCCGGGCACCGAGGCCCCTTGGGCTTCGCTCTCGTGGCACGAGCCCTGGCGCCGCTTCCCCAGGTCTCCCATCAGGAGGATTTTAGGCCACGTGTTTTGCGGCCTCCTATCACTTGTTCATCCTAGTGTCCTGCGTGCTTTTCCCACGTGGTACCACAACTATGCTGTCACCGTAGTGGCCAGGATCCCCGGGCTGTGTGTTGGGGGATAACCCGGGCGGCCCATCGTGCCCCGGGCTCCTTGCTTCACCCGACAAGTCTGCGCGTACCTGCCCGACTGTGGCGGGAGAGCCGCTCTGCGGTGTAGCCCTCACCTGTCCGGCCCGGGCTCGTGGGCCTCGCAGGGCGCCCAGCAGCCCCTCTGGCACCTGGTGGACCGCGTGCCACACTGTGGCCTCCTGCCCCTCGCTGTAAGGAGAGCTGCACCGCCCGCACGGTCCCGGCCCGATTTGGAAAGGCCTGTCCGTGGCGAGTAGGAGCTGCGTTTTTCCACCACGAAGGGATCCATGAGTGCAGCTCCCTCGGTGACTTAAAGAGTGCGCCCCGCTCCCCGAGGAGCTGGAACCCTAGCAGACAACGAGAGGGCGCAGAAATGGCCTGAGATCTAAGGGAGGAAATAAAAAATGCCACGTTAATATGCAGTGGTAGCCTCCTCCCCAAATTCTATTTGTGCTTTCCTGTGATAAAAGGGACACATCGTGACTCTAAATTTGTGCAAAAGAGCTTCTCCTACTCATGTAGGTCGGGGCGATTTCCTGCACCGGATACTTGATCAGAGACTGGTGGTTCTCGGGCAGGCCCTCGTTTGGTTCCTGATTTAACATGAGTCTAACCCAATACTGGTGTGTATCTATAAAAAGACCAAGGTTTGTATCTTGGTCACATTCAGCTTAATAAACCAAAATTCTGTTAGCGTAATTGGTTTGTTTCCTCGCGATTAAATATTCTTCCAGAAATTTTCAATGTGATTTGTTGCTCATCTTTCTATTTAGAGATGCGTTGATTGTCTTGTTTGGCGCCGTTGGCCTAGATATCCAGAAAACAAAGTGAAAGAATCAGGTAATTAGCACCACAATCGATGAATCACTGTTTATTGGTGTGAACACTGTTTTCTGACATCAGAATCTTAAAAGGGCCACCGACATGATACAGGATACGACTGTATTATAGATTAATGGGCGCCTTAAAGAGGGCTTCTGTTTTCCACACAAAGGCAGCTGAAAATAACGGAAACAGAGAGTGAAATTTTTGCAGAGTGTTTTATGTACAGCCCCATATTTATAGAACCTTTATTTTTCCTTGATGTTACTAAATAATAGATTGTATGATATATCTTGATACTTCTGTTAAGGAGATGAATTTGAAGGACTCTTTCTAGTTCACAAAAGTCTTATAGCAGAAGCTTCCTCAGAAAACCTAGTTACACTTGATACATCTTTGTCACACCAAATTCTGTTTGCTTTCATAAAACAGATTTGTATTCCTGTTTCGTATTTAATTTTGTGCATATTGTCAACCAAAGTTCTGCATTTTAATGGCCTATTTGTAATAGCTGATTGACTAAATAAATTTCCCCAAATATCCATCCCCCCAATTAGCTACTTTCCTGCTTGTATAACAAGTGTTCACATTTATGCTGCTGTACAATGAATATAAACAGATTTATTTTCTATTCACCTGACGTGAATTTGCTGCAAAATATAATTGAGTGGTGATTACGATAAACGATGTTTTATTTTCTAAATTCGAAAATTTAGTTTGTCATCTGAAAAAACTTTTGAGTGGAAATGCTTGGAATGGATTTACTTATAGGCTTTATTAAGGGAAGTAGCCCAGGACGGTTTTTGTAATGTTAAAAAATAAATTAAATCTTTGAAGTTGATCAGGAACAATTAATTGACTTCAAAAAAACTATTTTTTAGACTCTACAAGAAATTTTATGAATGGAAAAAATTGTCAAATTCAAGTATAATGTGTTATAAGGCAACAAAATACATTAGAATGAAATTTTATTGTAATATAGGTAACATTGAAATTATATCCATAATTCTTGGACATATGAGTTGAGACTGGGTTTACTGATGCAAAGTCTCAAACTCAAAGACAGTATGATAGGAAACATAATAGTCTTGCTACTTCTGTTTTCAATCTTCCACTAAGTCTTAAAATTTTCTGGAGGGCTTTATCAGGATGGAAGGAGAAAAGGGTAATAATTGCTTTTGTCACAGGTCATAAAAGATTACTTAACCCTTCCTTAAAAAAGCAACAGCAACAAAGAAATGCATGTTGCTCTTAGTCAAAGAAAACCCTTTCTAATAAGATGTTAGACATTTTCCTGTTGAGGTCAGAACTATATTTTATGTATGTATGTTAACTACATGTTTATTCTCCCAAATCAGTTAAGTCATAAGAGTGCTCAGATTACATAAGATAAAGTAGGAAGTAGATATGGTTTTTATTTTATCTACCTCTGTACTATTTGCAAATTTAGCAGGCAACAAATATCACCTTAGAACCAATAGCAATAAAGATAGTAGCATTTCTTTAAAATAAAGGGGGGAGGGAGTAATTTGTGCTTAATGGAAAAATGAGAGAGAGACCTTTAAGCACAAGTCAGCTGACCTTTCCTCCCTCCTGTGCGGCAGGGAAATAGCATAGCATTTGGGGTTTTCTGTAGAAATAGCAAGTGGCTCCCAGACAGAGAGCAAGCACTCCTTTTGCAATAATGATCCTTGTAACCAAAGGCAGAAGATATTTAGTACAAATCACACATGGGTAATGTTTGTTTCATAGAACCATGTAAAGGAATTGATCTTTATTATTATTTTTTTAATTAAGCAGAAAATACCACAGATGAACTCTGTTTTATAGTGGTTAGTACCACTGTACAGATAAGCACAAACCTAAGTATGTTTTTTTGTAGCCTCTTTTTTTTTTGGTAGAAAAATATCACTAATGAATATATGTTCTAAATTATAAAATAGCTATCTCGTTCTTTCTCTGTGGATTGGCATCCAGGAGTTATCATTGTCAACTAAAGACCACAATGATTTTGATATTTTCCTCTGCAATTATTTGAATGTATGACATTTGCAGTTAGATTAGCTTATGGAAAGATTAACCATGAATATTCTAAAATAGCTACTTTTCATATATATGGATTATTTTAATATTTCTTAGTCTGCTTCTGTCATGTGGCCTGCTATGTGAATCATCAACAATCGTGGCGTGTGAATGACTGATTTTCAAGAGCTTATGTTCTAGGCAAAGATTCTAACTTTTGGAAATAGATAATTAAGTATGCCAAGTCATTTTGATATCTAATGGAAATATAAAAACTTTATTATTTAAAAGCACAACTTCCTTTTAAGGAAGATGGATCCTTAAATAAAACCTGAAGGTCATTGCTGATTGAGTTGCTAATAGAGGTCCTGCATTGGAGTTCTAAATATCATCCTTCTGATTATCTAAAAATGAATATCATTTAGAAGTTTTTCTGGGACTGAGTTTAAAAGATGGGGCCAAAGAAAGATGAATATTAGAGCGAGGAGAATTTGGCATTAGAAGCAGTCTGGGAGCGAAGGAATGGGCCACAGAGACAAAGTGAGGGCCATGGGTGAAGGGAACAACAATTCCACCAAAGCCTACGTGCTCCTTGGTGTCATTAAGCCAATAAGAAATTTCCAGTTATAGGTCAAATGAAAGGGGTCCTGGAGCAGGAATAATCTATCATTCAATTTTCAGTTCTTGGGCTTGTATGCATGTTAAGTAATGACCAAGAACAAGCACCATGTTTGTGTTGAAACGGTGAAGAAAACATAACACAAGACAGCTATACTCTTCTTAAAATAATCCTACAGAAGCAAGAGCTGAGATCAGAGGTATAAATGGAAAACACGTTCCCTAGAAACTTGCAGACATCCTTGGAGGGACACTCATCTTCCCTTGAGGCATCGATAGGGAAAGGGCTTGAGGCAATCATCCTTCCTTCTAAAAAGTCTTGGTAACTGTAGCTGACACTTGTGTCTCATAAATATTTAAAATCATAAGGAATCATGACTTAGGCAGGTTTATGAAGTTTGAATTCCACTTTCTGTCATCTAAAAATCCTAAAAAATCTAAAAAAATTCTGAAAAAAATCACTCACATAAGACTTCCAAGACCAATATCTTGGTATGTTCAGGTTAGAACTTCTATTCGACTATGCATTTCTTCATCTGTTTGTTAGATAACTATGATGTGCTCAGTCCACACCAGTCTACACTGCATTAGGCCCTGGAAATGCAAACATGAATAAGATTGTCATTGTCACTATCCTCATAAATTTCAGTCAATTTGGGAGAAAAACATGTGCATAATCACAAAGCAATGTGATAGAATAAGAATACAGTTACATAAAAAAGTGTGGTAGGATTCCAAAAGGAATAGAAAGTAATTATCGGACTATTTGCAAAATCCTCAGAATAATGATGAAATGTGATGGAGACTTCAAGTTCAAGGTGAGGGACTGAGCACATACCTTTAATCTGTTCTCAGATCTCATTGAAGTGGCATAAAGAAACCCATAATAATCTTGAAGAACTGGGAAGGATGCCAACAGTAGATCAGAAACTGGAAAAAAAAAAAAAAAAAAACAACCGAGAAATGAAG
This sequence comes from Nyctereutes procyonoides, assembly GCF_905146905.1. Classification (NCBI taxonomy): domain Eukaryota; kingdom Metazoa; phylum Chordata; class Mammalia; order Carnivora; family Canidae; genus Nyctereutes; species Nyctereutes procyonoides. The sequence continues at coordinate 72,444,240 of NW_026575142.1, forward strand.
AACAGATCTGTCAGGATTGACATGGCGGGGGAGCTATGGTGGTTGAAAGACCATGAAAAAAAATGAGTGTTGCTTTCCCTTCAAGAACACTGAAAGACTAAGAATAAAGTAAGCAGAGCCTGATGTTAAGCACAGGAAAACTGGCAAGTAAATCACTGAAAGAATTCCAGTTCACCACTCATAGTTTCCAGAATGCCTAGGTTAGTTTCTGCCTCCAGATTATATCTAGCAAGCATAGATCCTTGAATGAAACAGAGAGTTTGCAAAGGTGCATTTCCAGCCGGGTCATTAGGGCTGGAGAAAGAAGCGGGACTAGGGACTCTTGGCTTCTAGAATTCATGTCAAGAAAGCATCATGGGTTGAATTTAAATAAAATATTTTTCAGAAAAAAGAAAGCAAGCATCATGGGCATGAAAGGAAGCTCGTCTGTCTGTATGTTCCATCTCCTTCCCACCATATGGCTCATGCAATTTGGAGTCATATTCACCGAAAGGAGAAGAGTGGTTTTTCACAAGTGCTGAGGAAACAGCTATCAAACCGATTAATTCCAGACGTTCAGAAGTAAAATGAAGAGATAACCAAAAAAATCACTCGAAGGAAAAGAAAGCAGCAATGTGAACAAACAAAAGATCTAAGCCCTGAAGAAACAGTTACTGCAGGAAACAAAATACATTTTTTCAAATAAATCCACTTAATATTCTTAGAGTGTTTTTTATGGAGATACCACATCCATAGAGCAATAGAACATTGTCGGAAAAAGGAAAGGAGAGTTGAAGAATAAACAAACTTTGGGGAAATTAGGAGCATATTATCATTTAAAGAAGTCAATAGAAAATTTGAATTGCAAAAGGGACATGACTGACAGCTAAATCATTAACCTGGAAGCTAATGTATTGAGTACAAGCGCAATAGCAAAAATGATTAAATCATGAGAAAAGAGGCAGGACAGATCTCAAGCATCTGATATCGGTTTAACAGAAGTTCAAGAAGAAAATGTAATTACAAAATAGTTTATTAGAAGAAAGTTCTTCTAAACTGAAGAAATTCAGGTGTTTTCTTCAAAGAGCCCTTCAAACACTTTAAGATAATATCAATGAGGAGAAAAACACACAATTGTGATATAACTTGGTAAAAATTTTGGATTTCAAAATACAAAGAGAATCTAGGAGAAAAGAGGATCCTTAAAAATAAATTATTAGTTATTAAACTGGGTGCTGAAGGATTGTGGAGCAGTGTTTACGACTTAAAGGATTTAGTTATATAATTCTGTACCAAAATATGACCAAATAAAATCAATACACCACTTAGGTGAGCACTAGAAAAACAATTGTTTGAAGGTAATGCTTCAGGAAAACAAACACACGCAAAAAATGAATTCAATGGGAAAGACCTTGAATGCAGAAGGCCGTGCTAGAGAAGTATTCAGTAAAATTTCTAATAGAATGTAGGCAGTTGCTGGTAATAGGATTATGAAATTTAAAATGGTTTTTAAGAAGGAGCTCCTGAAATATGTGAGGGAGAATAGACAGTAAAATTGCATTCAACACTGAGTTAGAATTCTGCATGAATCTAACAAAATATGGGAGGATGGGGAAAATGGGATTGTTGGAGCTCCTGCCACGTAGGGTGTAAGAGGCTATGCATACGATTGGCTTTGCAACCGAGAGAAAACATTTTAAATATATTCTTTTTTTTTTTTTTATAAACTACCTAGGGCTCTGATTTAAATATATTCTTATGAATTTAAGATACAACATAGAATGCTATAAAAATAAGGTAGAGCTGCCTTACGACTCAAAGAAACCAAAAAAGATAAAAGAAAACTCCGTCATAATCGGAAGAATTTGGAAGGAGAAAGAGTAACCCAATGTTGATGTTAAAAACAAGGCAGAAAAACTTTAGAGTGACCTCACCTAGGAATGTGGAGGTAAAATCTTGAATAAAAGGTTAAAGACGCATATTAAGAATGAATTAAAATTAATAACACAACATAATAAACCATGATTTTTATTTCAGGACTGCAGAGTCAGCTCAACAGTAGGAAATGTGTTACCATAATTTCTCCCCTAACAGATTAAAGGAGGTTAGAGTGATTTATGTTATCTTCTTCGATCACAGAGACTTTTATGTCTGTACTTCTGCAAAAAAAAAAACACCAGAAATTTACGTTAAAAGTATCTTTCTTGGGACGCCTGAGTGGTTCAGTGGGTTACGTGTCTGCCTTTGGCCCAGGTCATGGTCTCAGGGTCCTGGGATCACGTCCCCCGCTGAGCAGGGAGCCAGCTTCTCCCTCTCCCCCCACCCAACTCCTGCTCTCTCGCTCTCTCCTTCCCCTCTCAAATAAATAAATAAATACAATCTTTTAAAAAGAAACCCTTTTCAATAGCATCAGCACTATAATTATGAGCTTAAGAAATATTTATGACTTGGGATCCCTGGGTGGCGCAGCGGTTTGGCGCCTGCCTTTGGCCCAGGGCGCGATCCTGGAGACCCGGGATTGAATCCCACGTCGGGCTCCTGGTGCATGGAGCCTGCTTCTCCCTCTGCCTGTGTCTCTGCCTCTCTCTCTCTCTCTGTATGACTATCGTAAATAAATAAAAAAAAAAATTAAAATTAAAAAAAAATATTTATGACCTATATGAACTATACAAAAAGACGTTAACGATCTTAATGAAAGCCAAATACGCTGTACCTTAATAGATTCAATACTGTGAGGGTATTATCTATCCCAAATCACCATATAAACTCAAGGCAGTTTCAGTCAAGATTACAATGAGATCTTTTCTGAACTTTACAAATTGGTCCGAAAATTTTTTTCTGGAAGTGTACGCATCTATAATAACCAAGAAAAACTTGGAATTCATCAAGCTGTTTATCTAACATTGTATATAATAGCAACCTCCCCCAGACTGATTAGCAAATTATGAAATATCTGGCGAGTATTCCTCAGTTATCAAGACATTATGAATCCTATAAAATAATGGAAAATGGTAATGGTTTTAATGCTACGGGTGAGCGCAAAGTGCCTGTACCTGATGACGGCAGACATAAAAATATGAATACGTGAGGACAAAAATAGGTGGTATGAAAAATAGTGTGCCAGAGGTAAAGAGAACACTTTTTACTCTCAAAATGTGTGGTAGAGTTAATGTGTCCTCTTCCAACAAAACAAACATGAGAACACAGCGCGTGGGGTCCTCGGTAGTGTATCACGTCAGAAAACATGGATCGAGTGTTTATTTTCCTTCTGAAGTCAAGTGTGCAGGTGCTTCACTCGCAGCTGGAAGGAGGAAGGCGAGGAAGGCTGCCGGGCCTCAGCCCAGCCCAGGCCCAGCCCAGGCCCAGCCCAGCCCAGCCCAGCCCCAGCCCGGCCCAGCCCAGCCCAGTGCAGCCCAGGCTCAGCCCAGCCTAACCCAGCCCAGCCCAGCCCAGTGCAGCCCAGGCCCAGCCCAGCCCAGCCCAGCCCAGTGCAGCCCAGGCTCAGCCCAGCCCCAGCCCAGCCTAACCCAGCCCAGCCCAGCCCAGCCCAGCCCAGTGCAGCCCAGGCTCAGCCCAGCCCCAGCCCAGCCTAACCCAGCCCAGCCCAGCCCAGCCCAGCCTAACCCAGCCCAGCCCAGCCCAGCCCAGGCCCAGCCCAGCCCAGCCCAGTGCAGCCCAGGCTCAGCCCAGCCCCAGCCCAGCCTAACCCAGCCCAGCCCAGCCCAGTGCAGCCCAGGCCCAGCCCAGCACAGCCCAGCCCCAGCCCAGCCCAGCCCCAGCCCAGCCCAGCCCAGGCCTAGCCCAGCCCAAGCCCAGCGCAGCCCAGCCCAGCCCAGGCCCAGCCCAAGCCCAGGCTCAGCTCAGCCCCAGCCCAGCCTAGCCCAGGCTCAGCCCAGCCCCAGCCCAGCCTAACCCAGCCAGCCCAGCCCAGTGCAGCCCAGGCCCAGCCCAGCCCAGCCCAGTGCAGCCCAGGCTCAGCCCAGCCCCAGCGCAGCCTAACCCAGCCCAGTGCAGCCCAGTGCAGCCCAGGCCCAGCCCAGCCCAGCCCAGCCCCAGCCCAGCCCAGGGCAGCCCAGGCCCAGCCCAGCCCAGCCCCAGCCCAGCCCAGCCCAGGCCCAGCCCAGCCCAAGCCCAGCGCAGCCCAGCCCAGCCCAGTGCAGCCCAGGCCCAGCCCAGCCCCAGCCCAGCCCAGTGCAGCCCAGCCCAGTGCAGCCCAGCACAGGCCCAGGTGCAGTCCAGCCTATCCCAGCCCAGTCCAGTGCAGCCCAGCCCAGCCCAGTGCAGCCCAGTGCAGCCCAGGCCCAGCCCAGCCCCTGCCCAGCCCCAGCCCAGCCCAGGCCAGCCCAGGCCCAGCCCAGCCCAGTGCAGCCCAGCCCAGCCCAGTGCAGCCCAGGCCCAGCCCAGCCCCAGCCCAGGCCCAGCCCAGCCCAGCACAGGCCCAGGTGCTGCCCAGCCTATCCCAGCCCAGCCCAGTGCAGCCCAGCCCCAGCCCAGCCCAGTGCAGCCCAGCCCAGTGCAGCCCAGCACAGGCCCAGGTGCAGTCCAGCCTATCCCAGCCCAGTCCAGTGCAGCCCAGCCCAGCCTAGTGCAGCCCAGTGCAGCCCAGGCCCAGCCCAGCCCCTGCCCAGCCCCAGCCCAGCCTAGTGCAGCCCAGTGCAGCCCAGGCCCAGCCCAGCCCCTGCCCAGCCCCTGCCCAGGCCCAGCCCAGCCCAGTGCAGCCCAGCCCAGCCCAGTGCAGCCCAGGCCCAGCCCAGCCCCAGCCCAGGTCCAGCCCAGCCCAGCACAGGCCCAGGTGCTGCCCAGCCTATCCCAGCCCAGCCCAGTGCAGCCCAGCCCCAGCCCAGCCCCAGCCCAGCCCAGCCCAGCCCCAGCCCAGCCCAGCCCAGGCCCAGCCCAGCCCAGCCCAGTGCAGCCCAAGCCCAGCCCAAGCCCAGCCCCAGCCCAGCCTAGCTCAGGCCCAGCCCAGGCCCAAGTGCAGCCCAGCCCAGCCCAGCCCAGACCAGCGTCCTCCCCGGGGACCCGTGGCCCCCAACATCCTCCCGCTCCTCCTTGTACCCGGGCGGCCTCGAAGCACATGCTGCAGGCCCTTGCCAGGTAGCCCTTTCCCTGACACCTCTGCTTAGAGACCTACTTCTAAGTCTGCTCCTGGGTCCGCCAGTCCCTGGGGATGCCTCTAATCGCGCTTCTCTTCCACGTAGCGCACCAAATCGTGGCCTCCGTAATTTCTGGCCCCAGCCCTGGCTTCATCCTCTGGGAACGTAGAGAAGAATTTCTTCCTGTGGCGGGACTTTGGACACTTGCAGCCACTTGGATGATGTCCTGTGTCCCCTGGTCTGCAGTCCCACCCTCTCCCGCCACTCCGACCGGGTCAGCACTCTCTTTAGCCTCCACGATAGAACCTTATTTAGCCAACCCAACTCAAACGGGCTTTCCAGGGGCCGACAAGCAACTGTGGGGGCCACTGGGAATGTTGTAAGTTCCACACAAATATGGCGTAAACCACGTTTTTGGGTTTTGTTTTTGTTTTTTTGTTTTTAGAATAGTTTCCGGCTCATGTTGAGCTTGCTGTTCATAAACATATGTTGATTTTTTCTTTTTCTTTTCTTTTTTTTGTTGTTGATTTTTTTCGCATGAGCTCCTTAAGTTATACTTCATCTATTCTTCAACTGAGTGGATTATTTTGTAAGGCTCAGGGTGGCTCTGTAGTATATCTCGGATTTAATCTTATTACTTTTCAGTCTGTTGAAACGATTCTAAACGTCGATTTGCCACTCACTCAACCTGTTACCTGGTTAACTCAGTTTCTAACTATCTGCAAATTTAAAGTAGCATATCATTTATTTCCGCCTTCAGTTGGGTAACCAAAGTACTGAAATGGCCGGGACCTCTAGCTCTCCGTGGCTGACTGTAACTCTCGTCCAATTCACACGTTATTTTCATGGTCTTAGAAATATCATGAGAGACTTTATTAAGTCTCTTCCTGCAGGAAAAATACTTCATCAATAGAAAGGTTTTCAAATTGCTAGTTTTTTTTTTTTAGAAACATAATTATCTTTTTTAAAAATTGCAATCTTATGTGGAATAATAACTCATAGAACAAAGAGAAGTGGAGCTGTGTGGTTGAAATGTGCGCAGAAAGATGGGACACCTATAATCCTCACCCCCATTCCTCTCACGCTCTTCCTAAGCCTTGGCTGCCCACTCCAAGGCAGACATTTGAGGACACAGATGACATCATAACTACCAGTAGAGTCAGCTTCACATGAAGGACATGAGTTTAATTCAGTAAGACGTAAATAAGAATAATGCACGCTTTGGGGTCCACTCTTCTATTTGAAGTTACTTCTTAGAATCTGTTTTAAAAAAAAAAAAGAATCTATTTAACAAGGACACCTGGGGGGGGGCTCAATGGTTGAGTGTCAGCCTTCGGCTCAAGGCATGACCCCGGGGTCCTGGGATCGAGTTCCGCATCGGGGTCCCCTGCAGGGAGCCTGCTTCTCCCTCTGCCTGTGTCTCTGCCTCCCTCTATGTATCTCTCATGCATAAATAAATAAAATCTTTTTAAAAAATAACCTGTTTAATAATTTCTTTGAATGATACAATGTCTAAGAGAAACACTTCCAGGTTTATTGGCCTGTCTGCCTTTTATAATAGAGGAATTATAGTTAATGCAGAGGTCGGCCCCTGGTATCTGGTATATCCTCTTACAACTCTCACATAAATACTTACGTGAGAGATCTTGATAAAGATCAATTAAGCGACCAAAATTGCAATGGCTCAGGAAACTAAAAATAAGAAAAGGCCAGATGGTGCTGTGTGAAGGGAATTTTCAATGACTTGGAATACACATTCTTGTGTAGATATAGTCCACTTACTGTGCCAGCATCGCATAAACAGCTGCATCCCTGGGGTCTGCTCCTAACCTTGTGATTTAAGGATTATGTTGACCAGAAAAATCTGGCAGCCAACTAAACTCTGATGCCCAAAGACTTCATTAAAGATTATCTATCATCTATCTATCTATCTATCTATCTATCTATCTATCTATCTATCCACCCATCCGTCTATCTACCATCTATTATCTATCATCTATCTCTCTATCCATCCACACTATTCCATACTGAACACATTGCTTCAGGTCTAGATCTAAAAGCAATAATCTGCCAGTGTGCAATAGACTGGGTATCTGTATGGGGTGGTACATGCACACTGTGATCTGTAAAATGCAGCATCAGCATGGAGGTATGAGAGACGAGTGAACTGGGGAGTATTAAACAGCATGACACGCGGAAAAGCGTTTCAACATCAAGTCAAAGAACTGAAGATGCAGGGAAAGAATAAACTTCCTAAATAATTTTCTTTTTTTTTAAATTTTTTTTTTTATGATAGTCAGAGAGAGGGAGAGAGAGAGGCAGAGACACAGGCAGAGGGAGAAGCAGGCTCCACGCACCGGGAGCCCGACGTGGGATTCGATCCCGGGTCTCCAGGATCGCGCCCTGGGCCAAAGGCAGGCGCTAAACCGCTATGCCACCCAGGGATCCCTGAAATAATTTTCTGTAAGAATAAGTGGGAAGTGCTAATAACATGACCACTATGAAGTAGAAATAGAAGCCAGTCTTCATGAGTATGCTTTTGGCTGCAAGTCACAATTCTGATGTGCGATGGCTTAAACCATAAACACAGTCTTGCCTTTTCTTTCTTCCTTTTTTTAAAGTTTTATTTAAATTCTGGTTAATTATATGTTAATTATATAATGTTAATTAAATAATTTGTTTCTTAAATTCTACATATGAGTGAAATTGTATGGTTTTTGTCTTTCTCTGACCAACTTATTTTGCTCAGCGTGCACTCTAGCTCCATCTAGGTCTGGGCGAATGGCAAGAAGCCATCCTTTTTTGATGGGTAATATTCCATTGTATATAGACACCACTTCTTTATCCATTCATGCATCAAAGAACATTTGGGCTCATAATTTGGCTACTGCTGATAATGCTGCTATCAGCATCAGGGTGCAGGTGCCCCTTCGAATCAGCATTTTTGTATTCTTTGAGTAAACACCTAGTAGTGAGATTGCTGGGTTGTAGGGCGGCTCTATTTTCAACTTTTTGAGGACCCTCCACACAGTTTTCCAGAGTGGCTGCACCAGTTCATGTTCCCACCGACAGTGCAAGAGGGTCCCCTTCTCCACATCCTCTCCAACATTTGTTGTTTCCTGTCTTGTTAATTTTAGTCATTCTCACTGGTGTGAGGTGGGATCTCATTGTGATTTCTTATTTATTTATTTATTTATTTATTTATTTATTTATTTATTTATTCCTGAGAGACACACACAGAGAGAGAGAGAGAGAGAGAGAGAGAGAGAGAGAGGCAGAGACACAGGCAGAAAGAGAAGCAGGCTCCCTGCAGGGAGCTCGATGTGGGACTCGATCCCGGGACCCCGGGGCCACGCCCTGGGGCAAAGGCAGGCGCTAAACCACTGAGCCACCCAGGGATCCCCTCATTGTGGTTTTGATTTGTATTTCCCTGATGATGAGTGGTGTTGAGCATCTTTTCACGTGTCTGTTGGCCATCTGGATGTCTTCTTTGTGAAAATGTCTATTCATGTCCTCTGCCTATTTCTTAACTGGATTATTTATAAATATGTTATTTTCTTACATAACCAGAATATGAAGGCAGAGCGGATTCTCATGTAGGGTCATTGCAGAGGTCAAGTTGTCATTAGGGCCTTTGTGTTCTCCCAACATAATTGTGTTGTTTTTTGTTTGTTTTTAGGCTGGCTTACCTGAAGGTCTCAAGATGGCTGCAGCAGTTCCATGTGTCACATTTATGCACATGGTATAAAGGGATGAATCGTCCTAAGTCTCTTTCTTATGAGAGAAAAAAAATATTGTGCAGAAGCTCCTCCTGGTCAGCTCCTCTTCACATTGACCTGAATTGAATTATATGAATGTTCCTTGGGGAATTTTTGAAATGTTAAATAAAACGACTATGACTGGCTTAGCCAAGTTACCCGGGGAGATTATCACACCCATTATAGAGCTATATAGAAAGAAAAAGACGGGATGAAGTAGCAGGTTATAGAAGGAAACTACCTAAAGAGAAAAATTAGAATCCACACCGAAAAAAGGAAAGAGCAGGAAAGAAATTGAAAACATTAGATTGACAATAATAAGCTAAAGAAGCAGCTCTCCTGTGTGCTGAATAAAAGAACCCACACATCTTAGAAAGTTAAAAAGATATGGAAGGAAGAGAATAGAGACTAAAAAGTATGCTTATTATGATAAATAAAGGAAAAATGGATGAAAGACTGTTGAAGACTTCAGAAAGAACATTTTTATGGGTGAAAATTGACTTGAGCCTGTAGATTAAGTGTGATCACGTGTGTTCCAGGTAAAATGAATAGTAAGAGACGCATACTTTTACATTGTTAAATCCTACAAGTATATTGTCAGGGAAAATTTAAAAACTGCATAAAAAGGGACAAAACTTGTACTAACTAGTCTCAGACTTCTACTGTGCGATGCTAAATTGTAAACAACGCCTGTAGAATTTTTAGAAGAAAAAAATGTAACTCAAGAATTCTGTGTGTAGTACTAGAGCCAGTGTAGTTTGAAAACCAAAGAATAGCTCTGTTTAAGCTCTGAAAATGTATTCCTTATTTTCCTTTCCTTGGAGATATACGTAAGTGGGTGACTCAAGCTACAGAAAATGTGGTATTGAATCTTTTTGAAGTTCAGTGGTAGCGATTCAAGATTCAAATACTTATCTGAGATGTGATTCAAATGTAAAAACAACGGAATAATTTTCTTAGGTATTAAAAGCCCCATTAAACACAATACTTATGGATTCTTTTAGAAAGAGACATTCTTCAGTCACTTTAAGAAGCTGAGAATAGTAAGGTAGAGATATAAAAAGACTGGTCGTTGGATTGTAAGCAACTTAATTGGATGAAGTATAAACAGCTATGGTAGTAGGATTATTCAACTGAATGCAAAATACAAAACTACTGAGAGTGGCGTTTTATATAGTAGAATAATATATACTAATAAGCAGTTTCATAACTCATTCAGAAAATGAAAAAAAAAGAAAATGAAAATAAAACTAAAAAATGGATAGAAAAGGGGTTAACAAGGAGTGATGAATTCTTTTAGCAAAGAAATGGCTCAAAAGTCATAATATCTTTTTGCCCTTGAGAAATCAAAAGTACAAGTTTAAAAATATATGAGAAGTGTTTATCACTAGTAAAATCAAGAACAAAATATAACTTCCTAAACTACTATGAAATCAAACAAAAAATAGACTTTTGAAAAAATAAAAATAAAAAACAACTAAAGTGTATGGAAGCACATCAAATTGGAAGGTATAAAAAAATTAAGAGCTATAATCCATTTCATGATGGTTATAAAGTTCAAAAAAATGTTCTCTGTGTTGCTTAGAACAGGATGTCCACGAGAAAACAGAACAAGGATATGCCCGAAAATCAGAAATAAAAAGAATATATCCAGTTATTGATATCCAACAAAATGTCCAAATAAAAATAATTAATGAAGATTAGACATTTTTTTAATTCATAACTTTTTTAGCCTAAAACAGAACAAAAATTTCTAGCATCGTATAGAGACATTTATTAAAAAGTTGTGTTTAATACAAAGAGATAATTAATAACCAGGGAAATATAAACAGTTAAAAAAATATCAAAACTCTTCTTCCTCACTGAGGTTCAAAGAAGGCAAACCAAAATAACAAGATATCATTTCTACCCTTGAGTTGAAAATCTTACATAATTGTGATAGTCAGTTTTTTGAGGATCCCGTGGGAAGGTAATCTCACGTATGTACATCAAATCAAATTCTGGAAAACAGTTAAATAATGCGCATAGAGACATTTTATATAGTCATTTTACTCCCAGTTATAATAAAGGGATGAATGCTAAGGCAGAAATCTCAAAAAGTAACATTTATATATGGTGATGTCCATCGTACTTTACAACAGTCTAAAATTAGAAACAAGTATCACTGAAGAAGGAGAGCATTAAGCAAAGTGCATATAAATTAGTAACCCCATATTACAAATATTAATATAACTACTACAAATCACATCATATATATGTAATACCATGAGATACACGGTATGATGATATGATATAGTTATTCAGAGAGTTTTTGAAGAGTCATCATTGCACTGAACAATACTTATGATTTAATGCTGAGGTCAAGAAAGCCTGACGAACCATCGTGTAATCTGTGTCATCACAACCATACAAAAAGGCATCTGAAATTTCAGAAAGAAAACATGTCCAAAAAAGACGTAATTATACGCGAGGTTATAGTGATTTCTGCTTCTTTGACCTTTCTGTATGTTCTCAATCTCCTATTTCCGACATGTATCATTTCCAACATTATTATCTTCATAAAGAGACAACAAGATGTCAATAATTGAAAGAAAAAAAAAAAAAACTTGCTTTCCTTCCACTTCCAGTCTCTTCCAATTTTAGGTGTTCTCGAAGATGGTGGCGGTTTTGTGATCAAATCCCCAGCTCTGTCTCTCCCTGAGATGTAATTTTTCTCAGCCTGGAGTACTAAAATGGCTATTTTCACACTACCTCCTTGCCTATCTTGGTTTTCAATTTCCTCCTAACCATGTTTGCTCTCCTTTTGCTGCTTTGAAGATCATTTGCCTGGTTGGAGAAGATGAAAACTAAATAGGAGTTAGTTGATTAGTCTTATTTGCTTTTTGTCGTCTGCGAGCATTGTGTGTGCCATCTGTTGCCGGCAGATTGCCTTCCTTCATCTCCTTCGTGCTCAGAACTTTGCAAAAAGGAAAACGGTCCACCATTTTGTCTTCAGAAAGGTCCTGCAAAGTCGAGCTCACGCTGAGCATTCCGCCCCCCCAGGGGTCCTGACCCTCCGGTGCAAAGATGCGAAGTGTAATTGCACGCCCGCCCGCCCCTTCCTTCTCTTTGAAAACCCGTCGTCCTGTGCTCCTGTAAAATGTGGCCTCATCAAACCGTGTCCTTTGCGGCCACAAAGGGTTGTGTGTCCGCGGCCCTTGAAACCAGGTCGGCCCGCTGGCCGATCACACACGCGGCTGCAGCTGCTGCTTTTCTCTCTTTGGAACCTTTTCCTTCTTTACCAACTGCTTTTGGTGTCATGTTCTTTCCCGTGACTCTCCGTGTTTGACCGAGCGTCACAGACTCAAGACCTGCAGCGCGCGGGTGCTAAAAGGTGAAGAATCAGAGCCTGGAGCCCATCTACACAGGTGGCCACCACTGCTCATCTACCTCCAGCTGCTCGCCCCCAGGACCGATGGCCCATTCTGGTAAAATCCTCTGATTTTTTTTTTTTAAGATTTTATTTATTTATTCATGAGAAATAGAAAGAGAGAGAGAGAGGAGGGAGAGAGAGAGGGGGAGGTAGAGACACAGGCAGAGGGAGAAGCAGGCCCCATGCAGGGAGCCCGACGTGGGACTCGATTCTGGGTCTCCAGGATCACGCCCTGGGCTGTAGGCTGTGCTAAACCGCTGAGCCACCCGGGCTGCCCAAATCCTCTGATTTTATTAAAAAAAAAAAAAAAATTGTTTTTAAATCTCAGCACAAAAAATCCTCTGATTTCTATGCTGAAAATATAAGTGTGTGTATATAAGAAAAAGAACTAGAGCAAGGGAGAGAGAGACATCTCCAGAATGTTAATGTAGGTAGCTAATAAAGTCTTTTTATTCAGGTCAATACCCCCACATAAATCACAAATAACAAAACTTAGTGAGATGAATCCAGTTGGAGTCCTCTAGTTTTCATTCTTTTATTTTTTTATTTATTTATTTTTTTTGGAGTTCAATTTGCCAACATATAGCATAACACCCAGTGCTCATCCTGCCCAGTGGCCCCCTCAGTGCCCAACTAGTTTTCATTCTTTATTCTATATCCACGTTCATTTCCCAAGGTTCTCCGGAGAAGCAGAAGCAGTAGCGTATTTATAGAAAAAAAAAAAAAAATAAGGAATTGGTCCACACAATTATGGAGGCTGAGCGGCCCCTCAATCTGCCATCTACACGCTGGGGGCCCGGAAAAGCGAGCGGTAGTCACTCAGTGTGAGCACAAAGGCCCAAGAAGCAGAGGATCCAGTGGTGACGACCCCAGTGTGAGGAGCACTGGAGGGGATGAGACGAGGTGTCCCAGCTGAGGAGTGAGACAAGAAAAAGAATTCCTCCTTCCTCCGCTTTGCCTTTTGTTTTGTTCAAGCCCGGGGTTGACTGGATGGTGCCCACCCGCGCGGAGTCAGCCAGTTCAAGCGATGATCTCGTCCAGAGGCACCCTCCAGGGACACAGCGGGGACAATGCTAATGCGAGTGCTTCATCGCCAAACTGACGCGTAAAAGTAACCATCACACCTACCGTGAGCTTATTCTCCCATTTCATTCCCTCTCAGGTTTGGCGTTTGGATTTCAACCTTTTTTTTTTTTTTTAAATTAATTTATTTTTTGGAGCGAGAGAGAGCACAAAGGGAGGGGGGGAGCAGCCTCCACACCCAACACCCCACCAGGGCTCAATCTCACGACCTGAGACGAAACCAAGGGTTCCACGCTCAACCGACTGAGCCACCCAGGTGCCCCGATTTCAATTTTCTTGGTATCTTCACAGCTCTGGATCCTGCTGTCACCAGCTGATAAGGGGCGTGTGTGTTCGGGGGAGGGGGGGGAATGTGTATGAAGGAAAAGACGGGATATTTTGTATTTTGCTCGTTTCCTACCGGTGTCCTCCACTCTGTCTTGGAATCTTTGTGATCACGTAGTAAGAATTTGATTTTACCGAGTCTCAAAATCTACACGATCCATGTGGCTAAGGACACAAAACAGGCTCTGGAAACGAGAGATCCCCGGATGTCGGTGGTCCTGGGCCCCTTAGTTCCTCCCACCCTTGTTGTCACCTCTTTTGCTGCCCCAGAATCGGCTCATTTCTTCATCTCCCAGCTTTGTCCCAGGCCGCTACCCCAACCTCGCACCTGAGACTCACTGACTGAGCTTGATTCCCTCATTTTGATGTTGGATCGCTCGAAAACACCTGACTTTAAATCAGCGTCTGGTGCTTCCTTCTCCTGACCGCAGGTTCGCACCCCAGCTCCGGCTCCAGTGCTGGATGATCTGGGTGGTGTCATTAGTGAATATCCCCTGGCCCCGGTCAAGATCGTCCCCTGGAAACTTACCACCCACCCTCCGGGTACTAGACAATGCACCTTCTCTCCAAATTTTTCAAAAATAACCTCCCTGAAATTTCAGGCACCCATCAGTTGATACCATTATTGTTACTGTTAGCCTGCATTTATTTATTGAACATTTTTATGGGGCGCTGTCCTCAATACTTTATAAAAGGGGCGCCTGGGTGGCTCAGTCGGCTAAGTGTCATGATCCCGCTCAGGTCATGACCCCGCATCGGGCTCCCTGCTCCGCGGGGAGTCCACTTCTCCCTCTCCCTCCGTCCTTACCCCCTGCTTGTGCTCTCTCGTGCTGGCTCAGCCTCTCTTTCTAATAAATAAAAATCTCTAAAAAATGTTTTGTAGATGACCCTCCAAATACTTATAAGTAGTGACTCTTTCAGTTATCACAGCAACCCCATCAATTAGGTGGTCTGACCATTCCCGTTTGCAGAAGAGGAAACTGAGGCATACGGGGATTCCCGGCTGGTGAACCCACCCAGCTGGTGTCAGAGGTGGACCTGAAGCCCAGCAAGTGGTGCTGTGGGGCCGTGCCCTTAGTCACTGCGCGATGCTCTTTTTCTCTTACGTGGGTGTAAACCTAGAGATGACATCATCGTCCCCCAGGTTCCCATCGGTTCTCATCGTCGATGAGAATCAGGTGCCAACGGCCGGTGGGCCGATCCGCCTTTACCCCCTGCCCTGTGAGCCCCGTGCGGCGGGAGGGCACGTCAAGAACTTTCTGATGCTCCACCTTCAGCAGGTGCGGCCTCCGGCTGCTGTGTTGACAGTTGAGGCTACTTCACTTGCCTCAGCGCCGGCTTTGTGGTTTATTGACTTATTATCTGCGAGCTCTCGAGTGTGCTTCGGGGACCGCGTCCACACCCCCCCATCCCCAGCCACACCTGTGCTTCCACCTCCTGAACTGCAGCTGCCTCGGGATCTGTGCGCACTGCTGCCTCCGTCCCCGCGGCCGCGGCTCTGACCGGCCTCTGCTCACCCGAGGCCTCCGTGACCTCTGCGACCCGAAACCCGCCCTCTTTATCCCAGGCTGCAGACGAGGGTGCGCAAGTGGCCCTGGGGTCCCCACCCCGGGCACCGCAGGCCCAGCATGTCCTCGCCTGAGCTGCCCTCTGCCGTCACCGCACCGCTCCGTCCTTTGCCACAAGCCGGTCCCCTCCCCGGTGGCCCCAGCCTGGAATACCGGCCCCGGGTCCTGCTCTTCTTCGCAGGAGAACCCGCCAGAAGGGCTGCCGGTAACCCTCACACCACTCACGTCTCACACACCGTCCTTCCCTCAGGTGGTTCCGTCCCCACCGCCGAAACTGCAACTGCACCCATGACATCACCCACGTCCACTCTGGGGACCCTGACGGCCCCTTCCCCGCCCCTGCCCCCCCCGGGCACGGTTGGTGACAGTCGTTCCCTGACGCCACCCTCTCCTGCTTTTCTTGCTCTCTTCTTGGATCCAAGTCCGTGGAACTCGCTGACCTTTTAGGGTTGGCCTCTAAACTACCTAAAGTTCCTAAAACGGAGTCCTACCATGTATTCTGTTTTTTATTGTCGTCATCCAAAACGATGACCAATATAGGGACTTCAGATGGCCACGTGTATTTCGTGAGTGGGCAGAAGTGTGACCCAGCTCTTCCCGGACTAACAGCAAGGTGCCATCAGGGTCATGCTCCTCCTGAAGGCTCCTGTGAAATCCCGCTGTCCTGTGTTTTCCGCCTTCTGGAGTGCCTGCACGCTGGCTCGTTGACGCCGTCCCCTATCTTCACAGCGGGCAATGTCAAACGTGTCACAGAACCTGGCTTTGTAGGCACATCTCGCCCGGATTATACCCGAGAAAAGCTCTCCACCTGGAGGGCCCCTTGTGGTTGTGCCGGGCTTGCCGACGACGGAATCAAGGCAAGTCTCTTCCTCTCACGGCCCTTAATTTACTCCCATCTGCGAAGTCCCCTCTGTCGTGTGAGGGAACAGACGCTCATGATCTGTGGATGAGGCCTTGGGAATCTCGAGGGCCTGTTGCCCTGCCTCTGACATCGGGCCTCTTCACTTGCCTCTGGCGAGATCTTTTGAATCCCACAGCTTCAGATGCCGTCTACGTGGGGATGACGCCCACCCAAATCTCCAGCCCCGACGTTTCCGAGGTGCTGAAGTCCTTACACTCTTCACAATCTTTCTTCCCCAAATCTTCATTATTTCCACAGCTGGCAGCGTCACAGTCCCAGCAGATCTAGAACTAAATTTGGTGGCCCCTTCTGACTTCTTTCGTCCTTCGATCCCCAGCCATAGACATCAGGAGGTCCTCCAGGACGTACCCCAGCTTCTCGAAGTCAACTGTCTGCTGCCACCGTAGACCAAGCCGCAGCGTCTGTAGCTTCCACTTGCTGCTTCTCTCTTGATCTTCTTACGTTCACCTAACATTTTACAGACAATTCCCACAAAAGAATCACAGATTTAAAATTTAAAGATTTTAAAATAGTCAATTGAGTTACGTTACTTCCCTGTTGAACACCCTCCAGTGGCTTCTCATTACATTCAGAGGGACGCGGGTAGGCCAGGCTCCTCCTGACGACCACTTAGACTTCACCCGCTACCTCTCTCTTCCTCACCTGCTTCCTCTAGGTTTCCGCCAGCCCGCCAGCCCGCCAGCCTCCATCCATTCCTGGGGCAGGCCTAGCTTGCTGCTGCCTCAGGGCCTCGGCACGTCGTCTGGGCCCCGCGTGCTCACATCCTCCCATCGGTAGCTGCTTGTCAAGATCAGCAGTTGACGCCAGGCCTTCCCCGGCCACGTCACGTGAAGCCAACCTGTCCACTTCCACTCCCCTTCTCAGTCCTCTGACTCTTCTGGTTTCTGCCTCGCACTAGTCACCATCTAAAATCATCCTGTTTGATCATCTATGTCGACTTCCCGGAAATGAAATCTACATGAAATAAAGTCCACATATTCTCTGTGCAGTCGGTTTGCTGAGTTTGGAGAAATACAAACCTTGCGTAGCAGCAACCTCAGTGAAGAAGGAGAGCATTTCGTCACCACAGAAGCTCACAGAGGCCCCTTGGCAGGCAAGCTCCCAGGTGCACACAGGTAGCCTCCTCCTCCTGCCTGGTCTCGTACATTGGCCGCTGGTCTTATCAGTTTTCTCGTTCCACAGCATCTCTGTCAAAAAGAAATATTAACCAGTGAGGTCATTTAGAATTTTCTAGAAGCTTGCATAGCTTGTCCTAGAACTCCATACAAGGCTATGTGAGTCTATAGCGTCTGTTTGCTTTGGCTCAGCACGACGTTCCTGAGTTTCATCCCGGTTGTGTCAGTAGTTCATTTTTTACATCGCTGAGCAGCGCGTGACTTCATGAAACTACGGTTGCTTATCCGTGTTCCTATAGGTGCTGCGTTATTTCCAGATTTTAGCTGTTGCGAAAAAAAGCTGCTATGAACCTTCATGCACAAGTGATTTTGGAGATACGCTTTTGTTTCTTTGGGGTGATACAGTAAGGTATCATTTCACTTACAAGAAGCTGCCCGATTGCTCTCCAAAGCATTTGCACCAAAACAAAAACAAAAACAAAAACAAAACAAAACAAAACAACAAAGCGTTTGTGCCATTTCGTCCCACCTCTGGCTTCATCTAAGGGCTCTCGTTGCTCCGATTCCTCGCCAATGCTTCGTATTTTGTTCTTTTCTATTCTACTTGCATCCTATCGGGGTTTCGTTTGCATTTGACAGATAGTCGACTAACAGTGTTGAATGCCTCGTTTCCAGTGGTATTGGCCACCGATGGAGTTTCTTTTGTGTGGAGTCAGTGGAGAATCTTCCCTTTTAAAAAATTAAGGTGTTTTCTAATGATCGAACTGGAAGACTTCTTGTGTTTTCTGCAAATGAATCCTCGTCATACATACAAGCTGCGAATATTTTCTCCCTTACTGTCGCTTAATTTTCTTACTAATGTCTTTGGAAGAACAGAAGGCTTTCATTTGGGTGAAGTTTAGTTGATATTTTTTCCTTCTATGGTGACTGCTTTTTGGCCTCTTTACAAAATTTGTGCCTACTCATGGTATTGAAGAGTTTCTCCAGGGTTTTCTTCCAGAAATGCTGTAATTGTTGCTTTTATGTTTACAGCAGCCTCTTAAGCTACTCTGGTGATCTCTCGGTCTTTCTCTTATTCTCTCCTTTCCCTCATTTCTCTGCTCTCCTTTCTCATCTGTTCACATGAAAGACCGAGCACTCCGTGAGAGCTCAGCTTCTGACCCTCTTTCTCCCCTAATGCCAGTGGGCAAGTAAAGGTCAGTAGTGGCAAAACCCAAACATGCTGTCTCCTCTTTCGAAAGGCAGTAAGGTGGGGGGGGGGGCGGGAGGGGAGGTCCTACATGCTCCTGCTTTTCTTCTTTTTCTTTCAGGTCTTTCATACAAGAAGTGACAGGCCCATTTCCGGAAGGGTAGGGCTGAGACGCAGTGGGCACGGGGGGCAGGAAGGGAGGGGAAAGCTGCTGGGTGAGCCAGAGGGGTCAGGACAGGCTGGGGAGGCCTTCCCCCAGCTTGTGACCTGAGCAACAGGGGGGCCCAGGTACCCCCACGCTGGCTGTAGCCTGTCCATGCGCAGGATGCCCACCTCCTTCTAGAACTCCTGGGAGCCACCTCACTCCTGGGCCCACAGGCCGGGTCTGAGGGCTTGGCTGTCTTCCTCTGCCACCTGGGCTCTGCCGTCGGGCAATGTCCATAGCCCCGGGGTCCCTGGGAACGTGTCACCAGCACCCCAGGCCCCTGACTGCGTGGTGCCGGCTATGAGACTGAGGCAGGCCGCGTTCACCTGCTGCCCAGGGAGGGCCTCGGGCCGGCAGGTGCCGCCCCGGCAGGTGCCACCCTGGCAGGTGCCCCCCCCGCAAGTGCCACCCCAAAGGGTGCCTCCCCCCCAGCAGGTGCTGCCCCGGCAGGTGTCACCCTGACTGCCGGGCGCATCGCCTCTGGGAGGCGTGCACCTGCTGCCCAGGGAGGGCCTCGGCCCGGCAGGTGCCGCCCAGGCAGGTACCCTCCCCAGCAGATGTCCCCCCCGCCCCCCTCAAGTGCCGCCCCAGTGCGTGGCCTCCAGGAGGCCACAGTCTGTCTGTCCGCCTGGCAGCTCTGCGCCCCAGAATCGACGCCGGCCCAGCTTCCTCTGTATTCCTTGTTTTGCCCTGTTCTGCGGTGGTGCCCGGGGCTCCGGGCTGCAGGGAGTGGTGGCGGGCGGTGATGTCCAGGGCCCCACTCTCCTTCCAGAACCCGCGGCCTGGCCACCTGTGTGCACCTGGCTCCAAGGCTTCCGGAAGCACCCGCCGCCAGGGCCCAGGCCCAGCCTCCCCTCGGTTGGCAGCTGCAGCCTCTTGCCAGGCTGCTTAGGATGCGCCTGCAGCTCCCGCTCTGTCCTGCGCCGGGTGCCCGCCCCCCCGAGGCCCTGCGTCCCCCCTGGAGGTCCCGAGTCTGCAGGTGACCCAGCTCCCGCTCCATCGTGCACCAGGTGCCCACCTTCCCTGAGCCCCCACGTCCCCCCTGGAGGCCCCGAGTCTGCAGGTGACCCAGCTCCCGCTCCATCGTGCACCAAGTGCCCGCCACCCCTGAGCCCCTACGTCCCCCCGGGAGGCCCCGAGTCTGCAGGTGGCTCAGCTCGGCTCCATCGTGCGCCAGGTGCCCGCCTTCTCCGAGCCCCCGCGTCCCCCCTGGAGGCCCCGAGTCTGCAGGTGGCTCAGCTCGGCTCCATCGTGCGCCAGGTGCCCGCCTTCCCCGAACCCCCGCGTCCCCCCTGGAGGCCCCGAGTCTGCAGGTGGCTCAGCTCGGCTCCATCGTGCGCCAGGTGCCCGCCTTCCCCGAGCCCCCGCGTCCCCCCTGGAGGCCCCGGGTCTGCAGGTGGCCCAGCTCCCAGGGACACGCTGGGCTCAGGGCCGCGACCGGAGAGCCATCCTGCTGGTACCGCGTGGGCGGCCTCTCGAGGCGCAGCGCACTGGGCAGCTCCTCCGTCCTCCTGGCGTCTTGTGACGTCCCCTCGGGGTGAGCTGTCTGCGGAGGGCGGGGGGGCGGCGGGTCACCGGGTCACTGGGTCACCGGGTCACCGCAGCCACCTGCCTGCTGAGCGCTCGCGGACACGGGGCCGCCGGTGCCCGGGAGCTGCAGCCCCGCGATTGATGCTCGGCGGCTCTGCCGACGCGCAGGGCAGTCAAGCTTCTGTGCGCACGAACTTCACCCTCCAAAATGTGTTTCTCAATCTTTTTCTTTTTCTTTTCCCCCCAGTGGATTCTTTTTTTTTTTTTTAATTGGAGTTGGATTTGCCAACATATAGCATAACACCCCGTGCTCATGTCCCCTCTCCCCCTGCCTTCCCCCATCCCACCAGAAGTCTTTTCAGGATTGTTTTCTAATCACTTCCTTCGTTCTAATCTTCATTCTCTGCAGCATCTTAGTACTTTTCACCTGTCTGTGCACCAGGCCTCCAGCCATTGCAACAGCTGAGGTCCCCCCCCCCAAGGAATCACATTGTACCTCTGCAGCCATTGATCCCAATCCCCATGTGAAACACATGCTCTGTGAAAAGAAAGGCATGGGCCCTGGACAACTCTGAGAGTGCTTAGTTTCATCTATCTATCATCTATGTATCTATCTATCATCTATTTTTCTTTTTCTTTTTCTCTTTCTTTCTTTCTTTCTTCTTTCTTTTCTTTCTCTCAAAGATTTATTTACTTATTTTAGAGAGAGAGAGGCAGGGTGACAGTGCAAGCAAAGGCAGGGATAGAGAGAGAAGAGAGAGAATGTCAAGCCCACTTGATGGGGGGAGCCTGATGTGGGGCTTGGTCTCATGACCCTGAGATCATGACTTGAGCCAAACGCTTAATTGAGCCACCTGAGTGTTCACTTTTTCTTTTCTTCCTTTTCTTTCTCCTTTTTTTTTTTTTTAATTTCTTTCTTGGAGGGAGGCAGTTTGATATAACAGAAAGATTAAAGACTTGGGAGTCAGAGAAGTGGAGTCCAGGTTCTAACATGACTAGCTTGTGATCTTGGGAAAATATCTCTGAGCCTTATTTCCTAAACAGTAAAATATAGGAAAGTATACTTTGTTCATAAGACTGGGGATTAAACTTTAAAATCACTGTTCAATTTTTAGCACAATGCCTCTCATGTCAGTTTAATTCTCTAGTTATTATTTTGGTTTATATTGGTCAACTCATCAACTTATTGATACCAATTACCTTTCATCTTCTTAGGATCATATCCTTCCTGGATTATTTCATACACTATCTCTTATATTCATCTCCATACAATGCTGCAACTTCTGCAGACATTCTTTAAATGGGTTCATTTTCCCTTCTGAAAGGAAAAAAAATGGTGTATTTTTATGGCTCCCCTGGCCCAAATCACAGAACACAGGTAAGTTAAGGAAACAGTTCCAAAGATGTTCATATTTCCTGGGCCTTGGATTGAACAATAACTTTTTGGGTTTCCACTCGAAATTGTGGGGTCTGCTTAGTAAAATGCATGTTTTATACTTTAGATAGTTCTAGTGCTTTTTTATACTTCAAATAGTTATTTGAAGTAACTATTCACCAGAAGTTCTTGGGAACTTTCTTTTAAACCTTCTTAATCCTTGCTACTCAAACCATGATTCACAGACCAGCAGCTCCAGTATCCCCTGGGAACTTGTTAGAAATGTAGAGTCTCAAGTCATACCCAAGAACTACTGAATCAGAATCTTCATTTCAAGAAGATCCCCAGCTGATCTGTATGCACAGTAAAGTTTGAGAAGTGTTTTGCATAATCACTTTTCTTCCTCTAACTGCATCCAGTGACTGTTAATCTTTTAATAATACATAATTAACACTATTTGCAAATATTGTTATTGCCTAGTTATACCTATTAACACTATTAACTAAGTGCTAAGCCTAACCTTCTTCAGTAAACATGGTATTACTCACTGACCACACCCATAGACTAATTCTAAACTTCAGTATGTTTTTGACTTACCTAGGAAGCCTGCCAAAAATACAGGAGACAGCCCACAGAGTCTAAGATTCATCAGCTCGGAGGTGACATGTGTGAATCTGAATTTTCTGCAATCATTTATTTTTCTTATGTGAGTGGTCCATGGGCCATAGTTTATGAAAAAAGGTGTTACACTCTTACATTAAGTCACTCGCCCTTTGATACCCTTTAATCATGTCACTTGATAAGAATTTCTGGTCACTACAGAGTATACATTAGGCGTTAGGTATGCAGACAGTCCAAGCACCATGCACAAAACCAGGCTTTGTGGAATGTTTACAGGTCTCTGATGTTCTTCTCATTCTCTCTGTTTGGTGTTGTAACTCTTCTCTGGAAAAGAATATGTCAGAATGGCTGCTGCAAAAAATGTATGGCAGTAATTGCAGTATATTGCAGAAATGAAGGAGGACAGTTTCCATCACTTATTCCCTTTTTAGTCAATCAACACTGCACAGATCACTAACATTTAGTATGGATGTGTGATTTTTTTTACAAGTATGAGGAAAGGAAGAGGAAAAGGTTTAAAAAAAGCAGGTGCCTCACAAAGCTTTGAGGAAAATTTTAAAGTGATTATTAACCTAGCGGTATACACTGTTTTGTGTATGTTGCACAGTAAATAGTTAATTCATAGCCATAGCATCTGGCTTATTCTTTCTACTAGAATTAAGGTAATAGGTGAGATGCATCAGAATTCTTTCAGAAGTTGATGTACAAAGAAAACACATTAATAGAAATACAATGCACAGTTTTAAAGATAGCAAATAGCCTTTGCCATCTTGCTTGAGAAATAGATGCTGAATAATCATTATCTTACACAAGCCTTCAGAAAGACTAAACGGAATTAGCAGTGACTGTTACTTGGAGAGAGAAATAGAAATATAATAGCTAAAGTTGGTAGCAGGTATTATATGGAAGGATTAAATGATCCTCTATATATTCAATACTATATAAAAGACTTTGACGTTCAGTAGGTGAGCCCACCAGGTAAGAGATCTTGGTCAGTGTGGATATTTGACATTGAACTACATTGGAATTACCTCTTGGGATCAGATATTGCAAATTTGACTTCAGATGTTAGAGCTGCCTTTGGGGATTTTTAAGTAATAGCATCTTCTTTAGTACTAGACTTAATCCAAAATTATGGAAAGATTGACTTTTGAGTATCTATCTAAGTATCTATCTGTTTGGAGGAAATAAATGTACCTTGCAGGTCCCTTCTCCATTGAAGTCCAATTTGATTCACAAGATTCTATGGAGTCATTTCTGGAAGCTATTTTGCACGTAATATGGTAGCAAATAATGCAGTTATGATGACACATAACTTCAGGAAGTAGAGTAGGGTAGAGTAAAAAAGCTGGGGTTCAGGAGGAAGCAGATGGGCTATTTGAAGACAGATGTAGGGAGAAGACTATAAGCCCTGAGAAGGTATTTGTCCTACTAATAATTATTCATTGAAAGCATGTTAAAAATATCTTCTTCATCCTCCCTGTTCCTATGATCTGTTTTCTTTCGGAAAACTTGCTTACCTTTTCTATAAAGGAATGGTTATAAAAAGTAAGATTACTGGCAGTACACCCAAGTGACTACAGCCGTTTTTCCTTATTCCTTGAAATGCAATTGGTAAAAATCAAGTAGAGTCAGGGAAATGATTAGATTGACCATTTCCTTAGGTGCAACTTCATTATAACTTTTGAATCAGCTTTAAAGGGATGGTCTTTACTTTGGCTAAGCAGAGAGACAGTGATTTTTTCCCCCCAGTGTTTTTCCTTGTCCACATCTGGTCCCAAACAGAACAATTACTCATATCAGCCTTTTGGATTCTCAAGACATTAGGATTTATACCTTCCAAGAAACTCTTTATGGCATTAGTTATGTTTACAGTTAGACCAACAGTGGGGAATTTAACATGGAGCTTTTTCATTGCCTCTCAGCTTCCCTTGTACCTCAGGAATCAGAGATACTTAATGGACCCCAGTAGACTGTGCTGACCCAGCTTCATTCAAACTGTGGGAATGAGAAATCATGAGCTCATCACGGTCATACCAATTTACAGATATGAACATCTTCTGGATCAATGCAGATGATAAGCAATCTTTTTTTTTTCTTTGAAACATATGGGTAAGATGTGGATTTAAGGAAGTGCGGACATGAGAATTTAAAATTGGGTTTTTAGTTAGATTGAGTTTGTTTAGAAGTTTCTTAGACTCAGAGTGATCTACTGAATAAATTTAAAAATAAAAGCAAGATCAGACTGGATACCATGCAAAAAGAAACAGAGCAGTGAGACTGAGATTCAGAGAAATTAGAACAATTTGCTGTTACACAGGAAGTAGCTTTGCAAAAAAATAGTTTCTCCTAAAGTTACTGGCATTTTTCCAAAATCAGACACAAACAGTTCTTTGAATTTCAAGGGAGAGGATCATGTAGGGTTATGGTTTCAGTCCTTGGGAAATAGGAAAACTTACCTTTCCAAACAGGGGGTGAGATGGCTCCGGGATATCCATCTGTAGTTAGGTGTCACCTTGTTATAGGGAATACTTTAAGACAGAGACATGTTGAACTGAGCAGTGGCTCAACCGAAAGTATGGGACCTACAAGTGAAGGTGGTTAAACAGTTTGGGAGAGAGAAAAGAGAAGCCAAACTAAGACCAGTAAAGGAAACTGAGACTGTAGAAGGGCCCTGGCTTAGAAGGAAACTAAGAATGAGAAAGCTACTACCAAATAAGTGCATTGTAAGGCCATACAGCTCTATTAGGTATGCAAATGCTATTAAATTCATGGAGGCATTTTATGTAATATAGAAATATTGCATGCTATTATTTAAATCTAATATTATCTCCCATGTTTAATTGGTAGTTTTCTGTAGGGAAGATCAGCAGTAAATGTTTAACCCCTAGTTGTCAGCAAGCCAGAGTCACTGAAAAAAAATAGTTGGGTCCCTTTCATTACAAATAGGGAACTAGGTAAAACCTCAGAATGCCACCACAAGAAGGAACTGGCAAGGATGAGCTTCACCCATCAGGACTCCCTATTAAGGTAGGACGCATATTATATTTATCTTTACTGTGGTGCCTAGTGCAATGCATGGCACATAGTTTTTGTTTTATTTTGTTCTGTTTGGCAATAATTTGTGTGTGTATGTGCCCTAGGATGAATCAGCATTTTTTTTTGTTTGTTTATCCTAAACTAAAATCTTAACATAATATCCTTTATTTTTTTAATTTTTTATTTTTTTACATAATATCTTTTAAAACATTCTTTACGTTACTCCTCTCCTCTCCCAAAAAATCTAAAATAGGAAAAACATAAATGAAAGAAAAAAAAATAAAGTAACAAATGAAAAAATGAGAGAAGCCCCAAAAGAATAAGTGACTGGACAGGAAAAAAAAAAAGGCCATATGAGTAATAGCAGGAGCATTACATACCTAATTAAACATATTTAAAATTGGGGCAGTGGGTTAAATTGGAACATTGATGTTTGGCAAAAGGAATTCATTTGCATGTAGAAATCGGGTTGTCATCAGCTGCTCTTGTAGTTTTAGTAAGTCTTTAAATTTTCATCTTTTCCCTTTGTACTTTTCCATTACACACAGCACATTATAACCAGATCAGTGGGGCAGCCAAGAGAGCAGAATTTATATTTCAAACGAAAGTTGATAGTTAATAGCCTAGCAGCATAATGAGCCACATTTCTGGTGGAGAGGCCAAGCTTACACAGACTGTTCAAGTCCAGACAGGGACCGTCCCCAGCCTGATGATCCCACAGTAATCCCAGATGGACTGTGTGAGGCCCTGCAAAGCAATCCTAGCGATCACTGCTGCTGGGAACAGCGGGAAGCAGCCAAGTACGGTCTCCTCCGTGGTAGTGAGGGAGGCACTGTGACCCCAATTTAGCTTTCAACATGATCCCATTCATGGAGGAGTTGGGTACATTCATATCACCTTTTCCTCTTATCAACTCTGCTAAGCCAAATCTATGTTTTAAAATTAAACGTTTTGCCTTAGCACAATGGGTGATGTAGGAAAGAGAAATAGAGGACTTGAGGGTGGAATTCCTTGTAATGACCATAGCTTATGTTTATTAGGTGCTTTCTGTGAACAAGGCATTAGGTTAAGCCCCTTTCATATATTACGCCATTTAATCCTAACAAAATCCTAATGAGTTAAATGCCACTATAATCCTCATATTAATGAAAAAGAAGCTGAGGTTTATAAAGGTTACGTCACTTGCTCAAATGGCACTGCTGAGATTTGAGCCCAAATTTTGTCTGAGGCCGAATCTCATGCTCTTTACCATAATGTACAGGCTTTTCTCCAAAATGTAAAGGAACCAACAAAGGTCTAAAATTTGTCATGAAGCTCTCTCTGGTGATACTTTTAATGTCCTGGGTTAGTAGGGCAAGCTTCTTGTAGAGTTCAGTGAAGCTAGGACTCATTTTGTAGAATCCCTTCCGTTCCCACATGGAAAGAAAGAGATAGGGAATGAGTGCTCGTCAACAATAATGATTGTCCTGGGCTCTCAGCACTTCATCCCCATGGTCAGGCTCAAGTCAGAGGTCATCTTCCCTAAGGAGACTTCCAGAAACACCCTCCACCCGCAGTCTATAGTAAGCACTCTTTCTTCCCTGCACCGCCCCACGCCTTGTGCATATCATCTCCTTTTCCCCATGCCCTTCCCTGCAGGTAGATCTTGAGGGCAACGTCTGTGCCCCATTTGCAGCTTCATTTCCAAAGCACAGTGCCACACTGAGGAGAGATGGTCCAATGGAGTTAAATATCACTTAAGACATTCTGCTTGTATTTCACATATTTAGACATTTTTGTTTTCAACTTTAAAATGCCTAAGAATTGAGAAGAAGGAACAAAGGCCAAATTAATGATTCTATTTGTATAAAGCAACTTGAGCCCTGACCCAGGTGCCTTTACCCAGGTGAGTCATTTGCCACATGGTTCCCAAGTGAGGGTACTCTGAAGATTATGTTCAGATTTACAGCAGGGTGTAGAAATATCACAGGCACAAGGTTTGCCGCAGCTGATAGGCCAGCACCTCATCTATCATATTAATTAATTTAGCTAATTAAATTAACTCAAGCAGTCATTTAAGAAACATTGCTTGTATGTAGAACACCAGGTTGGATAGAGAGATCTGAAGACTGAGGTGGTTTTTGGAGAGGGAAATTACAAAGATAAATATGATGGCAAATAAATCTGTCTTCAAAGGCCTCATTTTCTGTTAGAGAAAACACACAGAATTCTGCTCTCATCTATATTTAGCATTTATTTTGTTCTATCACAAAAACAATTTTTATTTGTATACACTTGACAGTTTACAAAGCACTATCACACTCATTTATTGTTTTATTTTGTTTTAAAGATAGATTCCCCGTCAGCATCCCACTGATGGTGGAAACCCAACATGCTGTTCTTTTTTGCATCTAGCTCTCAGGAATTAGAAGCAACCGGTGGAAAGTCTGGGTAATTTAAGATTATGCTGATGGCATAGAGAAGAGACTGATCTTTTGTTACAGACATTAAAGGTGTATGTCCTGGACTAGACTTCTATCTTGTATTAAATCAGTCCCTGGGTCCATTTTTAGCTCTTAGCCTAAGGCAAAAAAAATAAAAATAAATCCCATCTTAAAAAGCATTGAAACCACACCAACTCTTTCATGTAGATCACAACTCCTCATCGACGTGCCCTCTTCCCACTGAGCGGCTGCACTTCAGCCCATTCCTGCACCATTGGAGCCAACTGTCATCAATAAAGTCAAGAAAACAGGGCAGAAGATTTGTGTTTTGGCTACTGTTTTGTTTTTAAGAAAGAAAGGCAGGAGGCAAATAACTTTGACAACCAGAAAAAGGCTTTTACAGATAAATGGCATGTTTACATGCATTAATTTTTTTCTATCATAAAAAGCCCCAGATCAGTTTCCCTCTAATTGATAAAAGTTGCTTGTATTTGACAGAATGACACATAGCTTCCAGGATCAGTTGAGTAAATTTTATTAAGACCCAAAGGGGTAATAGGAGATTACTGTTTGCTTGCCTGGGACTGGCGGCACCAGCCTCCTCCCAAGAAGGAAGCATGATGTAATTCATTGAGCAGAGTGGACCCGGATGGTCTCGCCCCCCAGTAATAGCTGTGTCAGCGCAGCTATCTCCCACCCAGTAATAATCCTTCAATTTAAGGATGGCTCCAGGCCCAGTCATTTCTCTTTCGAAATGGCAACTGACTCATCAACCTTGGGAAAAAAAAAAAAGAAAGAAAGGTTTTGAAAGAAAACCAGAAAGTTAAGATGTATGCTGGCTCAAGAATGCATATTCTCCTCCACAGGAGAAATGTCCCATCAATACAATTAGCACCAGAATATTCCCCACTACCCAAGTCCGGGTAAAGAAGGACAAATATTGACAAAAGAAAAGTGCTTCATCACCTTTCACTAAAATAGGAAAAGCTAAAAGGGAGGACCCAGGCTTTTGATTGGTTTGTTTTCTCTTTCCCAGACTAAGGAAATAAAAAAAAAAAACAAAAACAAAAAAACTGAAATGCTATTATTTGAACAGATGGGTAGGTCTGTGTTTTCATCTTCTTAACATGGTCTTTTTGGAGTTCAGGGATTTATTTATTTATTTATTTATTTATTTATTTATTTATTTTTAAACATTTTATTTATTTACTCAGGAGAGACACACACACACACACACAGAGGCAGAGACACAGGCAGAGGGAGAAGCCGCTTCCTGCGGGGAGCCTGATGCAGGACTTGATCCCAGGACCCCAGGATCACGCCCTGAGCCAAAGGCAGATGATCAACCACTGAGTCACCCACGTGCCCCTGGAGTTCAGTGTTTTAAAGTCTTGTTCAGATTCAAATGATTAATTTTTCCTTTTATGGTTCAAACTGATGAACTCTTTATCTAGCCTTAGATTCTAAAGATTTTTCTCTCATTTATTTTTCTTAAAAGTTTTACAGTTTAAGACTTTACATTTAAGTCCATAATTCATTTTGAGTTAATTTTCGTATAAGGTGTAAAGCTTTGGTGGGGTTTTTTTTTTGTATGTGTGTGTATGGATGTTCTGTTGTCCTAGTGCCATCTGTTGAAAAGACTATATTTCCTCCATTGAATTATTTTTGTAACCGTGTAAGGCTATGACTTTTAACATAAAAGAAGACGTGAATTTAGCTAAATTTCCTTATACCTAAGCAAAGCAATAGTTCCCGTTTAGTGCTAATTCTGTGCCTAGACGTAGTTCTCAGCTCTTTACATATCTTTCCTCAATTAACTGTCTCAGTAACTCACAACTCATTTAACTGCCCTAATAATTCTTTGAAGTAGCTCTTATTATTGTCCCCATACTATGGATAAGGGAACCAAAACTTTGCCAGGTTAAATTATTTGCTCAAAAATCATAAAGTTAGCAAATTGGGAAGTCAGGATTTGAACCCAGGTAATGTACCCCTAGAAATTGTATTAACCTTTGTGACAACTACGTTATTTACAGTGTCAGGTGTTTAACAAAATATTGAATATTTTGCCATTTTTCTCACTGTTATCCCAAGATATTTCACCTACTGTAGGAATGAAAGACTCTCCACACATCACTTTTTTTAGGTTTCATGTGTTTGATGTTTTATTCATATCAAAACCAACATATCCATGAAAATACATCTTAAGAGTTAAAAATCATCACATTATTTTCTAAATTTGAAGCCTATTTCACAAGCTGAAGCTCTTAGTGTTGACACCTTGACCTTTCTCTCACCTGACAACCAACCCTTCCCCTAGCGTCTAAAATAACCCAAATAAACCATGATTCCCCTGGGGAATCCCAGTGCTATTGTCCTTAGCCAGTAATAGAGCTTGGGGTTGTTGACTGGAATCAATTCTTTTTTTTTTTTTTTTTAATATTTGTCTTTCAAGTTTGTTTCCTGGCTTCTTAGGATAAACACAAAAAGTATTCATGAAAAATGAAGTCTATGCTAGCAATGCTGTCAGAGAAAAATGAAAGAAAAATGGCAATGCAAAATTCCCAAATGGTAAATATTTTGTTTCAAATGCAGGAAGGAAAGTGGAATTTTAAAATACAAACAATGATGGATTATTCAAAAATTTATATTTTCCATAAAAAAACAAGTATTTTGTTGTTTACTGTATTTTGTTTTTAACTGTAAAGGCATTTTGGAATCTTTATTTCAAAAAAGCATCTGTTACATAATCTGACACAGAGGAAGGAGCCACTAGTTCCTTCTCTAAAGTGAAATCAAACTAACTTGGATTATAGGACTTGTTAAACTGAGTTTGAAGAATTCCTCATTATTCTCTTTACCTATTCATGAAGTAACTTCTCATGTTTTTCTCTTAAGTGAGAAGCACTGTCCTAAGAATGGTGGTTGTGGTATTTTTGCCTTATTGAGAATAAGAAATAGGATAAAATCTGGGTAGAATGTTTTTGAAGTCCCAATATGAAAACTAGTTGGTGTGATCTTAAAGTCACAAGAGGTTTTAAAGTTGTCATCCTGACTTTCAAATAGGTCTCAAACTATATTTCCAAGCCTCCTGAGTTGTTTCTGTCACTAAAATTGGGGAGATTGTGCATGTGACATACCTGAGAGATTGTTTAGAAATTGCAGGGTACTGTGTCTACAATTGATGAAGCTGTTACCAGGTAGCAGTGAAGAGGTTTATGGATTATAAACTACATAGTTAGATTCTTCTGAAGTTGTAAATAAATGATATAAACATAGCACTTGGGGATCTTGAGTCTACTTCCTGACCCTCCTTTTCCCATCCCCACTCTCCTCAACTCTGTTAGTCTTTCTTCTCTTCTTTGTTCTTTGTCTTACTTTCCATATGTGTAGAATTTGTACCTTGTATTAAAATGATGCTAATATTTAAAGAATAAAATAATGCCTATATTTAATTCAACTCTAGATTTATTTATATTTATATGTAAGGAAAATTCTGAATTACAAGTCTATTTAATATAAGAGTCCTTAGTGAAGCAGAAAGATGGAGTGAACATTTTATTTTACACATTTTTAAAGGACTCCCAGAGCTATAAAGAAAGCAAAGTCAACATTGTTCTGGTTGGCTTAGGCTGTAAGAAATTTGGGGCTTTAGGAAAAGGCCAGCTTTTTAAAAAAATTCATTTTCTATATTTTTCTTCTCTTCAGATAGAGAAGCTTAGTATCACAGCAAGACATTTAACTGTGTAGGTCATTTGTGTTTTGAATTTCATTATGAAAATCAAAAAGAGCAAAAGTGAAGTAAAGTGTAGTACAGGGAACCATCAGTGTCTCTGAGACAGTGGTGAGACAACTTGAAGATAAAGAGTCTATCAGACCATTTGCCTTCTTTCTCTAACCACATACAAGTATGACTTTCCAAATGGCCTACTTGCTTCGGTCAAGTCTATTCTTTATAAGATCCCCTGAGTGGTCCTTTTGAAATGTAAACCAGATCAGGTCAACCCAAAATCCTCCAATGAATTTTCATCTCAGAATAAAATCCAGAGTTCTGTCAATGACTTACAAGGTCCTCTGTGGTTTGTGTCTCCTGTTCCACTGACCTCCTTTCTCTTCTTAGCATCTTCAAATTTGCTCATCCAGGTGCCTAAACTGTTTTTCCTCCAAGATGTCCCAGTGGCTTATTCTCTTATCTCTCTTGGGTCTTTCGTTAACTATTTCTTACTCAGGAATATCTTCCTTGGTTACTTTACACAGCCATCCTCCACCCTGACTCCTACTGTTTCTTATTTCCCTTGGCTTTATTTTTCTTCCTAGCACTTGTCAAAATCTAATACTAAA
Source organism: Nyctereutes procyonoides (assembly GCF_905146905.1). Taxonomy (NCBI): domain Eukaryota; kingdom Metazoa; phylum Chordata; class Mammalia; order Carnivora; family Canidae; genus Nyctereutes; species Nyctereutes procyonoides. The sequence goes on from NW_026575142.1 coordinate 72,476,217, forward strand.
TACATTAGATTTTGGTTTCCTTTTTTTTTTTTTTTGTCTTTCTATTCCCTACTAAAAATGCAAATCTAAGTGTAGCAATCTCTAGCTGATTAGTAAAGTAGTGCATTTAGAACACATATAACAAGTTCTCCACATAGTATGGTAGATATTTGTTGATACGTGCTTAATAGACAAATAAGTCACCTGTCAACTGAAGCTAAAAGAAACCTGTTATTTCTCCATTGATATTTATAAAGAACTATAGTCCAAGGGAAGCAGGACAGGCAAAGTCACTGGTTGGATACCTAAAATTAATTTTTTCAAAAGACTATTTATGTCATTTCCTACTTTGGTATATAATTATGAGAAAGGCCTGGGGAGACTTCCACAGATGGTAGTGTAAGAAATCCTGAATCACCTTCTCCTACAGACATACCAAATCTATAGCTATATATGGATCATTTCTTCCTAGAAAAGATCTGAAATCTAGATGAACTGCTTCTTCACAACAAAGGATATAAAACCACATGGAGATGGTGAGGAGAGGAAGAGATAGTCTCATCAAAAACCCTACCACCAGTGCAACAATACATAACCGGGAAGGATCTCACTGGTCCTCACTTCTCCCAAAGGAGCACAAGGTTTTTGCCCCAAATCAGGAACCCCAAACTCAGGGATTTGTATAGGAGAAACAAGTCCCAAAAGTCTGGATTAGAAAATCAGTGGGGCTGACATCCAAGAGACCCAAAGTACTATAGGAAACTCAGCCATTATAAATGATGAATACCCACCATTTGCTTCAATGTGGCTAGAACTGGAAGGTATTATACTGAGTGAAGTCAGTCAATCAGAGAAGGACAAACATTATATGGTCTCATTCATTCAGGGAATATAGAAAATAGTGAAAGGGAATAAAGGGGAAAGGAGAGAAAATGAGTGGGAAAAAGCAGAGAGGGTGACACAACATGAGAGACTCCTAACTCTAGGAAACGAACAGGGGTAGTGGAAGGGGAGGTGGGTTGGGGGATGGGGTGACTGGGTGACGGGCACTGAGGGGGGCACTTGATGGGATGAGCACTTGGAGTTATGCTATCTGTTGGCAAATAGAACCCCAATAAAAAATATACAAAAAATAAAAAAATAAAAATTAAAAAAAAGGAAACTCAGATTCTCTTTTTAAAGGACTCACATGGAGTCTCACTCATTCTGAGACTCAGTAAAAAAACAGTAGTTTAAAAAAAGCACCCAGACTCGATGTGAAGGAGATTCATTTGCTAATCAAAAAGCAACTTCTGGAGGGGTAGGAAACAGTTGAAACTCCTGAGAAACAGACATGCTTGCAGAAGCCAATTTTGCACTTGTCACCACTCTGCTAGTACCTGTGGGCGGACTTGGAAGCAGAATCCCCTCCCCCCAAGTGCCCAAGACAGATGGAGCAGACAGTTACAGCTCTACCTGGCTGCCTTACTGAAGCTGGGGAGCATAGTGGCTGCGGCACTCCACACTGCTTGGCTAGGGCCTGCAAGTACAAATGGTCATTCTCTTGCTGCCAGCCTGAAGCCAGATAAGACGCTCTCCCACTTCATTCCTGGAGCTCGTGGGCATGTGCATATAATGTTTGTCCTTCTCTGATTGACTGACTTCACTCAGCATAATACCTTCCAGACAATCTTCCTGCTGCCTTCCTGATGCTGGTGAGTATGCCCTCTCTAGCTGCCTAGCTAAAGCCAGCAGGCACACAAGATCCACCTAGGGGATGCCCCTTGATCAGTTCTATGGCCAAGGTGGCTGATGTTCCTGAGCTCCACAGGAAAGCAACAATCAGAAAGACAGTTCTTGGCAGGTCACCACACCCAGGATACTGCAGAGACAGCACACTGAAACACACACCCAGTATTCCTGTGAAAAGGACCTATTATCTTGAAGTTTTAGTCTGAGGGATAGGCTTTAGGCTTCCCACACATCTAGAAGCCAAGGAAGCACTTCCAGGAAACATAAGGAGGGAGACATTAACCTTGTATACCCCTTGGCCTTAATATAGCCAATGAGACTTTCCAGAAAGAAGCCTATGCACTCATGTGGAAACCCAATACTTGTTACTCAGGGGGCATCTCTAGGTCCCCTGATTAGGAGGCTAGGAGGGATTATAATTGTAGTCTTACAGGACTGTATATATATATAAAAGCCACTTCCTGAGGGATCTTGTTTACAATCAGCTGAAAACTAGATGCTAAATGAGATTTCTCTCCTTGGAACACTGACAGGCCTTGACACACCCACAACAACTAGGATATATCAAGAATAAAACAAGCAGTTTAAACAATCACAAAGGTTTGCAGGGCAACTAAGAGTTAGGACAAGATTAAATGAGAAGAATCATCAAGGCCTACTTAAGGCCACTCCTTTAAGACTAAAAGAGGTAGCTGTTTGGCATAACACACAAAAACAAACACAAAAAATCAAGCAAAATGAAAAAAAAAAAACAGAGAAATATGTTCCAAATGAAATAATAAGACAAACCTCAAAAAAAGAAAAAAAGATAAGTCATCTACCTGATAAAGAATTCAAAGTAAAGGTCCTAAAGATGCTCACCAAACTCAAGAGAAGAATGGATGAGCACAGTGAGAACTTCAACAAAGAGGGAGATTATAATAAAGCACCAAACAAAAGACACATTGGTAAAAAATATAATAGCTGAACTGAAAAATACACTAGAGGGGTTTAACAGCAAACTGGGTGAAAGAGAAGAATGAATCAGCAAGCTGGAAGACAAAGAAAGCAGTACAACTTACCTAGTGAAAGAAAATGAAAAAAAAATTATGGAGAAAATTTAAGAAATCTCTGGGACTAACATTTGAACTATGGGGTCTCAGAAGGAGAAGAGAGAGAAAGGGGCAGAAAACTTATTTGAATAAATAATGGTTGAAAACTTTCCTAACCTATGGAAGGAAACAGATATCCAGGTCCATGAAGTCCAGAGGATTCCCAGTAAGGTGAACTCAAAGAAATCCAGACCAGGACACATTATAATTAAAATGTCAAAAGTTGAAGATAAAGAGAGACTCTTAAAGGCAGCAAGAGAGAACAAATTGCTGCATACAAGGGAAACTCCGGAAAGCTATCAGCAGATTTCTCAGTAGAAATTTTGCAGGCCCGGTGGGAGTAGCAGGACATATTCAAAGGGCTCAAAGGAAAACCATTCAGCCAAGAATACATGATCTGGCAAGATTATCATTCAGAATTGAAGGATATATAAAGGGTTTTCCAGATAAACAAATGCTGAAGGAGTTCATCACTGTTAACCTAGCCTCACAAGAAATGTTAAAGAGACTTCTTTAAGCCAAAAAGAAATAGCACTAATCAATAACCAGGAAACATGCAGAAGTAAAAATCTCACTAGAAAGGTAAACATAGAGTAAAGATAGTGGATTAATCACTTATAAAGCTACTATGAAGGTTAAAAGACAAAAGTGGTAAAATTAACTAAGATTACAATAATTAGTTAAGGGATACATAAAATAAAAAAGATGTAAAATGTGACTTCAGAAACCTGAAATGTAGTGGGAGGGTAGTAAAAATGTAGAGCTTTGGAATGTGTTTAAATTTAAGTTGCGATCAACTTAAAATAGAGTGCTATAGGCTTTGGATGTTCTATGTGAACCTCACAGTAGCAGAAAAGCAAAAACGTATAGTAAATGCTTAAAAGAAAATGAGAAAGGAATTTAAACATAACAGTAAAAAAAGGAATCAAGTCACAAGGAAAGAGACAAAAGAGAAGTAAAAAAGAACAGAGAAGAACTATGCAATTGGCCAGGAATCAAGTAACAGATGGCAGTGAGCGCATACCTATCAATAATTACTTCAAATGTAAATGGACTAAATTCTCTAACCAAAGGATATAAAATAGTTGATAATATTCAAAAAACACACGATGCATCTACATACTGCCTACAAGAAACTCACATTGGAAGTAAGAACACACATAGTGAAAGTAAAGGGATGACAAGAGTTACTCCATGAAAATGCAAATGAAAAGGAAGCCAGAGTGTCTATGCTCATATCAAAGTAAACTTTAAAACAAAGACTGTAATAAAAGACAATGAGGGATGCTACATGATGATAGAGGGGTCAATCCAGCAAAAACATATAACACTTATGAATATATATGCCCCCAACATAGAAGGACCAAAATATATAAAGCAAATGTTAACAGACCTAAGGGGAGACATTGACAACAATACGATATTAATAAGAGACCTCAACACCCTACTTCCATCAATGGATGTTCATGTAGATGTTCCAGAAAGAAAATCAATACAGAAGAATTGACCTTAAATGACACGTTAGACCAGATGGACTTAATAGGGATATACAGAACATTCCATCCCAAAGCAGAAGAATAAACATTCTTCTCAAGTGCACGTGGAACATTCTCCAAAACAGATTACATGCTAGGCCACAGGTAAATCTCAGTTAAGTTCAAGAAGACTGAAACCATATCAAGCATCTTTTCTGACCACAGGGGTGTGAAACTAGAAATCAATTACAGGAATAAAACAAAAACTACAAATACATGGAAATTAAACAACATGTTACTGGGTCACAGAGGAAATCAAAGGAGAAATTTAAAAATGCCTAGAGATGAATGAAAACAGAAACGCGACCTACCGAAATCGATGGGATGCCACAAAAGTGCTTCTAAGAAGAGGTTTATAGCAATACAGGCATACCTTAAGGTAGAAACAGGAGAAACAGCAAGGAAATAATTTAAGCTAAAGGAACTAATGAAAGAGCAAGCGAAGCCCAAAGTCAGTAAACACATAGGGCTACATCAAACTGAAACGACTCTGCACAGCAAAGAAACCATTTACAAAATGGAAAAGCAACCTAGTGAATGGGAGTAGATATTTGCAAATAATATATCCGATAAGGGGCTAATATCCAAAATATATGAAGAACTCATACAATTCAGTAACAAAAAAATTAACATTCCAATTAAAAAATGGCCAAAGGATCTGAACAGACATTTTTCCAAAGAAGACATACGGGTTGGCAACAGACACATTAAAAACTGCTCAATAGGGATCCCTGGGTGGCACAGCAGTTTGGCGCCTGCCTTTGGCCCAGGGCGCGATCCTGGAGACCCGGGATCGAATCCCACATCGGGCTCCCGGTGCACGGAGCCTGCTTCTCCCTCTGCTTGTGTCTCTGCCTCTCTCTCTCTCTCTGTGTGACTATCATGAATAAATAAAAATTAAAAAAAAAAAAACTGCTCAATATTACTAATCATCACTCATGGTCAGGGAAAATGCAAATCAAAGTCATAATGAGATATCACCTCCCACCTGTCAGAATGGCTATTATCAAAAAGACAAGAAATACACACGTTGGAGAGGATGTGGAGAAAAGGACACCCCTGTGCATTGTTGCTAGGCATGTAGACGAGTGCGGCGATTGTGGAAAACGGTATGGGGATTCCTCATAAAACTAAAAATAGAACTCTCATGTGATCCAGCAACTCCACCACTGGGTAACTATCCAAAGAACATGAAAACAGTCATTCAGAAAGACACGTGTATCTGCGTGTTCCTCGCAGGATACGGAAACCAGCTCAGTGTCCATGCACGGATGGATGAGTGGATAAAGAGGCGAGCCATAAACATAGAATAGAACTATTCGGCCACTTATTTAGCCAATTAAAAGAATGAAATCTTGCCGGCTATGGCAACACGGAGGGACCCTGAGGGTGTTAGGGGAAATGAAGTAAATCAGAGAAAAACAAACAGCGCATCGTTTCACTTCTCTGTAGATTCTGAAATACAAAATAAATAAGCAAACAAACAGAATGAAACTCGTATCTCTTAGAGATGAGAGCTGATTGGCTGTTACCAGAGGGGAAGAGATGGGGAGGGTGAAATGGGTGAAAGGGATCAAGAAGTACAGACTTCCAGTCGTAAGTAAGTCCCGGGAATGTACAACAAGGGCGATATGATCAATAATATTGTATCGATTTCACATGGTGACAGATGGTAACTAGTCGTGGTGTGGTGACCATCTTGCAGTCTAGACAAACCTCGAGTCACCATGTTGTACACCCGAAACTGATATGCATGTGAATTAAACCTCAATAAAAACAAAATTAGGAGAGGGGCCTACAGATTTCCCTAAACGAGTCCGTTGCGAATTTAAATCTCTGGTTCTATTTTGCTGCCGGAGCCAATGCACTTGTAGCACCTCAGCCCAGGGAACAATACCCTGTTGATTGAATAAAATGATTTGGCTGGGAGGGAGTTTCGCCCCCCACACTGACACCTGGATGAGAAAAGGTATGTAAGCAGCTCTGAGGTTGATCAGACTCGGATTTGCGTCCCAACTCCGCCCGTGATTTGACCAAGTGGCTGACCCTCTCTTAAATTTCATGTTCTCTTCCTTAAGAAGTAGGGAGTCTATGGGGTTCTGAATTAATTTCCTCCGACTGCTGCACCAAATTAGCACAAACTCTGTGCCTTAGAGAACCCAGAAAGTTATTGTCTCACGGTTCCAGAGGCCAGCTGTCCAAAGTCAGGCTTCCTGGGCTAACCCCCAGGTGTGGGCAGGACCACGCACCTTCTGGAGACGCTACGGTACAATTTATTTTTTATTTTTTTATTATTATTATTTTTTTTTTGCCTCCCAATTTCTTGAAGCTGTTGGCCCCCATTGCTTGTGGCCACATTAATCTCTGCCTCGGTCTTCATATCGCCTTCTCTTCTTTTGTCAACATGATCGCCCTTGGCTTCTCTCTTGTAGAGACACTTGTGATTGCTTTTAGGGCTCACCCAGATTTTCTCTTTCTTTTTTTTCTCAAGTTCTTATTTAAATTCTCATTAGTTAACATACGGAGCAATATTGGTCTGGATTTTCGAAATAATCTCACCATCTCAGGGCACCTGGTGAGCTCAGTCTCAAGGGCATGCAACTCTTGGTCTCAGGGTCGTAAGTCTGAGCCCCATGTTGGCCGTAGAGGTTACTTAAAAAAAGAAAATCTTGAAAAAAAAATAATCTCACTGCCTCAAGATCCTTAATTTAATCACATCTACAAAGACCCTATTTCCTAATCAAGCAACATTTACAAGTTCCATAGGGTGTGGATATATTTTTTTTTTGGGGGGGGGAAGCATTTTTCAGCCCTCTCCAGGCATCGTCTTTGGGTTGATACTCCAATATCTGGCATGTTTCATGAATTCAATTACCTTGCCTTTCCTATTCCTTTTCCCCTCCCTTCCTCCAAATGTCCGTACCCGTCCTCTGTAGCACCTCCTTCCACCTCCAGGCTGGATAAATCTATAAAACAGGCTGTGCCTGCCCTTGGCATCCCTGTGCCTTCCAGTGTTTCTTTTCATAATCATTCAGAACCATTTATTTCGGAGTCACTAAGTGCAACGTCTCAGACTCTGGGAGAGAAGCAGCGGCGGCGGCAGCATTCCCTTAGCCGTAGTAGCTTCCCCTCTGGTGCGGGACACGGATAGTTAAACAACCTCTTGCAGTGTAAGGGAGAAGGGTGTGTAGCTTACACAGACGCATCCGCAATGCACAGTAAGGTAATAAAGGAATTAATGATCGCTATTGAGAGATAGGGGCTCGAGAAAGGATCTTGGAGCCAATGAAATTTGAACTGGGCCATCAAGATAAGAAGATGTCAGTGAGTTAATAACGTTGGGAGAATTTTCCAGACGGGAGAAAGGCACAGAGGAAAAAGAGCTCTTTCTTATTACTCTGGAAAAATCACTATCTTCTCATTTCCCTCTGGCGGCCTTACCCATTCCCCCTGGGTCAGCCTATCCAAACCTGCTTTCCCCTCAGTGTACTGTGTGGGGAAATATCCTATTCTCTAAATCTCCCTCCAATTAGCTGCTTCCATCTACGTGTTGAAAGGAAAATAATATGATTAATCTGATTCACTATATGGTGTAGGTGGCTGATAGCTCCTGAAATCCCCTAGAACAATAAGAGGGGTTTCTTAACACCAATAAATCTCTGTTGGGATTTTATGCCGTGTATGAAATTATACCCAGGAAGAGAGTGTGTTCCTAAATCACTTCTATTAAGGACGATTACTCTAAACGAAGAGAATGGTAAGTATAGGAAATATTCCAAATGGCAAAAAGTGCCCAATTAAGCGGCAAAGACTTCGAGCCGTAGAGACCACTCCATTGTGTTTTTATTCTCCATCATGTCAGAATTGTGCCTCCCAATCTCATCCCTACCCTAACTCTCCAAAAACAGGAGAGAGGAAAAAAACAACAACCCTTATTTTTAATTTTCTCTTTGCATCTTCTAAGAGGCAACTTGGGAAGCAATGGACAGAAACGAATCAGGCAACCCTCCCCCCCTCTTTTTTTTTTTTTCCAGCTAATTCAGAATGAATTGGATTTACACAAGCAACAGTGCTTAAGCAAAACCGTTCCTATGGTTACACAGAAGGCTTTCTAAATGTGGCAAGAGATGCAGGCAGCCAAAATGACTTGACTGTTTATGTTAAATATGAAGTCTATTCCCTATTGAAATTTAATGATCTACTAGCTGCATTTTAGCAGCTTGCACCCTGATAGAATTAACATTTCGAATACATTTGGAGAGATAAATTGCTTTAGCAATTGGCGAGTATTCGCTCATTTTTATTTGATCACATCAGTGATTCAGATGAAAGCATTTCCCCCTGTACTATTAGAAATTGGGTCTACAAATTATCCTCATCTCCGGGCCTGCGAGTCCCCAAACACATTTTATTATCTTTTTGCAGGTTTGCTGGTGCCAGATGTTAAACCTAACACTTGGTAAGAGAGCTCAGGAAAAAAAAAAAAAAAAAAAAAGATGTATTTTTTCTTTTACAGCAACGGGGCAGGGTGGAATGCACACTGTCGCGGTGGCATCTCCGGAGCCACCCGGCCGTTCTCAGATGCCCAACAAGGTGAGCAGCTCAGACGGAGTGAGGTCTGGTCCCCACCTCCCCCTGCTTCCCCTGAACGGAAAAGACAATCTGTCTGTTTTGAAAGGCTGACAGGAAATTGGAGCCGGAAAAGACATATTCACTGCATATTTTAGCTGACACCATTCAAATTTGCTACATAAGGGCGTTCCTTGATGTCTGTTAGTGGGAACCTCCCATTCAGCAAAAACAGAAAATGAAAGCCGCCTCCAGGATGCCAACCTCATGGGTGTCTTTACATATTGAGTTCAACTAATATTTCAGCATCTCATACGGACCTGGCACACCGCGGAAGAGTAGGGGCACCATAGGCGTAGGATGCGCGGTCGCTCAACACGCAGAGCCCAAGTCAAGCAGAGAGATGGTCAGTGAATTTTACGGTGGCTCGTCCTTCTCGATAGCTCACAGTGTGTATCCCCACGTCCTCTGACCGTCTCACACCACGTGGGCCTAGACATCTCGCCAAAGACTGGGCTGGCGGGGAAGGGCTACCGCAAACCCATCGCCTGCAGTATCCCCCGGCTCCTGCCCCTACATCCCTGGGGAATGTCTTCTCCCTTCTCTCTTTCCCTACAAGGCCCCAATTCACTTGTGTCTGTCTCTTTCCTCCAGGATCCTGCTGCTGACACACATTCGGGTTCTGAAAAGGTGTCAGTCAGCCTTTCTTCCCAGCACTCAAGTCTTCATCTTCCACAACCTTGGGAAGGTATGAATGTTGGGGTCTTAACAGACGAATTAGACGAGAAGTTCAGCTGCAACATGTTCAAATCCTTGAAACACAAATTTATCAAAACTTCTCTAGCCTTTCCTTGTTAGGGGCAAAATATTTCATTCTAAATAGCACACTAGACAAGCTGGACATTTAATAGCAGTTTAATTATAATTTATCTCTTGAGATGAACGTACTTAACAAATTTGACACTTGATAATTTTAATCCGTTTGGGGAAATTTAGTTTGAATTGGCAAGTAGAAATACATTCATCATATATTGATTCCCTTGTCACGGTAATTCCTAAATTTAAGTTCCCTCTTAGAGCTCTAATTGGTCATTCGAGGAGTGATTCATTACGATCATTGTTATTAATATTTTTGTTGAAAATGTTAGTAAATTTCTCCCTGTAGAACATTCTTGAATGAATATAAGATGCAAATTTGTCCTTTTACTTTTGAAAAAAAAATAGTTTTAAGATCTGTTTTTTCAGGATGAATTTCAAAGGACTGGTATCCAAGATACAACAGACTTCTTGAAATACATGTCTGTAGACTTTACAGGTGATGTCTGGAGGTCTGACAGTGATAGGAGTTTCAAAAGTGGTTCAAACCGTTTGAGAGAGCAAGTCCTCACAGCTGAGTATAGTTCAGAAGAATTCTACTCTGCATTTTATGGCTTGGGGCATATTTGGAGAAAACTGCTTTCTCCAAATCCCATCTCTCTAAGAATATGGGGGGTCCTGGAAAGAACTTGATAGTTTGTTAGGTATAGTACTGAGTAAAAAATAAATAAGTAATTAAGTAAGTAAATAAATAAATAAATGAATAATAAAGTACTGAGTAGTCTCCTAAAATCCAGCTTCCTCACCATCAATTATTCACCAAAATTTTTCTTTCTTTTCTTCCTTCTTTCTTTCTTTTTTTTTTTCTTACTGTTTTTAACAAGACCACAACACCACTAGAATGCTGTTCTGATGACAAGAGTTGAGTTGAATGCAAGTTTCTTTTTCTTTTTCCCGGGGGAATAGTTCTTCATAGCGAGCTCCATAATGATAGAGTTTGGATATAAAACTACAGGGTTGGATTTTCATTCTGTAGGAATGGCTTGTGTGGGAGATGAACCCCAAGAATTTTTTTTTTTTTTAGTAGAGGAGTGAAGCTATCAGACTTGATTTTGGACAGATTATCATTATTATTATTTTTTATTTTGGACAGATTAGGAGGATGTTACAGAGGCCATCACAAACCCGACAACATGGAGTCACGCACATGAATGTTATGCCAAGTGGGAGAGCCGCATGGTTTTAACTGCGGGAGACAGATCACTTCTATGTAATCAAATGCCAAGAAGAGCATAGGCCTGCAAAAAACTGTTTTTCCAAGAAATGATGAATCATTTTCCTGTCCAAAATTCACTATTTCAAATTCAAACAGGAATGTTTATTATGCAGCATCTTGGAAGACATATTTATTTGCTCTTTCCATCCTTGTTCCCTTTGCCCATTTCATTTTTTTCAAAAAGGGAAGTGGGAGGAAGACAAACGATCGCTCTGAGTGCCAAATGGATTTTAAAATAATGACTCTAAAATATTGATGCCTCAAGTACAAATAGAAGGAACTTTGATAATTGTTTTCAAGGTGGAACTAAGGAGATTTGAAAAACGTTTTCATGGGATAGAAACAGTTACTTTTCTGAGGCTGGTTTCCAGAGTTCACACCAACAGTCCACGCATAACATAATGCAAGATGTACTTAAATACCCAAAGTAATTTCACCGGGCAATGAACCACAGTGTTTTCCCCGTTTGTTCTTACTCAGAACACACTCACCAGTTCACTCGGCATCCATCACTTTTATTTCGCATCAGATGCTCACGGTCTGAAGTAATAATGGATAAGGGATCCAAAGAATAGAGTATTGCTTTGAGCTGCTGACACAGTGAAGAATGCGGCATTCTGCAGGACTGTGCTGCTGGCCAGGATACCCGTGTTCAGCTCATAGCTCTTTCCAGAAAGCATGCCATTGCTCCCCCATTTCTGTGTGATAGGTATCCTATAGTGCGCGATTAAAAACGGAAGGTTTTCTCATTTTGTTCAGTCGAATGGGAAATAGTATACTATGTATTTAATTTTAATCATATCACTCCATAGACACATTTTTCATGAACTACGTTCGAAAGCCTGCTTTTCATTTCTTGACTGTAAAATATCTTGAAATAGTAACCAGTGCGAGACAAAAATGAGAGAGTGCCTTTATATTTTTATGTGAATCGTTTGGGATGCAAACTTAGGTTATGGAAAATTAAAGTCCTCGGGGAGGCACGGAGTCTATCTCACCGAAACACCACCGACTAAGCAATCAAAAAATAGAAGCAAAGAAGCACCCTCTATTTTGCCATTTAAACAAGATTCTGGATTTGTGATGGTCTCTTCTAATGACCCACATGCAACACAAAAACACAAACCCAGGAGAAGTCCGTCCACAACACGGGGCCATTTGCGTGAAAGTTGTGGCAACGCGGACATCGTTTACTACAGAAAACAGAGAAGACATTTTTTTTCTGGTTGCCACAAAGGTAAAAATATGTGTGTGTTTTGGAATGCTGGAAACGGGTGTGTGTGGATACAGACAGGCGTGCGTATCGTTTTTAAGAGACGTAGATGTCAAGTGGAGTCTCGAGTTCAGGGAAGAGAGAGTGTGTTTTTGTTCATTGGATTTGCAAGTCGCCAGATCATTCGTGAGCACATCCCTGGCCTTTCTTGAGCACCAAAGACTGTGACGAGCATGGAATTGTGTGAGCTCTTCTCTTGCACCCGGTGAGATACCATTTCGGTTTTTTCTGCCACTGCACTGCATACAATATTGAGACTAGAGCTGTGGCTTTGATGATTTGGGAACTTGAATTTCTGCACAGTAATACGGTGCCCCATAGTCCAGATCCAAGTTTCACTTCCCAGACTACACAGAAGACCCTGGAAATGAGAAGAATGGGGAAAAAGCCAAGCGACAACTGTTGTGCTGAGTGGATAGGATGAAAAAGGATGTGCAGCTCTGGAAAATTATCTGGGTAATGGAAAAATATTGGTCTCTAGGCTTGAAGTTGTGGGAGATCATATGAAATGCATGTTAACCTCATGGCATTATGCTTGACTTACTAAGTATTAGTGTTATAGGTTGCCTCTCTAGCCCTAAAAATTGAATGTGTCCCTTATCCCATTGTGGTTTCCTGAAAGTTCTTTCTAGTTGAGTTATAGACAATCGATGCTTTTCTGTATTTAAGCTTATGAAAGATCATAGACATCCTTCGTCACTGCTTTGAAATTCCATGAATATCTTCTAGAAAATATCATTTGCAGTAACAAAAGTCCTTTAGGTTTCCTCATGCAAACTTGTTTCTTGACCTGTGACATTAGTTACAATTTCAGTTGGATATTAACACGAAACGAATATATTTGATTAGTTCTGGTGTTGATGATGTTGGAACATTCGGAGCCATTTTCCTCTGACATTAATTTACGTTCGGCACCCAATAGCTGTTATCTTCCTTTCTAGTGAAGAAAATTCTGCTGGCCTTTCTAGGAGAGGAAAATGACACCATAGCCTTCCCATCACAGGAGGGTTCTTGCTTGTTTCTCCATTAGTGTGAGTAGATTCTCATTGATCCATTTGCACTCTGTTACTTTGTCTGTCTTGCGGTTGAGGACGGCACTCTCTGAAATGTTGACCCCGGTGGAGGGAGCTGGGTAGGCAGCTGAGTACGGCCACATTCTCTGCTGGAAAGTGAGCTGGCTCTGATATTATCCAGTTATTACCGGTCAGGCCTCAGCTCTCTCCTCCCAACTCAGTTACTTGGAATAGATTATTCTATGTCCATATAGAATTTTTTTAAATTTTTATTTTATTTTATTTTATTTTTCCATATAGAATTTTTAAAAAATGCATGCGGGCCATATTTTTGTCTCTCCCCTGCTCTAATTTTATTAATAAAATTTTCAGGGGATCCCTGGGTGGCGCAGCGGTTTGGCGCCTGCCTTTGGCCCAGGGCGCGATCCTGGAGACCCGGGATCGAATCCCACGTCGGGCTCCCGGTGCATGGAGCCTGCTTATCCCTCTGCCTGTGTCTCTGCCTCTCTCTCTCTCTCTCTGTGTGTGTGTGACTATCATAAGTAAAAATAAAATAAAATAAAATAAAATAAAATAAAATAAAATAAAATTTTCATATATAAAGATAGATAAGAGAACAATACGATGATCTGTTGTATACCCCGCAACTATACTTAAAAATTGTTAATATTTTTCCATTTGTTTTTATTTGTATGAACCACTGAAAAGTAATCTGCAGACATCATGACACTTTACTCTTAAATATTTCAGCATGAATCTCCCAAGCATGGCATCCTCCAGCGTCACTACCATATCTTTATCACAACTTTAAATAGTAACAATAATTACTCAATCACTTTTCTTATCCAAATCAAATTCAAATGTCCCCACGTGTCTCAAAATTGAGTTTTATATTCCCTTTGCCCCACCTCCACTTAGGATCCAGTTTTGTTTCTTATATATATATCGTTGGTACTCCTGACAACACATAGTGTCACAGGTTGCACGTGATGGTTGGTTTCATTCCGTGCCAGTTGATTGAGAAAATACATAAATGGCAAAAGCAAATGAATGAGTGAGCAAGGATACCTAGTATGTGGTGGTGGCTTAACATTTTCTTGCTGAATACATGAATTTGGTAATGTTTTGAGGTGTCATTGCCTTTTACTAAGCACAGCTGCAACTGAATATATTTGCAAAACAAGACATTTCTGTGGGAGAGGCATTTTTAAATTCAGTCCATAGACTCTAATAATTGCTAATGTGATTTTGATCCCCTCCTGTGTACCTGGAGTGGAGCTGGGCCCCGAGTACTAGCTCATTTAAGCCTCACGACGAGCCTTGGGTACCATTTTGCAGATGGCGAGACTGGGCACATTCAGGATTTTGCTGAAGATTTCAGAGTTAGTAAGAGAAATAATCTATCTGTCAACCTGAGCTTGAGCCTTGTCCCAAATACCGTAGCAGTTCGCCGGACAGCACTTGCTGCCTGAGGGGGGTCCATCTGCCTTCCCGCAGTTCTTCCTCAGCCCTACCGGGATGGCTTGGTGTCTGTGTGTCTGTCCATTCCGCTGTCCCAGCAGAAGCGCTGGCAAACACTCAGCTTAGCTCTGGCTGTGGCTTTAAGGGAACTCACATGTCTGCGAGGAAGCCCTTTGAAATACAAGGATCAGTGCGCAGCCTTTTGTTCAGAGAGATCTTTGAGCAAGGTCATGTCTGTTTCCTGAATGAACGGGGTGAGGATAGGAAAACTGGAGCGTTTCCCAGCTCCGAGAGAGCCAAGTGTTCACTGTGTCATTTCATTCTTCTCTTTGAAGTAAATTCCCAGAAAATCAGACACACCCATATCCAAGCTTAAGTACAAAACACATCCTCCAGCCAACTGGGAATGCTTCAGGGGATCTGCCGCCATTTTGGGTTGTCTGTACTTCAGTGCCCTTTCATTAGTGAAGATAATCGCGTGTTTCCTGTAACTTCAGAAAAAGTGCCGATTAACCCAGCACCGGCGTATCACTGTGAAGGATCCTGAATTGTAAAGACGATAAATCAGAAGAAGGGAGGGACCAACTACTGAACATCTGACCCCATCACAGCTGCAGATTCAGTTTGGTCTGCTCTTTCGAACTGCCAGTATAGACTCTCCCTTATTTTTGTGGCTTCATTTCCCATGGAGTGAATTTTTATTATTGATTCTGTAAATTAGAGGTCTGCTAACTTAATATAGGTATATTCATACTCTTAAGGAGAGAATCCTTCCTAAAAAATCTGAGTAGATGGGTTTAAAAAAAAAAATAGTCTCAGAAAAATGTCTGGCCAGCAGTTGGGCTCCTTTGTGGGCTCCTTAGTCCACAAATGAACTAAATTAAATGTCAACAAAAGTCAAAATTAATCCTAAGGGTGCTCAATACTGTGTGAGAAAGACTCGTTCATCTGGATATAGAAACACTGTCCGTGACACATATTTTGAGATGCCTTACGGACTAAACTTACGAAGAAGGATTCACACAAGGTTTGATCACAGATGAAATGTGGGTCAGTCCCACGAGTTTCTAGTCACCTGATGTGTAAGTGCCCTGAATGCCTCTCACCCTGGGCACTCAGCAAATACTAAACACGGCAGCAATGTCCTCTCCTGTCTAGTCAGGGTACCATGATTTCTGCACAGTCTCTGAGCTGGCGAGCGCACAGAAAAACACAGTTCATCGCAACTCGAAATACGCCTTTTGATCCCCCACCTCTTCTTTTCTGGGTGCCTTCAGCTGCTGTGAAACCTGCTGGAAATCTAAGAATGTTAGCTCTCAGTTACCACTTACTAAACCTTAACCTTTCCTCTCCCAAATGCCAAGTTCTTGCCGGTCTAATCAGCATATTTTATTCTGCCCTTTTCAATCAGCCGTTTGGTGATGTTGATTTGCTGCTAAAGGAGGTTTATAAAAAAAAGAGAGAGAGAGAAAGAAAGAAGAAAGAAAGAAAGAAAGAAAGAAAGAAAGAAAGAAGAAAGAAAGAAAGAAAGGAAAGAAAGAAAGAAGAAAGGAAAGAAAAAGAAAGAAAGAAGAAAGAGAAAGAAAGAGAAAGAAAAAGAAAGAAAGAAAGAAAAGAAGAAAGAAAGAAAGAGAAAGAAAGAAAGAAAGAAAGAGAAAGAAAGAAAGAAAGAAAGAAAGAAAGAAAGAAAGAAAGAAAGAAGAAAGAAAGAAAGAAAGAAAGAAAGAAAGAAAGAAAGAAAGAAAGAAAGAAAGAAATCCACTAGCTTTTGAACATGTCTCAGTTCCTTATGGAAAACGGCATTTCACGTAGCTGCTTGTCGCTTTCTCCATTTTGGAGGTCCTTGCGGGGAGTTTGCTTGCCCCTTTCACATCTCTTTCATTTATTTAAGTGAAAAAAAATACAAATCATTAACATCCAAATATACTTATTACCCTTGGCACTGAGCCTCCGTGGGTGCTGCTGAACAGCCATCTGTGTCACCACACACCATGGTGTGAGCCCCATGCCTCATATTTTCCCTTGGCCTCCAGGATGCCACCCTCACTTTCTTCCTACCTCACTGGTTTTTCCTTTTCAGCCTCCTTCACGGGCCCATCTCTCTGCCCTTTAAATGTCAGAGAGGTTTAGTGTTCAGTTCTCCAGCTTCTCCTCTCTAGGGACATTCGCTCCTTGGGAGAGCTCCTCATCCCTCTAGCATCGCATACCTAACACTTCTCAAGTTCTCTCTCCATTTTGGAGCCCTGAGCTCCGTATTATTATACTCTTTACTCAACATCTTAACTGCAAGTATCTGCAAGGTTTTACAGGCTCAGCACAACAAAAAGGGAACTTTTGATATTTTCTCCAAAAGTACACTTCCTCTATTTTAATAAGATGTGCTACCATTCAACGGATTGGTCAAGCCAATAGCATATGGGGCATCCTTCGTTCCTTTATTTCCTTCCTTTTCCATACACAGTGAAGTGTGACTGTGTCTTTCTTCAAAATATATCCTGAAGCTGTTCCTCCCGTCTCCATTGATAGGACCCTCACCCAAGCTACGATCGATCGACTCTTCCCATCAAGTACCGAAGTGACCCCGAGCTGGTTGCTATCTTCAGTCTTCCCCCCTCCGACAGTCTATGCAACTGCTTTAAAACCTAAGTGTGCATAAGATGATGTAACTTCCTGGCCCAAACTCTAAGATCACTTCCCATTAGAAGTCAAGGAAAATACGACTTCTTGACCACAGCCTACAAAGCCCGGGGTGGCCTCCCAGCCCTCATCTGTTGCCACTTCCCTTCGCTCACTCTGCAGCCACCACCCTGGCCTGCTTGCTTTCCTCCAAACACACGAAGGCCAACCTGCCTCCTGGCCCGATACCTGCTTCTGTCTTTGCCTGGAACACTCTTTCTGCTGGTCTCCAGGAAGCTGATCTCCAGGAAGCTCCTTTACATCACCCAGGTCCTTACTGATACACCATCTCAGACAAGTTTCTCCTGCTTCTTCCCGCTTGAAAACCACTTTCCCCTATGTCTCCAGTCTCCAGCTAATCTCAAACTCCACAGGCTGCTTCACTTTTCTTCATGACATCATTATTGCTTAGAAATATTTAATTTATTTTTAAGCAGTCCGTTGCCTGCCTCTTCTACAAGGATGGAAGCTCGGTGAGGACAGTGACTTTGCCTTCCTTGTTCAGACAAACAGTAACATCGGAGTCTCCAAATTTGGATGGGACCTGACATATGATAGTCACTTGATAGTTTCTGATGAATAGATCAGTAACCGGTCAGACGTCCTGGGTAAATAAGATAATCTAATCCCTCACTGATTTATTTTATGGTTCTTTATTAATTATGCCATTTGTTCATTTGTTTGTTTTGACATCAGCGGTCCACTCATTTATAAAAGGGTATATCTGTGCTCTTACGGCGAAATACGTCCTAGAAGTCCAGGTAGATGTGATTTAAACAGCAGCAAAACAAAACAAAACAAAACAAAACAAACAAAAAACTGTTGCTGTTGCTGGAATTTTGGATTTATATTGTCCCTTAGTCACCTGAAAGGCTTGTTTTTGTCCAAATCTCTAAAGGATTCTGACAATGAGGCTGAAGCTTTCATGTACACAGTACAGCTGGGGGTGAGCTGGTCAATCTGGTTTTCACTTCTAAATCTGGACTTGTTAGGAAGCCTCCAGGTGATGCTGACGCTCCTTGAATGGCTTGGGAACCTACTGGGTTGTGGGTTTTGTAATTCCTTTCATAATTTTGAAACAAATAGATACATACCTGTCTGATTTACCTGAAATGGAGATCCAGATGACACCTGGGTGCCTGTGCTGGGTCCTGAAGGGCACAGCTTGTCCCGGGAGGTGTGTGCCAGCCGGCAGGTAGTGAGGAGCTGAGAGTGAAAGTCTGTGCACACGGTAGTGCCAGACCTTGGGGCGCTCAGGAAACCCGGTGAGGGGGAAGCCTGTTTCCTTCCATTGCCTGCAGGGCTCCCGAGGGGCCCGAGGACATCCTGCCAGAGCCATTCCCGGCGCGAGGCGAGGGGGCCCGGCCCCATATGCTGCAGCCGGTGCGTCTTTTACCCCCTCGGGCCCTTTGCCCTTGCAGGACCGGCTGCAGCGAGAGGCCTGGCCTGGGTCCCCCCTGGGTCCCCCCTGGTCCCCCCCGGGGAGGTGACCCGGGCCTCTGCTGGCCGCGCCCGCCGCTGGACACGGGGTGCGCCCGGTCACCGGCCCAGCAGCGACGCGCGGGCGGACCCCGGGTTGGCGCGTGGCGGGGGCGGGAGGAGGCGCCGCGCTCCCTGGGCCCCGGGGATGCTCCGCCGCCGCCCGCAGCCCGGGCCCTGCGCCTCTCGAAGCCACAGCGGCCGGCGGCTCCCGGCCCGGGCAGCGCCTTGTCCACGGCTCCGCCCGCAGGAGGGGACGTTGGCCACGCGGCCGGCTGGAAGCCGCGGGAACTGCGTGCGCCCCCCGCCCCGCCCTCCCCGGCCTGACGCCCTCCCGGGGGCCGACCCCCCTTCCTGGGGTCTGAGCCCCTGCCCTCCCCGGGCGCCTAGACCCTCTCCCCGCCCTCCCCGGGGGCCCCGAGGCTCCTCCCGCTGCAGCCCCCGAGGCCCCGGGCCCCCCTGCCCCCGCGCTCCAGGCACTGCCCCCGCTTGGGTCTAGGAGGCTGCGCGCGGCCCTGAGGCTCCCGGGCGGTGGGAAGAGATCGGGGGGGCTGAGCTGCGGGAGGAGACGGGGGCTGCGGGAAGAGATGGGGATGCGGGAGGAGATGGGGCTGCGGGAGGAGATGGGGCTGCGGGAGGAGATGGGGCTGCGGGAGAAGATGGGGCTGCGGGGAGAGATGGGGATGCGGGAGGAGACGGGGATGCGGGAGGAGATGGGGCTGCGGGAGCGGAGAAGTGGGGCTGCGGGGGAGATGGGGCTGCGGGAGGGACGGGATGGGGAGGACTGCGGGGGAGATGGGGCTGCGGGAGATGGGCGCGGGGGATGGGATGCGGAGGAGAGGAGGGCTGCGGGGGGAGATGGGGGCTGCGGGGAGATGGGGGCTGCGGGGGGAGATGGGAGGCTGCAGGGAGATGGGGTCTGCGGGAGGAGACGTGGGCTTCGGGGAGAGATGGGGGCTGCGGGGAGATGGGGGGCTGCGGGGAGATGGGGGCTGCAGGGAGATCAAGGGTGCGGCCGGCTCCCCAGGCCTGGGCCCGAATGCGGCGTCCCTGGCCCCGTGGGCCCTGGGGTGGGGGGAGCCAGGAGGCAGGGCCGCCCCAGGCAGCGCTGCAGGAGGGACCTCAGGCAGCTGTCCGGGCCCGGGGACCCCGCTGCTCCTGGGAAGGGGTGGCTCGGGCTGCCGTGCGCCACCGCCACCCGCGGGGCCTTGGGCTCCCTCCCGGGCGCCCTGGGGTCGAACACCCGCAGGTGGCAGTGGCTGAAGTCACAGATGGGCAGGGAGGCCTGTGACCCGGGGCAGCTCCCCCAGGGCTTCCAGGGGCGCTGTCGCCGGGAGGCTCTGGGGAGGCTTGGAACCCCATCTCCTGGCTTGCCCGAGCCGTGCTCTGGTGACACGCCGACGGTTGGCCTGGGATCCGAGCAGAGGGGTGGGCGCAGATGGCACACAGGTCCCGCCTGCCGGCCTGGATGTCCCCCAGCACGAGGCATCTTGCCTCTCGCCAGCCTGCCAAGCCGTCTGGGACGAGTTGGACACTCTCCAGGGGTAACAGACAATGATTTTTATTTAGATGTTTGATTATTCTTGTTAATCAAATAGAACCGGAACAGAAGGTTTGTTCAAAACAAACAGCGTATTGACAGGATAGCTCGACTTGCTGGATGCACACCCTCAGACTCCGAGGACGCTGCTTGTTCTTCTCCGGGGACACGAACCCACCATCTGGGAGAGAACACGGGGCGAAACATGTGACCATGGCAAGGTGGCCGGAATGAACTTGGAGGACATGCAACGATGACCACGCTCGTTTTTCACGGGAGCGATGGGAGCTAAGGGTGGGAGGGCGAACGGGAGATGAGGACGCTCAACTCCGAAGCCTGCCGGGAGCACCTGGTGGGCTCTCTCCCATCCCCGGCTGCGTATCCAGGCTGCCTTCTCCCTCCAGGGTCCCAACCGAGGTTACGGATCAATCAAATGAGGGTAATCGGTGATTTTCGGCACATTTTAGGAACAAGGCAAAGCGTCAGAGGAAAACACCCTCTGGCATGAGGCACACGGAGACAAGGAGGTCCCGTGTGGGGCGCATCACAGAGGCGACAGGACTAAAGGGCAGCACGAAAAGCAAGGCCACGAGCATGCGGCCTAGACGCAGGCCCGGTGTCCGTGTGCTGGTCTGCAGAAGGCCGACACTTTTTCCTACCGAACCGCAAAATATTTACGGACATTTGACAGTTCTCTAGGTAGCGCAGTCGGAGTATGGCCACTCGGGCTCCCTGGAACGGCCTGTGATTGAGGTTTTGTCTACACTGCGCAGCAGGGGATCTAATCAGGGAAGCCGCCGGTTCGCCGACCACGCGGCCTAATGACCATCTCCGGAGAGCCTCCCTGGAAACGGGAGATGAAATATCACACTATTTCACGTGAAATTGCACTTTTAATCAAAGCGAAAGGGGAAAAAAAATACTCTGGAGTCAGTCTCACAGTTGTGCCACAATGGAAGTTTCTACCAGAGTCCACAATCATTGTTTTTTGACTCTTTATAGATTTCACCTCTGAAAGTTTAGTCTTTATTCTATCAGACTTACGCGTGACATAGAGACTGTTGATGGAACTTTCCCGAACCTCTGGAAGCCGACGGCAGTGGACGACGAGGCCCTCGCAGCCTCGGGGGAGGAGACACACGGTCCAGGCGGGACTTGCCAGGCAGGGGTCACAGCGCAGTAGCGTGGCCGCGAGGCCCTACCTCGCTCCAGCCTCGCTCCGAGGTCACCCAAGACAACGGAAGGCCGTGTTTGGCATCAGGCTGGCTGTCTGGGGCCGACTGTGCAAATGCTTAGCGTTGCCCCTCCATGGCCTTATTCTTCCCTCCCCTCAGCCGTGAGGAGGATCCCGTGGGACTGTCATCACGGGAGTGGAGCCTGAGCAGGTGCTTAGGGGAAGGGGACTTGCGTCTCCGGTATTTGCGCAGCCATGGGTTTGAAGGACGGTAGCATCTGACCTTGACTTTGGCCAAAAGGAAACAAAGGCATCACCCAGGACCACGAAGGGGCTGGGGACACAAGAGGATGGAGAACGCAAGTGGTTAACATCGTATTCCCCAGACAAAGGCTCTGGCCCAGTGGAAATCCAAAGTGAAATCCGTCTGATGGATTAACTCGGTGGGACAGATTAGACAGGCTCCGTTCCTACGTGCCGGTGACGGTGCGCAGAGAAGGCCTGAGGACGGAGGAGCCCGCACCCGCGGCCTCCCACGAACACACCTGCGCCCGGCTCCCAGCGTGTACACACGACCGGCGGCGGCTCTTTCCTCGTGAGGTTTAGATTGTTGGGAAGGTGTTACCGTGATTTACAGGGGGGCTGTGTTTTTTATTTGCAGTACAAATAGGAAAGGACTTTTGATCCCAGACCTTCCCAAAGCAGAAGCAAGACATAACTTTCAGGGTAGGAAAGATAAAGAAAAATAGAATCTGCATCTCCTTTTGAAGACTCCGGCTCTAGCTGCCAAGAATAACAGAACAAATAGATTCCTGTGGGAGGATAAGCACCTTTTCAATCCTGGGAGCTTTGTCATTTTTCAGAACTAGCACATTTTTCATAGTTTGCCACAGTGATCTTCGAGTGGATAAATGGATATGGTCAGAAGCAAGTTAATTCCCATCTAGTCCCCTTTTTTTAAGGGTAACAGATATCCTCAAAGCGAAGTGGCGAAAGGCAACAGTAAGTGAAGAAAATAAAGGCACAGTCAGGAAATGAGTGGATTCAGAAACCAATTGAAATAAAGCGCAGCTTTAAAAGATTCCTTAAACTAAAAAAAAAAAAAAAAAAAAAAAGATTCCTTAAACTATGTGCATGTTGCACGACTGGAGAAGCGACGGTCTCTCTCTCAGCCATTCCTTCCTAAACGTTTTGCTGTTGTTTCCAGAAATAACAGGTTTAATTAAATGTGCAAGATACACTCAAGTGATCCAGACTAATGCACCTACGGATTCTGGAGTCACTTAGAAGATCCCAGAAAGGATTCTGATTTGCCGGGCTCAGATACTAATGAAGAAAGCTGCTCTTCGGGGAGCGAGCATGAGCGCCGGGTACGGCTCTGTCACTGCTGTCCCAGCCAGTTATTACGTTACTGGGAAACAGTGGTTTGCAAAGTAGCAAACATTAAGCAAACTGGGAAGGAAATTAGCTTTATTAAACTCCTCGTATGTGCCAAGGTGCTTTCACATGCATTATTTCAATTAAATCTTAAAACAACCCCGAGGAAATGGATATTATTGCCCCATTTTTAAGACGCATAAGCCAAGACGTCAAGGAAGTCAAGAATAGTAGGGCGCCGCGTGGCAAATCCGGCCCCCTCTCCATTACGTTGGCTTGTCCTCCCTGCTGAGGAACATACAGGGCCGTAAGGGCTGCCCCCGAGCAAGACATCAAGGCGTCTGGTAATGCACTAAAAATATTCTCCCCTTTTAATTCACAACAACAATATGCACTTCTGGATGCGAAGGTTGTTGCAGCGCAGCAGCGGGCATTCAACAGAATTCCACAGGAATGGTCCCAAGATGGTGACAGTAAGATTTACTGAACTTGACTACAAATGCTAGTTTCGGGAACACATAATGTGACCTTAAGAATTATTTTTGTATGGGAAGGGAAGTGAGAGAGAGAGAGAGAGAAAGTGAGAGAGCAGCAAATCGGTCAGGGCCACTGGAACCATCTCAAAATGTCGCTATTCGTCTGTGGTTAGAAATCTGAAAGACAACTGTATACAAATCTTCAACTTTAAAAGGTATAAATGCTACACGCGCCTGCTAGTGCAGCCCTTTGCTACAAGCCAGAAGGGTAACGAATGAAGCTGAGCACACACTCGAGGGAGGCCGGACGGGCTTGTCGTTCCTCACCACACAGAGCAGCAGGCTGGCAATCGCATGGGTGTTTAGGGCTGGACTCTGGGGCAGGACACCTGGGTTCCAGTCCTATGAACCATTAACGTGAGATTTTTCAAGTGGATTGCTCTTTCCCGACTCCAGTTCCCCAGGTGCCATAGACCAATGACACGTATCAGCACTAACACCCACCAGCATTGGTGAGGGTGTGATAGGTGCCTTCAGGGTATGCGCTTTTAAAGGAATTCATAAAATGAGTTGGGTTAGAGGTTTTCCAAGCTCCCATCATATCCTGACTTTTTATTAACCGGGATTTACTGAACATACCCAAATACTGGATCTTTCCAGAAGTTATTCGAGATAAAACACAAGGATAAACGAGCTTTTCTCCCAGTTCTGTGCCAAGGACTCTGAGCATGTCAGACTTGTTCAGCTCAACAAGCGTGAGTGAAAATAGGACGCGAAGTGTGAGGAGAAGGGAGGATGGATTTACACGTAAGCCGGAGCCTCTGCAGGAGGCTTCGCGTCAGTGACGCGCCGTGCTGGGAAGGCTGCACAGACGGGAGCCGGCACGCGGCCGGAGGACTCATCTCGGGTCGAGGCTCACGCGCTCCGGGCCTCGGGCTGCCCCTTACTCCCCCTGGTTCTTGGTGTCCTCAGCTGTACGGTGAACCGCAGCATCATGCTGAAGCGGTAGAATGACGGATGGGCCCAAATGGCCAACAGCCAGGAAAAGCAGACCTTAGAGGAAAATCCACACTGTGAAAAAACCCAGAAACCACCATATTCAACCAACCGGTGTAGTGAGTAGAAGGGGATGTCCTCATCATTATTATGACGATCTCCCAGTAGTTTTAGGTCTATCCCCAAGACAAAGATAAACCAGCCTGAAGAATATCAGACTTCTTTGCAATCAGAAATACCATCTTCCAAAGACTCTTTTCAGTCTATTTACTCATGAAAAAAAGTGTAAAAAGTAGGGTTCTGGAATAACTGGGTCGCAGAAAGTGGAGTAAAAAGAAAACAGAATGAGATAACAGATACAAATTTAAATATTATCCGACTACTAGAAAAAGGAACGGGTCTGAAGTACTGCTGTTAAAAGAGGATCTTTATAATGCACCAAAAAAACAACAACTTATAGACCAAAACATAGATTTGTTTTAAAAATATACATGGAAGGGGCATCTGGGTGGCTCAGTGGTCTAAGCGCCTGCCACTCAGGTCGTGATCCCCGGGTCCTGGGGTGGAGCCCCACATCTGACTCTATGCTCAGTGGGGCTCCTGCTTCTCCCTCTGCTTTCCCCCCTCCAGCTCGTGCTCTTTCCCACTCATTCTCTTTCAAATAAATAAATAAATAATATAAATCAAAATTTAAAAAATATATTCAAAAATATAAATCAAAATAAAAAATATTAAATATTTATTTATTTATTTAATAATTCTAAAAACTGGTACCCCCTGGGGAAGTTACCAGAATTAGCTACCGGGTGAGAGAATGGTGTGGAAGCGATTTCCACACGTACGTACACTGCGTATTATATGGACTATATTTATTTATTGCCATTGAGAATATAAGTATGCATTACACTGTCATTTAAAAGACAATTTTAGAGAAACTAATAATAAAAAAAAGAAACAAAAAGAACATGGGCTACAGAGTCAGATAGCACGGGGATTTATCCTGACCCTATTCTTTATTAGCTCCGTATATTTGAATAAGTTAATTAACTTTTCTCAGGACATTGTTCTTATCATAGAACAGAGATAAAAATAACTGCCTTACACTGTTGTGATAAGGATTAAAGATGTATGTAAAGCACCTGGAACATATTCAAAATTTAATAAATTGTAATCGTTATTATATGAAGAAGATAGATGAGATCATCTTGGTTTTATTTTATAGATCAATGAAATAGATTCTCATTAGAACCCTTTATTGCCTGATATGAACCCTTTTCCTCCTACCCATTTGGTTACAAAAACCGTTGGAGGACAGGAAAGAGGACATCAGGGGAGGGATGACGGAGAGATGCCGCCCCACAGCAAGTGCAGTTTATAGCGGAAACAGGGGCATTGCTTGGGCCCCTGCTCCTTGGGCCCCTGCTCCTTGGGCCTCAGCTCCTTGGGTCTATGCTCCTTGGCCTCAGCTCCTTGAGCCTCTGCTCCTTGGGCCTCTGCTCCTTGGGCCTTCCCTCCTTGGGCCTCAGCTCCTTGGGCCTCTGCTCCTTGGGCCTCTGCTCCTTGGGCCTTCCCTCCTTGGGCCTCTGCTCCTTGGGCCTCAGCTTCTTGGGCCTCTGCTCCTTGGGCCTCTACTCCTTGGGTCTATGCTCCTTGGGCCTCAGATCCTTGGGTCTATGCTCCTTGGGCCCCTGCTCCTTGGGACTCAGCTCCTTGGGCCTCTGCTCCTTGGGCCTCAGCTCTTTGGGCCTCTGCTCCTTGGGCCCCTGCTCCTTGGGCCCCTGCTCCTTGGCCTCAGCTCCTTGGGCCTCAGCTCCTTGGGCCTCTGCTCCTTGGGCCTCTGCTCCTTGGGCCTCTGCTCCTTGGGACTTTGCTCCTGAGGAACCTGCAGCCACATAGCTCAGCAGTTGGAAGGATGGATGGACGGAAGGCTCAGCACTTGGAAGGAGAGACAGAAGGATGAGTAGAGGCTTTTGGACTCTTCCTGTGGCCCAGGTCAGCCTCCCACTGCACAACGCTCTCTCCTCATGGATTTTCCCCCAGTTCCTCAACCCCCTTGGAG
Source organism: Nyctereutes procyonoides (assembly GCF_905146905.1). Taxonomy (NCBI): domain Eukaryota; kingdom Metazoa; phylum Chordata; class Mammalia; order Carnivora; family Canidae; genus Nyctereutes; species Nyctereutes procyonoides. The sequence continues at coordinate 72,502,738 of NW_026575142.1, forward strand.
CTGCCCTCCATGGGAAAGGAGGGAGCTGTGAGTGGAGGCAGCTGGCCGCTCGGCCCACCATCTCAGCTCAACATCAAGATCCCACCATGTAAAGTGCCGTTCCACCCGTGAGGCTTCCTGGCAGGAGAAGCAAAGCCGCACAACTGACGCCAGGTGGAGCTGAGGATCCCCGGTCTCCTGCAGACAAGTCTTGAAGTTGGTGGAAGAAGGAAAAATGGTTCAAGTATCAAGTATCAAGGCCTATTTGATAGATCATGGGACAAATAGGCATTTTTGCTTCTCTTTCTTTCTTTCTTTCTTTCTTTCTTTCTTTCTTTCTTTCTTTCTTTTTCTTTCTTTTTTTTTTTAAGATTTTATTTATTTATTTGGGGGAGAGAGAGATAATGAGTGAAGGGAGGGGCAGAGGGACAAGCAGCCTCCCCACTGAGCAGGGAGCCCGATGCAGAGCTCGATCCCAGGACCCCGGGACCATGATCTGAGCCCAAGGCAGACGCTCAACCAGTTGAACCCCCGGGTGCCCCTGCTTTTGGTTTTCAAAGCCAACAGATGAAAATGGCTCCGAGGCCCTGGACTAAGGAGAGGAGATGATGGAGGAGAAAAGGGCGAGTGCCCTCTGGAACTCTACTCCCCCACATGTAGGATTAGGGTCAAAGATACACTTTTTAGTCAAATATGGAGAAACCAATGCACTCCTCCCTCTAGGCAGGTGAACCCATGCTGGGGAGGATGGCTGTGCAAGCAGAATACGAGCTGGAGTTCAGCCCCACTTGCCCCCTGGTGCAGTGAACAACCTGCACAACACTATGCAGCAGCCCTATTCTCACTTACCTAAAGTGCCAGTCACCCTGGAACAGGCTGTGTTTGACATCTTTTTACTTTTTTTTAAAGGTCTTCCTTCCTCTGAGCTTGAAACTGGCCAAAAGTATGGTGACTATTTTATTTTATTATTTTATTTTATTTTATTTTATTATTTTATTTTATTTTATTTTATTTATTATTTTATTTTTAAGATGTATTTATTTATTCATGAGAGACACACAGAGAGAAGCAGAGACCCAGGCAGAGGGAGCAGCAGGCTCCATGCAGGGAGCCGAAAGTGGAACTCAATCCCGGGACCCCGGGGTCACACCCTGAGCCCAAGGCAGATGCTCAATGGCTGAGCACCCTGGGTGTCCCCAATGGTGACTTGTTTGAAACTAATTTCCCCAACAATCCTGTGGGTTAGGCATTATTATCACCCATCTGGAGGAAGGCCGAGCTTCGAGAATGACTCGTTAGTCACCCAAGGCGGCTGCGCGGCTCATCAGTAACAGAACTGAGTTTGAATCTGACTTGTATGGCTCAGGAGCCCAGTTTGAACACTGCAGTCCCTTTCCAACTACAAGATTGAATTAACGTTTAAGCTCTTTGAAGTAAAATAATTAAAATTTCAGGCATAGATTTAAGTATGAGGGACAGTCCTCTCTCTGAATATTAGTAAGAATTCCTCCGAATTGCCCTAATACAGGTCATTCTGGAAGCCATCACCTACAGGGGCACTTGGTAGCTGCTGGGAGGACGTCCTCGAGCCTCTGGGTGATGGTGCGGACAACGTGCAGCAGCCTCCGACCCAGAATTCGAGCGAGTGGCCCGAGGCTGGGATGCCCTCCCGCCTGCCCGCCCGCCATCCGTGTGCCACCCGAGTCAGTGCAGGTAGAGACACCCCTCGCCCGTGAGCAGGTTCTTAGCTCCGGCCCGGAAGGGACAAGGGGCTGTAAAGTGAGCTGCTGTTGATGGAGGGAAATCTCCTTTGCACCTTGACTCCCCGTCAAAACCTGCTCCTGACACCAAATTATTAAATAAACTATTGGGATATGAAGAACCTTGGGGGGGGGGGGGAGAAAAAGCCTAGTTTCCAACTCAAGATCAAAGAGGCTCCGTCAGCCAGAAAACAGTCAGATTCTAGGACGAGTCTTTAAAGCAGCTCTCCATCTGCTCTGCCTTTGAAAGATTAGCAAATTAATCACATGGAAGCTGAGCAAACAGCAAGTGTAAAGCCGCCCACGAGGGAAACAAACAAACACACCACAGACACTTGCACGAGGGCTGGTGGAAGGGGAGGTGGGGGACGGGGGGACGGGGTGGTGGGCGCTGAGGGCCTGGGCGGGACGAGCACTGGTGTGACACTATATGTTGGCAAATCGAGCTCCAATAAAAAATATACAAAAAAAATGTAAAAAGTGAAAAAACCAAAAGACATTCACAGCACAAAAGAAAAAGCAAAAGGAATGAAGATAACTGAACCCGAACTCTATGCCCTATAATGTCTTTCTCTTACATAAAATTGAAAGTTGGTGGAAAACACAGGTTAAGTCGGGGCAGTTAGGAAAGGCTGAGGCCGAGGAGAGAGGGAAAGGGCGAGGGCCTCGCCGGCGCCGCAGTCCGGCACCCGCTCGAGTGCGATGGGGGTGCGCCCCGGGCCTACGCGGGCTCGTCTTACCTCAGTACCCTGCACTGCTTCGGGGCTACAGCATTTAGCTGACAGAGCTTCTGCAAAGTTCACGCTTTCCTTTAGCCGGAGACTGAGACTGTGGGCTGATTCATCACTGAGCCCTCGTGTGCTTCCTATGAACTGGACCAGCCCAGGATGGGCACGGGTAGAGGGCACGGGATACGTTTTGTCATTTTATTTCATTTATTTATTTATTTATTTATTTATTTATTTATTTATTTATTTTTTCGTTTTCTCATTTTAAGCAACCGGAATTTTCGTATTTGCTACCGTGGCATCAACTAGTCGATCCTAATTAAACACACATCACACAGGCTCAAACAATAAGGTGGACAGCAAGTGAACCACCAAGATCACGGCTGAGTTTGCTAGTTATTAGGAAGATGATATTAGAAAACAATAAACACAAGAGAGCACACTAAAATGAACGACCAAAGAAAAAAGCATGGAAGATGGAGCCTGGAAAACAATTTGTGAAAAATAGGAATTATTTACTAATAAGTAAAATTATTTACTAATAAGTAAAGGTGGGAAATACCGTTCCCGTTGTGTGTGACCTACGTCAAAATCCTTTCTTATTAAGGAGTAAAGCTTATTGTGGATTGATGGAAGCCGGACAAAAAGCCGCGGGAAGCTAGATGAAGACAGTACTTGTTGGGCTTTCAGATACTGAGGTCGTGTACAATACTCATCTTAAAGTATAAGAAATGAAGACTTTGGGGGAGAAGAGGCTCTTCATCTATCAGAAGAAATGATTAAATGTAAAAAAGTAAGAAGTAAGAACATAGCTTACTAGAGTCATACATTAACAAACCAAAAAAAAAAAAAGAGGAGGGTAAAGTTAAAAATCTGAGATTGGGCAAAAATTTATCGATAAAGCATGAACAAATTTAAATATTTAATGCAATCTAAGGATTTCACAAAAGGGAAATGGTGAGTTATGGTGTTTTACTTTATGCAGTATTGTGTATCCCTTAAAATTATTATTTTAAAGATTAGGTAAAAGCAGGGTAACCTATGTACCATATAACGTGAAACTTAAACAATGGAATCCCTAGATGCTAGTTTCCCTATAAACATAACTTTTATAAATTTGGCATTTTAAAAGGGGCACGGAAGTGAAATCCTAAAAATTGTTGCGCTAGGGCAGTAGATTTAGAGATTATTATCATAATATTTATTACAATAATAAGCTACAGTAAGCATTTTAGGGTAATGCACCAGGACTCAAGAGCATAGGGCAAGGCCTCTTTATTTCTTGAAGAATTGTTTTAAACGAGACAGGTTTTATGCCTGAGTATTTATACTCAAGCAATATCATAAAGCCTCAAATTCCCTAAGAAATCACCTCCAATGTTTCCCTGTAAGAGATACAGTTTTTGACTATGATCATTTATTCTGAATTAAAGAAACGTGGAAGTGCAAGGACTTATTACAATAAATTAATCACTTTTAAAGGAAAATACTTAATTCAGATAGACACTATTTTAATCATTTTGTAGTATTCCCATGGTCCTAATTAGTCTAACGCATTACGTTTTTCCATTACAGGGCGGCTTAATTCCTTTTTTGGCAAGGTTACTCGTCTCTGCTGGAGGTGGCGGGGCCACGTTCCACCGTTGTGTGTGACCGACGTCAAAATCCTTTCTCATTAAGGAGTAAAGCTTATTGTGGATTGATGGAAGCTGGAAAAAAAGCCGTCGGAAGTGGGATGAAGACAGTACTTGTTGGGCTTTCAGATACTGAGGCCGTGTGCAATTTCTGCCTTCGCTTTTGGGAGTTTTGGTAGAGTCACATACTTAAGAGCATCAAATATATGCTGCGATCACTATTACTGGTCGTATCTTTAACGAGTACTGAGCACACAGATCCAGGGCCCGCCGGATGCGAAGATAAATGTGCCTCGGTCCAGTAGCTGTAACGGATCGCAGAGGCTGCTGGACGCGCTTCCAGACAGATCACGGACTCGGAGCAAGCCTGGGGGGCTCCTGTGCTCCCAACATGGTGTGAGGAACATCCAACATCATTTCGCTTTTATTGAAAAAAAAATCACATTGTGAATAAATACTTTACATGATGGAGGGAAAGGCACTAAAATTTAAATATGGGTATTACTGGGAAGGGACTTTTCCTTTCTTCATTTAGTTTGCTAGTTTTCTGTGATATCTTATAAAAGCATCGGTTTTGTGATAGAAAATTGAAGGTAGGCTCTGCGGAAAGTCCACTTAAGAAAGCCAGCAGGCCTGCTTTCCAGAACCCACTTTATATCACTTTTCCCAGGTGTTCGCAGGGTATGATTCTCGTTCCCGAATGCGGAGCCAGGCTTGGGAAATCAATGCTTTGTCGTGCCCCCCGCACCCCAGGGTGCGCCCAGCTTAGTGCGGCTGCATGGGCCCCGGGTGGCACGATCTCTGGGTGGAATCCTCCAACACATGTGCCAGCGGGGCAGGTCCTGGAGGCACAAGGGGCACAGGTGTGCTCTCCTGGCTCTCTCACCTTCAGGGACTCAGCATCCCCCCACTTGGGCACATGGAGGTGTCACCGCAGGCCGCACGCCCTTGAGGTCAGTGTGTCCCCACCCGGCATCTCCCACGCCTCCGGGCCAGGAGCCCCGGTCAGCTGGGAGCTGCCCTTGGGAGGCCTCCCCCTCCGGCTGCTGGCCCAGAGGCGCTCGGGTCCCGGCCCTATTACGCGGCCGCCACACTGGGAAAAATCATCGGCTTTGCTGGCAATGCAGAAACTTTTATATTTCCTGACAGTTTTATTCAGAAAACCTCACTTTATTTTAATTCAATTCTAATGATGGTTTTCAGAAGAGGACTTGAGTAAGGAAGAGGACAGCGCGCTGGCAGCTGGCAGGGCCTTCGCTGAGATGCCCGCTCCCAGCGGTCGGAGGCCTGCGAGCTGCGGGGGGTCGGGGGGACGTGAAGGACGGGCCTCCCCTTGGTCTCCTCTCAACTCACATTCACAGATCGCCCCATAGCTTTGGACGTGCAGCAACTGCGCCGATCGCCAGGAGTGAAATGACCTTTGCACTTTGTGTTCATAAAAAGAATGACCTGAAATATAGTGGAAATGACATGGTTTTCTCCCTCCCTCCTTCCTTCCTTCCTTCCTTCCTTCCTTCCTTCCTTCCTTCCTTCCTTCTTTCTTTTTTTTCTCTTTCTTTTTCTCTTCCTTCTTCCTTTCATCTGCTTTTTTCTTTTTAAACTACTGTGAACTGCTATGTTGAAATCAAGGCTGGAGGTAGATGTAATGACCTGAGGCTGCCCTAGGTTGGACATTCTTGACCTGAATTAAGCATAACTATGGTTCCACCTGAATTTTTTTTTTTAACCTGGATACTTTCAAACCCGTTCTCTTGTAGTGGGGAAATATTAACCGCACCTCAGTTTAAAAGTCTGTAATAAATTTATATTTGGTTGGTAGTGGTTAAAAGATAGAGACTGAAGCCTTCATTCCAAAAAGCATTTTATTTGGGAATATTTACACCAGCTTTTCGCAAAGTGATGCGATCAGCGGAAGTCTACAGTAGCCCAAATCACGGGGTACCTAATGGCAGTTCAGCCGGTTATCAGTAGTGTTGCTGTCCGACATCGTCCTTCATGGAAATGATGGCAGTGACAGCGAAGGAAGCGAAGCTACGCACGTGTTCAGTCAAGAAATCCGTGTATGAGCGATCAGGAAAATCCATCACTGTACAGCTGCTAAATTAGTGGCACTTTAAACGATTTTAAGGCTTCATCGTGGCTCAAGGGAACAGCGAGCTAAGGGTAGCTCGGGAAGGAACAGTTGATATGAAATCGAAGGTGGACATTTTCTCTCAAAGCTTATTTTATTCAGAACTGCAATGACATAAAACAGCACATACAAGTCAAAGAGGAACGGTTCTTCTGTTTGCCGTATTTGTTTCTTGACCTCGATGGAGGCAATGGTGGGTGACGGCCGCCAAGGAACAGGTGCGGGAAAGGCCTGGAAGAGGAGTATCCTCAGCTGTCACGCAGATGTGTTCGCAGTGCACTGTCTCCGGGAAACTGGCACAGCCCAATAGAAGGGAACACTAAACATCAGGTTCTATATTTTGCAATTTTGTTATGAGGTATTAAGTGAAAAGGAACACAGTTCTTTTCATTTTTCTTTCTATTTTTTTTTTTGCTCAGATTGCATCTTTATGCTAAATTCCTCAGACTTTACTGAGAGAAAAAAAAAACATGTTAGTGGGAAGATTATGTTCCCATTCCACCCTAATTATTTTAAACCGAAAAGTTCAAATCAAACAATGAAGCTTTTCTAAATCTGAAAATGTTTCCAATCTGAAGATCTAAAGGCCCTAATAGTTTATAAGCTCTGCCTGCATAATTCAGGCAGGATGGTAAACACAGCTTCGAGAAATTTTAAGCCTGTGCTTTCTAGACAGCATTAGCTTTTATCCTCTCTAGGTGGAATCTTATAATACCTTACTGAACTGCTCCATTGTATTTAAACAAAAAAGGGAAAAAAAAGAGAAGAAAAGAAAAAGGAAATACAGATTTAGCAAATGTCAGAAAGGACATTAATTTCACGGTAGTTAAGAAAAGACAATCCACTACTTAAGAGAAAGTCATACGTGGGACAGCCATCGAATTCTTGCAGATGTATATTTTGTTAATTAGCACAAGTGGAAGTTTGCTTTGCAAACATGTAATGGGTGGGCTGCTATTTCTAGCAGAGTCATCCTGGGAAGGAGATAATCCAAGGCCTGCTCTAGTGTCTATGCTTTTTTTTTTTTTTATGCAATGGCTTATATTTGTTTAATCACTTTTTGTCTATTTAGCTTAGGGGTGGGCCACTCATCACTGCCCCCACTGTCCCTCCTCCACAAGGGGTGGGCTCCACAGGGTCAGTCCTCTGGACGCCACCAGCAGATGTCGATGGATGGAGAACCGTTCCCTCCACTGCGCAGGCATGGGGACGTCCCCCAGCTGCGGCCACCCGGACGTCGGAGCAGACTCCCCGGGTCCCAGCTGAGTGTTTCCAGGGTCAGAGCCAGCCGACGGAGAAAAGAGAAATACTTATCACCCATCCAGTCCTCCGGGACGGATTCCACACTAACATGCACAGCAATCTCAGGCAGGCATTGTTCCGACTCATTCTCAGGGTGCTTCTCGATGCTACTTCAGGGCCCTGGGAGCCTGTTTAAATACGTAGAGATTTTTTTTTTCGGTTCCATTTGCCTTCCATGATTTTTCAGAATTTGTTTTCGATTAGTTTGGGAAGTGAAAATCTGGTCTGGAATTTAGGCAAGCTTGACGGGACTGCTCAGCTATTTGCTGCCAATGCATATATTGTTTAAAACCACAAGATTTAAAAAGTGCTTATTGGAAGAAGTACTTTTAAACAAACAAGTTATTTTAAATATATGAATGAAAGTACTTGGATTAATGTCTATGAGGTAATGCAGTGTTCATTCTCGCCTTGATAATTCTCTGCCCTACCCTGACGAACACTATCTTTCTGTTTTTGCAGTTAGGCCAAATGAAGACATATAATAAAAACTGTTACTATTTATTTAATAGTCACTGTGTGCACATTATTTAATCTAATTCTAACAACAAATGTATTATACTGCTTTTCGTTCGTATTTCACAGGTCAAGAAACTGAGTCTCAAGGCAACCTCTGATGGAAGTCTCCTGGGTCCAGAGCTTGGGCTCCTCGCCAATCCACACCGTAACGTCTGAATATGAAGAAATATGCTGCCATTGGTTGGAGCCACTGTCTTTTCCCCTGCGAACCGCCTTCACGCCTGGTGACAGGTGCGGCTCATGGGCCCTCTTTTTCAGTTTGCTCCTTAAAGTGGTGGCAAACCCGCACGGCAAACAAGGCCAGGATGCTTGGAGTCTGGTTGAACTCGGGTTTGAATTCTAGCCGTGAGTTCAGGAGAGTGAAACTGAAGCACAGGCAGCAAAAGCAAAAATAGACACAAGGTGCCACGTTACATTAAAAAGTTTCTTCAGGGGATCCCTGGGTGGTGCAGCGGTTTAGCGCCTGCCTTTGGCCCAGGGCGTGATCCTGGAGGCCTGGGATCGAATCCCACATCGGGCTCCCAGTGCATGGAGCCTGCTTCTCCCTCTGCCTGTGTCTCTGCCTCTCTCTCTCTCTCTCTCTCTGTGACTATCATAAATAAAAATTAAAAAAAAAAATTTCTTCAGGACAAAGAGAACAATCAGCAGAGTGAAAAGGCAGCGAACCGAATGGGAGGGAACATTCGCCAACCGCGTATCTAACAAAGGACGAGTCTCCGAAATACCTAAGAAACTCCCACAGCTCAAGAGCAAAACAACTAATGAGCTGATTTTAAAGTAACAGCTTGAAATAGAAAACATACATACATAGTCACGAGGCCCGGGAACAATCACTCAGTGTCACTAACTATCAGGGAAACGCACCTGAAAACCACGGGGAGATGTCACGTCCTACCTGTCGGGATGGCTATCGCCCACAAAACAGAAGGCCAGGGCTGGCTGGGATGTGGAGACACTGGAATCTGTAAACTTCTGGTGAGTTCCACGTGGAGCAGCGGCTGTGGAGCCAGGACAGGGGCTCCTCACCAAGTTAACCGCAGGACTGCGTGTATCCCAGGGGTGAACCCTGTGCGGATTCCGTTGAGGATCTTTCAAGCTCAGGTTAGGTCAGCATCAACTAGTTTCCTCTAAATGAGTGAATGTGTGTCCGGACAAATGAAGCCAAGCCCCTTCTCTTCCACCATCCCCCCAGGACTAACTGCCCTCCTGACACTGCTCCTATTGACACAAGTGGCACCATTATGACCTCAGATGGTCAAGGCAATTTCGGAATTACTTTGTTTCCCCACTGAGATTAGATCTAAGCCTCAGTCCCTCCTACATTTCTGTGTGCACTTTCTTCAATACGTGTACTCAATATATACCACAACTCATTTTTATAAGACCTATTTAGAATTTGGGGTACTGGTTTCAGTGTTACAGATATAATTTCCTGAATTTAATGAAAAATATTAATGCATCCAAGAAGCTACACAAATCTAATTTGAGACAACACCGAGTGAAGCACCCCGAGGTACTTCATGACCAATTTCCTGAAGTACAATTACATGAAGCAAAATCTTAAAAAAAAAAAAAAAAAACCAGAAAAAATACCCAGAGAAAAAAGATATATTAAGTACAAGGGGGGTGGGGGGAATGATTCAAATTAGGGATGAATTTTTATGTGAAACCATGGACAAGAGACAATGAATGACATATTCTGAAGTGCTGCATGGAAAGAAAAACTATCAATATAGAATTCTATATCCAGTGAAACTATTCCTCAAATTTAAAGGCCACATAAGTCATTTTCAGACAACCAAAAGCCAAGAGAACCTTGATAGCAGCAGGTAAACATTGAAAGAAATGTTAAAGGAAACTTTTCAGATAGAATAAAAGATACAGTAGATGAAAACTTGGATCCATACGTAGAAATGTGGAGTTCTGGAAATAATAAACATGTGAGTAGATATAATAGAGGTTTTAAAATCATTTTTTTCATTTTGAAAAAAATATTATTAACTCTTAAAAACAAAAATAACAATATATTGTAGCTTTGAATACATAGAAAAGTAAAATATGTGCAACAAATGCACCAACAAGGTGAGGCACAGAACAGAAATATATTGCTGGAAGGTTTGTTTGTTATATACGAGGTGATACAATATTATTCGAAGATAAAAATGTCATGAAGACACGTGTTGTAATCCTAGAGAATACACACACACAGCAGGCAAAGCCAAATGGAGAGGTATCATGAAACACCAATTAGGAAGTGAATGGGAATATTAACATATACTCAACTAAGGCTAAATAAAGCTCTACTGGAAGGGAAATAGCAAAGAAGAGATGCACAAGTAGAAAACAAATAACAAAATGAAAGGCTTAACCAATCATAGCAGGAATCATATTAAATGTAAATAGACTAAGGGCCCCTCTGGAACGGTTGAGGAGCTCCTAAAGATGGTACCTCTCAAGGACCAGAAGGTCCAGACGAAATACAGACACACCGAAACAGTGCTTGAGGGAAGCAGAGGGCAGTAGCAAAAGCAGTCGGACCCTGGAGGAAGCAGACATCTGGGAAGGACAATGGCACAGCGTGCCTTCCTGGGCTTTCACACCTTTTATCTTGAAAGCAGGTGAAATTTGGCACACGTGGGGTGACTAACTTTTAATTAAAAAACGCACACATTTTCTAACCTAAAGAACCAGACGACAGAGTCTGGGGAAATCCCAGCCGCTTAAAAGAAAGTACACATTCTGGGGCCCCTGGGTGGCTCAGTCAGTGAGGCGTCCAAGTCTTGATTTCAGTTCAGGTCACGATCTCGGGGTCATGAGGTCAAGCCCTGTCAGGCTCCACCCTCTGCAGTGAGTCTGCTTGGGGTTCTCTCTCCCTTCCCCTGCCTTCCCCCTTCTGCACACACTCTCTCTCTATAATATATATATATATATATATATATATATATATATATATATATATTTTTTTTTTTTTTTTTTTTTTTTTTTTTTAAAGAGCGTCAGAGACTGGGAGTGCTGGCTTCTCTGTAAACTCAGCCCAAGTCTCTGGCTTAGCTCTGGGACATGCATGTGTGAGACTCACTCCAGTTCAGGAGGCAGTGGGGCAGATTGGAAAAAGAAAAAAAAAAAGAATTGAACTAAGGTTTGAGATGCTATCAAGAAAGTTTGGAGTCTAAGACCAACTTGGAATTTCCTGAATCCTTTTTTCCACAATATGACATTTAAAATGGACGGAACATAACCCAATTTTACTCATTTGAATAAGAATGCAGAAAAACTTACCCACTTGCAAGATAAAACAGCAATCAAAGGACGCAGCCCCTGAGAGGATCCAGCTCTTGGAATTAACATACATGGATCCAAAGATCTACTATAATTAACATCAGGTTGTGTAAAAAAAAAAAATGCTCAAGGGAACGAAAAGAGGACATTTCACCAGAAAACAAAAAAGTATATAAAAAAGATCCAACTGGAAGTTGTAGAACTAAAAAATACAATATGGTAAAAAAAACTTTCACTGGATGCGATGATCAGGCAAAAGGAGATGAGACAGTAAAGAGACTCTGAACTTGAAAATAGATAAATAGAAATTACATATTTTGAAGCCTAGAGAAAAAAAAAACATATAAAGAACAGACCTTCGTGGACCTCTGAACAGTATCAAAGGGTGAACAAGTGGAACTGGAATTCCAGAAGCAGAGAAGAGGAAGAAGAGGACAGAGAAAATATTTGATGAAATAATGGGTAAAAATATCCCAAATTTTGTCAGAGATAATTTATGAACTCAAGAAAACTAGCAGGCCCTAACCGGGACACATACAAAGAAAATAATGACTAGAAACTGCGCAGTCAAACTTCTAACACCCAAGATGAAGAGACAATTTTGAGGCAGCTGAAGAACAATGACACATCGTAGAGGAGCAGCAGCAGGACAGCAGAGGCCAAGGAGGCGCAGAGGGGCCCTGACATGGATGCTGTGCCCTCTCCCTCCCCCTCCATCCCTCCTCCTCCCCATTCTCACCTCCTCCTCTGCATTCTCCCCTCCTCCTCCCCATTCTCACCTCCTCCCCTTCTCTTTCCTCCTCCCCCTCCCCCTTCTCCCCTCCTCCTCCCCATTCTCCTCCTCCCCTCTCCTCCCCATCCTATCCCCTCCTCCCCACTCCTCCCCTCCTCCTTCCCTCCTCCCCTCCTCCCCCATCCCCTCTTCTCTCCATCCTTCCCCTCCCCCCTCCCCCATCTCTCATCTCATCAAAGGCCGTCAAAGTTCACACCTTGAGCAGAACAATTGAGAACAACACAGAAGGCGTCTAAGCACCAAGACAAATGCATAGGGAACATCTGACGAACCCAACACTCATTCGGACCAGGGCTGTCTCTACCCTAGGAACAGAGTCTTCCTTCGGATGAGGAGCGTGTAAGAGAACCCCACTACGGCCTGGGACCTGCGGACAGGAGACGGCACCTGCTCCTGGAGCCCGGGCCCCTGGGCCTGTGTCAGCCCCTCCGCTTTGTAGTTTAAACTGTGACCCGTGAAATAAACTAAGGAGACAATAGAAGTGAGTCGTGTTGGCTGTAAGGCTGTCCTTACCTGCAGACAACGATGGTACATAGGGAAGGTGGCTGGGCGGCAAATTCCAGGACACAGGGCGGTCTCCGAGGGTGGCCCTGAACGGATGGCAGTGGCCGACAAGCACGGCCTCCAGGAGCCTTAGGAAACACTACTTAGGAAAGTAAGGGCGAAGCCTGTACCCTGCTACTGGCAGAAATTAAAGACTTAAATAGTGACGTGTCATGCTTAGGTGTTTTGGAAAACTCGGATCTGTGAAGATGTCAACTCTCAGGCTGAGCTATAGGGTCAATACACTCTTAGCCAAAATCTCAGCCATTTTTTAAGATGCCAACTAAAAGGTAACTTCTAAAATTCACGTGGAAATGAGAGGAGTTAGAATTTTAAAGAATCTTAAAAAAGGAACCAGCGGTAAAGTTTAGGCGCTTACGATGATTTGAAGACTTTTTAAAAAAGCTAAAAAGATAGTGTGCTTATCCCACTGGGCAAAGAAGAGTCTTTTCGATAAATGGTGCCGGGTCGAGAGGACTGTGATACCCAAGGAAAACCTTGTCTCACGCCTCACTTTATGTATAAAATTTAACTTGAGATGGATCTCAGAACCAGACACAAAAGCTCATAACGTTGAATAGCATTTTCAGTACCTTGAGATACACAAATGTTTCTCGGGTCGTAAAAAGTCAGGACATCATTATAAAAAAGTTATTAAAATGTACATCACCGAGATTGAACACATCTTATCAAAAGACGCTATTCAGTTAGTGTGTAGATAAGCCCCTGACCGGCAGAAAATAGTTGCGATGCATGGATCTGACAACTTATATCCAGAATATACCCTGAACTCCTGCAATTCAATAAAAATAAGGATCCAGTCTGATCAAGATACCAACAAAATATTTGCAGTTGCCTCCATGAGAGGAGGGTGAATTTATTGAATGGAAGGGCACTGGGGTTTTTCTGGGGTGTTAAAATGCTCCGGATCTTGATGTAGGCGTGGATTACGTGGGTAAAGGCTCTTGTCAGAACTCATCACGTGATCCTCATAAGATCTATGACCCTCTCTGTTCATAAATTATACCTGGAAAAAAAAAAGTGTTACTTTAATTTCCAAATTTGCTACAACACCAGTTTGGTAATGATTTCCCTTCTGTATCATGTGAGTTAATAATCACGGGTCAAATTATTTTAATAAAAATTCAGCACCTTTAAAAAGACCGTCTGTGTGAAAACACGGGCTTCGTCGAGAAAGCCTATTTGCTGGAGGACGTAGGGGAGACAAAGCTACCATCTGGGCTCGGGTCACGGCAAATACTGCTTTGCTGTGGTTAATAGAGGTGTTTACTTCTCAATTTAAAAAGTAAAAAAATATGCCCATTAATCTTTCACTTGCTAGTGCAGTGATAAGATGGGATTTTAAGGGGCCCCTGGGCGGCTCAGCAGTTGAGCGTCTATGTCTGGCTCAGGGCGTGACCCTGGGGTCCCGGGATCGAGTCCCACGTCGGGCTCCCTGCAGGGAGCCTGCTTCTCCCTCTGCCTGGGTCTCTGCCTCTCTCTCTGTGTCTCTCTCATGAATAAGTAAATAAAATCTTAAAAAAAATACAATTTTAAGAATGAAGAATGATTCCTCAGGCAACATGAGATGGCAGAAGGAACACTGGACTAAAGCTGTATTCCGGGCCCTGCCACCTTGTAACAACTGCGCCTTGCACCCCAGAGTCTCTGGCTCTCTGACCCCCCTCCCTCGTCTCATGAACTGAATCACCTCCAAGCTCCTTCCTCCCTCTAATATCCTGTGCTCTACGATCCACTGCTTGAACTACGATCATAGGTGTCCTCTGTTTTGACATTTCCATATGTCGTGGCAGTTATGCTTATTTTCACTCATTATATTGCTCTCCAAAGTTCAAATTCAGGAAGCTATTTTAAGAATATCAGAAATATAAATTAATTTTAGTTGATATTTATGATGCTGTTAGCACATTATTTGTTGTTAAGGTCATATAAAGAACTAATCATTCCCACTTTGATTCCAGAGGCACACTGTACATGACAAGGACATAAATCATATTCATGTGAATGTGCGATTAATTTCAAAAAGAGACAAATTGCATGCTTTGCTTAGTATTTACATATTGCATGTTATGAGTTTATTGCTTATTCGTGGTAATAACATTAGTTACAATGGATTTGTCTTATATTCATGTAGACCCCACACACTTCTGGAATTTAACGTTTATAACACATGCATAAATGGCCACTAGCCTTTTATGATCCTATTTCAGATGTTGTTACTCAAATGAACAGTCAAAAATTAACAAGCAATGAAACCAGGAAAAAATAATCTGGTAACTGCATTTTGTTGATTTTTGGTCACAATATCAAAATATATAATTGCTTATCTCTGGAATATATTTAGTAATTTCATGCTAATTATTTATCAATAGCCAATGGCCAAACTGGAAATTCCTTTGATTTGGGTTCAGCAGTATAAGAAGCTGGTTTAAGAGGGCTGGTTAAGGGATATTCATTGAAACCCGCGTTCTTATTAAGACATAGTCTGGCTTCATGTTTACGCTCCTTCACATCTCCCGATTTTGATGAGAGAGGATGTGATATAAGGCAAAGGGTTAAAAGACACCAGAAAACGGATCAGAATTTCATCTGTACTTAGAATAGGCTTATTTTAGGCAAGTTTCTCACACCCCTCGTCGAGCCACACGTAGGCGACACGTCAATGTGATTCCAGTTGTGAATATACCTGGCACTTCTTAGGTAGTCGGCATTAATTGGATCTGGATTTGCATCCCGTGTCTTCAGTCGAACTCCCACCTTCTTTTTTTCTGAATCCTTTCGCTGTACAATCACTCTATTAGGTGAAAACCTCCTCCTCTATTTCCTCCGTCTGTGTTCTCACTGATTCCTCCCCCAGACCACTGTGTGCATCCCTGCTGTGCTACCAAGGCTCCCAGCTCCTAACGGGGTCCGTTGGGGCCCCCACCAGTAGGGACAAACCATCCGATCCCCTCCGCCTCTTCCTGAAGCACTGCTGCTGCTTTCTTGGCACGATAACTCCCAAATGTCACTTTTCCTCAATGATATTGGAACCCCAAGAAATACTGCTGAAGAAAATCGTTCCTTCTCCAGTCCTCATACCACTTCATTGGACACCAAACTAGCTTTCTCACTGGCATCCTTCATTTTCCCATAGCCCATCATTTGTGTAGCCGCCTTGATTCTTTCTTGAGTCTCTCCTTACATCATTCCTGGCTCAGAGGTCTTTATTGACTTCTTAGGGCTATCGTGATAGGGTCTGAGTTTATTACATGAGTTTTAAGGGCCTCTGTTAATCTGGCCCAAATCTGCCCTTCAAATCCTAATCTCTCTATTGTCCTGCAAGACTTTAATTTTAGTCAAACTGAACTGTTGCTTGTGTACCTTTCTTCTTCATCTTCGTAGTTGTGTTCAGGTTCTCCCTACTGAGAGAGTATGTTTCCCGCCTCACCCTACATGCTTAAATAACGCCCATTTGTCACATACAGATTCCAGTATCATGTCTCCCTGCAGTTTTCTTGGGTCACTGTAAGCAATAACCTCTTCCCATGGCGTGTTGATGCTGTCCCTCCCAACTATGCCCATGTGCCCATCTATTGAGGTATGTGTCTTATCTCCCCATGTGTTCCTTGATTACAGAACCCGCATGTGATTTAGCTGTGACTCTCTAAAAAGAGAGCACATGGTTTGCAGAAAACAGCTGCCATCAATGAGTGAAAGGAAATAGTTCCGTCTTATTAAAAACAAAGCATTGTCCCATACATCTTGCTGAAACAGTTATGTGCTGCAGAAAACAGACATTTATCATGTCTCTAAAAGAACCCCAATGGGACTAAATTTGGCAAAAAGAGTGAATTTATTATGATGGTATGAGAATATCTCAAGTACTATAAGGGCTGTGAATTAGCAGGACTTGGGGATGACTATGACCACATGCTGGTCCTCTGTGGGGAGACTGGGGAATCATTTCTCTCCATTTCTCATCTGTGGTTCTTTCTGAGTGTCTGACATTGTTGGATCTCTGTCTCTGTAAACTGACTCTTGCTTTTCATCCCATATTCCAGGCCTTGGCTGCCACAACTTTGGATTTTCACTTCTTCTATTAAATAGTATCCATACTGCAACTCTGATCTCTTAGTTGTGATTCCCGTTCCCAGGGAAGGAAGGACTCTAATGTGCCTGGCATTCTCAGTGCCCATCTTTAATCCCGCATCTTTGATTAGCGAGTAGAGTCCCATTATCAGACTTTTCTGGAGAAACTACACCTTCCCCAAAATACTAATGATAATACTAATACACCAAGGCTCCCTTTTACATCCAACAATGCCTGTAATCGTTTGCATCTTTGGGAAAGAAAAGCTTTTTGAGAAAAGTGTGTGGGTGGCAGAGGCAACCCATTAGGTGGCCATGCCAGTGGCCAGACTTCTAGAGCCATCTGTAAATTATAAAAATTTATGATCCATTATTCTGTGATTTTACCTGACTTTTAGTTCTTCAGAAGTACTTTCTAAAGTACTGTTCCTTTACATTTTGTTCCAGATGCATTAATTCAGTCATTGGAGCCATTATGATCGAAAGGTTCAGGTCAGAGTTATAGCTTTTGATGAAAACTTATGAAATCATTTTGAATGCTCAAGGCTGTTTATCTTTAAAATTGGCAAAAGATCACTTTTGTCACCAAACAAGTTCCCAAAATAGCCCATCACCTTAAAATGAAGATAGAGTCATCCAGCAAGGTGTAAAGAATCATTATTCTTCCATAGGCTAGAGGACAACTGACCTCCAACATAGGATTTCATGAGTCTGAAAATGAAGATAAATCAGTCTATTCTAAATACAAGTTATTTTGGCCATTAAATGTTCGTTGGTTGGGCAGCCAGTTTCAGGCATGATTGCAAAGACTTTTTTTTTTAACCTCTAAACCTGTCTGATCTCTTTCTTTGGCCAGAAGATCGAGTGAGATGAAGTGATCCAAGGGGCCACGTGTCAGAGGGAGGTAGGAGCAGAGGCCTCTCCCAGGAGGTGGGGAGTGAGGTGAGGGACTGAGGGCAAGTTTGGGAACTTGTTTCCTGGACCTGGGAGAAGTCAAAGGAAGGAGGAGAGTAAGTCTCAACTGAGATTAAGTGAAGGACTGGAATTGAAGTGGGATTTGAATATTGACAGCAGAGTGGGCTGGGGTCGAGGGGGAGTTAGGTAACGAGGAAGCTGAGAATGAGGGTCCCGGAGCAAGCAAATGGTAGTGGTCTACAGAAAAGTCAAGAGTACTCATAGAAGTTATTTACTAGGTTCACACAGTCCCGCTTTGCTTAGTTGGGTGTTTTGTTTTGTTTTGTTTTTTTTCAAGGTCTGGAATGGTACATACACAAGCTTATCCTCACATGGGTCTTCTGATGTTGGGCGCTGCTGTTTGAGATGTGGTGAGACGTAAGCGGCAAGAGTCAAGCAGGCACACTGGGAATTGGACGTTAGGCCACTCCCTTTGCTTCCCTGGGAGTGATGAAGGCAGACATATATTCAAAACCCTACTTCTAGTCCTTTTTAGTATGATAAGCTACAGATGATAGCTATCAATTCATCTGGTGGGAAAGTTGTTAATTTAATACAATTATAATATTCAAATTAGTGTTTAGCCTCCCTGCCAGGTAAGTAAATGTATCCAATTATAACAAGGGAAACTCTCAAATAGGAGCTGTTTTCTATACACAGAGATTACAGTGTGGACAAACCAGGGCTAGTGACAGTCCTGTGACACCATCTCTCCTCTCCCCCATCCTTAGAGCGTAGATGTGATAGTCCCATCTTGGTTGAAGAACAGCTGCTGTACCTTCGGAACCTTTGCGTCTGCAATCCAAGCAGAAGAAAACGACAGAGACTGAAAGGCTAAGATTTCTGATTGTCCCAATAGAATTGAGAAGCTTTTAATTAGTAAGAAGAGAATAAAATTTGAAGAGGCAAGTAGTGATATTTGCCTTAACCTTCCCTTGATCCATTAAACCCTTTTTACCTTTTTCCCATTTTTCCTCTCTTGTCTTTTTCTTCATTAAAAGATCATGGTGAGCTGTGAAACGAGGTTGGTGGACGGCTTATATTCAGTCCTAGGAACTGGGAAGTGACATCGCCTAGGTCGCCCAGACCTGGTGTCTACTTGATTTTTCAAAGGCAGATGAGGTGTGTTGCGTTATTGACGGTTCATACAAAGTCTGCAAGCCTTTTAACTTGACCCTCTGCGCATTAGTCATGAAGGAGGAAGAGGGCAGAAGGCGGATAAGAAGCGCAGGTATTGGGGAAAGAAATGGCCCCATTGTGTGGGGTGACCACACGTAAAGCTGTGGTGCTGGGGAAGGTGAATTAGGAAAGGACCACGTCTGATGTGTGAAGTGGTGGGAGTTTTTATTATAACATTAGGGAGCTGGGATCCCTGGGTGGCGCAGCGGTTTGGCGCCTGCCTTTGGCCCAGGGCGCGATCCTGGAGACCCGGGATCGAATCCCACATCGGGCTCCCGGTGCATGGAGCCTGCTTCTCCCTCTGCCTGTGTCTCTGCCTCTCTCTCTCTCTCTCTGCGACTATCATAAATAAATAATAAAAAAAAAAAACATTAGGGAGCTTATGAGGGATTTAAGCCGTAAACTACATGAAAAGCCAGGGGAAGCTTCAAGAGGTGAGTGGGATGATGTCACAGAGTATCCCCCCCCCCCGTTTTTGTTTTGTTTTGTTTTGTTTTTCATCTGTGCACTAGCTCTGAACATTTGAACTCAGGAAACCTACAGCATATATTGCCCTTATTTTTTGCGTTGCCATATTAGACTCATAGGAAGTCACATATCAAAGTAGTTTTTCTTCATAACCTTACCTGAATTTAAAGTACTTTTTTCTTTTTCTTGTTTAAAGAATCACAGATTGACACGTGTTCTTATTTAAGAGAAAGTAATTCAGGCTGGTTCAGAATTGGAGGACAAGTTGGGAGAAACATCAGGTATCAGAAAGATAGATGTTCCCCCAACAGCTTGAATTTACACGAGCACATGGGATCTGGGGCCTGCTCTTCATATTAAGGAATTTGGTGCTTCCTGTTCCAGACAACCAGATCAACTACAAACTGTACTGGGAACAAAATTACCTCCTGTGTTTGAAATAGCCCAAACAACAGGTACAGACAAAACAGAGACTCGGGGCCTCTAACCCAAAGGAAGCAGAGGCCCAGATCTTTACACTAAGCCAAAATCCATAAAAAGATCAAATAAAGGCCTTAATCAATTTAGGATTCTCTTCCAAAGAGGGAGGTTGACCAAATGACTGTTTCCTGAATTTAAAATCCAAGAAAAGAGTACACAAAATTTTATTTAGTTTATTTTGTTTAACTCTGGCATTTAAGAAGATGTATATTTCTCTGGGCAGGTATGACAGTTGCCTGGAAAAATATTCTGAAAATAGAAAGATCAGCTCAGTTCAACAGATCTGGATATCTAATCTGCCATTTTACAGTCAAGCTGTGTTAACTCAGGAACTCAAAAATTCTCTGGGACTCTTGAGTTTTTACCTATAATTTTTTTTAAACTCCATTCAGTAATTTCTTTGTTTCTTCCAAGGAAGATTCAACTATCCTTTGAGACTGTTCAACCAAAGTGTGAGCAGAGAAAGCAAGTCCCTAAATAATGTGATCTAAAAAGTCCATTATATTTCTTTGGATACGAGTATATAGTCAGCTGAAATATGTAACTTCAATAATGGTAAGTCCATTCTTTTTTTTTTTTTTCTTGAGAGAAAGAGAGCCCAAGCATGAGCAAGAGGAGAGGGAAAGGAGGAGAGATTCGTAAGTAGGCTCCATGCTCAGGACAGAGTTGGTGGCAGCACTTGATCTCATGACCCTGAAATCAGGACCTAAACTGACACCAAGAGTTGGACACTTAACTGACTGCACCACCCTTGAGTGGATTCAAATTCCAGCCAACATGGTAAGTTTTTATTTTTTAAAGATTTTATTTATTTATTCATGAGAGACACAGAGAGAGAGAGAGAGAGGCAGAGACCCAGGCAGAGGGAGAAACAGGCTCCCTGTGGGGACCCCGATGTGGGACTCGATCCTGGGACTCCAGGATCACGCCCTGGGGTGAAGGCAGACGCTCAACCGTGGAGCCACCCCGGTGTCCCAAATGTGGTAAGTTTTATGTGACCTGGAGAGTGGTGCTGAAATAGCCTTCATGTGCAGCAAAAATTTTAATACCTTTTGTTGTAATTTCATTCTTTTGGATCAATTAATTACCAGTTAAGGCCTTCGTTCAGATTTACTGACAACCGGATAAATGTAATAAACAAAACTTGCAAAGGTAAGAAACCAGAAATCCAAATGGTTCCGATGGGGTTAGTGAGTGAGTAGGAAATAAGCCTCCTATTTTCACCTTTGACTCTAGGGCTTCTGTGTTTGCTTTAAGTGTTCTCAGATCCAAAGTAACGTGATGTTTCTCTAAATATTGTGCTGTGTTCAGAAACTGCTCGCCGCAATGCTCTTCTCACCAAGGTGACAGTTCTCAATGGCTCATGGAAATTTATGTGAAATTTGTCTAAGCCATGACAAAGTAATAGCAAGAAAGGATTTTACCAGAATTGGTAGATGCATTCATGTTTGTTTGCCGTGGCAATATTTCCCGTGAAAGAGGGCTAGAAAGCAAAATGATGAATCCTTAATCTCTCATGGGGAAGAAGAAGGAAAGATGTTTGAAATAGCCTTTTTAAGTATAGTGACTTTGCAATAAGACAAGACAGCTCTTTTTTTTTTTTTTTTTTTTTTTTGGCTGATTCCTTCAAAACTCAAGAGAATCCTTTTGAACACAACAGGGCATTATGAGTCGACTCCCACAGTGTCCCTTCCTTTTCACACCACTAAGGCCTTCAGAAAGGAGTCAGTAGGACACATGGCTCTCTGTACAGAGATAGATAATTACTACAGGGTTAGCAGGGATGGAAAATAGCTAAAAGAAACTTTGGAAGTAATCTAAATGTCAAAATGTTTTAGAGTGCTTAACTTTAGATCTGAGATTTACATTACTTCTATTCCATAAAGTATTTACTTTAGAAAATAATTCTGTTTAAGAAGACTCCTACCTCAACTATAGGACTTTTTAACCAGCCTTCTGTTGTGCTGCTTTGTGAATATGATGCTGAGAAAACATGACCAGAGGCGTGTGTGTGTGAGAGAGACGCAGGATGGAGTGCGAGGCTCCTGATGGTGTGCTTTATGTTACCTAATAACAGCAAATATTACTTATGAAGTGGTAATGGGCGAATCCTGAGATACGTACAATCATGTGGTGTTTTATTTGTTTTTCTGAGTATAATTTGAGTGGAACAAGGAAGCCAACTGTAGAGTTAGGGAAGATACTTTTTCTTTCTTTTTCTTTGTTTATTTCTCAGCCCATACGTCACCACGTTCTTCTTGACAATACACACAAGTAAAACTCTTGTCTCTGAAAAAGCAAACCATGACACGGAAGTCATTACCGGACATTCTTTTCAAAGACCTGAGTGCAGCAGTGGATCCCGGCAGCACCCCACAGCTGGATCCTGGCTTCCCTCCGTCGGCACAGAAGACCCGTTCCCCTGGGGAGGCCGCAAGAGCTGATGCTGCATCATCCTCTCCTGGCAGAAGTCAACTGTCAACTCTTTTCTTTCCTTTGCTCCCAACGCAGCTTTGAGGACTCCTGATGTCACTGAACTTAGCACCGTTTGGCTTTATGATCTTGCAGATTGTTAGCTTTTCGGTTTTCCCATGTTTAAAAATATCATCCTTCCTGACAGCCAAGATCATAAAATGATGACAGGAAGTCTGTGGTGATGAGATGCAGAGTCCTGTTCTTGGGGAGGTTGTTTGGTGTCTGTCAGTCTATAGGACCTAATCCATCAGGAAGGGAAGACACTTCCTCGACGTAAAAGGTGTGGGAGCCTCGTGGAGAAACGGTCCACGTCTGTGTGTTTGGCCGTCTGTTTGTCGCCCCCATACTGAGCTTCTGATCAGAGGCCTTCTGAGGTTAAGGGGACAGTGAGTGGAGACATGGGACAGCCTCACCATCGACCTGGTGGGACATATCTTTTGGCGTTAGCTGTCTCCTTTTAGAACACGAGCAGAAAAATAAGAGCCATGAGATTTATGACGAAATAATGCCACTGGAGTAAGCAACACTGTGAGGCATGGGAGAGGAACCAGCTCTCCGCACTGGTCAGCTGAAGGGCCGGAAGAAGACCTTCTGGGGATTTATAATGGGCTGAGCAGACATGGTAACAGAATGGGGGGGGGGGCACTTAGTAGAAGAGATGTGACCGGGAGAAAAGAGGAGGTGCAAAGCAAATAAATAGATTAAAAGAGCAATAAAAAAGAAGGGGGGATGGTAAACTAAGAGATATGGGCACCAAAATTCAGTAGAAGAATAATGTTCTGCATAGAAAATATTATCTCTTCAGCATAACAGAAAAAGGAAGGAAAGGAAGGAAGGAAGGAAGGAAGGAAGGAAGGGAGGGAGGGAGGGAGGAAGGGAGGGAGGGAGGGAGGGAGGGAGGAAGGAAGGAAGGAAGGAAGGAAGGAAGGAAGGGAGGAGTTGATGTTAAAATCTAACTTATATAATGTCCCAAAATAATAAAGACAAGAAGAAAGGAATAAAAATAATAACAGAAAAGTTATTTTCTGCTAAACAGAAAAGAACAGACACTAGATGTTCCCCAGGTGTGAGCCACATGAAATAAAGCAAAAGCCAAGAATAAAAATATAAATTAAAAAAACTGGCAACTGGGGCACCTGGGTGGCTCAGTGGTTCAGTGCCTGACTTCGGCTCAGGGCTTGACCCGGGGTCCTGGGATCGAGTCCCGCATCGGGCTCCCCGTAGGGCGCCTGCTTCTCCCTCTGCCTGTCTCTGCCTCTCTGTGTCTCTCATGAATAAATAAATAAAATCTTTAAAAAATGGTAACTATAATTAAGTTTTGAGAAAGAAAGAATCTGGTAGTGCAGATGAAATGAATCATATTCCTTCAAGCAATTTTGATGATAAGAGAACCACATATGGCAAAGGTAAATTATGGTTAAGGTAATTACGGTAAAGGTAAAATTCTACAAATATCTAGACAGAACAAACACAGAAATAAAAAAAGTCTACCTAATTGGGATTTTTTTCCTTTGCTACTAAATATCTAAATACTGCTGTTGAGAAACTATTCTGGAAAATCAGAATTTGAAAGATAAAGGTCACAACTCTAGCATTTTATTTTAAATTGACTTGATCTTTGTGATCAAGGAAACAGAAAAATTATCAGACAAATATGTAAGGATTCAGAAAAAAATGCAACACACCTGACTTTTTTGGAAAATCTTAGAGGAGTAAATCAATACATATTACATTCCTCATCTGCAGCAAGGGCAGAGGATATTGTTTCATTCTAGATGTAAAAAAAAATAAGTAATGTTACTTAAATATTGATTTTAAACCTTAGAGTTACCAACAAATGGATTAATAATGGAATATTATGTCATTTTATGATTTTTAATTGAAGTATAATTAACATGTACGGTGTTACTTCGGTTTCAGGTGTACGGCACATTGATCCAACAGTTATACACATTTCTTGGTGTTCATCGTGATCCATGCACTCTTTTTTTTCCCCTTTTTTTAAATTCAAATTCAATTTGCTAGCATATAGTGTAACACCCAGTGCTCATCCCATCAAGTGTCCTCCTCAGTGCTTATCACCCAGTCATCCCAACCCCCTGCCTGCCTCCCCTTCCACTACCCCTTGTTCATTTCCCAAAGTTAGGGGTCTCTCATGGCTTGTCTTC
This sequence comes from Nyctereutes procyonoides, assembly GCF_905146905.1. Taxonomy (NCBI): domain Eukaryota; kingdom Metazoa; phylum Chordata; class Mammalia; order Carnivora; family Canidae; genus Nyctereutes; species Nyctereutes procyonoides. The sequence continues at coordinate 72,527,222 of NW_026575142.1, forward strand.
CCTCTAATTTTTCCCACTCAGTTCCTCTCCTTTCCCCTATAGTCCCTTTCACTATTTCTTATATTCCCTCTATGAGTGAGACCACATGATCATTGTCCTCCTCCAACTGACTTACTTCACTCAGCGTCATACCCTCCAGTTCCAGCCACGTTGAAGCAAATGGTGGGTATTTGTCGTTTCTAATGGCCACGGAATATTCCAATGTATACATAGGCCACATCTTCCTTATCCATCCATTGAAGGACACCGAGGCTCCTTCCACAGTTTGGCTATTGTGGACATTGCTGCTAGAAACATCGGGGTGCAGGTGTCCCGGCGTTTCATTGCATCTGTATCTTTGGGGTAAATCCCCAGCGGTGCAATTGCTGGGTCGTAGGGCAGGTCTATTTTTAATTCTTTGAGGAACCTCCACACAGTTTTCCAGAGTGGCTGCACCAGTTCACATTCTCACCAACAGGGCAAGAGGGTTCCCCCTTCTCCTCATCCTCTCCAACATGTGTTGTTTCCTCTCTTGTTAATTTTCCTCATTCTCACTGGGGTGAGGTGGGACCTCATTGTGGTTTTGATTTGGTTTTCCCTGATGACGAGTGGTGTTGAGCATCTTCTCATGAGTCTGTTGGTCATACGTATGTTTTCTGTGGAAAAGTATCTATTCATGTCTTCTGCCCATTTCTTAACTACAGTATTTGTTTTCTGGGTGTTGAGCTTGATAAATTCTTTATAGTTTTTGGATATTAACTCTTTATCAGACATGTCATTTGCAAATGACGTATCTTCTCCGATTCTGTGGTTGTCTTTTCATTTTCTTGACCGTTTCCTTTACTGAGCAGAGACTTTTTATTTTGATGAAGTTCCAGTAGTTCATTTTTGCTTTTGTTTCTATTGCCTCCAAAGACGTGTCTGGTAGGAGGTTGCTATGGCTGAGGGTCAAAGATGTTACTGCTTGTGTTCTTCTCTAGGATTTTGGTGATTTCCTGTCTCACATCTAGGTCTTTCTCCCATTTTGAATTTATTTTTGTGTCTGGTGTAAGAGAATGGTCCAGTTTCATTCTTCTGCATGTGGCTGTTCAATGTTCCCAGCACCATTTATTGAAGAGACTGTCCTTTTTTCCAGTGGATCGTCTTTCCTGCGTTGTCGAATATTAGTTGACCATGGAGTTGAAGGCCCAGTTCTGGATTCTCTATTCTGTTCCATTGATCTGTGTGTCTGTTTTGGTGCCAGGACCACACTGTCTTGATGGTCACAGCTTTGTAGGACAACCTGAAATCTGGCATCATGATGCCCCCGGCTCTGGTTTTCTTTTTCAATATTCCCCTGGCTATTCGGGGTCCTTTCTGGTTCCATACAAATTTTATAATTGTTTCTTCTAACTCTGTGAAAAATGCTGGTGCTATTTTGATAGAGATTGCATTAAATGTGTCGGTTGCTTTGGGTAGTATAGTATTTTAACAACGTTTTTCCAGTCTACATGCTTGGAATGTTTTTTCATTTCTTGGTGCCCTCTTCAATTCTTTCATAAGTGTTCTGTAGTTTTCAGAGCACAGTCTTAATACTTTTTTGGTATCTTTAATGTATCTTGTTGAGAATTTTTGCATCCATGTTCATCAGGGATATTGGTTTGAAATTCTGTTTAGTGGAGTCTTTGGTTTTGGAATCAAGGTAATACTGGCCTCATAGAACGAGTTTGGTGGTTTTACTTCCATTTCTGATTTTTGGAAGTTTTAGAATAGGTGTTAACTCTTTAGCTATTTGTTAGAATTCCCCTGGGAAGCCACCTGGCCCTGGACTCTTGTATTTTGGGATATTTGATTATTGATGCAATTTCTTTGCTGGTTATGGGTCTCCTCAAATTTTCTATTTCTTCCTGGTAGTTTATATGTTTCTAGGAATTTATCAATTTCTTCTAGATTGCCCAATTGGTTCACATATAATTACTCATAATACTCTTTTATAGTTTTTTTTTTATTTCTGTGGTGATGTCTGTGATCTCTCTTTTATCATTCATGATTTTATTTATTTGAGTCTGTTGTCTTTTCTTTTTGATAAGTCTGGCTAGGGGTTTACCACTTTTGTTAATTTTTTCAAATAACCAGCTCCTAGTTTCATCGATCTGTTCTACTGCTTTCTATTTTTATTTTTATTTTTATTTTTGTCATTTATTTCTGCTCTGATTTTTATTGTTTCCCCTCCTCTGTTGTTTGTAGGCATTATTTGCTGTTCTTTTTCCAGTTTCCTTAAGTCTAAAGTTAGGTGTGTATTTGAGACTTTTCTTGTTTCTTGAGAAAGGCCTGTATTGCTATATACTTCCCTCTTAGGGCTGCCTTTGCTGAGTCCCAGACATTTTATACTGTTGTATTTGTATTCCTTTGCTTCCATATAAATTTTTTTATTTCTTCTTTAATTTCCTGGTTAATCTATTCATTCTTTAATAGGATGTTCTTTATCTTCCATGTTTTTGTCCTCTTTCCAAATTTTTCCTTCTGGTTGACTTCAAGTTTCATAATGTTGTGGTCTGAAAATATGCATGTTATGATAATCTTTTTATACTTGTTGAGGCCTGACTTGTGACCCAGTATGAGATCTATTCTGGAGAATGTTCCATGTGCAGCGGAGAAGAATGTGTATTTTGCTGTTTTAGGGTGGAATGCTCTGCGTGTACCTGTGAAGTCCATCTGGTCCAGTGTGTCATCCAAAGCCATTGTTTCCTTGTTGATCTTCCGCTTAGGTGATCTGTCTGTTGCTGTAAGTGGGGGCTTTAAGTCCCCGTCTATTATTGTATTATTATCAATGATTTTCTTTAAGTTTATTAATAATTGATTTATATATTTGGCTGCTTCCCAGGTGGAGGCATAAATAGTTATAATTGTTAGATCTTCTTGTTGGAAAGACCCATTTATTATGATAAAGTGCCCTTATTCATATCTTATTATAGTCTTTGGTTTAAAATCTAGTTTGTCTGATATAAGTATGGCTTTTCTTTCTTTTGATGTCCATTAGCATGACAGATGGTTCTCCATCTGCTTACTTTCAATCTGCAGGTGTCTTTGGGTCTAAAATGAGTCTCTTATAAACAGAATATCGAGGAGTCTTTTTTTTAAGTCCATTTTGATACCCTATGTCTTTTGATTGGAGCACTTAGTCCATTTACTTTCAGAGTAATTATTGATAGATAAAAATTTAGTGTCATTGTATCACCTGTAACACCACTGTTCCTATAGATTTCCTCTGTTCTTTTCTAGTCTTGCTTGTTTCTGGTCTCTTTCTCACTCAGAGGGTCCCTTTTAATATTTCTTGCAGAGCTGGTTTAATATTCATGAACTCCTTTAGGTTTTGCTTGTCTCGGGAACTTTACCTCTCCTTCTATTCTGAATGAAGCTTTGCTGGATAAAGTATTCTTGGCTGCATATTTTTCCCATTTAGCATATTGAATATGTCATGCCACTCCTTTCTGGCCTGCCATGTTTTGTGGACAGGTCTGCTGTGAACCTTATGTGTCTACCCCTGTAGGCTAAGGACCTTTTGTCTTTAGCTGCTTTTAGGGTTCCTTTAGGGTTCTCTTTATCTTTGCATTTTGCAAGTTTCATTATGATATGTCTGGATGTTGGCCTGTTTGTGTTGATTTTGAGGGGAGTTCTGTGCCTCTTGGAGTTGAATGCATTTTTTCCCTAGATTAGGGAATTTCTCAGCTATAGCTTGTTCAAATAAACCTTTTGCCACTATTATCCATTCTTCTTCTTGTGGGACTCCGATGATATGGACAGTGTTATGCTTAATGGAATCACTAAATTCCCTAAGTCTACATTGGTGATATAATAGTTTTCTTTCCCTCTTCTTTTCAGCTTCTTCCCATAATTCTGACTTCTGTATCACCTATTTGTTTCTCTGCTTCTATTTTTGTTGTGATTACATCCAGTTGGTTTTGCATCTTAGTTTTTTATTTTTTTTATTATTATTATTATTTTATTTTTTATTTCAGCCTGTCTAGTTTTTAGGTCTTCTATCTCTGCACCTAGGGTTTCTCTGGTGTCTTATATGCTTCTTTCAAGCCCAGCTAGTATTCTTATGTCTGTTTTTCTAAATTCTTTTTTCAGATATATCACTTATATCTGTTTTGGAAAAATCCCTGGATGCGATTTCTTCTTGTTCTTTCTTTTGGGGAGACTTCCTCCTTCTTGTCATTTTGTCTACATTTTTGTCTTTGGGACATGTTATGAAAAATTGGTATGTTTCTTGTTCCTCAGAATAATGCTATGTTCATCAGGGTTCATACACTGCCCAGGGCCTGGTACTTTGGGAAGAGTTTCTGGTGTATGCTGTGTGCACTCCACTGTTGTGTTTTGGCTGCTCTTTCCCACAGCTCAGCCTTCTGCAGAGTTCCTCCTCTGCTTGCAGTGGGGAGTGTTTGGACCTTTAACTAGGTGTTCTTTGATTTGCTTGTTAAAATTAAAAAAAAAAAAGCCTCATCTGAAAAAAGGAAAGGAACAATGACAAAAAACACAAACAATCAAACAAAAACCAATCAGCCTGATTCCAAAGAGGAAGGAAGAAAAGAAAGAGAGAAAGAACGCCTGGCCCTATTTCTAGCAGGAGGGAAGCTGAAGCTGACGCTCTGGAGCACTGTGTGCTCAGACTCGGTGCATGCAGGGGGCCTGTGCTGGTCTTCCTGGGGAGAGGACTGCTGCCCTGCTCACAGTCAGACTTTCCCTAGTAATGATTCACCTGCAGGACGCAGGGGAGCAGGGTTTTGTGTAAGCAGCTCCAGCCTTCACAAGGGGCGGGGGGGGGGCACTGTGTTGCTCACTGAAGTCCATCGTGCTGGTGGGCAGGGGAAATGGCATTGCCTCGCTCTCCCATCCCCAGAGCGGGGAGCCTGTGCCTGCTGCTCTTCAGGAAGTCCTCACAGAAAAGCGAACGACCTCCCGCCTTGTGTCCCAGGCTTCCATCAGTTCTCTGCAGTCACCCTGTCTAGGCCTGGGCTGTCTACACACCAAGCACCGCAGCTCCGTGTTCTCTCTCTGGTACATGGCTGGGAGTCAAAACTCCAAATCCTAAAGGACCCCACAGGGCACAGACCTACTCCCTTCTGCCAGATGAGAGCCTTGGCCACTGTGTCTAGTGCTGTGCTGTCCCAGAAAAACAGTGGCGCGACCACACAGGGGCTTGGAGTTCATGGTGACGCGCAGTGAAAAGCAGTGACCGGGCTATGGGCCCTTGGCACGTGCCCCCGTCCCCTGCTGATGAAGGGCTGCTCGGTGGCGCCCGCCAGGTCGCTTGTCATTGCAGAAGCAATACACCCCCTTGCAAATGTACCCAGGAAGGGGGACGTGTCCCCCCAGGGTGGCCCAGGGGATCCCTCCCCCTGCTGTCTCCTCCTGGGCTTCTGTCCTCTTCCTCCCCAGAGCACTGCCGCAGCTGCTCAGCTCAACTCCAGCGAATGACCTGGACTTCCCAAACCTCAGAATTTGTGCTCTGCTGCTTGCAAAAATGTTCACTAGTCACATCTTCTCAACTCCTCAGCCAGTGGTTTTAAGGATGTGTTTTTCTTGCGTCAACCCAGTGTGCTCGCTTTTCCCTTCTCTTTCCCTCTCCTCTCTCCATGGAAAGGGCTCCCCACCCTCCGTGGCACCCGGGCCTTTCTCTCCCCCAGCTGATGTCTCCAAAGCCCTTGCCTGCCACGGTCTCCTCCTCCAATTGTGCAGATTGTTCTCTGAATCCTCAGATCAATTTCCCAAGTTTTCAAAATGAGTTGATGTTACTCTCGCTGTGTTTGAAGGATGAGGCAGGCCCACAATCTTCCGACTGCTCTCCCATCTTCACTCCCTCCTTGGAAATATTGACGTTTTAAACTAAAGTTTACATCCTTTTTCAAACTGTACCCAATAAAATCTAAATAGGATGAATGGAATCAAAATGCTTTAGTAACAGTATCCATTTTTAAAATAGAAAAGGCTTTTCCGAGACCGAAATTTTACATAATTTTTCTCTCTTTGAACTTACGTTTTTATTACACTTTTCCATGTAAATTTATTTTTTTCAAAATTCTTACCAATCTCTCCTTTTGTAATAAGACAAATAAAAATGAGTATGAATTTTGTTGTAGAAGTGCTTAATTTGCTTCTGAATCCTGGGCCTAAAATATTAAAATTGTTCTTGATTCTGGATTGATTTATCACAGTAATTATTAGTATACAATTGATAAAAAGATCCATATACAAACCTGATGAATAACCGTATGAAAGTATTAGACACGTATAATTTAATTAAATGTACATATTGCATATTTTAGATGAACATAAATGTTATTAATGAATGTGCTTATTGCTGAAATAAGACTGCTTTAAGCTTCAATTCAAAGCCTATGTTGCTTTTTTTTATAAACGTAAATCCTAAAATAATCTGTTCATCTCAATAGGTAAATAAGTAGATGAGATGGAAAGGAAATTTTTTATGCAATATTATTCAATTATATGAACTTATTCCCAATTATATCAAAGAATCTCAAAGTGCTCTATCACTAAAATTATATTTAATGATCTGTAAGTGGATAATGTCTTAAAATTTTTTGGAAATAAAATATGAAAACCATCTGACTTATAAAGATATTTGTTACCTAATCAGTAAGAATTTGCTTTCCTAGGATGTGGGAATTAAATCAAATACTTAACTAATTTCTTACTAATTGTAGTGTTACTCTTTCACGTAGACATACATTATTTAGCCTAACATACAAAAAAAACATTTGGAGGAAATCAAATGTTGATAATATCAATGTCTTTGCTGAACTGTAACTTTAAAAAATAAAATCAGCAACCAGAATTATAATAGGGAATATTTCTGTTAACCCTATGAAAGTGCCATGATCCAATTATAATCAGTCCCCTCTTCCAGCCCCATCTGCTTCTGTCACTGAATTTCAGCCTTTTTCTAAAAGTTTATATAAATAAAATAATACAATATCCTCTTTTGTGTCTGAGTGGTTTCCCTTAAAAAATGCCTTGAAATTCGTCCCTCTGTTTTTCATGTTATCTATAATTCTTTTATATTGGTAAATAATACCATGGATGTGCCACACTATGCCTATCCATTCACCAGCTAATGGGTATTTGGATTGTTTCTAGTTAAAAGCTTTGCCAAATTAAGTTTTTATAAACACTTGAGTCTCAGTTTTCATTTCTCTTGTGTAAATACCTGGGAATAGGATTGCTACATTTTGGGATTTTGGATGGGTTTGGAATGTATTTTTTCCCCTTTCATTTAAAATGTAAGATATAAGCTTTAACTTTCCCAATTTTTGCATTCAGCACATTAAAAAAAAAAAAAGATTGGATTCAAATAACAAGGGATGCCTGTACCAGCACCAAATAATAAATCTCAAGAACTAATGCTTCCAAATTACAGGTGTCAGTTATTGATAGAAGGCTACTCACATGGACAGCTCTATGCAGCAGCTAATCATTATGCAACAGAAAAAAATTCAAAAAGAGTTTATAGTAGTAGTGAGAAACATGAAGAAGTATAATCAATAAAATAGAAATAGCATATATTCTATTAAAAAATCGTTGTCAAGCTTTCATGGCTATGTTGAGAGAACATGCTTGCAGTATATTAAAGGCTATGGAATTGTATAGAGTCATGATCTAAATTTTCTGTTAAAAATGTTAACACATGTATACATAGAACACATCTGCTAAATATTAGAGAAGATATTTCACATGATTTTTATTTCCCATTTTGTATATTTTCCTATTTTATCTTTTTACCTTATCCATTTCTTTCTGTAATGAGTATCCAAATTTTTACATTGGAAAACAAAAATATTAGCATTTTATTTGATCTTCACATGAGCAACGTTTTCAAAGGAAAATATCAACTCATAAAGAAAAGATTGATTACTATAACTTCTGAAAACTTCAGCCTTTTATAATGGCATATATACCATAAATAATTTCAAATAAAATTACATACATACTGACAAAACATTAATAATATGTTTAATTTGTGGGAGATTTATAACAATATATAAGACAATACCCCAAAAGTAAAATATTCCTATAGAAAAATTGGGAAAGACCACACAGTTTACTAAGGAAACACAAATAGACATGCTATCCCACATGGCTTTCCAATGCAGAGGCGATAGGATACAACCCATTCTTATTAAAATGTCAAAGTAAATAATGACCCCACGAATTCCTGGGAAAACCCAGAATCTAACACCTGCCTTATATATATAAATTTATCATTTTATATATATATATAAAAATTTATATAAATTTAGTTTATATATGTAAATTTACCATTTTTCATTGTTTACTTAATTGTGTTGGTTTTGTTTTTGGCCATACTTTCACATGTTATTTTTACCTAACTCAAAATTTCTACCAGTCAGGAACTATATAATTTATTTCTTTTTTATGCACTCCTCTAACCAAGGCACAATAAAACACTACAGTTTTTCACACACAACAAAACATGCCAGTCACTACAGTCTAGCTGTGGTCCCGGTCTTGCTTACTCCATTCAACAGATAGGACTCTCGCAGTTCTTCAGCACTCCCTCTTTTATTTATTTATTTTTATTTATCTATTTATTTATTTATTTATTAAGATTTTTTTTAATTTACTTATCCATGAGAGACACAGAGAGATCCAGAGAGATGGGCTGAGACCCAGGCAGAGGGAGAAGCAAACTCCATGCAGGGAGCCCAACATGGGTCTCGATCCCGGGTCTCCAGGGTTACGTCCTGGGCCGAAGGCAGCACTAAACCGCTGAGCCACCCGGGCTGCCCAGTACACCCTCTTTTAGAGGAACATTCTGTAACCATTTTTTTTCTCCTATAACGTTGTAATATATGTCCCTTTAGGGAACCTGCATACCACAGGTGTGTCCTCTTAACAAGTGTGACATTCAGTTGGCACACATCACTAGCCAAAGTGCTTGTCTCTCATCAAAGTCCACTGTGATTTGCTCTATGTCTAGTTCAGGTGGGTTGATGTTCTTGATGTGTGTGTTGTGAAATATTTGACTATTGCTTCTTTTTTTTTTCATGTTAATAGGCTTTATTTATTTATTTATTTATTTATTTATTTTTAAAGATTTCTTTTTATTGGAGTTCAATTTCCCAACATATAGCATACCACCCAGTGCTCATCCCGTCAAGTGCCCCCCTCAGTGCCCGTCACCCAGTATCCCTTCCAAACATACACAGTTCCTGGAACAATATCCTCTGCATTTTGCTCCCTCTCATCTTCTCTCTACCAATGTTCTAGAGGACTTGCCAGGTTGGCACCCTGGACCGCTGCCTATTCCATCTTTCTCTTAACCCAGCCTGCTAGTGTTTGATCTCTTTTCTCAATAGGTCATGCTGCGGCTCCTTCAATAAATGGCATAAAAGTAGAGGCTGGCTACAGCGGTTCGGGATATTTTCTCGAGTGTAGACCTCGAGTTAATTCCTAGCAGCGGCATCCCTTAGGGGTTCCGAAACTAACACCAGGACAGACAGGAGCAGACAGTCTACAGACAGGTTTCCAGGTCCGAGTGGAACAAGATAAAAATCAGTGAATAAAATGAGAACACGAAGTAATGCATGAGAAGGTGTGATGCGGGAGCAGCCCTGAGGGCCGAGCAGCTGCAGCTTACCTGGCTTGAAACTTAAAATTAGTTGTGGTTGATGGGAAATAAATGCTTGGCAGGTGGTAAGAACTTAAAATGTCTCTGTTTTCTTCAGTAGATATGGGACAAACCAGGAGGGTGCATATGCCGTTTTATCTCTTTGATATCAAGGAATACATCCCGATTGGGTGTCATGATTTTTTTTAGCTGTGAGAAAGCAGAAACTAATAGGACCATGATTATTTGTTGACTCTTTACTAAATAATAGATACCGTACAAGGTGTGTTACCTGAACATAATAATACCTAATAGTTACTGACACCTATTTGCCAGACAATATCCTAAGTGTCTTTTTGAGTCATTTAATACTCTAAGAAATTATAACATAGCTGCGTCTGTTACTCCTATTTCACATTTGGGAATACTGAATTCGAAAAGAGGTGGAGACTTCTCAAGTTACACAGCTAATAAATGGCACAGCTGGCACACATACACTTGTTCACACATAATTAAGTAAATTTTGATTAAAGCATATATTGTAATCCTTACAGCATCCCTGAGACTAATATCTCTATTAATATCGTTCTATTATATAAAACACTTATTATACTCGGAGTTTGAGTGGCCTGGCACGAGTCATATAGGTCATAAACTGTGAACCCAGGATTCAAAACCAGGCCCATCTGACTGCAACTTCTGTCATTTTCTCACCTGCCAGGCCTACAATAATCTGTAGGAAAGAAGTAGCACTTCTACGAGTTGCTCTGAAAGTCATTATAAAATGGAAACTAGGCCTGGTGCCTGATAGTCATCTGCTATAGAATATAATTGTAACAGTAACAATAAGGCCACTGTAACCATATCCTTTATTTGCTTATCTTACATTTATTTTATATTCTGAACAACCCTGTGAAATGGGCTCCGGTACTGGTATTGCCCATCTTGCAGAGACGAAGGGATGATTGCTCAGATATAGAAAGTGCTTTACCAGAGGTCACCAGACTAACTTGGTGGAGGAGGGAGGCTCTTGGCTCTGAGTCCAGGGTCCTTGCTATCCCGTATCACCCAAGCATGGCTTCTTGCAGTTATGTCTGTTTTCAGATTTACTCTCTCTATCCCCACTCTTCTTTCTATTGACCTAGAATGAAAATCCAATCCATTCCACTTCTGGGAACTTGACTTTTGAAGCCGCTCAATTTGGCTCCCAAGGAGGTCTCCTTAAGAAGCGTACATGTCATTGTTGTGGCCCGGCTGCTGTGACTGCTCTCTAAAAAGTTCCAATTCTGTTCTGAATAACTAAAACAAACTCTAAGTGGAAGAAAAATGTATTGGGAATCCAAATAATTGGGACTCAGGAAATAGCTGGGAACCACTGAAGGCCACCAAGTCAAGATCCAAACAAAGTCATGCCTCAGGCGCTGTGTGGTTGGAGCGCACAGCTGATGGCCCTGTCGAGGGACATTTACTGTCTCCACCGTTGCTCTCTGTTCATCATTAGCACCGTGGACCATCACGAAGTCTTTCCAAACCCTTGCAGCTTTCTTTCGGAGTTCTGAGTCCCAGGTGGAAGGAACCCCTGGTCTGACTCTGAGTCATGTGTCCTTTCTCCAGCGTCCAAGACAACCTGAGATGAAAATGTATCCTCGTTGGTTGCTGTAGGATGATGGGGCCCCATCAAGAATCAAACAATAGATCTTTGGAAAACAAAATTTGAAAGACACGTGTTCATAACAGACACAAAGAGCAAATTCATCCATCTGAAAAAAATCCTTCTTTGTAAAGGAGTTAAGCTCCTAGAGCTCAAAATTCAAGAAACTTACTCTCTCCTATCTTCCAACATAGGTACACACACATACACCTACTTTTTAGAGATGTCATGTTGCCTTGAGCAAATAACCCCCCTCTAGGACACGTGCATCCTCAGGTAGAAAACAAGTACTTTATTACTCATCATTCCCTCCCTGGGAGGCCAAATGGATTTATGGCAACACCAAGTCTCAGGACCTAAATATTCTCCAAAGAAAAGTGATCTAGGACAAATAAATATTCTCACATTATAGTTCTGAGGCATAGAATCTATTCGGCAATTTCTTTAGATTTCCCAACTAAGAAATAGTTTTCTATCAAGACGGATTAGAACTTGCTTGCTACGGTGAGGGAGGGAGCTATAAAATCCAGAAGCTTGGAGCCGCATGACAGCTTTCATTCTAAATTAAAGAAAAGCCTTAGAGAAATCAGTACTGATGTGTGGTTGGGCTCGTGTCTGCGTGGTAAGAGCACCCATGGGTGCATGCTACCTCAGGGCTTTTTGGCAGTCCTGCTCGAGCCAAGCATTTATTCACTGTGTTCTTGAATTCCAGTTCAAATAATAATAATACTGACCATTACACAAATATGCTATTCTCTTAATTCATGCAAATGTTGTTAGTGAATAAAAGGAATGGAAATACATTTTCCAAATTAAAAAATGCCATGACTTTTCTAAATAAAATGAAACTAATAAAGTTCACATACATCTCTCAGAAAAAATGGAGGAAATGAGAAAGAAAAAGGTTACAACATACTATAAAACAGTAACTTGACTATGGAACAGATTTATGGTCACATAAAATTTTTAAATAGTCTAAGAGCTTAGTCTCCTGTACATGACAGTCTGAGGACATTTACAATTTTATTTTAAAAAATAAAAAGCTCTTCTTGAGCTACTGTGGCACCAAAGATGCCCTGAAACCTCCATAAAAATCTATTTTTACACTTTTACATGGAAAGAAAAGATTGAAAAGAATATATAGAGCATGTAATACCAGAACCAACCTGCATATCTGAGTTGTAAATATCTTAAATAGGTGTTCCTGAAAAGGGCACAAATGGAATTGCCTGTTGCTGGAGCTGATTCAGGGAGCACAGCACTGATCCACTGGTGGGCATAATTCCTTAAAATGTGAGGTTGTACTCTCCGTGTCCCATTACCAAACATTGCCTGTTGATGTTTCTTGTCCCAGAAGGGAGGTAAAATAGCCTTCGTCAAAAAGCCGTCTTCCTTTTTCTAACAGTTGACACATCGGAACGAGAGAGACCATTTGTGAAGGGGACAACCTTATGACAGTAACTTCCCTTCCTATAAAAAGTGTGTTGATTCAAAGCAAATGTTGTCTTAACAGGACCAAAATACTTTGAATGTCGTTTGCTCGAAGATATGTTAATGCTTTTGGTGAAGACACTAGACATGGACCCAGAACTGGTGGCCATTCCCTGACCTGTCCCTGTGGCATTCGTAGGGAAATATAGAAGCTTAGGGTTGTAGGGAGAGCAAGGACAAAGATAAATTCGAAGTGGATGTCTTAGAGCCACCACCGCTCGAGTTGAGACACGCACGCTATTATAAGAAACTTCAGGGAGGCCCTGAGTTGAGTTATATGTCATTAAATTGCAAACAGTTGGTCTGCAGATCCAGAGTTTGATCTGGATACATAAATAGAATCTTTTAAAAAGAGTTCAGTAAAATTTTAACCATTTCTGTGCCAATGAAAGAAAATAATAAATAACTAGCCATCAGTGTACAACCTGATTGATGTAGAAATCTTTATTTAGTAACACTGATAACGTAAGACTTTTTATATCAGCTTAATTCACCAAAATATATTAAAGCAAAGGCAACCTATGGCCAAATCTTTTCCCTTAAGGATCCACGATGAAATTATACAAATACCTGTAATGTAATAAGGGGGTTCTGTACTAGAGGAACAGGAAACAAGTGACATGAATTCCCACTGCAGGAATTAGGGATAACTTCACTGAGTAGACATTTGTTCCGGGCTTTGAAAGATGGGCAGAACTTTCAGAGATTTGAGGATCACGTGGAAGAAATCCAGGGAAGGAGAAACAATGTGATTAACAACGTAGAGACAAAAAATAAGAATCGGTTGCCTGTTTGGCCAAAAACCATTAGTAGTCACCCAGAACTGTGTGATGGGTCAGAACAGAAGGGCAGGAACGGTGAGAATGGACGCTGTGCTCAGCTGGGCTACGGGCTGCTGATGGGGCTCCCGTCCCTGCCCGGGACTTCATCTGCAAAGTGGTTATTTCCAATCACGATCACCAGGGCAAGTGCTGTGATCTATCCTGGGCAGGGGGGACCCGGGGGGCAGAGAGGTCAGCGGGCAGGCAGCAGAGCCGACTCCAATCAGACCTGCTCTCACCACAGAGGCCAGGTGCATACACAGGTGCAGGTCGCCTACGGGGAGGTCGAGGCAAAGCACAATGAAAGGGCCATGAGCATCATTTGGAGCACAGGCTGTCAGGTTTGGTGGCACTGGAGTGAGCCCTCTGCCTGGTGGCACACAAATGGTAAGTCCAAACAAGGGGACCGGCTCCTCAGCAACACTCGCCCAGGTTCCCAGAGCACAGGATGCTCAGAGTCGCTTGCTTGTGGGAAGTAGGACAATATTCTCCTCCTTCCAGAGGAAAAGACGAGTAGGTCCTCACGTAAGACTGGGAAGTCCAACAGCTCTTGCCATGGCCGTCGGAAGCTCGTGGAATGACTGGTTGGACCTTATGGATGTTCCGTTTTATTCCAAGGGAAACAAAAATCCGTCTTCATGGTATCTTGAAATCGCTACAATAAAATAAAACACAGCAAACTGTAGCGTGCAGTGTCACACGCACCCTAATGGATGTTAGATAAGCAGCAAGCTGCTGAGTTTTGAAAGGCCTGAAGCGCAATTAATATATTCCTGGTACCCTTCGCCTTCACCGTCTGAATATTTCATCATGAAGGGGCTTACTTTTCTCTTTCCAACAGACAAGAGAGGTTGGAGCATCCGAGCAGGGAAAAGACAGGGAGTTGGAAAAGTCAGGAAGTTGGAAAATATGTGCATAGCGATCATTCTTAGTAGTCACTAGCTGGTGGCCCGTTTCGGTGCAGCAGCGGCCGCACAGGTGCTCCCCTCGGTGGGCGTGCGGCCAGGCCCAGTCTCTGTGCCCCCTTCCTGCCCCGGGGTGGCGTGGCTTCCTTGTCAACAGCTGCTGTCTTCACTCTGGTCCAGCCGTGGCAGCCAATAAGCCAGTCGGTCCCCGAGGCTGGTAAGTCACGGACCCAAAAACAGGCGAGCACTCCTCGTTTCACACCCGGGAAGCTGGAGAAGGGGAGGCCTCCCTGGTTCTGTCTTGCTGCCCCCGTGTCTCGTGACCCGACAGATGGGTTCCCGGGACCCTGGAAGCACAAGGCTGTGACCAGGAGAGGCCAGGAGAGGCCCGACCGCCTCTGCCCTCATGTCCAGTCCTGTCATTGTCCTCCCCCCTGCGGCTGGACGTGGGTCCCCCCCAGTGCGAGGACCAGAGAGGCACATGCCCTGCGGAGGTGGGGCACACAGCCTGCCGGCTCGGAGGGGGGGCCCGGAGCCCGAGACCCCAGCACCCTGCTGACCCGCGCCCGCCTCCAGCCCCGGGAGCCCGGCCCACCTGTGCCGCACCGACCTCCACGTGGAACCTCGCACCTGGTGACTGGATGGCGGGTCCCTGTGCGCGATGTGGACTCAGCCGGCGCCCAGGGCCGTGTCCGCAGCCGCATCCACCTGCCTGCCCTCAGCGCCCACCAGCCGCTCCTCGGTGGACGCGACTCCAGGGGGTCCCCGGGGGCACACAGGTCACGTTCAGGGTGCCCGGGGCACAGGGCCGGAACTGGGGGGGCGGGGGTGCACGAAGGCTGGGAGGGTGGGGCTGGGGGTGCCCTGGTGGCTGCTCTGCCTGGGCTCTGTCACACCCTTGGGGGCCCCATTGCAGTCTTGGGGGCCTGGTCGCAGCCTTAGGGGGCCCGTTACAACCTTGGGGGCCTAGTTGCAGCCTTGGGTCCCGTCACACCCTTGGGGGGCCCCGTCACAGCTTTGGGGGCCTCGTCACAGCCTTGGGGATCCCGTCACACCCTTAGGGGCCCTTTCTCAGCCTTGGGGTGCCCGTCACAGCCTTGGAGGCCCCATCGCAGCCTTGGGGGTCCCGTCACACCCTTGGGGGCCCCATCACAGCTTTGGGGTCCCCATAACAGCTTTGGGGGCCCCATCACAGCCTTGAAGGCCCTGTGTGGACCCCGCAGCCACAGCGGGTCCTGAAGGGATTTCGAACCCCAGACGGCCTGGGGCTGCAGGGAGCCCAGGGGCTGGGGCTGCGAGCAGAGACAAGCGAGAAGTACAGGAAGATGTTCAATCGAGTGATGTTTCACAGTGAAAAGCAGAAACTTCAGGGATTTTTCCCACCTATACCCTAAAAGCACCCTGAAACGTTAGGTGCCCCCTCTCACATTTTAGACTAACACCTAAAATTTTGTCCTAAGTTTAATTATTTGAAAATGACGTGATTTCTGGAACGCTATAAATATTAGCAATTTTAAATAAAATCATTGTCATTCTTAAATCCGGTCCAAAGAATACGGAGTCGGAGCCCCTTGATCACTGCCATCACCGTTACAGAAACACATGAACAAGCTCTTTTTAAGAGTTATATCGGTTTTACCTCCTTAAACGTGTATTTCCATTCAACTTACGCCACAGGATTTTATCTATCAAAAGTAAGATATATTTTACGTGTGAAAGTCTATTATTGATCACTCTATCATATTTCTTTGCAATGGAAACATATGCATTTAATTTTTTATAAGTCTGCTGGGACCATAAAGTTCTGTTTAAAAAATATTTGAGTTGAATTATCACTATAATTTATAATGGCATGCAACAGACAGAAACAACATAGCAATATAATAAATTCTGATAAGTCATCAGCATAAAGGAAAAAATTATTGAAAATGTATCTCCTAAGATATATGAAGCTTATATCTATGGATAAATATGACTTGCTAGTCAGCTGAGCCAAGATTCAGCATTGATTCTATTACTATTTTTGTTTTTATAGATGGAAGGAGGCAACAAGTGTCCACATAAAGATACAGATGGAAATGTAAGGAATCGTATTATATTGACACACAGTTCTTTGAACACTTTCCAAGTTCTGTGCCCTAGTGATTTGCCACTAAAATTATCTTAATGATATATTAGCCGACAACTCAGGAGCTTCTTCAATTCTGTTGAAAGACAACAATCTGAACGTACTAGACTTGAAAATTAATTTAGATCCTCCATTTTCCTAACACTTGCAGCAGTATTTCAAATTGTTCCGATGCTAGACACTTAGGTATATTTCCTTTTAAAAAATATTTTAATTACTTTACATATTTTCTAAAATTTCAATTCAGTCAATTAACATGTAGCGTATTCTTAGTTTCAGAGGTAGAAGTCAGGGACTCGTCAGTCCTGTATCACACCCAGTGCTCATCACATCACGCGCCCTCCTTCATGCCCATCACCCCCTCCCCTCCAGCGACCCTAAGTTTGTTTATTATGATTAAGAGTCTCTTATGGTTTGCCTTCCTCTCTGATTTCATCTTATTTTATATTTTCTTCTCTTCCCCATGACCCTCTGTTGTTTCTTAGTTTCCACATGAGTGAGATCATTGGATAATTGACTTTCTCTGATTGACTTATTTCACTCAGCATAATATCCTCTAGTTCCATCCACATTGTTTCAGATGGGAAGACTTCAATATTTTTTTGGTG
Source organism: Nyctereutes procyonoides (assembly GCF_905146905.1). Taxonomy (NCBI): domain Eukaryota; kingdom Metazoa; phylum Chordata; class Mammalia; order Carnivora; family Canidae; genus Nyctereutes; species Nyctereutes procyonoides. The sequence goes on from NW_026575142.1 coordinate 72,544,436, forward strand.
GCTGAGTGATATTCCACCGTATATAGAGACCACATCTTCCTTATTCATCCATCTGTCCAAGGACACCGAGGCTCCTCCCACAGTTGGGTTGTTGTGGACATGGCTGCTGTGAACATTGGGGTGCAGGTGTCCTGGCGTTTCACTGCATCTGTATCTTTGGGGTAAATCCCCAGCAGTACAATTGCTGGGTCATAGGGTCGCTCTATTTTCAACTTCTTGAGGACCCTCCACACTGTTCTCCACAGTGGCTGCACCAGCCTGCGCTCCCACCAGCAGTGTAAGAGGCTCCCCTTCTCCACATCCTCTCCGACATGTCATTTCCTGACTTGTTCATTTGAGCCATTCTGAGGTGTGAGGTGATGACTCCTTGCGGTTTTGATGTGTATTTCCCTGGTGCTGAGTGATGTGGAGCATTTTTTCAATGTGTCTGTTGCCATTTGTCTTCTTTGGAGAAATGTCTGTTCATGTCTCCTGCCCATTTTGCAATTGGATTATTTGTTCTCTGGGTGTTGAGTTTGGTAAGTTCTTTAGAGATCTGGGATACCAGCCCTTTATCTGATAAGATGTTTGCAGAGATCTCCTCCCACTCTGTCGGTTGTCTTTGGTTTTGTCGACTGTTTCCTTTGCTGTATAAAAGCTTTTTATCTTGATGGAGTCCCAATAGTTCATTTTTACTTTTGTTTCTCTTGCCTTATTTATTTATTTGAGAGAGAGAGCGAGACAGAGAGAGACAGAGAGTGTGCATTGGTCAGGGGGAGGAGCAAATGGGGAGGAGAGAGGAAGGTGGAGAGAGTCTCAAGCAGACTCCGTGCTGAGCACAGAGCCCGATGTGGGGCTTGATCTCACAACCCTGAGGTCATGACCTGAGCTGAAACCAAGCCAGATGCTTAACCGGCTAAGCTGCCAGGCGCCCCACTCGGAGACAGTTCTCCCCTGTAACAATGTACCGTGATAGCACCAGGAGTAAGTGGCGGGTATGCTTTTCCTCTATAAAGTAAAAGAAGATTGATTGTAAACAGGGAGTTGTAAGGAAGATTTGTTTGAGATTTAAGTTCTCTGTTAAAGCAATTTGGGGGGTCATTATGGAAGTTTACAATCTAGAAGTTGTTTTCCTAGAACCATCCAAGTAGCCCACATAGCCCTTGGGAAGTCTCCCTACCTCGTTTGGAGACCTCCAACATTAGTGAGACATTGATGAAGAGTATATTTTAGTACCTTTGTATGTGGCACTCTGTACTTGTAGAATCATTTAAAAATTAATACTTCTTTGCATTTTTGCAGTTAAAGTTTTATGCTATTTGAGATTCTCAGCTTTGGAAGTCCCGCAGATCTTGGGAAGTATCCCTGTTGGATGCCCTACCCACCGTGCTGCTCTACGGCGTTAGTCCGAATGGAGGCGACGTGGACAGCAGTGTTGAGTCCTTGCAGAGCATCATGGAGGTGCTGTGTGTGGCCGAGGAGCTGGCCCCTGTGACGCCCAACACGCGTGGCCAGCTCAGCAGTGGGCACGGTGCTGAGGTCCGAGAAGCCACTTAGCAGCTAAAGGGCCCGAAGAAGGACATTCCTTCTGGACAATAAGTTCAGAGGCAGGAAGTAAACATGCACTTGGCAAAACCAATAAGAAAGAATTAAGATTTTAAAAACAGGATTACAGTTGCGTTTTCTGGAACCCAATCTGAGCAGCTGAGCCCATCTGTGGCTAAAGGTTAGTTCTGAGGTAAGAGAATTTAATGTGCTGGAAGCACATTTAGTTTCCATGCTTTTTTTTTTTTTTTCATTTCCTTTGTTGTTTTGCGTTTCTCTTATGGTTTTCTTGTAAATGTCTAAATGTGCTTTCACTGAAGTCAGAGCAAAATGGCTTTATATCCTCCGAAACCCATATTACATCAGAGATCAGACTGCCTCTTGAGAGCAGACACCAATAATCTTCTCACTGGCCCTGCATTTCCTCTCCCATCTCCTTCCAACCCATTCTCCCCACAGCTGCATGAATGAGCTTTTAAAAATGAAAATACGATACAGTCTCTCCCTTTCTTGAAGCCTCCTAATGGCTTTCGACACTGCCCTTAGGAGAAAGCTTAATCCATTACGTAGCCTAAAGTAGGGGCGCGTTGGAACTGGCTTGTATCGGCCCACAGAGCTAGCCTTAAGTTATGGTTAAATTTTTTGAGCTTGCTCTTAAAGGCCGTCATCATTAGAATTATCTAGCCATAGAATTAAATAAGTAATATAAAAAGAAAGGTAATGAATAGTCAAAATTTACTACTTTCTAATTATTTTGCACTTCTATCTACGGTCTAAAGGTTATTTATGTTCATGGTATCTGTGTGGTGAGATCCTGCATGTTAAGGTGCAGCTGCACATCTCTCTCCAGTGTTGCTTTCAATGACATCAGCTGCCAGCTTGGTATCAGTGCCCGTTATATTATACCAAGGAAATCTGTGATGCTATAAATCAGGTTAAATCTCTACCAGCACAGCACTGGGGCGACAGGATTGGAACCAGGATTAAAGCATAGAAATGCCAGGCTGATTTCTCCTTGAAGATTTTGTTGCATCTCTTTGTGGCATTTCTTTTCTTTTGTTTTTTTTTTTTAAGATTTTATTTATTTATTCATGAAAGACACAGAGAAAGACACAGGCAGAGGGAGAAGCAGGCTCCCTGCGGGGAGCCCAATGTGGGACTCGATCCCAGGACCCCGGGCCGAAGGCAGATGCTCAACTGCTGGGCCACCCAGGTGTCCCATCTTTTTGGCATTTCCTTCTTACAATCACTCTCAAAAAAATAAATCATTTTAAATTGACGAAATTTGTTTATTTGTACTAATTCATTTAATATTTAAATTATATTCCTTGAACATCTTTGCTCATCATGTCCCATAAGACCTAGAATAAAGTTCACATCCTTTAAAAAATTTGCTTCTCTGCCCTGGGTGCCCTGGTGAGACTTTGACTTCTCCAGGGTTTCAGGGTGCAGCATACCTGACAGTGTTATCTATTCACAGCCGCACTTATTGTTCCTATTGATTGAAATCTTTTCAAACAACACAGTAAATTATTTAAGACTATATTTTGTTTAGTTACTCAGCGGCACTTAGGAAATGAACTAACACCCAGGTATTTTAAGGTTAATTTTCTTTGAGTCCAATTGCTGTAATATCTATAGGACTTTTCCTGAACTGCATCAAAGGATCTGAAAATTAAATTATGTTATGTTCTATTCAGCACTGCCAGTAATAAGGATTTGACAATCATAATTTGTCAATTTGCTTGATAGAACATAAGGCAGAGTAGCATCTGGCTTAGCTTTTCCATTTCAGTATTGACTTTAAGATCTTCTTTGAGAAGAGACTGTTTCACAAGCCCATCAGGATTAGAAATATGTACCATTTTATAGCCATTTTCTCCAGACTTTTCTTACACCTTTAGGGATAAAATGTAAAAGACAAAGATTTTTGTGCACTTGTGAAATATTAAGTAGGGAATAAGGTTTTGGCTAGTTTAAAATGAATTTAAAAAAAAATTCTTCTAAACAACAACAACCCAAACCAACCCAATGAAAACAAAATAAAACATAAGATGCATGTTAAATACACCCCACTCCAAATAGTAAGGGAATTTTAAATATTGTTAACATAGCCATTTAAATCTTCTGGGTCACAGCGATCGTAACTAATCTCAACATGTGATATTCATGTAAGAGCTAAAGAAAGTCTGTAAATGATAAGTAGACCCGAAGATCCAAGGGGTTATCTACACAAGCCAATGTTAAGAAGACGGAAAGTTAAAGGATTGTCTTTTGGCCTACATAGCAAATGCTTTTTAGCAGAATCAGATATTTGTCTAACAGATCCAAATATTTGTGGTTCTCAGAAAGAGATAATGCCTTTGAATTTCATCAATATTATATCTGTCTTCAAACAGAAGCATGAGTGGATGTAGGTTTTGTGAAACCTAAAGTTTAATAATTTGGGGGGACCGAATTTGAGAACTGATATAGTCACAAAAACAAAATTACATTCAATAATAAGTATTTAGAATGGAAAAAAGGAGGAAATCGTAACAATTAAAACTTTACCTACATTTTCTGACTGTGTACTCTTCAATGGCCTCCTTACATGACAACGGTTTTGTAGTATCTTCTACTTAGAGAAGATAAACTCAGTCTTTTCTCTGACAGAGTTGATCAAGTTTTGTTGTTGTTGCATTTTTTTAGGTGATTCAAATGCATAAAGTATGTGACTTCACGCAGAGATGTCCTCCTTCTTTGTGGTACAGTTAGAGATTCATCCCTCACAAAGAGAGGGATTCTGATAGGATTCTGATAAATTCTATTGTGCTGAATTCCTGTAAATCCTGTGGGAGGAAACTCATCCACTTAAGTCATGTAAAGATTGGGAGAATTTTCCACAGATTAACCTGTTTCCACATTTTTTTTTTTTGCCTTGTTTTGCTCCTTCCATAGCATCTTTTGTCAGGTGTTGGTAAAACTCTACTGTTAAAACGCAACCCCTGGCCACACGAGTTCAGGCGTGGTAACGTAGCAACCATATTCACAGGGGTCACCTATATGCCGGAACTCTTCATAGAAGTTACCATAAGCCATCATATCCCACTAAATCTAAAGGAATTATGTCCCAAACTCAACTTCCCCATCGCTAAATACATGGGTACCCTGAGACCACATGAAGAGAAACTTGAAGAAATTCACAATCTTTATCAGTATGGTTGAATTATATCATTTTTGCAAATGTTACAGAAACAGAACATTGACTACATTTCTAGGACTTATTTTTGGACCTCAGGAGGAGCTAGTGCATGTGAGCAGCTCTAAAGGTTAAACTGTGTGAAGCTTCTTGGGGCCTCTGTTGCTGGATACTTTAGAATACGCTGCAAAGAACTCTCCGAGTGTATCCCGGGGGATTGGAGTTGGCTCCACTCTAGTAAACCGGAAGCCAGCTCTCAGATGGGAGATCTCAGGTGGACATGAAAAATCCAAACCACGTTTCTTCCTCAGAATTCCCATTTCAGGAAATGGATCCTCCCGATTCCTCTTTTCTTCACTATTACTTTCTTGCCCTCGAGTCCTGTGCATTATACCTCCAAACACTATCATGTGCATCCATTGTTCTCTGTCTTAATACTACTCACTTTGGTCATATCATCATTATCTGTTGCCTGGCATTAGCCAGGTTCCCTGTAACCAGATCCCGAAAGACTTAATGATCGCCTGATACCACACCTACAACTCACTTCCCACATAGAACTTAGGGGTAATGTCTAAAAACATTAATCAAATGTGTTACTTTTCTGTCTAAAATCTAATGTCTTTGCATTGCCCTTAGCATGGCATAGCATCTCTGCTGTGGTCTTCAAGGACCTATAAATCTGGTTCTCACTTACCCTTCTATCTCATATTATGCATTTTCCCCCATTTCTCTGTCTAAATAGCCTCTCTCTCTCTGACTTTTCTAGTTTGTCAAGGTTGTTCCTGCCTTGGAGTCTTTGTACTCCACTTCCCAGATACAGTGGCTCCTAATCTTTCCTTGGATGTCTCTCACTGGCTGAAGCATCAGATCTTCTAAGAGGCACCCTTAAATCGTCCTATAAAGATGTTCTCCCTTGGTATCAAATTACTTTATCTAATTTTTGTAGTACTTCTTATATAAAACTATCTTATATATTTTGTTAATTCTTAAATTGTCCGTTCAGTAGAATATGTACTTCACAAGAACAAGAAATTTGTAGGTCTTAATCATTTCGATCAAAATATAGTGTCTAGAATAATTCTTTGCAAATGTTAAGAATTCAAGTCTACTAGATGAATGTATTTTTAAAGAAAAGGAGGAAGAAAAGGTTAAATCTGATTTGTGGAATATTAGGAGCCTGGGAAGTACAGAACAATGATGATGAGGATGTCACAGAATTAGAACATTTCCAAGAACGAAATCGGGTGCCCTGTTGCCCATCACTGCTCCTAGTAGAACGAAAGAGGCCCTCTAGCTTAAAAATAGCTCCATGCTTATTCTGAACATCTGTAATGAGGCAGATACTGGTAACCTGCCTCAAAATAGCACTAGGTTATGTAGCTGAAATATTTCTACTGAAATATTTGATTTGGCTTCAGTGATTTTAGTGAATATCCTTATGCTTGTCATGTTTTGTAGAATATTAGGCCATTTGTTAGTCATGAACCATCTAAAGTGTACAGTCAATTAATTGATTTTTAAATTTGTACTCAGATATTTTGACCAGCCAAAAGAATGTTTTTCTCCAGTCAGTTCTCCAATGCTTTCATTGTGCTATTTGTAATGTACATTTCTGACTATCCACTAAAACCAGATAATATTTCTTATTCCCTCCTTATTTCTCAGAACCCACCAAGCTGTTGCCTTAGGAATGCAGTAGAATCTTTTCCTAAATGTGTGAGACTGAGTTTTTAAAGCCATGCATTGATTATTTCTATTTTTTCAACACTGGTGGATTTTATTATAACAAGAAGATCACATAAGTATTTTCAGCTCATCTAAGTAATGTCAGAATTTCATCTTTTTTTTTTTCCATAGCAACTGTTTGAGTTGGGCAGTAGTCACATTAAAATATGTACAGCGCCATCTTTTGATGGCAATCACTGAAAAGAAAAAAAAATTACAATCACTGACATCCATCACTGTAGCTTTTGCTAGCTTTTAAAAATGATGACAATTTGCAACCCTCTCAAACATAGACTAGCATTTTCTCATAGTCACATAGTCACCTCCTTTTTGTTGTTTTTGTTGTTTTGAGGTGAGACCAGCTGCCTTGTGATCACTGAAATGTCAGAGAGGAGAAAAAAAAAACATTTTCCATAAGAGAGAAAAAGAAGTAAATATTCTAGGAGGCAAGACATCTACAGAAATCTTTAAAAATCGGAAGAGAAGATTCTCTGCTTATTGTACATGGGTGACTCATTAGTGTTAATGACAGTTTTGGACACAATGACAAGCTGCTCACAAAATGTTCCATCTGTATTCTTCAGTTTGTATTTATAGAACAAAAAAGCACAGACAATGGCCATTGGTTTTCAAAGGAAAAATCTAAGGTGCAAAGAACTATTTCATCTAATACAAATATTTCACCTGTGCATAATCATAGGTAAATGACAGAACTTCTCTGGGCATTATTCCTTTCAATTCCAGAGCTGAGACTAGAACTGAATAATTCCTTTAATAATTCCTTTCACTTAGAGTTTGCTATGATCTGGTCTATTGTTACTGACTTACAACAATGTTTAGCACCTTAACTATCAAAAAGAAAAACATACATAAATGGATGTCAGTTTATTGTCATATCACCAGTTTGGTAAAAATTTTCCACTCCCATGAGAAAGAGCTAGAGAGAGGTGGAAAGAAGGATACATACCTTGCCCTCAGTAAGTCAAGGATTTCTCTGTATGGACCTGTAGAAGTCCTAAATTTTGTTCAGGGAGTTGAAGGGAAGGGATAAGTTTCTTGCAAGACAAATTTGAAAATCATTAAGATCTAAAACAATTTAAACGTCTCTTTCTAGTTAGTTCAGGTGCTTATTTTTGTATAGATATCTCAGTAGTTTAATCATTGTGTACTCGTGATAAGAACTAATAGTGTTCTTACAATTTATAAAAATACATGGTTATATTTTTATTCTAAGAACCTTTAAAAAGTAACAAGAATTTTAAATATAAATTTCTAGCTGAAAAATAGTATAGTTAAAAGTACCTGAAGATCCAATATGTGTGAATGTGTATGTGTGTACATAAATAAGAATATGTATTTATCATTAATCTTTTCTCAGCTGAAAATTACTCCATCATTAACAAACTTTAAACAATGCAGTTTTTAAGAGTGGTGAAAACATGGATTCTTCAGGTAAAAAGAAATGTAATATCCTAAGAGGATAAGAATAATTATTCCTGCACTACGTCGTAAAACATCAAGTAATAATACTATTAACATCAGACATTCAATAAATGTTATTTCCTCAGAAATACTTACTAGGCATTTTTTATGCATTATAAATGAGTTAAGGTCAGGATAAAATTCTAGTATCATCTAGGGACTCTGGGAGAATGGCTTCATGATAAAAGTCACAGTGACACAACTGTAACAATGAAAGAGGGAAGCAAAGGAGAAAGAAATACATCAGTCATTCTATCTTTCCCCTCTCTAATTTGCAGGTGCCTCCTGTTGGCCAGACTAGAATCCAGAAGTCAGTGCAACTCTGATGATAAGTCTAGTGGGTCAGCACTCGTAGGGCACAGAGCAGGGTACTGACACGTGGAGAATAGATATGAGTTGGCAGCCAGGGCAACCGAGAAGGACATAGGATCCTAAGATTCAATTTTTCCCATTTTAAATTGATTAATCAAATAATTCATTTATTTACTTGAAAAGGTAATCTAATAGTTTTCCTTTACCCGACACTATTGAGAGTTAAAAAGAGAACTAAGAATAAAGGAAATCTTAAGGACTCTACAAAAATTATTAAAGCTAATAAATGAATTTAATAAAATTTCAGGATATATAATCAATATGCACAAGTCTTATGTTTGTATACACTAATAGTAAGCTATCAGAAAGCAAAATTAAAGACAATCCCACTTACAATTATCAAAACAAGTACAATATCTAGGAACAAATTTAGCTAAATAAGTGGAAAGTCTGTGCACTGGAAACCATAATACACTGATGAGAAATTTAAAGAAAACACAGATAAATGGAAAGATATTCCATGCTCATGAATTGGAATTTAATGTTGTTAAAATGTTCATCCTACCCAAAGCAGTCTATACATTCAGTGCAAACTCCATCAAAATACTGGTACGATTTTTCACAGTAATAGAACAGACTACCCTAAATTTTGTAGGGAACCCCAAAATACCTTGACTTAGCCAAAGCATGCTTGAAGAAGAAGATCAATAGAAATAAGATCCAATAGTATGGGGGTTTCTCAAAAAAATTAAAAAAGGAACTTCTGTATGATTCAGCAATTCTACTGCGTATTTATCCCTAAAACACTAATTTGAAAAGATACATGCACCCCCATGTTCATTGCACCATTATTTACAATAGTCAATATATGGAAAAAAGCCCTAAGTGTCCATCAGTGGGTAAATGGACAAAGAAGGTGTCATATATACAGCGAAATATTATTCAGCCATAAAAAGAATGAAATCTTCCCATTTGCAACAACATGGATGGACCTTGATGGCATTATGTTAAGTGAAGTAAGTCAGTCAGAGAAAGAACAAATACCATATGATCTCACTTATATGTAAAATCTGATTTAAAAAATAAGCTCATTGATACAGAAAACAGATTGATAGTGTCAGAGATGGGGAGGAGAGGATGGGTAAATTTGGTCGAAAGGTGCAAACTTCCAGTTATAAAATAAGTCATGGGAATATAAGGTACAGTGTAGTGACTATAGTTAATAATATTATATTAGAAATTTGAAACTTGCTGAGGGAGTAGATCTTTAAAAAAAGAAATATTGAAGTCTAGTCCTTATGTTCAAAGAGCTTTGAAAGATAGATATTTACATAAATATGACACAGGAAGGGTAGTGTGACCAGAATATCCTAGTGGAACCAGCCTTGTCAATAACACACATCTTGATGTTCCATGGCCTCAGTGTGTCCAGTAGGAAATATAGCCTGTTCTTCCAAATTTCTATCCTGTTCTCCAAATATTACCCTAAAGCCCTCGTGTTATTTGTACATATAACCCCAATCCATTCAGATCCTCTTCTGATTTATTTCTGGTAATGCTATATTTAGTCTTTTGTTCTCTGGAGAGGTAAGAGAAGGTCATTGCACATATGATAAGAGCTGTTGCCCGTTGGCTGCCAGCTTCTGGACTCTAGTGCTTACTTTTCTGTTGAGCTTTTTGTCCTTTTGCTCACCATTGCTCTGACACTCATGGAATGAAACTTTTACTCTTGTTCAATGACTGTACAATCAATCTCAGTGCCCTCTACATATAATTTTTGTAATTTTGCTGAACTTCTCTGGATTTGCAACCACCATACAGTCCATGATCCACTTCCTAGATGCTAAAAAAACTTAAACTGTTGTTTTCCAGTGCTGCTATTCCTCTTGACACAAGGAAAGGAAATTTCCTCTCATGAGCATGTGTATCAGAGAGTGTTCCCATGGTAGATATGTTGGGCCCCCAGTGATGTCATTCTCTTCAGATATCTTTAAATGACCTCTAAACTTCTTTTCATAAGTTTAGAGAGTTGCAAGCAGTTACTGGCATATGGCAAATATTGGCATTCAATATTAACAACTATATGCTATTATGAGAAATAAAATTGAATGTAACACATAGTTCCAAAGTACAGTGATAGAAAAAATATATCTTGTGAGTACTCACCATAAGGCAGATGGAGTGGTTGTGTTATTAGACAAACTTCTTTTGACACAAAGATATTCCTAGAGATAGAGGTACATTTCATAACAGCAATAAAGTAGATTCAATAGAAACATTCCTGTATGCATATACCCTAATAGTTTCACAATGCATATAACAATAAGAGACAGAGCCAAAAGGAGAAAAACACATTTCTACAATCATATGGGAGATTTTAACACACTCTTTTCTGTAAGTAATAAAATAGGAAAAAAGTAATCAGAAAAATGTGGAATATATGAACATGAGAATAAAAAATGAATAAAACATTCAAGGATTGTGGGACAATTACAAAAGATATAAACTAGACATAATGCAAATACTAGACATAGAAGAAAGAGAGAAAGGAACAGAAGAGTTATTTGAATTAAAAATGCTGGGGAATGTTCTCAACTCTCTAATGACAGACACCAACCCACAGATCCAGGAAGCCCAGAGAACTAAGGATAAATAACCAAGAACAATAAATAAACAAAAATAAAAAAGCTATACCTAGGAATATCATATTTAATCTGGAACAAACCAAAGACCAAAGGAAAACCTTAAAAAAGGCAGAGGGAAAGGATGTTCCTTACCTGTAGAAGGGCAGGATGGAATTTTGTTGGACTTCTAATCATAAACCATGCACACCAGAAGAGAGTAGAGTGACATATTTAAAAAGTTGAAAGAAAAACAAAAACCCACTAATCTAGAATTCTGTGTCTAACAATATAATAAAAGTGAAGTGGAAATAAATATTTGATCAAACAAACAAATGTTGAGGGCATTTTTTTTTTTGCCAGTAGAACTACTTTGCAAGAAATGTTAAAAGTTATCTAGAGAGAAGGAAAATTATTTGTCAGAAACTTGGATCTATGTAAAGAAAAGAAAAGCATTAGAGAAGGAATAAATAATGGTAAATACAATATTTTATTTTTATTCTTAAACTGAGAGATAACTCTGTGCCAAGTAGTGGCAATAATATGTTGGGTGATTCTTGTATAAGTGTCAGGAATTATAATCCTATAAGAGATGGGAAAAATGAATTTCAAATACTCTGTTGTAAGGTACCTATACTCTCCCTGAGCAGTATACTGAAAGTTGACATGGATTGATTGTAAATGTATATTGCAAACTCTAAGGCAACACCTTAAAAATTTAAAGACAAAGTATAATTGGTATGCTGAGATAGAAGAAATGGAATCATATAAATTCAACTAAAAATCAGAGAAGTTGGGGCATCTGAGTGGCTCAGTCGCTTACGCATCCGACTCTTGGTTTTAGCTCAGGTCATGATTGCATGGGTTCTGGGATCCAGAGACCTTGGGGTCCTTGCTCAATGGGGAGTCTGCTTGAAAGACCCTCTCCTTCTGCCTTTCCTCCTGTTCTCACTTGTGTGCACCTGCTCTCTCTCTAAAAATAAATAAATAAATATTCAAAAAAATCAGAGAAGTTAGAGTAGATTTTAAAACGAGAAACAAATAGGAAGTGCAATGAATAGAAAACAGCTAAAGAATGGCAGATATTAATCCAACTACATTAATAATCACTCTAAATGCAAATAGTTTAAATATACCAGTTTAAAGACAGAGATTGTGAGAGTGGATCAAAAAAAAAAAAGACTGTCTGCAAGAAACTCACTTTAAATACAAAGAGTTAAAAAATAAAGGGATGAAGAAAGATATACCACAGTAACACTAATCAGAAGAAATCTGGAGTGGCTATATTAACCTAGGGCAATGCAGAATTCAGAATGAAGAAAATTATTAGGGATAAATAGGGACATGGCATAAATGACAGAGGGGTCAATTTTCCAAAAAGGCATAATGATTTTTAATGCATATATGCCTCTCAACAGAACATCAGGATAAATGTGGCAAAAACTAACAACTGCAAAGAGAAAGACAAATCCACTCATAGTTGGAGCCCTGAATACCCATTTATTAGTAATTGAGTGATTCATGAGGCAGAAAATCAGTAATAATATTGTTGAACTGAACAGCATCGTTAATCAAATGGATATAATTGACATTTATAAAATACTGCATTTAACCACAGCAAAATATATGTTCATCTCAAACTCACAGGGAGTATTCACCTAGACAGGCCACATACTGGGCCATAAAACACACCTTAACAAATTTATAAAAACATAAATCATACAATTTTTTTAGATAAAAATGGAATTAGAATGGAAAAAAATAGCTGGAAAATCTAAAAATGAAAAATTAGAGAAGAAACCAATGAAAATTGAAAAAAAAATCAATGGAGAAAATCAGTGAAATCAAAAGCTGATTCTTTGAAAAGACTTTTTAAAAATCAATGTCCCTAGCCAGTCTAGTCAAGAAAACAAGAAAAACATAAATTACTATATTAGAAATGAAAAGTAGCATCACTACTTATTCCTTAGACATCCAAAGGATTATAAAATAATTTTATGAACAACTCTATGATCACAGATTTGATAATATAGGCAAAGTGGACCAATTCCTTAAGACACTATCAAAACTTAGACAAGAAGACATAGACAATCCAAAGAGGCATAAATGTACTAGTGAAATTGAATTAATGATCAGTAACTTTTGGAAAAGGAACGCACAAGGCTAAGATGGTTTTATTGATAAATCCTACTGAGCATTTAAGGAAGAAATGATACCGATTTTCCACAATCTCTTCCAGAAAATAGAAGTAAGGGAAGCATTTCTTAACATTTTGAGGCCAGCATTCCATTCCATTAATACCACCACCAGATAAAGATTTATAAGAATCCAACATCTGTTCATGATAAAAACTCTCAGCAAATTAGGAATGGAGAACTCCTCCCCTTGATGAAGAACATCTTTAAAAAGCCTACAACTACATATTAGTGATGAAAAAATAGATACTTCCCCTCTATGATTGAGGGTTAGGAAACAATATCTCTTCTTATCACTTTCATTTAACATTGAAATAGAAGTCTAGTAAATTTAATAACACAAGGAAAGGAAAGAAAAAAGTATACAGAGTAGGAAAGAAGGAATGCACCCTTATCTTTGTTTGCAGATGACATGATTGTAAAAAATAACAACAGAACTCCTGCCAACTAATAAGTGATTATAGCAAAATCGTAGGACACAAGATCAAAATACAAAAAGTCGGTTACTTTCCTATACCATCAATGAATAATTGGTAAGCTAAAAACACAAGTAACATATCAATTAGCACCAAAGAAAGAGAAGAAGAGAGAAAAGAAATACCTAGGTGTGAATCTAACAAAACATGTACAGAATTTGTATAAGGAAATTATAAAACTATATATAAACTCTACTGAATCAAAGATCTAAATAAATAGAGATATTATTCCATGCTTATGGATTAAATATTAATTCTCCAATGTGTCCATATTGTACATATTATTTAGATGTCAGTTCTTCCCAGATTTATCTATAGATTCGATGCAAACTAAATCAAAATGTCAGTGTTATTTTACAGATGTGGAAAAAATGATTCTGAAGTTTTTGTGGAAAGACCAAAGTCCCAGAATATGGAGCATAATATTGATGAAAAATGGGATAGGAAGATTGACACTACCTGACTTCTTGACTTCCTGCCATGCTAATCAAGTAATCAAGACAGCATGATATTGGGGGGAAAAAAAGTCCAATAGTCACAGATCAGTGGAACAGAATAGACAGTCCAAGCCCACAAAGATATAAGCAAGTGATCTTTGACAAAGGAGTAAAGGCAATTCAATGGAAAAGGATGATCTTTTAAAAGAATGGTGCTGGAACAATTGGACATTCATATGACAACAACAACAACAGAATCTCAACAGAGAACCTATACTTTTCATAAAAATTAACTCAAAATGGATAATAGACCTAAATGTAAATTAAACTATAAAATGACTAGGAGATAAAATAAGACAAATGAAGGGACAGTGGATTTGGTGATCGATTTTTAGAAGATCAAAAGTATGATCTGTGTAAGAAAATTATGATAATTTGGACTTTATTAAAATTAAAAACTTGTTGGTGAAAGACACTATTCCAAGAATAGAAAAACAAACCACGGACTGGGAGAAAACATTTGCAAAACACATTATCTGATAATGGGCTGTTATACAAAATATCCAAAGAACTCTTGAAACTCAACTATAAGACAAGGAACAACACAATTAGAAAAATGGGCAAAAGACCTAAACAGACATCTCACTGAAGAAGATGAACAGATGGCAAAGAAGCATGTGAAAAGATCTCCACAGCATACATCATTAAAAAAAATTGCAAATTAAAACAACAAAGAGATAGCAGTACGCAACCATGGGTGCGGCCAAAGTCTAGAACACGGACAGGACCAAACACTGGTAAAGATGTAGAGCTACGGGATCTCCTATTACCGGTGCGAATGCAGGATGGTACAGCCACTCCCGAAAGACGGTTTGGCAGCTTCTCACAAAGCTCAACATAGACGTATGACCAGCAGTCACGCTCCTTGGGATTTACCCAAGTGAGCTGAAAACTACGTCCACACAGAATCCTACACATGAAGGTTTACAGCAGCTTTATTCATGATTATCCAAACTTGGCAGCAACCAAGATGTCCTTCAGCAGGCCAATGGATAAACTACGGTGCATCATACACGAGAGCATTATTCAGAGGCTAAAAGGTATGAGCTGTGAAGAGACAAAGATGCAGAGAAATCTTACATTTGTGAAGCTGAAGGCAGTGCGAAAAGGATACATACTGGACAACATTCTGGAAAAGGCAAATCTAAGAGAGAGCAAGATGATCAGTAGTTTCTAAGAGTTCAGTGAGGGGCCAAAGGGGGAGGAAAGGGGTGAAGTATGGGGGATTTTTAGGGCCGTAAAACTATTCTGTAAGATTGTAGCGGTGGGTAAATGACATTATACACTAATCAAAATCCATAGAATCGTACAAAAAAAAAAGAGTGAAACTTAATGTAAAATATGAACTTTAATTCACTTTAATAAGTGTCACTGTACTCACACCAGATGTTAATAATAGGGGGGATACTGTGTGTTGGGGGAGTATTGGGAGTTCTCTGTGCTATCTGCCTAATTTTTCTGTAGAAAAACTAACTATAGCTGTGCGATAAAGTGACTAAAAAATTAGTAGGGAAATGTCATTCAGTAAATGGAAAGAATTAAACCAGAAGAAACATAGACATTAAAATTTTGATTTGGCAGATCCTATGAGAGGGGGAATTCATTCCTTGAGAAATGCTATATATATTTTTTTAATGTGGAGAGAATAACAACAGCCACTATCACATTTATCCAAACAGAATTTAAATTAAACACACTGCGTGCTTACTTTACAGGACGGTGTATTGCCAGATGCCGCTTAGGGCCGAGAGACCTGCGGGTCTTGAGCTCCGGGGCGTGCTCCTCTCCACTCCCGAGCTGACCGACACATGCAGCCGAAGGAACGACTCCAGCGAGACATGCTCCTCTTGCAAAGTAGGTGCCATTTGCTTTAACTCCACATCAGCTGCTGGCCCGACTCTGGGGGCCAAGAAGGAGCGGAATGTGCTCAGCAGGGTTTCTACGTAGAAAGATTCTGCTGCCTTTTCCCGGAGCCAGACTAAGGTTCCCAGTAGAATGGAGTTTGGGTATTGGACGACAGGAAGCGTGCAGCTGATGACTGAATCACTGCAAACCCTGCAGCAGTCACCGGGCCCTCTCGCCCATCAAGCACACGATGGCACCGCAGATAGGCCGTCCGCAGCTGTGCAGGGGGCCGTGGCCATTGTTCTCCATATTAATTAATCTCATGGATCACTTGACATGACTCTTTCAGCCTCTCTTTCTATTACATGAAAAGAAAGCTAACTAGCAAGACTCATGATGGGTTTTAAATAGAGCTACACATTGTCACTGTCTACCTTGAACGTTTTAGAGGAAAATAAAAATACTGATTTTATTTTACCAAGTAATTGGGCCAACAGAGGGTACCTTTTGTGGTTTAGTTTCCTCTCGTAGTCATAGCAGGGCAGTCAAAAATTAAGTCTAAAATAGCGCAAATAGGCCCCAAAAGAGTTTACTTGACGTGTATGTTCCTGACAAGAGTTTTTATCTTTGGTGACAGTAGAGACAAGATACTAAAACTTAAAATGGAAATTGAATTTCAGAAAAAGTGCTTTGGCTTCAATAATTCAGAATTCCTAGGGGGGAAAAAAAAACCTTATAAGAGCTTCATCCTTTATTTTGCCTGAACCCTATAATCATGAGCCAACAATAAATCAGGAAATCTGCTCAACCATCTGTGTCTTACCTGTGAGTTTTAGTTTCTGCAAATCTGTGTGCCAATGGGCGTCCGGGGTTCTAGGCCACGGTGGTGATGGGCCTGTTCAGCGAGAGGGTGCGACCTGCAGCCTACCTGCTGCGGCCGAAATAAAGGACCTATAACGAGGTGATTATCACCAGATACAAGTAGTAACGACTGGTGTATATGAAAGAGCAGAAGCACACAACTCAAGCCTTAAACAAAAGGAGAAGCATTTTATGACCAAAAATTTGAAATAGCCAGTTGAGAACTTGCAGGATCCCACAAGCCCGTAATCAACCCAGGAGAAAAACTTGAACCACCTACCCTGAAGGCTACAGGTGAGTTCTCCATTGAACGAGCCATGCATGAAAACAAAACAAAACAAAACAAAACAAAATAATAATAATAATAATCCCAAGCTGTGTGTAGGTTTGAGCTGAGACAACAGGTCTGAGGATGTCATCACACCAAAGGCTCCTTCCCTGTCCACGTGGATGAGACAGCACTTCCAGGATGTTGGAGCCTCCTTAACAGAAACCACTTGATCCTTACTTAAAATACTTTTAGATGAAAAGAGAATATTCCGGGATGCTGAGCAATTCAGCACAGCCCTGCAAGCTCTGCCCTCGCCCACCGCGGCCCTCACCCACCGCGGCCCTCGCTCCCCGCTGCCCTCGCTCCCCGCTGCCCTCGCTCACCCAGGCGCTCGCCCACCCAGGTCCTCCCAAGCTGCTCCCCACTAACCCGTGGCTGTAACTCGCAGCCCAGGCAGGGGCAGCCTCCCCCGAGCAGGGCGTGGGTCTCTGCGGGGAGCTTCTGCTGAGCCCCGCGGCCCGCACACCACCGCCCGAGCCTTCCCTGGGCACCTGCTCCACCAAGTCACGAGCAAAGTACGAAGGCTGGGGAAGGTTTGGGGAGGGTTTGGGGAAGGTTTGGGGAACGTTTGGGGAAGGTTTGTTTTGTAGCAATAAACAGCCAGATCAGCGGCCTCCCTGAGTTCAGAACAAGCCTGACTGACGGGCCACCTGCTGCCGTGGTGCTGTTTGCACGTGTCCACGTGGAACCATTTTCCTGGGCCTTCATAGCTCCCCTTGCTTATCACTGGTGATGAATCCCCTCAGCTTTTGTTTGTTTGAATCCATCTTCATTTTGAACAGTATTGCTGCTAGTCTAAGGTTCCGGGGGGTTGGCAGCCACCGTTTTTTACCGAAGAATGACTTGTGTAGCGGGCGACGTTAGTGTCAGATGCACAGTATCACGATTCACAACTCCGTTTGGACTCAGTGCTCAGCAGGGGGGGGGGGGCGAGCTCTTCATCTCCTTCATCCACCTCACCCATCCCCACCCACCTCCCCTCTGAGAACCGCTGGTTTGTTCTCTGTATTGAGGAGTCTGTTTTTGTGTCTGACGCCTTTTTTCTTTGTTCATATGTTTTTTTTTTTAATTCCACATATGAGTAATTTAGTAAGGTGTCTGTCTCTCTGTGACTGACTCCTTTCACTTAGCATCATGCCCTCTGGGTCCATTCATGTGGTTCCAAAGGGCAAGGTCTCCAATATTTTTCATGGCTGAGTAGCAATCCAGTGTGTGTGTGTGTGTGTGTGTGTGTGTGTGCATGATCTTCCGTATCTTACTGATGAGCACTTGGGTTGCCTCTATATTCTTGCTACGTAAATAACAGTGCAGTAAACATAGGGGGCATGTATCTTTCTCAATTTGTGTTTTCATTTTCTTTGAGTAAATAAGCAGTCATGGATTTACTGGATCATAGGGTAATTCTATTTCTAATTTTTTCAGGAAACTCTGTATTGTTTTGCGCAGCGGCTGACCCAGCTTGCACTCCCACCAACAGTACATGAAGGTTTTTTTCTCCACATCGGTGCCAACATTTGTTATTTTTTGTCTTTTTGATTTTAGCCATTTTGATGGGTACGACGTAATACCTCATCGTGGTTTTCATTTGCATTTCCCTGCACTAGTGGTGTTGAACATCTTTTCATGTACCTATTGGTCATCTGTATATTTTCGTTGGAAAAATGTCTATTCAGGTCATCTGCCCATTTTTTTAAATTTTTATTTATTTATGATAGTCACAGAGAGAGAGAGAGAGGCAGAGACACAGGCAGAGGGAGAAGCAGGCTCCATGCACCGGGAGCCCGATGTGGGATTCAATCCTGGGTCTCCAGGATCGCGACCTGGGCCAAAGGCAGGCGCCAAACCGCTGCGTCACCCAGGGATCCCCATCTGCCCATTTTTTAATCACATTATCTTGTTTTGCTTTGTTTTGCTTTTAGTGTTGAGTTGTATAGGTTCTTTATATATTTCAGATATTGACTCCTTATTGGGTGTATCATTTCCAAATATCTTCTCCCATTCTGTATGTTGCCTTGTTTTGTTGATAGTTTTCTTTGCTGTGCAAAAGTTTTTTTTTTTATTTTGGTTTACTCTCGGTAGTTTAATTTTGCTTCTGTTTCCTTTGTCTGAGGAGACCTATCTAGAAAAATGTTCCCAGGGCCAATATCAAAGAATTTACTGCATAGGTTTTGTTCTTCAAGTTTATGGGTCCTCTTCTCACGCTTAGGTCATTAATCCATTTTGAGTTTATTTTAAATGTGTATGATGTAAGACAGTGGTCCAGTTTCATCGTTCTGCATGTTGCTCTCCAGTTTGCCCAGCACCATTTGTTGAAGAGACTGACTTTTCTCTATTTTATATTCTTGCCTCCTTTGTCATAGAATAATTGACCTTATGGCAGTGAGTTTTTTTCTGAGCTCTCTATCCTTTTCCTTTGATCTGTGTGTCTATTTTTGTGTCAGTACGAAGCTGTTTTGGTTACTATAGTTTTACATTAGTTGTATTTGTAAAGATATATAGATAGTTTT
Source organism: Nyctereutes procyonoides (assembly GCF_905146905.1). Classification (NCBI taxonomy): domain Eukaryota; kingdom Metazoa; phylum Chordata; class Mammalia; order Carnivora; family Canidae; genus Nyctereutes; species Nyctereutes procyonoides. The sequence continues at coordinate 72,563,996 of NW_026575142.1, forward strand.
CAAATATCCTTGAAATCTGGGATTGTAATACCTCTGGGTTGTTCTTGCTGAAGACTGCTTTGTCTATTCAAAGTCCTTTATGGCTCCATTGAATTGTAGTATTATTTGTTTTAGTTCTGTGAAAAAAATGTTGGTATTTTGATAGGGATTGTATAAATCTGCCTATTTTTTGGATAGTGTAGACATTTAAACAATATTGGTTCTTACAATCCATCAGCATGCACTATCTTTCCATTGTTTGTGTCATTTTCAATTTTTTAATAATTTATAGTTTTCAAAGTACAGGTCTTTCACCAATTTAGTTAAATTTATTCCTAGGTATTTTTTTATTATTTTGGTGCAATTGTAAAGAAATTAATTGTTTTTTAATTTCTATTTCACTATTATTAGTGTAAAAAATGCAACAGATCTCAGTATATTAATTTTATATCCAGTCATTGCATTTTTTAATATTCACTGAAAAAATACATAGGAAGCTACTATTAATTCAATAATGCTTTTAAAAAATTCTAGTAGTAACAATTGTGACAATTATAATGGCTAATTTTATTTGCAAAATGCTCTTCCTTTTAAAAAAATATTTTATTTATTTATTCATGAGAGAGACAGAGAGAGAAGCAGAGACACAGGCAGAGGGAGAAGCAGGCTCCATGCAGGAAGCCCGACGTGGGACTCAGTCCTGGGACTCCAGGATCACGCCCTGGGCTGAAGGCAGGCACTTAACCACTGAGCCACCCAGGCATCCTGCAAAATGCACTTCCAAGAGCTTTCTTTAATTATGCTATTTAATAGTTGTAATGCAACTATGAAGAAGGTATTGTTATTAGCATTCTCATTTAATAGATGAGGAAACTGAATCACAAAAAGATTAAATAACTTTTCCCACTGTCACCTAGTAGTAAAGAATTATTACATATTTTATTCCTTGCAGTAGTAAATATGATGGATACATTGCAGTTGTGAAAGCACACAAACATGTTGTTTATTTACAATCCTCTGTACACTAATAAATTTACAGTCACTGTATAGCTCTAGAGTCTCCAAGAAATTCACAGACCACTATTGAAGACCATTGATCAAAAGAATTCCCTTGACTTTTTTTAGAAGAAGACTTGGGGGGGGGGTGCGGGGGCGTAGAGTAGTTACACGAATATCATAAGTTGTATGCTGAGTGCCTAGTGAGACCTACAACCCCTTGGTAGTGATTTCTAATTTGATGTCTTTATACTAGTTCTGGGTCATCTTTAACTACCTTTATTTTTTTTATAAATTAATTTTTATTGGTGTTCAATTTAACATACAGAATAACACCCAGTGCTCATCCCGTCAAGTGTCCCCCTCAGTGCCCGTCACCCATTCACCCCCACCCCCCGCCCTCCTCCCCCTCCACCACCCCTAGTTCGTTTCCCAGAGTTAGGAGTCTTTATGTTCTGTCTCCCTTTCTGATATTTCCCACACATTTCTTCTCCCTTCCCTTATATTCCCTTTCACTATTATTCATATTCCCCAAATGAATGAGAACATACACTGTTTGTCCTTCTCTGACTGACTTACTTCACTCAGCATAATACCTTCCAGGTCCATCCATGTTGAAGCAAATGGTGGGTATTTAACTACCTTTAGATCTCTGATTCTTTATGTCTTTTTTTGTCAGAAGTCTGACTTTAGTTCCTATTGTAGTTAAAAATCTTCAAAATCCTCTCTTATTGTGAATTTATAGTTTTTAGAAATTTTACTTTTGTTTGATTATGAATTATATTTTCTTCTTATTCCAGGTAGTATAAACGCCTCAAGAAATAAGATTACACCTTAAAAAAAAATCTCATATGCACTTCTTTTCAGATGGGCTTTATCACAAATCAGTTTTTACTGTTCTGTGGAAAACCAGCTAAAACATTTTAAATAGGAAACTCTTCCTATCTTGAGTCTACATCTACTTAATACCGTCTCCTATATTGTGCGGCATCAGCCCTACTCGGTATGCTGTGGGAATTATCAGTTGCCAAGTAATCTAGTTCTTTTCTATTCTTTCATTGTCTTAACCCTCTCCCCTGATTTTGTTTTTTTTGTTTTGTTTTGTTTTACATTCCAAGGGTAATCGATGCGAATACCTTGCCAAAGTTCATTTCTTGTGCATGTTACTTCTAAACATCATTCAGTCTCTGAGTGGATAGGTTTATGGGAGTTCATCTGAGGTGAACTTGAATAAGCCTGTTTTTCTTTGAGAGTGGAATGAAGAGTTCCAAACAAGTCATAAAGCTGTAAAAGCAATTTTAAGAGTCCATCCTGATTGTTCCCACTGTGAAACAGAAAGAAGCGTTGGGGTTTCAAAAACATTCCTGTACTCAAGGATATATCAGTAACTATTTATTGAACATTCTGGCAAAAAACATTATGTAGACTGGAGGGAACTCTGCAGTGGTCTGATGAGTTATTCACAGGGTTCTCAAGGCAAGGTATTGTTATCCATGCTGAATATGAGCTGCCTAACAGTAAATCCAATAGTACCAAAAAGGACATTATGATAGAATGCCCCTGTTAATTTATTGCTAATGTTATAATCATTGGGTCCATACATTCGAGAGTTCTAGTACTGAAGACCTGAGAAATATACTTAAGCCCCTCATTTTATCCACAAGAAAATATAAACCCAGACACAAGGCAGGTCAGTTTCTGTGACTTTTAATGATTGGCATAGTCAAGTTTAGACACTGGACCCCTTACCCCACCCTCTGCCCCCTCACAGGCTTCTGTGTTTCTGTCTAGCACACCATCGCCAAGGATGACGGTAGGTACTTAGTAACAGAAAACAATAAAAACAAAGCCAATTCTTGGATATTTCGGGTTATGCCAAGGACTGGAAAGTAGAAATAAAATTTGAACAATAAGTAGTTTTCTTTTTTTTTTAAGATTTATTTATTTATCCATTCATGAGAGACGCAGAGGATAGAGAGAGGTAGAGACACAGGCAGAGGGAGAAGCAGGCTCCATGCAGGGAGCCCGATACGGGACTCGATCCCGGGTCTCCAGGATCATGCCCTGGGCCGAAGGGAGGCGCTAAACCACTGGGCCACTCAGGGATCCCCTAATATGTAGTTTTCTAAACAATATATTGTAACAGCAGAGAATGTGTGTTCTGATGAACTACACCAGCTCCTCCTGTCCTTTGGTAAAGGACACTGCTAGCAGGACGAATCATGACAACTGTAATGCCTAAACTTTGTTCAATTGTCTCTGGATCTGAGTTTCTTCTATAAAATAATAAAACCTTCTACTTTGCTCGTCAGACTCCTGTGAGAACAACGTAAGACAACTTTCATGACAAAGAAAATTATTTATTGAATTCATTTCTCATCACAAACGATGTTAATTGGCAGCCTGAGAGATAAGTCCGAGAGCAGTTTATTTATAATTCTAAAGAGAGCTGCTGTTCCTCAGCCTCTTCTGTGCGGCGGCTCGCACGTTGGTTGTTTTCCGTAAACTGTATCTGATTCTCACATCATCCTTGTGGTTTGGCTTTTTTTTTTTTTCTCACTGATGTATAAGTGAATTGAATATCAGAGAGATTAGAAACTTAACTAATGTAAAATGACTAGAAAGTGTTTCAGACAAGGGTGAACTCAAGTCTGAATTTAAGGTCCAGGCTTTTTCCCATGATACCAAGCAGCCTCAACTGCTCTCAAACTAAATAGCCTTATTACTATTTAACAGGTAGTTTCTTCTTATATTTACCTTTAAGAGAAAGGCCTCAGAGTCAGTTGAAATTAATTGTTCATCTATGAATTCCTTGTTTTTGTAATGAGAAGGGTAAAATATAATGAGATTTAAAGATATAGATACTAAAAACAGTTGAATTACTATTTTAATTAACGGTTCAAGTTGTCAGATTGAATTTATAAATATTTGTATTCTATATACCAAAATATACTATACTTAAGTACATACAATTTTTATTTGTCAAAGTTAATACAATATTATAAAAATCTGTATTCTGCATATTTCAGAATCAACTTAATGTAAGGATTTTAAAGCCTGAAAAAAATGGAAAAATCTATGCATTGCAAACACTAATCAGAAGTTTGTGTTTATATATATATATATATATATATATATATATATAGCACAATTTAAATAGGAAATAGTATTAAAAGTAAAAAGGGACATTTATAATTCTAAAAAGTCAGTAAGGAAGATGTCAATATTCTAAATTTGTGTATACCTAATAACGCTGACTCAAACCATATGAGACAATAATAACTGGTAGATATAAAAGCATAAAGAAACAAATCCAAAATCTACAAATGAAAAAAAAAATCACCCCCAAAAAATCTCCAAATATTTATTTGGAGTTTAGATTATTCCAAAAAATTCCACACCAAAGAAAAAAACACATTGAAATTCAAAATACTTTTAACTGAATGAAAACAGAAGTTAGACATATTAAAATTTATTTTTTTCTTACTTCTTGAAGTGTATACTTAGATCTTGACTTTTAGCCTTTCTTTGGATTTTTTGTGACTTGCTTCACTGAGGGTTACTTTTGGTAATATTCCTGTTTTCAGGAAGAAGCAAAGAAACAAACAAAAACTAAAATTAAAACAAAGGAATATGGAAAAAAATAATGAAGGCAAGAGTAGAAGTTTATGAAAGAGAAAACTATGGCACACTAGAGGAATTGAACAAAAGCAAAAGTGATTTCCTTAAGAAAAAATCTAACAAAAGTCATAAATTCATGTCAAATTTGATCAAGAAAAAGAGAACACAAAATATACCAATATCAGTATGAAAGAGGATTATCTCCATAGGTTCTATAAGTACTAAAAATATAGTATTATTATAAACAGCTATAGAAAATAAAAAAAATTAAATGTCTATAATACATGTCTCTTTCATAAATATAGGTGCAAAAATATTTTAGAATTTGTTAATGAAATCAGCATTTGGTGTAATATATGTATATATGTATGTAATACATATACAATCAATATGTATTTGTGATGCACACATTCAATATTGTACATGCATAATACATATTACACACATGTATGGGCAACATGACAACACACAATCTATGTGTGATAGATGTGCATATGGATGTATATGTATAGAGGGTCCTATGCCTATATATATCTATGTATATCACATATACATCCCACAAATGGGATATATGTCGCCTCCAGTGATATATATGAAATATCTAGTTGTATGCATATAGATAGATACGATATAAATATCACATCACAAACACAGATTTATGTCAGAAGTGGAAATTTGGTCTAGTAGTTAGAAGATATATCATTAGTATATCAGTTGTAAGAAAATATATCATTAAATTTTTACTTTTATTTTTTTTTTTATTTACGATAGTCATACAGAGAGAGAGAGAGAGGCAGAGACACAGGCAGAGGGAGAAGCAGGCTCCATGCACCGGGAGCCCGACGTGGGATTCGATCCCGGGTCTCCAGGATCGCGCCCTGGGCCAAAGGCAGGCGCCAAACCGCTGCGCCACCCAGGGATCCCGAAAATATATCATTAATATAATTCTCCAACATCAACATAATAATTGAGGAAAATTATATGATTACGTGATTAGTTACAGAAGAATCATTTGTTATAATTCAATACCCATTCCTCCTAAAATTCAAAGGAAAGGAGGAATATAAATAAATATGCCTAAAACGGTTAAGTGCATCTACAAAGAAAAAAAATCACACTTAATGAATTACTAAATGTTTTTCCAGAGATCAGTATGGAATACGGCTGTCCAGTTACATTCTACCTTGAATTAGAGTTTGCAAATAACTCCAACAGACAAGAAGAAGAAACAAAAATTGTAAATATTGGAAAGGAAGAAATGAAACATTCACAGATGACCTGATTGTGTACTTAGAAAAAACAATGATCCATAAGTAAACCATTAAAATTAATTTAAAAAGTTGGAAAGTTTGTTGGATATAAAATAAATGCATAGAAATTAGTTGTAACTCTGAATACTAGTAATTAAAAATAACAGCAATGTTTTAAAAGCTACTATTTATAATATCATTACAAATCCGAGTACCTAGGAATAAGTGTAATACAATATAAGACCTTTACATTCAAAACGTGAAAACATTTTTAAGAGATGGGGCACTGGGGTGGCTCAGTCAATTAAGTGTGCAACTCTTGATTTTGGCTCAGGTCATGACCTCAGGGTTGTCAGGTCAAGCCTTGCGTCAGGCTCGGCACTGGGCGTGGAGCCTGCTTAAGACTCTTTCTCTCCCCCTCTCTCTGCCCTCTCCCACCTCACTCCCTTAAAAAAACAAAAATAATACATTTTTAGAGACATTAAAAAATTTTAAACAAATAGGAATGTCATGCTTTGGATTAGAACCTTTGATATGCTCCAGTCTTTCATAAACTGAACAAATGATCGGTGCAATCTCAATAAAAATCTGAACAGAATTTTTGATGGAATTTAATAAGTTTATTCTAACATTTAAATGAGAATGCAAGATTTAGATTATTCAAAACAACATCAAAGAATGATGTTGTAGAAATTACAACACATGTAAAGCCAGGTATCAAGGCACACAGTCACAGTAATTAAAAATAACCTGGCATTAGCACATGGGGACCAATAAAAAAGAACAGAGTACAGAAAAAGGGTCCACACATATGTGAATACTTGACTTATGACAAAGGAGTCTGCCAAACAGTGTAAACAATTGTATTTTTATCAATAAATAACATTGGGTCAATTGAACATCTGTATAAAAATAATCTGTAGCTCACACTGACTACAAAAATAAACATTAGAAGAATCATTTAAATATTAAAGCTAAAAGATGAAGTGTCCAGCTGATATCATGAAAAGAATGATAGCTACCACACAAGAATGACACTGGAGTAAGCAGGTTTTTTTAAAGAAGACATAAATTTAATATTCTTTCTATTAAAAGACAAAATGAAGAAAATAAATAGGCCAGCCACAGAGTTGGAGAGGATATTTGCAATGCATTTAAATAACAAAGCCCTCCTACTCAGAATATATAAAATCCATAAAAATTCATAAAAATGCGTAAGACAGCCATATGGAATTATGGGCAATAGTCTTGGACATCTACTTTGGGAAGGAGGATCTCCAAATGGTCCGTAAGCCTATGAAAAATGCTCAACAGCATTAGTCACCAGGGAAATGCAAATTAAAGCTGAAGAAGATACTACTATGCTCCCCATCCCAAGACAAAACAAATTTTTTTGTTTGTTTTAAAGTGAAACAAAAAAGCGTTGGTGAGCATGGCTGTGGCATAACTGGAATTCTCGTCCACGGCTGTGGAGATTGCAAACTGGTAAAACTAGTTTGGAGACTATTTGGCTGTATCTGCTGAAGCCGAATGCATAATTCATCACTCTGTAATTCCACCTCTTGATATTTGCCCACGAGAAATGTGCACTTTCTACACAAAACCCAGGAATGAAAATGTTCACAGCAGCACTAATCATAACCGCCCCAACCAGGAAGTAATCTGAACCTAACTCAGTGGTAGAATGGGAAAACAGATCCTGGTCCGCTCGAGCAATGGAATTAACTGAGCAGAGATGAGAATAGACAAAAAAAAAAAAAAAGAAGAAGAAAGAAAGAGAAAGAAAGAAGAAAGAAAGAAAGAGAAAGAAAGAAAGAAAGAAAGAAAGAAAGAGAAAGAAAGAAAGAAAGAAAGAAAGAAAGAAAGAAAGAAAGAAAGAAAGAAAGAAAGAAAGAAAAAGAAAGAAAGAAGAAGGAAAGAAAGAAAGAAAGAAAGAAAATAGACAAAATGCGCTGTGGGTAACTACATGAATAAGTTCCACATGAGTCGTGTCGGACAAAGGAAGCCCGGCATCGACTATCTACGCTGCTCCATCTATTGAAAGGTTCAAAATTCGATCAATCTACCTGATGTTGTTAGAAGTTGGGATAATGGTTACCTTTGGGGGGGTAAGTGTGAACCCAGCACAGCGGGAAGGACACCGAAGGGCGCTGCTGGAGCAGCTGGGACTGTGTCTCTTGGCCGAGGTGGTCACTGTGCAGCATGTTCATTCTGAAAAAAATCATTAAGTTGTATACTTGTGGTTTGTGCACAGACACATCATACATTAATTTAAAAAAAGTTTATTAAAAGCGGAAGAATCAGGAAAATGTCCCTATGTGACCTAAGTGTTAAAATAGATCCCACTCCAGTTTACTTATTATTATTATTGTTGTTGTTGTTGTTATTTTAGCACGCTGCCTGCCCAGTGTGGGGCGCAATGCAAGGCTTGAACTCAGGACCCTGAGATCAAGGCCTGAGCCAGGGCAGGGGTGCGGTGCTCCGCCAGCCGCGCCAGCCCGGGGCCTGGGGTGTGCACCTTCACGTGGGGATCTACCGCGTTAGGAACCGGGGCTTTCCACACATGTTCAAAGTTTTGGTTTATTTTAAAGTTGGAAGTTGAACGTCCTGCTCTTAGTAAAACTCTGCACGTGCTCACGCCCGGATCCATTTACCAGAAGCTGCAACTCCGGCCCCACCCATGCCCAGGTCGGGCCGTGGGTCCTGCCAACGTTAGGCGCCCACCTGCTGGCTGCCCGTCCGCAGGTGGGGGGTGGTCTGTAAACTCTGGGTCCTCGCGGGTCGGGATTGTGTTCGGGCCGAGCAGCTTCCCTGCAACGGCCAAGGTAGGCAGGGGTCGGCGTTCCCAGGCACTCGGGGGCCCACGGGGACGCCCAGACTGCTTGGGCTTCCCCAAAGTGTGCCCTGACTCCCCCCGGGTCTGGCCGTGTGTGGGCTCTGTGGGTCCCAGGCTCGGGCTCAGGACGCAGCGGTGTCCCCACAGCCTGGCAGAGAGCACGAAGGATGGGAAGGAACCGGGCTGCTCGGTTAGGGCAGTGCAGGTTCTCCAGGTCACGACCCTGCCGCCCGCGGCCCAACCTCCAGGCCGGGAAGGCCGCAGAGCTGGGCAGGTCCCAGGGAGGGCGCGGGGTGTCCCCGCAGCTGGCAGAGAGCAGGAAGGATGGGAAGGAACCGAACCGGGGCTGCTCGGTTAGGGCAGTGCAGCTTCTCCAGGTCACGACCCTGCCGCCCGCGGCCCAACCTCCAGCCCAACTTCAGGCTTTGTGGGTCCCGGGCTCGGGTGCAGCAGTGTCCCCATGGCCTGGCAGAGATCACGAAGGACGGGAAGGAACCGGGGCTGCTCGGTTAGGGCAGGGCAGCTTCCCCAAGTCAGGACCCCGCGGCTCGCGGCCCACCCTTCCCCCCCACCCCAGGCCGGGAAGGCCGCGGAGCTGGGTTCGCGTCCCAAAAACAGAACTAGGCCTCGTGGGTGATGAGCAGTGGCCACGAGGGGCAGGGAGAACACGCTGGGGCTGCTCTGAGCCTCGGGGACGGCTGCCACCACTGTGCAAATCGATTTTTTATTAGATGCAAAGAGCAATGATTTGAAATTGGAATTATTTGCTTATACTTGCCACAGAAAACCTGACTGGGACCCATTTCCGGATGTGAGTTTCTGGAGAGGGGTATATTTTAAACGCTAATGAGGGCGTTAGAGCAATTCCTCCTGCGTGGCGGCCCACAGGGAGCACCGCCGGCAAGTCAACCCCAGTGGGCCACCCGCGCGCGCTGCACCGAAGCTCCTGCCCGGCTCCCCTGGAGGCAGGGCTCCCCGACCGAGCAGGAATCGCTATTGAAATTAAGGTTTAAGTTTAATAAGATCTAAGGGCGTTTTTATAAACATGTGCTGAGTTGGTGGAACGTGAGTTAATAATTCAAGAGGATATCGACATTTTTCTATCCTCCCTGCAGTAGTGTTCGATAGTCACCGAAAAGGAAGAGGACTTTGTGTCCCGTGTGCTCTCAGGAAATAGGCCGCGACCCCCGATTGTGCGTGATCCCCCCGGGGAGCGTCTTTAAGTGTTTTGAGGATTCAGGAAGGTGAGAAAAGAAATCCTTGGGAAAGCTGGGGCTGTGTCACGGGGAGGAGAGGCCCAGGGGGTCCCGGGAACCAAACCATCCTCTCAGAATATAACTAGAAATGTCTGGGTTTTGGAAATGACCTCATCCCAAGCTCCACAAATAAAATAACTCCCCTGGGAGGCACCTGGGGGGCTCAGTAGGTTGGTGTCTGCCCTCAGCCCAGGTGGTGACCCCGGTCCTAGTGTCCAGAGCCTGCCTCCCCTCTCCCTGCACCTGCTGCTCCCCTGCTTGCTCTCCTTCTCTCTGTCAAATAAATAAATAAAACCTTTAAAAATTTAAAAAGATTAAAAAAGTAAAAGACTAGCCAAGGAATTTTTAAAAATGTTTTCTTATACAACAATTTAAAAAATAAAGAGTCGTACCTCGAGGCGCTCGCTGTGACAAAGGCCTCCAGTTGGAATTCGTCAGTCTAGGATCTGCAGCTTTGAAAACAGACACAGCACTGAAAAGCCCCGACCCGCAAGCTCAGAAGGAGAAACTCACCGTGATTGTTGCATTTAACAGAAAAGTACATTGTGGCTCTATGAAGCTTTGAATGGACTAAATTCAACGTGAAAGATAATTTTATAATTGCGTGCTCCGTGTAAGTGAGGATAACGAGGGCCCCGACAGGTGTTTCAAATGCGACACGAATCGTGAAGCCGCGCTTGACCTCTTGCGTGGTAAGGTACGAGAAACGTCAGAGGAAACTATAAGACCATTGTATGAATCTGTATTTAAAATTAAATTCAGGGCAGCCCGGGTGGCTCAGCGGTTTAGCGCCACCTTCAGCCCAGGGCGTGACCCCGGGGTCCTGGGATCGAGTCCCGCGTCGGGCTCCCTGCATGGAGCCTGCTTCTCCCTCTGCCTGGGTCTCTGCCTCTCTCTCCCTCTGTGTGTGTGTGTGTGTGTGTCTCATGAATAAATAAATAAAAATCTTTAAAAAAAATAAAAACCTTCATTTAAAAATAAATAAATAACATTTAATTCGGATCACACAAAAGTGATTTCTATGAGGAACTAAATCTTTTTAGAAATGTTGCTGCCAGAGAATCATTGGCTCTATAATGTAGTGGAATGTGAAGGCAACACTGTAATGTAGTTCTTCGCAATAATTCATCAGAAAGTTAGCCTAGCCCATAAAATTTGTCACGACCTATAAGACGCCTCGTAAACCAATTTAACCTCAAAATTAAAAATCATCAAAAATTACATGACCTTGCGTTTGACAAGAGCACACATATCGTTTCCAGTTATATCATTCGAAAATGATATTGTTAAAAGTACACATTGTGATGGCCTAACGAAAAAAAAATTGGCAGACAAGGTGAATAATCTTATAATTGCCTTAGACGCTACATTTAAAAAGTGCTATTTATTGTGCTATATAAAACAATGACAGTTAAATATTTTCTGCTAGTTCTGTGTTTATGTCGGTATTGATGCATCACTGTTTACCCCCTTACGTCATATCAGTAAAATATTTTTAAAAGGTAAAGGCTTTGTCTTTTAGTATCTTTAACGGCCTTTGCCCTGCTGTTTGAACACGAGGTCTGTATTTTCATTTTGCTCCGGGCCCTGCAAAGTCACGCGGGGCCCACTTGCTCCGGACACTGCGGTTCCGGTCTGTGCCCTCCGGCCTCCCTCGCTGACCCTGAGCGGAGCCCTGCGGCCTGTCGCGGCCTGTCCCCGGCGGACCCAGAGCGCCCAGAGCTCACCGCTGCCTTCCCGCCGGCCACACGGCCCGCGGCGTGCGACACGGGCTCTAACAACACACCCACAGTCATTCTGAACACGCATTCTCGCTAAATCCTTCGCATAAAGCACCTCGTTGTCACACCCACTCGGCGGCCTAGGGATGTAGGTTCATTTTACATCAGGGACGTGGAGGCTTGTGCCGACCAGGTGTCCTGAGCGCCACGCAGCTCCTCGGGGGGAGATGGGGCAAGAGGCCGAGCGGTGGCTCCCGGGTTCTGGTCCCGAGCAGACTGAGTGCAGGGCTCCCTCGGCGACCCTGAGCCACCCCGGGGTCACCTATGTGGGTGCCCACCCCGTCCTGACACTGCCTCAATGTCACGGCCTCCGGGTCGCTCCCCCTCCTCCCCCAGGCCCTGCCAGTCTGTCTGCATGTTTCCCGCCCTTCTCATCGAGGAAATGCCTGTCATCTCCGAGGCGCAGCTCGAGGCCCACGGGTGCCGTCCGGGTCGCCCGACGGCTCCTGCCCCAGGGGTGCCCTTCCCCGGCCCCTCTTGGCCCTGGCCCACCCGGTGACACGCCAACCTGCCCGCCTGCAGTGGCTCCCTCCGCAGCCTGCACCAGCCCAGGCCCCTGGTGACACTGACGGACCAGGGCACCCAGGGCAGGGACACCAGGCACCTTTGCCGCCGACGGCCCCGCGAGCCCTTGCCAGCCTGTCCTAACTGCTGCTGGTGCAAGTCCACTCACAGCCACGGCACCGCGCTGGTAGGGTCACCTCCTCCAACCCCGTGGAGACTTCAGGGTTGCGGGCACCGTCAGGCTGTCACCGGAATTGGGCTCCTCGACCTCCGAGGTGCCCTGGGAGCTCATTCGGAACCACAGGTGGCCCGTAGAGTGCGGCCCCTAGGGTGGCCCCTAGCTGAGGACACGGACAGAAGCTCCCCGGACTCAGGTGGCACCTGTGTCCTTCCCTGCGTCGCCTTAGGAGTCACCTCTCCCATCCTACCCCTGTGACTTCGTCTGTATCCAAGCACACACGGTTATGTTTCCTTGGATCCAACACCTGTTGTGGAGGCTCAGCACGCGGGCCAAGGGGGGTGTCAGCGGCTTCCCTCGGGCGTGGGGTCAGGTCCTCGCGGCCCGACTCTCCCCAGGAGGTGGGTTCTGGTCCTCGTGGCCCGTGTCTCCCAGGAGATGGGTTCGAGTCCTCATGGCCCCGAGTCTCCCCAGGAGGTGGGTTCTGGTCCTCATGGCCCCGAGTCTCCCCAGGAGGTGGGTTCGGGTCCTCGGGCCCGAGTCTCCCAGGAGGGTTCTGGTCCTCGCAGTCTGTGTCTCCCAGGAGATGGGTTCAAGTCCTCATGGCCCCGAGTCTCCCCAGGAGGTGGGTTCTGGTTCTCGCGGCCCATGTCTCCCAGGAGGTGGGTTTGGGCCCTCGGGCCCGAGTCTCCCAGGAGTTGGGTTCGGGTCCTTGCAGCCTGTGTCTCAGGAGGTCCCTTCAGGTCCTTGGGCAAGTGTCCACCTGGCACACACGCCCTGCGGGCCATGCGGGACCCCCGGGTGCTCCCTCGTTCCTTCCCCACCCTGTGTCTTCTCTCTCTTTGGTCCTGTGCAGTAGACATCACAGAGCTGGAACCTGGTCCGCTTCATTGAAATTTTGGATATGTAATCGCTACTTTCAGCAAATCTGAAATTTATGTTGGGCTGAATGAGAGAGACGGAAGGAATAGAGCAAGTCCAGTCTCTCTCTAACCATGAGAATTCAAATTCGTGACTGAAATAACCTCTGGAGCTAGTCTCTTATAAAATCTCTTTCTATGACATTTTATTTGAATCTGATATTTGGTAATAAATCTCTTTTTTCACGCTCAGTTGGTTAAGTATTGTATTTATGGAAGCTTCTCAAAGGACAAATCACCTACAGATCTCTTAATGTTTATGAGATACTAGAAAAGGGTAAATTTGCAATTAAGGCTGTATTTTATATGAATTTAAATGTAAGACTAATATTTATGTGTAGTGAAAGCAATTCTTCCTTTGGAATGGTAAATCTTTCTTTTTTTCTTTCCCCCCCACAGAACAGCTGAGCCTCTGTAGGACCCTCCATCACTGGTCAGATTTAACAACCCAGAGTAAATAGCTCTCTGAAAAGTAACTACAGGTCCATCCCGTTGATCCCGATTTGTCAAATGTTGCAATGAAGAAAGCGCTAAGCCTTTAGGAAGGGTGTGAAGAGATTTGTAATTTATCCGAAACTCTAGACCAAGGCTCCGAAATAGATTTTCTATCTTGCATCTATATAGTTCCTATTGACCTAAGAGTGGGATTTCTTCTGTCATTATCTCTGTGATACAATTCAGAAATTTCTCCAAAGAAGACTCCACATGGCCAACAAGCACATGAGAAAATGCTCCGCATCACTTGCTGTCAGGGAAATACAAATCAAGACCACAGTGAGATCCCATCTAATATTATTTTTCACTGAAGATACATTGAGAATTTTTTTAATGTCCATGTCAGCTTTTTGAGGCATCAACGATAGAGAAAGGCTAAAATATATTATCCTACATCATACATTTAGTTTATAGCAAAGGCAAGATTGGAGTTCTGAAATATTTCGGCAACCAAATCCACCTTATAGCAAATAACGGAAGCAGGAGTAATTGAGGGTCCAGTAACCGTCGTAGATGTCTACAAAATGCTGGATGATGGCTCGATAACGATATTTAAATTCAGTCGAGATTTGAATTTTTTTTTTTATGTTCTCAGATAAGAGACAACTCTTTGCTGATTTGACTGATATTTATTTGCGGTCAGTTATAACCATTGGATGGCTTGAGGCCTTTCTTAGGCGACGTTATGGCTTCCTGTTAATAGGAAGAATGCGCGCTTATCCAAGTACCTGTAAGTCACATCTGTCACCCCCATCGATGACCGGGTGTCATCTCTCTGATCCTGTCGCGTATTTCCCCAGCAAAGCCAAGGCTACTAAGGTTCTGTAGGCTAATGGTCCCCACAGGACTCTCCCCCTACACTGCAGCACCCGTGGGTGTGTACAGATACCGCGCTGGGCTCACCTTGACCACACCCGGGCTGCTCCGGACACACTGAGGGGAGAGGCTGGCAAGTGGGGCAAGGCCGAGCAGAGCAAGCGTGCGGTGTGGACCGGCCAGGGCTGCTTACCCACTACACAACCTGCGGCCGCATCAGCAGAGATCCGACGTGCATCACGGGGCTGCTTCGAGTCTGTGTCATCACTCGACCTCTCCTCGGTGGCACCTGCAAAGCCTCGGGGACTCAGAGACTGTTTCCTCCACTCAACCTTTTGTTCGAGAATTTAAAATCAGGGCAGCCCGGGGGGGGGGGGGGGCTTAGAGGTTTAGTGCTGCCTTCAGCCCAGGGCGTGACTCTGGAGACCGGGGATGGAGTCCCACGTCGGGCTCCCTGCATGGAGCCTGCTCCTCCCTTGGCCTGTGTCTCTGCCTCTGTGTGTGTGTGTGTGTGTGTGTGTGTGTGTGTCTCGTGAATAAATAAATAAAATCTTTAAAAAAAAAATTTAAATCACTCTGTAGACCAGGTGCGTAAGGAAATAGCGCAAAAACGGAGACTGCAAATTTCACATAGAGAGCAGCCGTCTAGCAGAAGAGAGAAGACAGGACTTCAGTACAAAGCAAAATCAGAAGGAACAATCAGCGTGATGTCATTTTTCAGATGAGAGAGGTCATCTGCGGGGTGATGGTGGGTTGAAAGAGGATGAGAAGGCAAAGGTAAGGTTTAAAGCAACTGATGGGCTTTACTCGCATCCAGATAAGAGTAATTGGGTTAAATGGTTGCTACAAAATTATGAGACCACATCTAAAATCGGGTAGCTTGAAATTATAATCAGTAAATATATGACTAACTCAAAAGCCTAGGACTCTAGATAAAAATGCTGTATTGTATGCAGAAAGTTAGTTTTTCCCCATTTCTCCCCAACTCCCCTCTGGTAAGCATCAGTCTGTCCTCTTAAGAGTCTGTTTCTGGGGATCCCTGGGTGGCGCAGCGGTTTAGCGCCCACCTTTGACCCGGGGCGTGATCCTGGAGACCCGGGATCGAGTCCCACGTCGGGCTCCCGGTGCATGGAGCCTGCTTCTCCCTCTGCCTGTGTCTCTGCCTCTCTCTCTCTCTCTCTCTCATGAATAAATAAATACAATCTTTATTTAAAAAATAGTCTGTTTTTTGGTTTGTCTCTTTTTCTTTTCTCCTTTGCTCATTTGTTTCTGAAATTCCACATTGAACGAGATCACATGGCACTTGTCTTTCTCTGACTTATTTTGCTTAGCGTCATACTGTCTAGTTCTATCTGTGTTGTTGAAATGACAAGATTTCATTCTTTTTTATGGCTGAGTAATATTCCATTATATATATAATATAAATATATAAAATATGTTATACATATACACGCGTATATACACATCTTTATTGTTTCATCTCTGGATGGACACACGGGCTGCTTCCATCTTTGGCTACCATAAATAATGCTGCAGGAAACATCAGAGTTGCTACCTTTGAATTAGTGTTTTTGTATCTTTGGAGTAAATACCCAGTAGCATAATTACTGGATTACAGGGTGGTTCTATTTTTAATTTTTTGAGGACCCTCCATACCATCTTCCACCGTGGCTGCCCCAGCTCGCACTCCCACCAACAGTGCACCGTGGTCCCTTTTCCTTCACATCCTTGTCAACACTTGTGTTTCTTGTCTTGTTGATTTTAGCCACGCTGACAGGTGTGGGGTGACATCTCCCTGTAGTTTTGGTTTGCATTTCCCCCACGATGAGTGATGCTGAGCATCTTTTCATGTGTCTGTTGGCTTCTGGATGTCTTCTTTGGAGAAATGTCTGTTCGTATCTTCTTTCCATTTTTAATTGGATTATTTGCATTTTTGGTATTGAGTTGCACAGGTTCTTTATATATTTTGGATACCAACTCCTTCCTGGATGAGTCATTTGCAAATATCTTCTCCCATTCTGTAGGCTGCCTTTTAGTTTTGTTGATTGTTTTCTTCACTGTGCAGAAGCTTTTTATTTTGTTGTAGTCCCAATAGTTTATTTTTGCTTTCACTTCCCTTGACTCAGGAGACTTATCTAGGAAAATGTTGCCATGGCCAGTGTCAGAGACACTACTGCTTATGCTCTCTTCTAGGACTTTTATGGTTTCAGGTCTCATATTTAGGTCTTTAATCCATTTTGAGTTCTTTTTTTTTTTTTTTTTGTGCAGGGTGGTCCAGTTTTCCCAACACCATTTGTTGAAGACACTGGCTTTTTCCCATTATTTATTCATTCCTCCTCTGTCAAAGATTAACTTGGCCATATAATTTGTGGGTTTATTTCTGAGTTTTCTGTTCTCTTCCATTGATATGTGTATATTTTTATGCCAGTATCATACTGTTTTAATTACTGCCACTTTGTAATATAACTTGAAATCTGGCATTGTGATACTTCACTTGTGTTCTTCTTTTGCTTTGGCTATTCTGGGTCTTTTGTGGTTTCATACAAATTTTAAGGTTGTCTGTTCTAGTTCTGTAAAAAATGCTCTTGGCATTTTGATAGGGATTGCATTAATTCTTTAGGTTGCTTCGTGCCATGTAGACATGTTAACAATATTTCTTCTAATTCATAAGCATGAAATGTCTTTCCATTCCTTTGTGTTGTCACGAATTTCTTTCATCAATATTTTATAGTTTTCAGAGTACCAGTCTTTCACCTTTTGGTTAAGGTTATTCCTAGATATTTTGGTATTATATTGTTTTTGGTGCAGTTGTACTTGGGGCTGTCTTCTTAATTTTACATGTAGCTATTAGTATATTTTTCATTACTAGTGCTTAGAAATACAATAGATTTTTATAAATTGATTTTATAGTCTGTGACTTTACTGAATGCATTTATCAGTTCTAGTAGTTTTTTGGTGGAGTCTTTGGGGCTTTCTATATGTAGTATCATGGCATCTGCAGATAGATGTTTACTTCTTCCTTACCAGTTTGGATGCCATTTATTTCTTCATGTTGTCTGATTGCTGAGGCTAGAACGTCCAGTACTTTGTTGAATAAGTGGTGAGAGTGGACATCCCTGTCGTTGTTCCTGACTGTAAAGGAAAATCTCTGCTTTTCACCATTGAATACCATGTTGGCTGTGGGATTTTCATAGAAGGCTTTTATGACATTGAAGTGTGTTCCCTCTAGACCTATTTTGCAGAGTGTTTTATCATGAATGGATATTATACTTCGTATATTTGAAATATTTAATGGAGTAAATCTTAAGTGTTCTCACTACACACACAAACATGGTAACTATGTGAGGGGATGGGTAGGTTAATTGACTTGGTTGTGATAATTATTTCACAATATGTAAACATATCAAAATATCACACTGTACACCTTAAAGATAAGCGATTTTATTTGTCAATCATACTCCAATAAACCTGGGAGGAAAAAAAATAAACCCAGAAGTAGAAATGTTAAAAAGCAAAAATTGAGGATGATTCAGAGGTGGGGACTGACAACACATGAATGGATATAAGTCAAGGAACAAAAATTCTTGGGTGATATCAGGTGGTATCAGTTGAACCAAGTAGATTGAAGTACAGCCTGGTGGGAGAACAAGTTGGACTAGAAGAGATGTGATGACTTTCGGGAAAATGGAATAGACAACGTATTTTGATCACAGGCATATGGGAAACAGGTTCTGTGATGGTGATGGAGCCCAGAAGCAAACGGTAATAAAGGTATTGTTAGAAGGGCATGCCTAGTTCTCCAATACATTTCTCAGGAATAGAGGTAACTCATTTTTGCAGAAGGAAAAATTGCAGTAGGAACACTTTTCATGCCTCTCTCGAGGGTGGGGGGGAGTGACTTCATTGGCGGTAAGGTCAGGAGAGAAGGCTTTGCAACTCAGCCCCATCCGGGGGACG
Source organism: Nyctereutes procyonoides (assembly GCF_905146905.1). NCBI lineage: Eukaryota > Metazoa > Chordata > Mammalia > Carnivora > Canidae > Nyctereutes > Nyctereutes procyonoides. The sequence goes on from NW_026575142.1 coordinate 72,582,585, forward strand.
CCAGTCTGTCATCAGGAATCAGGGATTTTTGTTTTCTCCATAGGGGAGGACTTCCTACTTGGGTAGGTAGGCTTTAATCCAGGAACAAAAGCCGGGGGAACCTCATTACACCCAAGCCCAAGCTACATTCTCCAATTCAGCACCAACAATAGTAAGGCATCATGTCTCTGATACCTAAATTTCTCAATTGATTCTGAACTTGGATGGAAGCAGGCTGCAACTGTCACCTGAACCCTAAGTTCTAAGAGCCATGACGAAGAAACTTTGAGAGTAGAAAAGTTGTGAGCAGTTGGCGATATTCAAGGTGTGGCCAGCAAATGGACCGTCTGATGGAGAAAAAGGCCATGGAGTGTGAGGAGGCTAAGAGTCTACATACCGAACTAGTAATATCGTAAGTTGTTAGCATGACGCTAAAGTCCCTGAGGAAGATTTCAGGAATTAGGCAGATAAGGAAATACAGGAGTGTATCATCTGGGACAGAAAACAGCAATAAACAGTTGGTGAGGGTGTGAAACAATGATAGATACCGTACACCTGCATCGAGAATGTAAATTGATACCATATGGTTTGGTATTATCTGGTAAAACTTAAGATGTGCATATCCTATGATGTTACTGTTCTGCTCCCAGGTATCTACTTTCAAGAAACCCCCGCACATTAAGACAAAATACATGTTCAAATATGTTCATAGAAGTTTACTTAGCATTAGTAAAAACAAATTGCCAAAAACTGCTCTCATAGATCGCAGAGGAATATTATACAGTAATATATGGAATATTATATAGCAATAAAAGTGACCAATTCTCAACTATACTTAACAGCACTGTTCTGAACCAAAGAAGCAAGGCAAAGGAATATTTAAAGTATAGCTCATTCAAAAAGTGAAAAACTGGTCATATAATCTATATTATTCATCAAATAACTCAATTTTTGTTTTTCTTCATCGCTTACTCATGGTCTTCTCAACACTATTTGAGAAGGTTACCAGTGTACAGGTCATAATTCAAGCTATCTCACTTTAACTGTGCTATCGTTATTTAACCCATTATCATGGAATTTGTACAAAACAAAAAAAAAATCCCTCATTGCTGAGATAACCACTCTGCAATGATAGAAAAGCAAGGAAAACGAAGAAGATGGGAGTAACATTGTTCAAACAGTTTTGTCACTTATCTCTAAAAGTGTTAAGTGACTTGACCAAGATTCCTCAGCTGAGGTGGAGAGAACTAAAACGTGAACGCAGGCGTCTTGCTCCCAATCACCGGCCCTCACACTTCAGGGGGCAGCCCACTCAGTGGCAGGTCTCACTCACGAGTGTCTGATGGAGTCGGTCTGGCGAAGGGCCTGAGATTCCAATCCTACCATGTTTCCTGGTAATGCTGACTCTGAGGAGGACCAACTAGCTTAGGTAATGAGGATAATAGAGTCATCCTACAGGATAAACACACACACACACACACACACACACACTATAAAGGATTAATGATTCCACAAATGTAAAACAGCTAACACAGTGCCAGGCACGGAATAGTCACTGTGCAAATGTCACTTTTTACTATTATTACTGTTCCTCTAGAAGAAACTGCCAGTGAACAATGCGTTCACCCTGAACGGTCATGTCCAAGTCCTACTGGGTACGCCACCTTCCTCCCTTTTCCCACTGCATCCTCCAGAGATCTTCATTTTTTTTTTTCCTTGTAGTCGGGCATTTTTTTTTTCTTCTGGATTTTCTCATTCTCATTCTTCCGAGAGGTTACTGGGTACACCACCTTCCTCCCTTTTCCCACTGCATCCTCCAGAGCTCTTCTTTTTTTTTTTTTCCGTGTAGTCGGGCATTTTTTTTTTTCTTCTGGATTTTCTCATTCTCATTCTTCTGAGAGGAGAATCTAAGAGGTATTTAAACTGCCCTTACCTGCTAGAGGTGGCCTTCCATGAGCTATCTCTGACGTGTTGGTGTTGCCCACCCCCTTCACAGCAGGGTAGAAAAGAACAAAAGGATTGAGAGGCTCAGAGCCCCACTCTGCTGCATTAAGATGAGAATCTGATGAAGTCACAGTCAAGCTAAAAATCCTTCCACGGCTCCTTCCCAGGAGAGAGACTCGATCTTCCCTGCGAGCAGCCCTTACCAGCTCATTCTGCTCCCTCACATACCCGTCGCCTGCATCCCAGCCCCTCGGGGACCAACTGAGGCTTCTGAACCTGGAGGGCCCCTGCGTCAGGCTCCTTCTCCCATGTTCCTCTCTGGGACCATCTCTCTATTTTTCATCCACATGGCTGTTTATTTCCTACTTATCCCTCCACATCTGTTCAATGATTATTGCCTCAGGAAAGCCTTTTCTAGCTTTCCAGATTAGTGCAGATCACAGTTTTATGCTCTGGAGCACCTTCATCTTTGATTTCAGAGCATTTATCACCGTTTGTAATAGTATATTTACGTATGTGATGATTTGGTTACTATTTACGTCCCTCACTACAGCAGTATTCGATGGAGCTTTCTGTGATAATCGGAATCTCTTATAATATTGAACCCTTAAAATGTGAGTAATATGACTGAAGATCTCACATTTTAGTTTCATTTAATTTTAACAGCCACCACGTTAGACAGCAGAGTGCTAGACCGTAGACTCATAGGGAAAGGAATCTTAAGTCATTGCTCACTGTTGCATTCCCAGCTTCCATCAGTGCCTGATAAATGATCTCACTCAATATTTCTGAACTGAATGATCTCTCTAATGTCCGTATATTTTAATAATATTAAAGAGTTGGAAGTCATTTTTTTCTTTTTCCATTAGAATAATTTCCTGTTTTGTTTTTTTCTCCTAAGAAATTAAATCAAACACTGGTGATTTGCTGTGTGTGTGAAATTCTCAATCGTCTCAACCTTACGCACGACCTCTATGTAGGTGATGCCTACCGCTTCAGTCCACTGGAGAACTGAGAGCACACTTTAACATTCTTTGTAACTTAAAAGAGTGAATTTATTTGCGACTACTTTTTATTTTCGTGAGAGGTTTCTTCTAAGTAGCACTTATTTCTCATTTAGTCAGAGCATGCTGTAAGTCTGCGCTATCATTTGACAATTTAAAATCATTTCTTCTTTTTTTTATTTTTTTTTCATTTCTTCTTTATGAACAAAGAATTAGAGACACATGAAGTTTGTTGAAGTAGAAAAGTGGTCATAGGATGATTTATAAGTAAGAAATACTTTAGTTTCTAAGTATTATACCATTTGCCTACATTTCCAAAAATTACCTAAAAGCATTCAGGGATAAGGAGCTTTCTTGACTTAAAAATGCCCAGTCTCAATTTTTTGAAATCTAATCCTTACCATTGGGATGGCTACACGTCAGGTAACTCCCGGAAGGATCTGAACTAGCCCCTGGCATGCACTTACAGGTCCTCAGAACATAGGTTTTTGCCTATTCAGTGTGTTTGTCTCTGAGTAGAAGTGCCTACCAGGAACATACAGTAAAACCTAACGCCGTTCTCCCTGCGGGGAGGATTACCTATAATCCTACTGCTCCCAACTCCGTGAAGACTTTGAGGTTCAGGAGCCCGATGCTTGCCTCACGGTGGGGACAGCTTTCTCCTGCTACAGGTTTGCTTCGGCAGGACTTCTAAAGAAGCTCTTGCTCCTCTTCTTGCTTATGACTCTGCATCCTGAGTTTGAGACTGGGTCACACAGCCTCTGCCACAGACTGCTTATTAACGGGGGTAGGATTGTGTGCAACTCATTACTTTTCTGGGACTGTACAGTCTCTTTAAAGGTCATCTTCTTTTACTTCCTATAGCAAGTCAGCTAGAAAAAAATGATCTCACATTCTCAAACATACCCTGCTACCTTTTTTTTTTTTTTTTTTTGCATCTTCTTTGAACTAAAAAAGTGCCCTTCTGTGATGGTGTATCTTTTATCCATACACTTGATTTCTGTTTTCCATATGTGGACCCTAGGAAAGTTACCGCCATGAAAATTAAATATTGCAAAATAAGATCAACATGAAAAGTTCAGCCTTAACACCAAGATGTAAAAGATCAGGCAAAGATGTGCAGAGTCAAATTGAAGAGAAAGGTTTGTTCTCAGTTAGGCGAGAATGGGTGATACTCAATTAAAGGGTCATTTTCAACATAAAATACGTATCAGTCAGAAGAGGATAGGTGGGGAGATATCCACGGAAACCAAGAGAAAGGAGAATTGCGGCAGCAAATGTTGGCAGTGCCCGTTCCAGGGAACCGAACCCCGGTGTTTCCTTGGCTTGGCATCCCCGTGGGAGGGGAGGACTCGCTCCCCAAGGGAACACTGGGGCGATGAACATGGCTTCATATTTAACTTGCCTCCGGGGCAACATGCAGAGAGAGGCTGGCGTAGGTGTCTGGCTCTCTCAGCAGCTGCATCTCCAACGCGGGACAGAGGACGTGGCCTACCGTCTGCGCCACGACAGCAGGTTTCTGAGCTGCAGTCTCGACAGTCAGGGTTGAACCCAAAACATTTCCCTGGTCAAGAGGTTTGCTAGCTTCTGCAAAGAAAACACGAAATGCCAGCTAAATTTGATTTCAAATAAATAAGGGATGATGTTCTAAAAGTCATTCTCATCTAAATTTCAGACTGAACTGGGTATCCTGTGTTTTGTCTGATAACCCAGCTTGGTAGAGCTCTACGCCCACTGCGACCTTGTCCCACGTACAGGTCACCCCCTGGCACCACACTGGAAGGAGTTTGTATTTGAGGGGGAAGCGATGGCCTGTGTTTGATAAGGTTTATGATTCTTTCCATCTGTTACCTGACTTGAGCTTCACAATGAACACTGAGCTGCGCCAGGATTCGTTGACAGGTGTCCATCATCATGAGAATAATGAGACCCTCCGTCACTCTCGTCCCCCGGCCTGCCGACTCAGTGGGGACCCGATTTCGTGTCATTCGGTTCCATGTGCTTACCTCTTGGCTCCCCCTTTGAACACTTCCTCCAACATCATTTTCAAAGAGTCAGTCGTTTCATTTGCTTCCTGGTTAACAAGGAAGTGCATTGATACCTAAGACCTTCGTGGGATTATGACACACGGAGGTTCAGAACGTGCCCCAGGAAACTCTTCCTGGCGTTGACACCGTCGAGTGCGGTGATTTTCTAATTCAGAAGTCTTTCCATCTCTACTTCTCCCCAAGTACTGAAGATTTCCTTAACTGCTGTTCCAACATCTCTTCCCAAACCTTATTTCAAGGCAAGACCTTTTTGCTCAAGTGACCTAAGGTCAAAAGCACCCAGTCATGGGATTGACTAAGTTAAATGAAGGCAAGTGGGCAGCCTGTAGGCAAGACTGGTACGTTACTTTACTATTTAGACGGGGAGCATTTCAATTACTTTGAAAAGACTAGCATTTGGTCTTTATGCAAGGTGGAAGGTTCTAGGGATGTTTGTAAACTTCCTGTAAAAATTATTAAGATCAATAGATAAACTATGAAAAGCAGTGAATCCTGCCAGGACACAGAAGAGGACGGTATGATTCAGCCTTTTTTTTTTTTTTTTTTTTTTTTTTTTGCCTGGAAGTTCAATGAATTCGCAGTCAGCAGGTCTATTGAGAAGCAGGACTTGTAGCTTCAGTGTCTGAAATCTGTCCGTGACTCTAATGACTCATTTTGCGACTCTGGGCAACTTATTAACTTCTCTTTATTCTAATCTCATCTGCTGGAAAAGAGCTTTAATAATACACGATTCACAGGAGGCTATAATCCTGAGTCATTAATGCAAGAATCTGTAGGGAGAAAGTACTGCTAGCTGCTAGAGAGGGGGTGATAAAAGTGATTCTGAAAGGCGACATCTGAAAATCTGGAGACAGTAACAAAATAAACTTGCAACGCCACAATTATGGTTAAAAAAAAAGCAGCAGCAACAGAGAACTTAGAAACAAGAAGTTGAGTCATTGGAGACGCAGGAAGATGGAGAGGCATGTAGGGGCAGGAATGAACGTCCCCTATGACTGGCATGTGGCCTGCTTGTCCCCAGGACCCCGCGCCCTTCTGCATCCTGGCCCGCTCTGCCTCCCCTCTGCCCATGCACTGCATCCTGCTAAGGGCTCTCTCTCTTTCTCTTTGCCACCCCAACCTCAAAACTTGTTCCAGAATGCTCGTTTGTGCTGAGATCTAAAGTAGTGAGTCAAAGGGGTATTTTGTAGGATATTGTTTTGTAGGCTGGCAGCAAAATTCCTTCCTAGAAAATCATATTTTTGGTTGAATATTTGAGAAAGAATGGCAAAGCCTGCAAGCACAGGTAGGAAGGAGGCGACTGAGTTTTCAAAGAAATGACGCTGTGGGGTGAAGGATCCCAGCCGGAGCGACCACAGGCTCGTGTGGGGAAACTCGGGTGTCTCGTGCCGTTCTTGAGCTGTCCACACTTCTGTTCTAGGATGGCCCACTCCAGGGCCGGTTGTGCTTTTCCCTGTGCGTGGAAGTGGATGGAGCGCAGGCCGGTCCCAAGGAGCTCAAGTGGGACAGCGGGGGAGCACAGGTGACACGGCACCTGAACCCAGGGACTTGGAGGAAGTGGGCTCCTGAGGCCACAGGTCACCGAGACACGAAGCCCCTCACCTCTTCCAGTGTGTGCGGCCCTTTCCGCTGCAGATGGGACAGGGTCCAGCCCCTGCTCAGATCTGTGCAGCTGGCGCGTGCAGGTGGGGCCCTCACCCCCCTAGTCCTCACCCCCCTAGGCCTTCACCCCCCTGGGCCCTCACCCCCCTGGGCCCTCACCTCCCGGTCCCCAGGTGGGATATCCCCTGGGCCCTTGCCCCACTGGGCCCTCACCCCCCTGGGCCCTCACCCCCTGGGCCTTCACCCCCCTGCCCTGCTGGCCCCCCACCCCTCACCCCTCCAGCCTGCTTCCGGGGCCCAGGCCAGAAAAAGCTTCCTTTGAACTCTGAATTATGCATCTAAATTAATGTTTCACACACCTGAAAAGTCATTCCTGTAATGTCTCACCCTTCGGAAAGATTTTCCTACTTTAACACAGACCACGCGGGGGCGGGAGCTGTGCAGTCGCAGGGTGTGCGAGGCCTCCGGGGATGCGGGGGGCGAGGGGGGGCGGGGGTGCAGGTGCGGAGGGGCCGCAAGGTCGGGGGGGGCCTGAGGTGCAGGTGCGGAGGTGCGGAGGGGCCGCGGGAGAGAGGCGAGGTTGGAGCGAGGTCGGGACGAGGTGGAGGGGGAGGCAGGGGGGTGCAGGTGCGGAGGGAACGTGGGAGCGGGGCGAGGTTGGGGAGAGGTGGGAGCAGGGGGGCGGGGGTGCAGGTGCAGGGAGGCAGGGGGCGGGGGCGCAGGTTCAGGGGGTCGCGAGGTCGGGGGGGTGGGGTGCAGGTGCAGGGGGGCGGGGGTGCAGGTGCAGGGGGGCCGTGAGGTCGGGGGGGCGGGGTGCAGGTGCAGGGGAGCGGGGAGCGGGGGGCGGGGTGCAGGTGCAGGGAGGCAGGGGGCGGGGGTGCAGGTGCAGGGGGTCGCGAGGTCGGGGGGGCGGGGTGCAGGTGCAGGGGGGCGGGGTGCAGGTGCAGGGAGGCAGGGGGCGGGGGTGCAAGTGCAGGGGGGCCGCGAGGTTGGGGGGGACGGGGGTGCAGGTGCAGGGGGGCCATGAAGTCGGGGGGGCGGGGTGCATGTTTAGGGGGGCGGGGTGCAAGTGAAGGGGGCGGGGGGCAGGGGCGCAGGTCCCGGGGGTGGGGGGGTCAGCCTGGGTCCCGGGGTGCTCCGCGGGGCCCGCGTTCCTGGAGGCCGCCCCAAGGGGCAGGCGGGGCAGCGGGCCTCGGCCGCATCGCCCCAGGTGCGGCTCCAGCTCAGGGTCGCGGTCCGAGCCCCACGTCGGGGTCGACAATACCTAAAATCTTTACAAAAAAAACAAAATTAAGATTTCACTCCTGTCCCTTCTTTCCCTTCCACCTGCTTTTTAAAAGCCCCGAAACATTCTTAAGCTGCTTCTTCAAAGGTGATGCTCTGGAGAACCCAGTTCAGGATCCTCGAATTTCTTTTCTACCATTTGCTGCTGCTGGAGATCTCCTCGCTTTAAAAAATGATTTTTAAATGACACGCTCACAGCTCATTTTAAAATAGCCTCTTTCCATTTCTGCAGAATTGCCTTGGAGTTCAAACAAAATGAGTCACCCAAGGGGGGAAAAAAAATCACAAGCCATTTTTATGCATTATCCAGAGCAGAAATTTAATTTAATGGCACTGATACAGAACTCCTTCGTGCAGCGATTTTAAGTCAGTTCCTTTCCTTTCATGACAGCTAACAAGTCCAGGTCTCAAGCAGCCGAGGGGGTGAGGGACGGTGCTCATGGGGTGCTGGCGGCCAGGGAGGGGGCCCCCCGAATGCCACCGGGCAGTGATTCCCCGATGGAAGTTGGGGCAGGTCCCCGCAGTTCTTGCCGCACCCCCCCCCCCGGGTTAGGGCAGTGCCCCCGGGCCCACAGCTTCGGCCTCGCCCTCCTTCCCACTGGAAGGATTCTCCCATGGGAGATGGGAGGGTGGCCAAAGGGAGCTTGAAACGATTTAAGATTCCTTTCAAAGTTCCAACTGGCCTTCCCCACCTCATGTCTCTTCGCCCCACATTTCAGAGACCCTCCCCAACGGGCCCGCTGGGAACCCCGGTTTCTGCCTGAGGGTCCGCTCCTTGGGCCCTCACCTGCGATGCCTCCGTCACAGGAGCAGATGGATGTGCCCGTGTGCCCGTCCCTACATGCTCTCATTTTCCCCCAGAAGGAAATCTACACCTTTGGGGCAGGGGACAATGCTGGCCCGAGGGCTCCCGGTTACACGTTGGTATGACGTCCTCTCGGGTGCACCATTTGATTTCTTCAAAAGGACACCTTCTTTATTTACGTTTTGTTCAGGGGTCTCATGATTCACCAGTCCTGGAATTGCTCAGGGGTCATCACAGTGGGTAAGGCCTTGACCTGCTTCGCTCATCCTGCCCCCACAGCTCCCTTCTGGAAGCCTCCACTTGGTGCTCTGCATTGAAGTCTCTCGTTGGGGTTGTCCCCTCTTCCCTTGTGCATTGGTTGTGTTCTGAATCCTACGCAGGGTGAAGTCATGTGGTATTTGTCTTTCTCCGACCGACTCATTTCACTGAGCATCCAACTCTCCAAGCCCGCCTAGGTCACTACAGACGGCAGCTCTCAAGTCCTTTCCATAGCCGAGTGCTCATCCTGCGCGTGTGGGCACGCGCGCTCTTCCCACCTGCTCCTCGGTGGGGGGCACTTGGGCTGCCACCATGTCTTGGCTCATAAATAATGGGGCAATAAGCAGGGGTGCACGAACCATTTGTGCTCGCGTCTCCCTATGGGAACACTCAGCCGTGCAACGACTGGATTATAGGCTAGTTCCGTTTGTTTGAGAAACCTCCACACTGTGTGGCTACATGCGTTCGCTTCCCCAACAATTCGGGCGGCTCCTTCGTCTCCACATCCTTGCCACCACGGCCCACTTCTTGGAGTTTTGGCTCCAGCCATTAGGACAGGTATGGGGTGGTATCTCATCGTGGCTTTGATTTGCATTTCCCCGATGATGAGCGCTGCCGAGCCTCTTTCCATGTGCCTGTTTACCATCGGTAGATCTTCTTTGACATGTCTAGTTGGATCATCTGCCCATTTTTAATAGGATTATTTGGTTTTTGGGCGTTGAGTCATAGAATTTCCTTATGTATTTTGGACTTTAACTCCTAATTGGATATATCACTTGTAGGTATCTTCTCCCATTCAGTAGGTTGCTTTGTTGTTTTCTGGATGGTTTCTTTGGCTGTGCAAAAGCATTTGATTTTGACGTAGTCCTAATAGTTTAATTTTGCTTTTGTTTCCCTTGCTTGAGGAGACAATTCTAGAAAAATATTTCCTTAGCTAATATCAAAGAGTTTACCGCTTATGCTTTCTTCTAGGACTTTTGTGGGTTCAGGCCTCGCAGTTAAGACTTTAATCCATTTTCAGTGTATTTTGGTGTATGGTGTAAAAAAGTGGTCCAGTTTCTTTCTGCAGGTTGCGCTCCCCGTTTCCAAGCACCATCCGTTGAAGAGAGTGTTTTTCCCTACTGTATATTCTCGCCATCTTTGTCATAGGAAAATTGACCATAAAATAGCAGGTTTATTTCTGGGCTCTCTACTCCATTCTGTTGATTTATGTGTGTATTTTTTTGTGCCCGTATCGTACTGTTTTGATTACTATAGCTTTGTAGTGTATTTTGTAATCTGGGATTAGGATTTGTTTTTTTCTCAAGATTGTTCTGCATATTTGGGGTGTTTTATAGCTCCATACAAATTTTAGTGTTAGTTTTTAGTTCTTTGAAAAATGTTCTTGATAGTATGATAGGGACTGGATTAAACCTGTAGATTGGTGTGGGTGGTGTGGACATTTTAACAATATTTGTTCTTCCAATCTAAGCGCATGGAATATCTTTCCATTTGTTTGAGTCATCTTCAACTTCTTTCATGTGTGTTTTATAAGTTTTGGGGTACAGGTCTTTCACTGCTTTGGTTAAATTTATTCCTAGGTGTTTTATTATTTTTGGTGCAATTATAAATAGGGCTGTTTTCTTAATTTCTCTTTCTGCTATATCACTATTAGTGTAAAAAATGCAACAGACTTCTATATATTGATTTTGTGTCCAGTGACTTTACTTGAATTTATGAGTTCTAATAGTTTTTTGGTGGAGTCTTTAGACTTTTCCGTATATAGTACAATGTCATCTGCAAATAGTGAAAGTTTACTTCTTCCTCACAAATTTAAATGCCTTTTATTTATTTTTCTTACCTCATTGCTATGGCTGGGATTTCCAGTACTATGTTGAACAAAAGTGGCGAGAGTGGACTTCCACCTCTTGTTGCTGCTCTTAGGGGACATGCTCTTAATCTTGCACAGTTGAGTATGACGTTAGCTGTGGGTTTTTCATATAGGGTCTTAATAAATCCCTATATTGAGATATATTCTTTCTAGACCTTTGTTGAGAGTCTTTTTTTTTTTATCATGAATGGATATTGTACTTTGCCAAAGGCCTTTTCTGTATCTGTTGAGATGATCACCCAGTTTTTATTTTCTCTTCTTAATGTGATGTTTCATGTCAATTGAATTGTGAATATTGGACCAATTTTTCATCCCTGTAATAAAGCCCACTTGATCGAGGTGGATGATTTTGAAAAATACATGTTGGATTCTACTGGCTAATACTTTGTTGAGGATTTTTGCATCTTTGTTTATCAGAGATATTGGCCTATAATTTTCTTTCTTTGTGGTGTCATTATCTAATTTTGAGATCAGAGTAATTCTGACCTCAGGGAATTAATTTGGAAGCTTTTCTTTCTCTTCTATTTCCTGGAATAGTTTGAGAAGAATAGATAAAACTCTTCCATTTTGTAGTTTTCACCAATGAAGTCATCTGGTCCTGGACTTTTGTTTTTGGTAACGTTTTGTTTGGTTACTGATTGAATTTCATTGCTTACTAATTGCCTTATTTAAATTTTCTATTTCTTCCTGATTTAGTTTTGAAAGGTTATATTTCTAGAATTTATGTATTTTTTCTAGGTTTTCCAATTTATTGACATATATATATTTTATAATATTCTCATAATGCTCTGAACAAGCTTCTGATTTCATTTATCTGTCTATTGGGGTTTTTTTTGGGGGGGAGTGGGTGGTTTATTTTGTTATTTTGTTTTTGTTTTAGTCTCTACCAGTTATTTATGCCTTAATTTTATAATTTCCTTCCTTCTACTGAGTTTGGGCTTTGTTGTTTTTCTAGCTCCTTTAGGTGTAAGGTTAGGTTGAGATTCTTCTTGCTTCTTGAAGTTTTGCTCTAATCTTTCCAGCTAGAACAGTCCCAAATATTTTGGACTGTTGTATTTTCATTTTCATTGATCTCTCTCTCTCTCTCTCTCTCTCTCTCTCTCATTGTACTTAATTTCTTCTTTAAAAATAATTTCTTCTTTAATTCATTCATTATTTAATAGCATATTATTTAGTTACCCTGTATTAATATTCTTTCCATAGTTTTTCTCGTAATTGATTTCTAGTTTCATACCACTGTGGTAGGAAAAGATGCATAATATGATTTCAGCCTTTTTAATTTATTGAGACTTCTTTTCTGGCCTAATGTGCTCTCTTCTGGAGAATATTCCATGTGCACTTGAAAAGAAATGTGTCTTCTGCTGTTCTGGGATAAGATGTTCTGAATATATCTGTTAGGTCCATCTGGTCCAATGTGTCATTCAAAGCCACTGTTTCCTTGTCAATTTTCTGTCTGGATGACCTATCCATTGATGTAAGTAGGGTGTTAATGTCCCCTACTAGTATTGTATTACTGTTAACTTCTTCTTTTATGTCTGTTAATAGTTGCTTTATGTAGAGGTGCTCCCATGTTGGGTGCATAAATATTTACAATGGCTGTAGCCTCTTGTTGGATTGTTCCCTTTATCATTATGCAGTGTCCTTGTCTCTTGTTATGGTCTTTGAAAATCTATTTTGTCTGATATAAAGATTATTACTCCAGCTTTCTTTCTTGCTTCTATTTGCATGTTAACTATTTTCCTACCCCTTCACTTCCATTCCGCATGTGTCTTTACACCTGAAGTGAATCTTGTAGGCAGCATATGCATGGATCTTGCGGTTTTATCCATTCAGTAGCCCTGTCTTTTGATTGGAGCATTTAGTCCACTCACGTCTTAATCAATTATTGATAAGTATATACCTGTTGCCATTTTTTTGCTTCTTTTATGGTTGTTTTAGTAGTTCTTTGTTTCTTTCTTCTCTTGCTATTTTTCCTTAGTAATATGCTTGGATTTCTTCCTCTATCTTTGGCCTATCACAGTTTCTGATTTGTGGTTAACATTAGATTCATATAGAATATCTTCGCATATAGCAAACTATATGAAGGTGATAGTCACCTAAGTTTAAACCCATTATAAAACACTAAATTTTTACTCTAATACCCCTACGTTTTATGTATATGATGTCATTCTTATATCCTTTTATTTTATAGATTCCTTGAATGATTCTCATAGATATAATTGATTTTACTGCTTTTGTGCTTTAACCTCCATACTGATTTTATAAGTAATTAATCTAGTATTTTAATTATGTTTGTATTTATTTCTGAAAGTTTTTCCTTTCATACTTTTCTTAGTCCTAATTACTATCTTCTCTTTCCACTCTAAGATTTTTCTTTAACATTTCTTATTAGCCTGGTTTAGTGGTGATGAGCTTTTCTAACTTTTGTTTTTCTGGAAAACTCTTTATCTCTCCTTCTATTCTGAAATATATCCTTGTTGAGTAGAGTAATATTTTTTTGCATGTTTGTTTCTTTCAGCACTTTGAATATACCATGCCACTGTCTTCTGGTCTGCAAAACTTCTGCTAAAATAACAGCTGAGAGCCTTATATGGTTTCTCTTGTATACAACTATTTTCTTTTGCTGCTTTTAAATTTCTTGTTATTAATATTTTGTCATTTTAATTATTATATCTTGGCATGGACTTCCTTGGGTTGATTTTGTTTGGGGCTTTCTATACCTCCCGGATATGGCTATCTGTTTTCTCCAAATAGGGAAGTTTTCAGCTCTTATTTCTTCAAATAAATTTTCTGCTCTTTTGTCTCTTTTCTCCTTCTGAGATCCCTATAATGTGAATGTTATGCTTGATGATGTCACTGAGTTCCTTTAACCTATTTTCATATTTTCTTTCTTTTTTGCTGTTCAGCTTGGTTGTTTTCCATTACTCTGTCCTCCAGTTTTCAATCCATTCTGCTTCCCCTACTATTTATTTCCTCTAGTGTATTAATTTTGGTTATTGAGCTCTTCATCTCTGATTATTTTTTATATTTCCTATCTCTTTGTTGAAGGTCTCACTGAGATCCTCTATTCTTTTCTCAAGTCCAGTAAATATCTTTATGACCTTTGCTTTGAATTCTTTATCAAGCATATTGCTTATCTCTGTTTCATTTACCTTTTTTGATGTGTTTTGTCCTATTCTTTCCTTAGTTTATATACCTCAGTCTCCTTTTGTCTAACTTTCTGTGATTGTTTCTATGTATTCAGAAAGTCAGTTATGTCACTTGATCTTGAAAGTAGTACTGTATGAAGAAGAGGTTCTGTGCTACCCTGTAGCCACGTGTCCCCTCTTCACTAGAACCAGATGCTTCAGGAGTGTCTCCTGTTTTGTGTGCCCTACCATTATGGCTGAGCCCACTTGCCTTAAACCCAGTCAGCTGCAATGGCCCGCCTCTCCTGTGATGGGATGGGTTTAGGGACTATCTGGGGCCACTGTGGACTTAAGAAGCTTTTGTTGGTGGGCAGGGCTGGTAGTCACCTCAGATCTCTGTCTCCAGTCCCTCTGTTGGGGATGCTGATGCACTGATAATCAAGGCACTCTCTGTGCATTGCCAGTTACAAGATTTAGCTACAAGGGCTGTAGTCAAACTAGTGTATATGGATATACTCCAGGCAGTTTCAACTGCTGCTTCTGTGCTGTATCTCTAAAGGATTATTTACAGAAGGGACTCCGTTTCCTATTGCCCTTCAGCTCTCCCAGAGTTAAACCTACTGGTTTTTAAGGTTCCCACAGTTAAGTCTCATTGATTTTCAAAGCCAAATGTTAGTGGTGACTCATCTTCCCAGTGTGGGTCCCCTGTTTGAATGAATGGAGTCTGTTTTCCCTTCTCTTAACCACTTGTGGTTAGTCTCATGGGGGGTTTGGTTCTCAACCACATTATTACCCCTCGTACCCTTTCCAGTGTGCCTCCTCTCTATGATTAATTATGGAAAGTCCGTTCTGACTTTTTCACAGGTCATTTTCTGGGTTGGTTGCACTGATGTGGCTGTTATCTGGGTGTATCAATGGGAGAAGATGAACTCAGGATTCTCCTACTGCACTATCTTCCTAACAGAACACGTAAAAAAAAAAACCCAACAGCATATGGAACATGAAACTACGGCTAAAAATATTTGACTTCTGAAGCTCTAAAGAGAGCTGACTCTGGAGGCAGATAGACCACCCCGTTCACCTCCCACGTAGGCCCAGTTTCTAGATGTGTGCCCTTGGCAAAGTCTCTGAGATTCAGTTTCTTCATTTGTAAAATAAGATGATAGCATACCACAATGAGCACTAAACAAGTAAATACATCTAAAGTACTACTTGACAATAATATTAGCACTAATAATAATTATCATTACCTAGAATTAGGCATGAAGTAAACTTTTGGCTGTGATTAATAGACCTAGCTACCTACAGTTTGCAAGTCATTTCAATGTACATTAGTCCGTCAGTCACAAATACTGTGGAGATATTTAGGATTTGTGTTTTTATTCTCATTTTATAGAAACCTAAGGTAACCTCCGCCCCCCCCCATAAAGCCCACATCACATTTAAAATTTAAAATAAAATTGAAAATTCTTTGTAGGATGATTTATACAAAGCAATGGAGATAAGCCAAATATAATCAAGAGAAAATGATTTTAAAACCCCCTCCCTCTTGACATGTTTTAAACAACTACTAAATAGTACTCTTTCAAATGTCTTTGCTAATAGTTTTGTGAAAAAAGCATAAAGAATTATAGAAAATAATGAAAATACTAACAATCATAAATGGAATTTTAGGTAGGAATGTCAAATGTGTGTATGTGCATATGAATACACAGTCACACGTAGATTCATATATATATACACATATATATAGACAAGAGTTAAACTTTGCCCAGATTGAAACCACAATATAAAGATGCCTTACATAGCTACCTACCACACACCACCACTGCCCCCTCATCTGAATTAAAACTACTTATCCGATTTTAGATAAAACCCTAAATTGATATTTTTATAAGATGCCTAAGATTAACTGAAGTAAAATCAGAATGCTAAGCTATTTTTCTTTAGCAAAACATTATCACTTGAGGAAAACTTCCCAGTTTGTCCTTACATTTCCATAACAGGAAGGATTATAAGAAAGCTTTGGTAAAACTGCTATTAACCTCTCCCTTTTACATCAGCGATACACAATCTTGGGACAGCAGAAGCTGTCTCCCTAGGGCCCCTCCTGGTTAGCACACACATTTGGGTCCCAGTCCCCACTGCTCTCAGGTGTGCATCCTGAGGTCTACTGAAAATGGATCCCAGAAGGAAATGACTTAGCAGGACTGACAAGTTCTGAAAGGCCAGTGGGTTTTCATATCTTCCTAACTGGTACTCATGCTGGACTATCTGTCCCTAACTCTATGTCACGTATTCTTCTTTGCTCCATTTGAACTTTCATCTAGTTGTTTCTCCCTGGGATTATTGGCCCTCCAGAGCAGGCAGACAGTCTGTCCCCACAAGGAGAGAGAGAGAGAGAGGGAATGAGAGAGAGATGCTTGTCATTACTGAGGACATACATGCTCTCCTCTCTACCCATGCGATATTCTCAGGGACACTCTTCCTCCCAACTTCATGTCCTCTACCCCACCCATCAGGTACACCACCTGACCACCACTTGGGATTAATTTGGGATTGTGAGAAGGAAGAACAGGAGAAAGGGACCCTGTGACAATGTCTGATATGACGGGATCAGACAGGCCTCTGAGGAAAGGACCACACCAGGAAACCACAGCACAATACCACGTCAGACATCAGATCCAGTAAGTTCTTCACAAAGGCCATTTAATCTGCACATGTTGCTCCAGGAGTTGCCCTTGGCTCCCTATAGTCTGGGCCTGGACACTTTCATTGACCAGTGAGCTTGACAATTAAGTGGAAAACTCATCTCTTTTTCAATATTAGAGGGTTTGATACCTGATTCTTAGAGAGAGAGAAGGAAAAAGCTACAATAGATAGCTTCCCTGTCATTATTTTTTTTTTCTCTCCCTGCTATAGCATCTAATTATCTTGTCTTGAGGCTACTGGTTCTTAATCACTTTTCTAAATCACCTAAAAGCTAATTTTAGGTTAAGGAAGGGGATCATTTAAAACAGAGTTCTATCCTGCTGTGCCTGGGCACACCTGACTCCCCAAACTGCAGTGATGACCTGCTTTCTCTCTTCCAGAACAACTGATCCTGCCCAGCAGGGACATGCCTACAAACGTCATTATGCGATGCCTCTCTAGTCCAGCCCTACCCGCCACCAGTGGCTCCCTCCTGTCCCTACCTCATATATCTGGAGCCACGGCCCCAGTCACCTGGCCTCTGAAGCTGGAAGCAGATGAGGACCCTGAGCACCTCACCCCTTTCCAGCTTGCTGCTGCCTGGTGGTTTTTGATGAGATGCTCAGCCTGACCCCAGCCACCTCCTGCCCCCATACTGAGCCCAGTTTTGCCCAGTCCTGGACCTGCCCAGTCCATATGCCCTTGACCACCCTTGACCTCACCTCTCACCTCTAGCCCTTCCAAATCTGTCTGCTCCCACTGGCTGCATCTTGTCCAGTGATGACCCTTCTGTTTTGATGACCCTTCAGCTTACCCAGCCAGCAGGGAGTAAGGCGGCTCTGTTCTAGGTCTGAGCTTGGAGTAGAGGTTGGGATCCTTCTTCCCACCTGAAGCTTCGGCTGTAGAATAATGTGCATAGTGTGGAAACACTAAGAGCTATAGAGTGACCGGTCCCTCATGGGCACCAGGGACTCCATAGGGTCCTGCCATACTTGGATGCACACAGCTCAGGGAGGGAGGGTCTGGTGGTGGAGGTTGTGGCAGGCTTCAGCTCGTGGGGAGTGGGTGCTCACACTCTGTTCCATGTACAAATTCTCCAGCGGCCTGCTCCTCCAACTTCCTCTTTTTCATGGAAATGAAGACTTAGTCTCATCATGTTTTTGTAAAACCACCTCTCCCATGTCCACCCTTGGCAGGGACATGCCAAGTTGTAGGGGAAGACCCACCACATCCATTGCTCAGGGCCAAGTCATGACCCTGTCTGCCTAGCTCTATTAAAGGAATCCCTTGTAAAAAAAATATATTATATATATATATATATATGTGTGTGTGTGTGTGTGTGTGTGTGTGTGTAAGTTATGAATGCTCATAAAAAGTATCCTTCCAAAAATGCAGAGTTCAGAAGATATTAGAGTTAGAGAAGACCTTGATGTGCTCCCTTCTATCTCCCTGAATTTGACAGAGCTGGATGTTCAGGTCCAGTTAGGTACATGACGTGGCCATATTAGCCAATTCCTAACACTTTAGGACCAGAATCCAAACCAGCGCCTTCTCTACGTGTCTCCACATGGGTGCACACTACTTCCTTTATCCACTTTGGATATGGGTAGATTTTTATCCAAATAACGACCATCTTTGTAGTGCTTTATAATACGATGTGTGCTTTTACCTTTATGATCTTGTCTAGGATGTCTGTCCCAGCCCACTGGGACAATGCAGGAAGGTGGAAGCAGAAAAATCAAACCACTGATTTTTAGGCTATGCAATATTAAGCTAGAAAATCTAAATCAAGAGTCAATGAATAGTATGGTGGCTGGAAGCTAGTAGAAGACAACTGGCAGTGAGAGGACTGACATGTGGGGAACGAGGCAGACCGAGGTGTCCTGATGTCGTACGGTTGCTCCACAACGAATATCCAGGAAGTTGGATTCTAGTGGCTGCGCCCCACCAGGTCAGACCCTCACTAGACCTCGGTGAGGTAGGTGGGTTCTGTTACCAATTTCCTAGGGCTACCAGGATAAATTATGCAGAGTGTGTGTCCTAAAACAACAGAAATGTATGCTCACCACTGCGGAAGTCAGAAATCTGAAATGAGGATGTCGTCAGGGCCTCACTCCCTCCACTGCCTTAAGGGGTGAGCCTTCCTTGCCTCTTCTAGCTTCTGGGGGCTGCTGGCACCCCTTGGCATTCCCACAGGTCTGTGTCCAGATGTCCCTCACCTTAGAAGGACGCCAGTTCTTGGACGAAGGTCCACTCTAATCCAGTATGACATCATCTTAATTTGGTGGCATCTATAAACACCCCATTTCTAAATAAGGCCACATCCACAGGTTCCGGGTAGAATATAAATCTGGAGAGGAATGCCCTTCACCTCAGCGCACCGCCCTTTTAGAGAAGCGGAGACTGAGGTCCACCCAGGTTAAGCAGTTTTCCCATAACAAATTGGAATCTAAAACCAAATCTGATTCCAATCCCGTGTTGTTTCTGCTGTCCCATAAAGTATGAAAGTTTTTGGTGTTATTTGATTCTCCATATAAAGCCTATAAAAAATAAGAATGCTGCAGCATGACTATTCTCTATATTTTCACTAAGAAAAAAAATGGCAAAAAAAAAAAATGGCTTCCCTGAACTTTCTGCCCCTTCTATTTGTTCCCATGGCAACCTATTATAAGTCTTTCATAAGTGTTATCACTTTATTGTGTTTGCCCAATTATTTATCTCTTTCTACTAAAAGCAGAGAAAAACAGCATTGGTGGTGGTGCTGGCAAACAAGAGGGGGACAAGAGGGCCCGCCTTTGTCACGTAGGTTAGATACAAAGCTTGGACTTGAACCCATCCTCGGCGACCGGGGCTTCGTCTCACGTAGCTCCTTCCAGGGTGCAACCCGTCCTCCTAGGTGCAGGGCCACCTATTCGTGGGTGTCATCAGCCACAGTGCCCATAACTGATGAATTTCATAAAGGCCAACAAAATGTGTGACGCCTGGAAAACCACCACCCCGTCGCAAAATAAAAGAACACGGCAGCACTAAAAGCGGTGCGCGCCGTAATTAAACTGTGATAAAATATATGAACAGAATAACTGCAGTGATCATTACAGAAATAAATACGCAGATCGGAATTGATCGAACACCTCGGTACATTCTAATTTACTTATAATGTGGAATAGGTGGTGGTGGTGGGGGGGGGTCTCCAACAGTAAGAAGGCTTTGGGCCTCTGAAGATCCTAAAAACGCCCTGATGGCCACATTAAAATCAACTCTTTTTATGAGGATCAAAACAACTCCAGATTGTCTGGCATATGAGACGGGAGAGTGTGAACAGCTCTTTTTTTTTTTTTCTTTCATCACAAGTAAAGCAGCTTCTCCTTCTTATATAACCATCTTACTCAGGCTCAGTAATACAGCATTTGGTGAGGTCGTCATGTACTATTTGTGGCTCACTTAATCCTAGTGTTCCTCCCGGGGATAGGCCTAACCGAGAGATGTTTCATCTTGGTGTGTTTTTCCTGTGAAATTTTTGATCCAATTATCTTTTAATCTTTTGCTGCACAGTGTGTTGGGCAAGCAACTTAGCAGCGAGAGCCCTCGTCTATAATGACAATTAGCCCAAGAGACGAGAGGACTGAAAATATTTGAAATCAGAGACGGTGATTCTAAGCAGGAGAAAGCTTTATCATTTTCTTATCTCTCTGTTCCAGATGACACCCAGCTAAAAGAACAACCAGATCTTCAGGATATTGTCGATTCTCTTAGTGAGGATTAATTTTAGTTCCAGCTTCCCCTATACCCCCATCCATGGAATGAGTCTTGTTAATCCCTTCACCGTGAACATTTCCATGACGTTCAAAGGAGATCTCGGAAATCGATGTGGACAGCGTGGTTCCATACGGGGGAACCCTACAACCCTGGTGGGCGATGAGGGCTCACTGTGCTTAACTACAATGAAAGCCAAGGACGTAAAGGGACTCTGCACTTTCGTCACAATTTCCCAGCCTTCTACTGACTTCCCATCCTTTATTCTCTGGGCTGAACTCTTAGACCAGGATTTCATGATTCTCTTGCCAATCTCCCTAACTCCCTCGGCCCTTTGGCCTTCTCCCGTGCGCGTTTCACACGCCCTTGTCCTGTGTTCATCCCGGGACCTGTCACTTGCTTCCACGCGAAGTCAGCCGAGTACCGTTGACCAGATCCCCTGCTGTTCCACTTGCAGTCGGCCTCGGGAGAGTCCTCCCTCTTTCTCTTACCCTTTTATTTATCTTTGGTCAGCAGCCTACCCCAGTTCCAGTGCATCCTTAAACGTTCTCCTCAGGTCCCCATCCCAACACTCAAGCTCATCAAAAAGCTCACCCACCTCCATAGAAGCATCAGACTTGTGCCCCCTCAAGTTTCCTTCCCAATTCTCAGAAGTCTCTCTCTGGCCACACCTTCCCCTCCAGTCTGAGAAAAGGGAAAGTCTGGAAATTACTGATTTAGATAGAAGTGAATGAAGGACTTTCCTACTAAATCTAACTTTCACTTGGTCAGCAGGGTAGTTCATACTGAAATATGAAATATGCCTTTTTTTATTTCTAGAGAAAACATCTCTTTTAGTTTAGGTTAATCAGCTCTGTAAACTATTAGTACCCATTACTTAAAATAAAAGGGAAAGTAGAAATAGAATAACTTCATACAGTGGCTTTTAAGGATTACCTTCTAGGGTATATTCCGATGTCCATATGCTCTCATCTATTCTATATTATCTTTAAACATTTCTATTGGGGAGAATTTGGGGACCTGGGGAGAATTTTGGGACAATCAGAACTTAGGCAATTTAGATAATTGGACAAGAGCCCTCTATACCTGGAAGGTCACGTGCAAGTGGGAAATATGTCCCTGTGATACATCTATAAAATCTTTACTCCAAAGCTAAAGACTTTGGAGTCTTCTGATTCCTGTTAGTTTTGTATGGAATTAAGGCTCACTTCTAGCATCTGTCTCATTTCCCATCTCCACACTGTGTGGATGAATTTTCCCAATCAGGATACGCTAAAACAAAGAGTAATTCTAACTATGGGTCACTCAAATAAGAGAAACGTTTTACCTAGTTTTTTTTTTTTTTTTTTTTTTTAAGACTTGTTATATGAGGAGAGCTGATGTGGGAAAGACTGGCTACTCAGGTGGCTGTTAGAGCATCTCCTGACACCCCCTCTTTAGTGGTGGCGACGTGGGTTTGCAGATTCAGGATGTGACCTATGGAGAGTCCTAAGGAAAGGAAACTCAGGGCTGGAATTCCACCAGCGACGTGGCAAATCACCCTGGCCCTGACCAGCTAGGGCCAACCAGTTCACTTGGGCAGCCCAGCATTCTGGTTTCTGCAGGATACTTCTGGAAACGGTTCCATTTCACCCCTTCCACGGTCTTGGGCTAATCTTTGCAGATCGAATGCCCACTGGCGATTTTGAAGGAAGGATCAAGTCTGCGACTGATGAGACTACAGCTAGTGTCAGAAAGTCTGGCATTGGGCAGCCCTGGTGGCCCAGCGGTTTGGCGCAGCCTTCAGCCCAGAGCCTGATCCTGGAGACCCAGGATCGAGTCCCGTGTCGGGCTCCCTGCATGGAGCCTGCTTCTCCCTCTGCCTGTGTCTCTGCCTCTCTCTCTCTCTGTGTCTCTCATGAATAAATAAATAATTTTTTTAAATAAATAAATTTTTTAAGAAAAGGTCTGGCATTTGTGGTCTCCACTGTAATTTTTGGTGGCATCACAGGAATATAGAAAGATATCAGGTATTATGGAACTGCAACACCCAACGAGTGAAGGCCAGGAATACAAGGTTCCTTTTTCACATTCAATGTATTTTTTCTCTTGTAAGTGCATTTCCCATAGTCATTGAAGGCAGTGAAAAGTGCTACTGCCTGGTTTTAGGAAACATTAATATGACTTCTTACGCCTTCAGAGAAAGAGAGAGAGAGAGAGAGAGAGAGAGAGAGAGAGAGAGAGAAGGACACCGCGTGTTGTACACAGCAAACTTGTTATTAAGTTTCCATGCCTTATTCAAGACCCAGTCTTAGGAATTCTGCTCCCTTACCAGATTATGTGAACAAATCCCAACCCTGATGCCAGCCATTACTCACTGGGCCCAGAAGGGGACATCTGGCTTGAGATGACTCACTGATTTTCTCATCTGGGAGTCTGAAATTTGTATCCAGAAGTTCTAGTTAATGTCATAGGAGCTTTTACTGTGCAGCCTTCCATGTTCACTCGGAAACAGAAAGAGGCTAGATCTACAAAGGGGCAAACGCTCAGAAAGACGCCAGTAAGGTCCTGAGTGATAGGTGTGCACGTGAAGGGATGAGGGAGAAGGAGCAAGAGAACCTAGGGACTAAAAGAGAAGAGACTAACTTAGCCCCTAGCTGCTTGCTTCTTGCAATTCTTGCCCTTAAATTCCATAGATCATCCTTGCATGCTAGTAAAAGTTATTTTGTTTGTTTGTTTGCTTCTGTGTTTTAATCCAATATACACAAGTGTGTAACTCTCAGCAAAATGATTCCTAGGAGAGTATGAATACATCCGCTAAGTAATTGAAGCATTCCTTCCAAACCACAATACCTTCCATATAATTTTTGATAATATTTTCGGTAAGCAAATTTTCTATTCATGTTTCAACATTTATTCTGTACTTAAAATATGCATACATATATGTATATGAAATATGTATATTCATATATATGTGCATGCGTGGGTGTATCCAATTTCTTTTTAGGGAACACCCACAAGACATTCAATTAGTAATACCACTTATGTTTTGCCCGTGTTAAAGAACCAGCAAAAACTCCCTAGTAATATGTCTTTTGCATAGTGATTAAAAACATGGGCTTTGGTGCCAGACTGACTGAAATATTGGGAGGATTACATGAATTAATTTATGTGCAGAACTTGGAACCATTTCCCACATATATAACAAGCATTCAAAACTAGTATAGCTTATTATCATAATGTTCATTATCTTTGTATTTATAATATATAATAAGCATTCAAAGTTATTGTTTTCATCATAATTACTAATGCTATCATTATTAAAAAGTTGGTTTAGTCTCTGGAGAACTTGTTATAAGAGAGAACTACAAACCTAAAAGAGCAAAACCACCTTTTCAAGGACCATAAAACTATTTAAATTCAGAAAACAAATCAGCCAAAATCAAATATAAAAGCACTAAGCTTAGAGAATGAAGGTTTCTTCTACTTGGGAGCCAAATTAGTGGCAGAACATGAATTTGAAGAAGGTTGGACAAACTGAGTTTTGCTGCTTAGAGATTGTTTGGCAACATGGAAACAAGACATCAGCCAAGATCCTACGACTCCAAGCACCCTGCACTGCTTCATAAAATGTATGAAAGGGCTATTGACATCCTTTTGGAAGAGATAAGAGAACAAGGTGGGATCAAGGGTAACTGATATGGCCAGAGACTTGAGAAGTATGAATAAGAGCTCAAGCCAAATGCCTTCTTGATTATTATTCAGGCTATATGTGTGGCCAAGGAAACTAAGTCTGTCAGAGAGTATCCTTTTTGCTGTACTTCCATCTTAAATTTACTCTCTTAATCATTAGAGCAGTACTTAAGATGACCACGATTAATATGCTTCCTAAAGAGTTTAAGAATGTCTTAGAATAATTATGAGTAAACTGTTCTATAAACCATCAAACTGTAAATACTCTAAATTTTGTGAGCCATTGTTCCTCTGTTGCCAGTACTCATCTTTTCCTGCCGTTACAGCCTGGAAGTAGCCAGAGACAACACTAATGAACGAGCTTGGCTGGGTCCCAGTGAAGCCTGATTTACAAAAACAAGAAATAGACCAGATTTGGCCTATGGGATATTGCTTGCCAGTGGTTGTCTTAGAAGATTTCAACCACTTTTCCCCTACAACTTTCTCTCTCAGTGAATACTTACTTAGAGACTTGGTAGGCACTTCAATATTGTTTAATCTCTAATGTTTGATAGAGCAAAAAAAGCCAGACCACTAGTGTTTGTATCTAAAGAGTATGAAGGCAAACAACTGGAATGGTAAGCTTCAGGTCATGTCTTGGTAGTGGCAAGGAAGAGGAGAGACAAGATATGCCACTGCTCAGATTATCATGCATGTGCTACAGTGGTTCTTTAATGAATCTGGGTTAGAAAATAGAATTATAACACATCAAGCAGAGATATTCCTACTAGGTAAAAGGAAGAAGGCAGGTGCATAGGAAAAAGTCGGTGAATAGGGCTAATTTCCCAAAGGAAATGGCTCGGTCCTAATACAGGGCAGTCACCGGACTTTGAACACTACAGTGACAGAAAATATACTTCTTCACATATTTGGGACCCTAACACCGAGCCTGCACTCAGAAAATGTTTAATAAATCCTTGTTCAAGCATATCCAATCAAGTGGCAACAAGGAATATAATCTAATCATACCAATAGGGGATCCAGACAGTGGTCATCATTAAACCCTGTGTCTTTACGTGGAAGATGTCCAGCTCAAAAGATGACGACATGAGAACAGAATCTAGTCCTAGAAAGTAGAATACAAAATCCAAGGGGAACTTTGTGAAGTAGGAAAGAAGAGAGGAGGAAAAATCTAGGCCCTACTCCAGAGCAGGTCAACACTAGAAGAGGAAGCCATTGGAATAAAGGTGTCTTGGGAAAGTATGAGCATTTCATATCTACAGTATTGGATTCCCAATATGATTGATAAAAAGGAGACTTAAAGGGGATCAAAGGAAGTCAAACAAGGAACCCATCAGATGTTACTGGAACACTGACTTCTAAACCTAGAAGAAATTCTTAGCTTCAAAACTCAGCGAGGTTGATGATACAGTTTCATAAGTCAGGGAAGATTTTTAGGGACGAATGGAACTTAAAGACATGGGTATTGTGTAGATGTAGCATATAGTTGAAGAGGAGAGGTTGAAAGGTTGGTTAAAATACAGTGTAATCCACTAGGATCATAGACCTCAGAGTCAAGTATCTTAGATTTAAATGTTGACTCTGCCACTTAATGCTCTCCCACATTTAGCTTTCACTCTTAAGCAAGTTATTAAATATATTTATCTTCAGTTAGCATTCCTATAAAATGAGCATAAAAATAGCACCTGCCTCATAAGATTGCTATAAAAGCTTAATGAGGGAAACATGCAGAGTGCCTTTTGTCTGGCTATATAGGAACTTTTCAATAAAGGAAAGATTTTATTAAATAGGAAAAGGAAAAAAAACTAGTAGGGAAATAGGTCTAGCATGTCCTACATTAGTATTTGTTAGAATATATTTAGATTTATCAAAGTACAAATCTAGGAGCACCAAGTTCATTTTTATTTTCTTTTCTGTATTGGTAAGAGCCAGCACTCTTGGACTTTGCAAATTTTGCTAAAAGCAATTTCCAGGGTAGATTCAGAGCCTCCAGCAAATCAGAGTCCAATCTATGGTTTTGGGTTGAAATTTAGAGACTGCTCTAGTGTAAGGTAAACTGGCAAGTTCCTGGCTTGAAGAAAAATACACGAGCTCCAGCATTGCAAGGAAAAACTTTAATTGTTCCTAAAACTTTCTCAGAATCAGCCACTCCTCAGTCCTTAAATTTTTCCTGAAACCAAAAAATGAGCCTAACATGAGACAGTTATCCTTTGGAAGGCTGTCAGAATCAGGCTTGTAGGCCTGTTATGACCTTAATCTGAACCTTTGGAGGAGTCAAGAGAACACTAGTGTGGCCTGGTATTCAGTGTATCAGTGGATTCATCAAACAGGAGCTGTTATTCTTTTCTTTTATTTTTTTTAATTTTTGTTTATGTGAGAGAGCAGGGCAGTGGACGGGGACAAAGGGAGAGAGAGAGAATCTCAAGTCGACTCCCCACTGAGCGTGGACCTGACACAGGACACAGGGCTCCATCCCACAACCCTGAGATCATGACCTGAGCCAAAATCAAGAGTTGGCCACTTAACTGACTGAACCACGCAGGAGCCCCCAAGAGCTTTTATTATTTATGGTTTTCTGTGGCACAGTGACCTCTCCCTCCAAACCTTGCAAACGGCCAGATTTGGACAGAAAATAGAAAACTCAGGATAGGGAGAATGTCCTCCATCTCCCATACCTCCCTGGACACAATGGGCTTCAGAGACTTACTTCAGATAGTCATTCTAGCAGATGGCATATTGCCTGATGCCAAATATCCTTTGGAGAAAATGAAAACCAAGCCCAAGTGCCATGAAAACTTGTCATAAAAGGTATATTCTTTTTCCCACATTTTTCTAGATGTAAGGTGGTTTGAGTTTCCAAATGAACTCTGTTAAACATTTAAAATATGTCTTCAATGTAATTATAAGTCACTTAAAACATCTTCCAGGCTACCTTTGTGATATTTAATTCATATCAAATTTAAATACATTTCATTTCCTGAATCGAGAGGCAAAAACTTCAAATAAGAAAGAAAACAAAACTTTGAGTTTCTGTATTTTCTTATTTGGAATGATTGAATGTAAGACCCACAACACCTCGAGGCATTGCAACACTTAAATTATGCTTTCACCTTGAAGAATAAATATGGTCATTTGTCATTAAACAGTGACTCAGAAGGAAAATATCAACAGCACAAGGACATTTCATTTGAATTTTCTCTCGGACCTCCTACATCAGAATCAATAGGAGTATCACTTAAAAGCTGTGATACATGACCCCCTCCCCCCCCCCAAAAAAAAAAAACCCAGGTAGTTAACTAGAATACCTGAAGTAGGGACTCAGAAATTCACTCCTTGGCAAAGATTCCAGCAGATTCTTGTATACTATAAAATTTGAGAATACATGACT
This sequence comes from Nyctereutes procyonoides, assembly GCF_905146905.1. Taxonomy (NCBI): domain Eukaryota; kingdom Metazoa; phylum Chordata; class Mammalia; order Carnivora; family Canidae; genus Nyctereutes; species Nyctereutes procyonoides. Next base: position 72,610,011 of record NW_026575142.1, read on the forward strand.
CAGGGATTCTGTTCTGACACTAGATTCAGTAGTCAAAAAGATTTTTAAAGTAAAATTTACATAAACTTTATAATTCATTTTTGTCCATAGTTTCTGGCACATCACGGACTATTCTATTACATTAAAATATTGTATTAGTAATTGCTTAAACCCAAATAAAAATCTTAACTTTCAACCAAATATGCAAAATTTTGGTATCTTTTCCTATTGGAACTATATATAGTATTAACTGGAAATTTCAAAAAATAATTACCTTGTCTTTCACAAGAAAAAAGGAAAATTTAATAAAAATACATGGAATTATTATCAAGCATTGGAAACATAGGAGCCAAGGGACTCTTCTTTCTGATAAAATCAGCACAAATGAGGTAAGCCCTATAATTTCCCTGGCTTCACTTCAGTAGAGTCTTCTAAGAACACAGTTCTGGGAAGAAGAACTGAAACAGATCAAGGTAGTTTTGTTGAGTTGAGAAAATAGAGATTCAACTGTGAGAAAGTTGAGGCAGGAAGAATTTTCAGGCCAGGGACCTGGAAGGAGTGAGTCATACAGAGGGAGAACCTCAGAAATCTGTATGGAGGTCTACTTGGGCGGATTGCTAAAGACCACGTTGTATATGCATAAAGTGAAGCTCAATGATACCAAGCAAAAATCAAAATGTTTGACTTTACAATTTCTGAGATCACACAGGGGTAGAAGATATTCATCCTCCAACCAACAGAGAGTAGAATGCTCAACAAAAATTCAGGGTATTTATCAGAGACCCCAGAGAGTCAGACCTTAGTAATAATGCTACTCTGGGTAAAAGGCTATTCTAAAGCTTTCCTAACAAAGATTAAAACTAACCTAAAGAGGAGACCAAAATAAAAGGCTGACAAGTCCAGCTTGATGAGAAATGGCTTATTAAGGGGCCTTACTGGACAGAACCCTGTCTAGGCAGCTGTAAGATGAGTAGCTCTCTGTAATCCCCTCCCTTAAGACCTTCTGTACCCTAGAAACTGGGAGTATGTGCTGGGGAATCACCCGAGGAGAGAATGCTTAAGAACCGACTGTGCCATCCAGGTGCCCCTGCATTGTTTACATTTTTAAATAAACAATAAAGGGGAAAAAACATCCCCCTCCAAAAAACGGTAGTATGTGTCACAGTCATATCTCCAGGGCAGATCAAGGGTGTTATGCCCTGGGGTATACTCAAGGGTAGTAATTAAACAAAAAGAATGTGGAAAGAGGGTCTGTGCTCAAGAAAGTTTCAAGCCACAGCATGGTCTTCATGGCAGATTTGTTCAAGATACTGTTAGTCTGGTTCCCACTATAGATACGATGTATGTAATCATATCACAATGGCCGGGATCTGATCCAAAATCAATAGAATGTGAAGACTTGGAAAAAGGTCATCTATAACCGTCTATATAAAAACGAGCATAGAAATGATAGAAATCAAAGGATTAATAGTTTAAAATTACATGTATACTTATATTATATATATATATATATATATATATATATACACACACACACATATATATGCAAGATGAAAAAATCAGCTTGGTAGACTTAAAAGTAAGCTTGTACTTGACACTGAAGAACATACCAGTGGATTTTGAGTTCTAATAGTAGCAACCATCTAAACTGAGGCACACAGGCAGAAATAAAACAAAACGTAAAAAGCCTCAGTGATTTGTAGGACATCATCAAGGGGTCAAACATACCTGTCATTTGAGTATAAGGAAAAAAAAAAAGAGTAGGCCAAAACAATGTGTAAAAAAATAACAGCTATTTTTTTTTTCAAAGTAATGAAAATGTAAGAAGCTGATAATATTGAGCAAGATAAACAGAGAAATCATACCATGGTATACACTGGAAAACAGAGATAAAGGGAAAACTTCAAAGCAGCCAGGGAAATAAGCCACAGTACATATAGCAGAGCAAAGATAAGGATAATCTCTGACTTTTCATGAGACAAAAAAAAAAAAAAAAAAAAGTAGGCAAAGTTGCTACTGACAAAGTTGCTGAAAACAATTAAAATTTTACATGTAGCAAAAAATCCTTCAAAAGTAAAAGGAAACCAAAAACATTTTCATATAAATAGTACCTAAGAGAACTTGGTGTCTGCAGACCTACACTGTAAGACGTATTAAAGAAAGCTCTTTAGAGTGAAACCTTGATCTTCAAAAATTAATGAAGAGAGTAAGAAATATTTAAAATGTGCAAAAAATATAATTTTTTTCTCACTTTAAAAATTCTTTAGAGTTGAGGCTATAGCATAATACTTATAACAATGAATTGAACATATATGAAAGTTAAACACGGCAACCATAGCACAAAGAAAATGGGGGAGAAATGGAGGTATATTGTGGTGAGATTCATACATCATATGTAAGGAATGTAATAATATTTGAATATAGACAACGATAGATTAGAGTTGCATATTGTAAATCTTAGAGCAACCACTAACGAGCAAAACAGAGACAGCTTATAACTCAAAAAAGGACATAAAATTAAATAATAAAAAATAATCAGAAAAAAGGACAAGCAAAGGAGAAAAATGAAGAACAGAAGCAACAAATATAAGGATTCTAGACTTAAACACATCCAGATCAAAAAGTAAATATAAACCTTCTATGTAACTCCAAATAAAAGGCCGTGATTGCTAGACTGATACGTTCTGTTTGTAAGAAATGCATTTAAAACATAAAGCATACATATTTTTAAGTAAAAGGGTGACCAATCATATACAGCTTACTAATAATAAGAAAGTGGCAGTGGCTATTGGATATCACAGAAGTAGACTTCAGGATGAGGAATCTGACCATTCCTCAAGAATAATGCTTAATAACAACAAAAGGCTCAATTCATTAAGAATAAAAATGCTTAACGGGAGCTCCAAAGCTGACGAAGCAGATACTCAACAGTTTAAAGGAAAAATAGGCAAACACAGAGTTATAGTGTGGAATGCCAACCCTCTTCTCACTAAAACAAGGAGGTAAGGCTATCGGCAAGGATATAGTTGGTTTGAGCATCACTCTCCACCCGCTGAGCTAGTGGACATTTATAGAACAGCCAACAATACCAGAATACATACTTTTTTTTCAAGTGCACACAAAACTTTAATAAGATGGACAATATGATGTCATAAAATTATTCTCAATAAATTTTAAAATGATTGAGCTTACATGGAATATACTATCTGACTATGGTAAAAATCAATACATTTTAAAAGTGATTTTCTAAATATGTGGAAATCACTTTTTTGGATGGTGGAAATGTTCTGAACATTCGTCAAATATACTGCCTTATATTTTAAAATGGGACCATTTTATGGAATACTTTTATTAATTTGATTAAATATTAATTAAAAGTATACATAAAAATACTCATTTGACCTCATTGAAGTGTTAGAAAACTTTTATTACTGGCTTCATCTTCTAAAGAGATTTATTTGTACTCTACTCTCATTTCTTACTTTAACATCTGGCTCAAGTTCTTTTTTTATGCTGGAAAAGAATTCTGGAGCTACCACTCTGCAAGCTTGGGAGCATGCCACTAACCAGTGCACGACTTCGGAGGGGAATAGCCGTGGACTAAGGGAATGAACAAACAAATCTCCAGATTTTAAAACATGAAGCAAAAGCCCAGAACTTTTTACCACTTCTCGTATATTAAGCTCTTTCTTGTTTGTTTCCCTTCTCTCTTCTTTCCACTTTATCATTAATATCTTCTACTGACCTATTTTCCTACTTCTTAATCCTTTTCTCTTCTGATTTATTATGCCTTCAACACTATATTGAGCTCTTAAATTATTTAGTTTTCATTTCCAGAATTTTCTCTTTTTAAAAAAGATTTTTATTAATTTATTCATGGGAGACACCGAGAGAGGCAGAGACCCAGGCAGAGGGAGAAGCAGGCTCCCTGTGGGGAGCCCGATGCAGGACTTGATCTGGGACCCCAGGATCAGGATCGTGACCTGAGCTGAAGGCAGATGCTCAACCGCTGAGCCACCCAGGTGACCCTCTAGAATTTTCATTTTGTTCCTTTTTAAAATAAATTACTCTCTACTCAATGATCTTATCAAATGTTTTCTTGAACCTATTAGAGTCCTTTCAAAGTCCATGATTGCTCACTCCCCAAAATGGGTCACCTATATGTCTGTTTCTAGTATACATATAAATATTTAACAAAAAAAGAGAGAGAAATCTAATTGATAGTGACAACAGATCAGTGTCTGGTGGTCAAGGGCTGATGGAATAAGAGAACTGACTAAAAAGAGTCAAGTAGACAAATTTTTTTCCTTCTTTTTTTTTCTTTCTTTCTTTCTTTCTTTCTTTCTTTCTTTCTTTTTCTTTCTTTCTTCTTTCTTCTTTCTTTTCTTCTTTTTTTTGTGGGTAGGGTAAGAAAATGTTCCATATCTTTATTATGGTGGTGGTTACATTTGTACATTCCTTCTGGTCTTGTGCCTTTTAGTTACTTATCTAGTCCTAGACATTTTATGTAAATACAACTAAGCTACTCATTCATACATACATTTGTTCTTGTGTTAATTCCAACAATATTAAAAGCTACTGCATGCCTATCCTTTTACTAGGGACCCAGCCATAAACAGGACAGACTCAGCTTCTGCCTCGTGGAAATTTCATCCCCCTGGTGGTCCTCTATCTTCCATAGTTTTCTCACACTCTTTTGTTTATATAAAATGCCATGCTGTTTCCATCTATATATTCAAACTATACACACTTATTCAAAGTCAATTTTAAAGGCCACGGCCTAAGTGAATCCTTCCTGTGCTTGAAGCAATCTCAAGTGAGTCTGAACTCTCATGTTAAATTATTTGTTCCTCTAATGGTATTTGTGTAACCTATCTTGCATTACTAATGAGGTAGCCCACCTGACTAGACTTCAGATTCTTTAGGTGCAAGAACCTTACTTGGCACACTAACTCTTCTATGTACTTCAGTATTTAGAAAAGTGCCTGGAACATAGTAAATAGTGATTAAGTGAATGAATACAAAAATATATCATTGTAATGTGTATAAAATCATGGTCTGCATTTTCATATTTTCTACCTAGTAATTCACCAGATTCTCCACTTCTAATTATTGAGTTTGAGTCACTTATAACCCTACCAAGTCTAATTCTAACTTGCATCTTCTGTGATACTCTACGCTCACAAACCAGATAATCAAGCTTATTAAGGACTGTGTATTAAATAAATGTAATTAGGTACTTAGGGAGGCTATAATGACTTTTCATACATTAAAGCATGGCTTGAGAGCTTGGGTTTTAAATCTAATAGCTCAGAAGGACTATTTTGTCAACATTCACATTTGGTTTTATATTTTGAAGAATAGACAATGGTTTCCAGAAGTCTGACCTCCATAAAAATAGGGTACTGTATTGCTAGAAAAATCATTCCTTTTATAGAAAATGGCCATTCTAACACTGGATATGTGTCCTCTCTGACAAATGAATTCTAGTGTTCAGGACTCAGAACCAGACAGCTGTCACAGCACCACTGAGGATTCCTCTAAATTGGAGCAGATGGTGCTACTTATTTGGCCATCTAATGCTATTCTGAAGTATCAGTTGGCCAACTGCTGTGGTGGAGGTATGAAAATAGGAGATTTATTTAGAGCCAGAGGATGCAAGCACAAATGTTTTGGGATGCATAGTTTAAACTGATACAGAAAAATTGTATACAACAAATTGCCAAGCCAGATCTATTAGAGGGTGTGGTTATAAAGCCCCAACTCTCAAATGAAAGCAGTCATGGAAAATACAACCTCTCTGGCCAGCTGCACTGTAATCTATTCCATGCCCTTTTCCCCTGAGACACACACATGCTCACAGGCATACTCACACATGCACACAAATAGAGCACATGTATTTCTACACATACAGTTACTAATCAGTCTGACATTTAAATTTAATGCCGCTAAGTAACCAGCTGGGTCACCTGTGGCCAGTCTGTGAAAATATGCACAGCATGTGTCAGTGGCCTACATCAGAAGTGAGAGTTTTTCTCAGCTCTGGCTTTAAGGTAGCAGCTGCAGTCCTATGTAGCTTTTTATCAACACACAACAATCTGGGCTTTCTGCATTACAAGGATATCAAATATTCTGGTCATGCCTTTGGTCATCTCCATAGCAGCTATGGCTCATTCCTTATTGGAATTATTTCTACTTAAACAAAACTCTGCTTACCACTGTTCAAAACACAATTTTAACTCTAATTTATATCATTAACTATATATAAAGCCTAAAGATAGCTTACAATATCTATTAAATAGAATACCAGTGCATTGTAAACTCTTTTTATAAAGTCAGTAAATTTCTACTATGTGTATAGTGAACTTCTTACTTGAGAGAAATGAACTAATTAAATTATTCAACTGAACAGCAATTTAGATTGGTATACTATGTTCCCTAAAAGGGAGTAACTTATTTTTTTTATTTTTTTATTTATGATAGTCACAGAGAGAGAGAGGGGGGGGGTGGGGCAGAGACACAGGCAGAGGGAGAAGCAGGCTCCATGCACCAGGAGCCCGACGTGGGATTCGATCCCAGGTCTCCAGGATCGCTCCCTGGGCCAAAGGCAGGTGCCAAGCTGCTGCACCACCCAGGGATCCCCAAAAGGGAGTAACTTAAAAAAAAATACACAGAAAACTTAGAGATTATTTCCAGACATATGTATTGGAGACCAAGCATATACATGCCACATGAATTGGAAATACCAAAATGTTGATCAAAATGACAAATTAAAATAAACCTAAGTAAATCGATGGATCAACTTTGCATGGTCTATCAAGAAAATTGAGACTTTCATGGATAAAAAAGGCTTTAAAACACAGAAGGAGTACCTAGCCATGGAAAGAGGAAGGCCCCCAAACTGATCAAGATAAAAGGCAACTAGGAACTCCCAGGAAAGATGGCAGAGTAGGAGGGTCCTGAGCTCACCGCATCCCATGGACACACTGAGATAATAGCCACATCAGTGGGACTAACCCAGAAAGCTACTTGAAGACTGCTGGAACACTTTCCACAGTAACTGTAGAGAGGAGGTCACATCAAAAAGGGTAGGAGGGACAGAGACACAGTTGGGAACCAAACTCCTATCAAGACTAACCACAAATGGGAGGAACTGCAAGGACAGAGGAGCAGGAGAATCAGACCTCGCACCAGACACTCCAAGCATGGGGGACCTGCACTGGGAATATCGGCTTTGAAAACCAATGAGGCTTAACCACAGTACTTATAATTATTGAGGCTTAACATGAGTACTTTGAAAATCGGGGCTCAGCTCTGAGAGATCCTTAGAAAACTGAGTCCCTGTCCTTAAAGAGCCAGTATAACAAATAACCTGGCTGAGCTACAGCATAGAAATGGCAGTTTGAGAAACATCTGGGGGTATACTGCGGGTGATTTATGTACTAATCTCAGAATGTGCACTGGAACAGCAGGAAACCTTAGGAGACTTACCCAAGAATATGAGTTCTGTGGACACCATTGTTCCCCACCCCTAGGTAGACTAGACACTTGGAGGAACCAGAAAGAATACTTGCCACCTGTTCTCCTAGCCTTGCATACCCCACCTCCATGCTCTCCTGTGGATTTACCCCATCCAACCTGACCCGCTTGGCTCTCATCCCTCCAAAGCAGCTACTGTCCCCACACATCCTACAAACAACTCTAGCAGGGACCTGAGCCACTTCAAAGTGACTTCTGCCCCTGGGAGAGAGAAAAATAACCACATATATCAATGGCCTATAGTCTCAGGTGCATGGAACCTTTAGTTGGTAGTACAGCAAGTACCCAGCTGATCAGTCCCAGACTAGGTGCCAGCATCTGGTATGGCTGGTTGCATAGCCCACCAAAGAAAGCCTCTCAGAAGACAAGGCAAGCAGAGTTCCCTGAAAGTGACTACAGCCCTAGCAGATGGGTTAAGGGCAAGCAACTGGTCTGACTGCTGACATTGCCCAACCACAGGACTGTGCCAGCTCCAGGCTGTCACCTTAACAGCATAGAGACCAAACCCTGCCCAGTATACCCACAAAGGCCAAGTGAGTCATTGCACCCAACTGGACTGAAGGCAAATGAAGCTCAGCTACAATAGTAGGACACATGTGACCTACATGGCAGAACCCATGAAGTATCTAGTTCTGGTAAACAGAGGACAATAAATAGTAGAGTATAGGAAGCAGAACAGATCAGTGATCTGGAAGAAAGAGTAATGGAATGCAACTAAGCTGAACTGTAAAAAGAATAATAAAAAATAAAAATAGATTAGGGGAACTCAGTGACATCATTAAGCATAATAGCATGTGCATTATAAGAATTCCAGAAGGAGAAGAAAGAGGTAAGGGGGCAGAAAAATTATTTGAAGAAAGGATAACTGAAAACTGAACGATTCTGGGAAAGAAAAGAGACATCCAGATCCAGGAGGCACAGAGAGCTTCCAACAAATTAACCCAAGGAGGCCCGTACCAAGATACATCATAATTAAAATAGCAAAAAGTAATAATAGAGAATGTTAAGATCAGCAAAGAAAACAGTTACATATAAGGGAAACCACATAAAGGTCTCAGCTAATTTTTCAACAGAAACTTTGCAGGCCAGAAGAGAGTGGCATGATGAGGTCAAAGTGCTGAAAGGAAAAAACAAACCAACCAAACAAAACATGCAACAATGAATACTCTTTCCAATAAAGCTATATAATTCAGAAGAGATAGTTTCCTATGAAAAAAAAAAAAAAGTTAAAGAAGTTCCTTACCACTAAACTAGGCTTTCAAGAAATGTTAAGGAAAGGCCATAATCAGGAGTAAGAAAATTATGAAGGTAAAGAAAATTCACCAATAAATACAAATATAATCAAAGTAGTAGAATAATCATTTATAAAACTAATACAGAGGTTAAAACACAAAAAGAGTAGGATCGTTTAAATCTATAAAAATCAATGAAGAATTCACAAAATAAAGGGATGTAAAGTACGAATCAGATGCACATAAGAAGTGGAGGAGTAAAAGGGGCTTTAAAGGGTTCAAATTTAAATGGCATCAATTTAATATAGAGAGATATATGCATAAAATGTTGCATATGAACCTGATGGGAACCACAAATCAAAAACGTATAATAGGGGAACCTGGGTGGCTCAGTGGTTGTGCATCTGCCTTCAGCTCAGGGCATAACTCTGGGGTCCTGGGATCGAGTCCCACATCGGGCTCCCCTCAGGGAGCCTGCTTCTCCCTCTGCCTGTGTCTCTGCCTCTCTCTCTGTGTGTCTCTCATGAATAAATAAATAAAATATTAAAAAAACAAAAGCAAAAGCAAATACATATAGTAGATGCACAAAAAATAGAAAGAAATCCAAGCATGTCATTAGAGAAAGCTATCAAACCACAAAGGAAGCAGCAAGAGAAGAATAAAGAAATAGAGAAGAACTATAAAAACAGTGATAAAACAAGTAATAAACAAGACATTGCACTTGTAGGGGACTTCAGGACTTCTTCTTCAATAGCGAATTCAAATTAATGTCATAAAAATATTCACTGGCTTTGAGAAAAGAGTGGAGGCAATAAGTACCTACCTATAAATAATTAGTTTAAATCAGAATGGACTAAAGATCCAATCAAAAGCATAGGGATACTGAATGCATGAAAAAACAGGATCCAATTGTATGTTGCCTACAAGAGATTCACTTTAGACCTAAATTTAGACAGATGCAGAATAGAAGTGAAGGGATGGGAAAACATTTATCATGAAAAAAGAAGGAAAAAGAAAATTGTGACAGCAATGCTTATATAAGACAAAATAGACTTTCAAAGACTGTAACAAGAAACAAGGACACTACATAATGATAAAGGGAACAATCCAACAAGAGGATATAGCAATTGTAAATATTTGTGCACCCAACATGGGAGCACCTCTACATAAAGCAACTATTAACAGACATAAAAGAAGAAATTGACTGTAATACAATACTACTAGTTGGGGACATTAACACCCTACTTACATCAATGGGTAGGTTATCCAGACAGAAAATTGACAAGGAAACAGTGGCTTTGAATGATGTATTGGACCAGATGGACTTAATATATTCAGAGCATCCTATCCCAGAACAGCAAAATACACATTTTTTTCAAGTGCACATGGAATATTCTCCAGAATAGAGCACATTAGGCCAGAAAAGAAGTCTCAATAAATTAAAAGGCCTGAAATTATATTATGCATCTTTTCCTACCACAATGGTATGAAACAAAAACCAATCACAAGAAGAAAATCCAGAAACAATATGCCACTAAACAATGAATGAGTCAACCAAGAAATTAAAGAGGATATCAAAAAATATAGAGACAAGTGAAAATGAAAGCATCAATCCAAAACAGGATGTAGCAAAAGCTGTTCTTAGAGAGAAGATTATAGCAACATATGCCTACTTCCAGAAGCAAGAAAAATATTAAATAAACAACCTAACCTAACAACCTAAAGGAGATAGAAAAAGAGCAACAAACAAAATCCAAAGCCAGGAAAAGAAAGAAAATCATAAAGATTAGAGTAGAAATAAATAAAATAGAAACTAAAAAACCCAAGAGAACAGATGCATGAAACCAGGAGCTGGTTCTTTGAAAATAAAACTGATAATCCTTTATTCATATTCCTTTAAAATGGACTCAAATAAATAAAACCAAATATGAAGGAGGAGAAATAACAATGAAACCACAGAAATACAAAGGATTATAAGAGAATATTGTGAAATATTATATGCTAGAAAACTGGAAAACCTAGAAGAAATGGATAAATTTCTGGAAACATAACTCCCCAAAACTGAATCAGGAAGAAATAGAAAATTTGAACAGACCTATTAATAGTAATAAAATTCAACTAATAATGAAAACACTATCAATAAACAAAAGTTCAAGATGAGATGGCTTCACAGACAAATTCTACCTCATATATAAAGAACAATTAATATCTGTTCTTCTCAAACTATCCCAAAAGTAGAAAAGGAAGGAAAGCTTCCAAATCCATCTACAAAGCCAACATGAACCTGATAACAAAACCAGATAAAGATACCATAAAAAAGGAAACTACAGGCCAATATCTCTGATAAACATAAATGCAGAAATTCTCAACAATATACTAGGAAATTGAATCCAACAATATATTAAAAAAAAACATTCAGCATGATCAAGTGGGATTTATTCCAAAGGTGCAGGAGTGGTTCATTATTCATAAATCAACAATGTGATATATCCACATTAACAAGTGAAAGGATAAAACTATATGATTATCTCAACAGATGTAAAGAAAAGCATCTGACAAAGTTCAACATCGATTCATGATAAAAACTCTCAACAGAGTAGGTTTAAAAGGAACATATTTCAACAAATAAAGACCATATATGTAAAGCCCATAGCTGACATCACACTGGATGGATGAAAAGCTGAAAGCTTGCATGTAAAATCAGGAACAAAATGTGGATGCCCTTTCTCACCACTTGGATTCAGCACAGTACTAGAAGTCCTAGCACAGCAATCAGACAAGAAAAAGAAAAAAAAGTTATTATACTTTGTACGGAAGTGGTAATGGCACAAAAATAGCACAATTTGTAAGGAAGAGGTAAACTTTTATTATTTGCAGATGACATTATACTGTATAGAGAAACTGTCAAGATTCTACCAAAAAGCTGCTAGAACCAATCAATGAATTTAGTAATGTTGCAGGATACAAAATTAATGTACAGAAAGGTGTTGTGTTGCATTTCTATACACTAATAACGAGATAGCAGAAAATGATTAAAAATACAATCCCATTTACAATTGCACCAAAAATAATAAAATACTTAGGAATAATAATCTTAACCAAGGTGATGAAAGACCTATACTCAAAGAACTATAAAACATTGACAAAATAAATTGAAGATGACACAAATGAAAAGACATTCCATACCCAGGCATTCGAAGAACCAATATTGTTGAAATGTACATACTACCCAAAGCAATCTACAGACTTAATAGAATTTCTATAAAAATATAACAACACAGGGTCCCTCAGTGGCTCAGTCAGTTACACATTTACCTTTCCCTCAGGTCACAATCCCAAGTTCCTGGGACCAAACCCCGCATCAGACTCCCTGCTCAGTGGGGAGCCTATTTCTCCCTTTCCCTCTGACACTCCCTCTACTTGTGTTCTCTCACTCTTTGTCAAATACATAAATAAAATATTTTTAAAAACACAAAATACAAACAACATTTTTTATAGAAATAAAACAAATAATACTAAAATTTGTATGGAACCACAAAAGACCCTAAATAGCCAAAGCAATCTTGAGAAAGAAGAACAAAGCTGAAAGTAACATAATACTAGATTTTGAGATATAGTAGAAAGCTGTAGTAACCTAAACAGCATGGTACTGGCACAAAAATATACACACATATCACTGGGAAAAATAGCCCAAGAATAAACCCAAAGGAGGTAAGAATATATGGTGGGCAAAGAATATACAATGGGGAAAGTAGACCACTTTATTATATCATACACAAAAATAAACTCAAAATGAATCAAAGATCTAAATGTGGGACCTAAAACTTTAAAACTCCTAGAAGAAAACATAGGCAGTAATTTGACATTTTCCTAGATATGTTCCTTCAGGCAATGGAAACAATAACAAAATTCAACTATTGGGATTACATCAAAATAAAGAGGTTTGCACAGTGAAGAAAATCGTCAGAAAAAGAAAAAAGCAACCTATTATATGGGAGAAAATATCTGCAAATGATATAATCCACTATAGGGTTAATATCTAAAATATATAAAGAACTTACATAACTCAACACTCCCCATAATAATCTGATTAAAAATGGGCAGAGCACCTGAATAGAGACTTTTCCAAAGAAGCCATACAAATGGCCAGCACCCAATAGCACTAGTCATCAGGGAAATGCACATCAAAACCACCATGCGATATCACCTAACACCTGACTAAATAGCTGGAATCAAAACGAAAAGAAATAATAAGTATTAGTGAGGACGTGGAGAAAGAGGAACTCTTATGCACTGTTGGTGGGAATGCAAGCTGGTGTAGCTACTGTGGAAAACAGTGGGTAGATTCCTCAAAAAATGAAAATTATATTCACCATATGATCCTGAAATTCCTCTACTGGGTATTTATCCAAAGAAAATGAAAGCAAAATTTTGAAGAGATACGTGCCCTCCTATGTTTACTGCAACACTTTTTACAATAGCCATGATATGGAAGCAACTCAAATATCTATACATAGTAGAATGGATAAAGAAGATGATAGATAGATGATGATGATGAGGATGATAGATAGATAGATGATAGATAGATAGATAGATAGATAGATAGATAGATAGATGATAGATGATAGATACACACAATGGAATACTACTCAGTCCTAAAAAAGAATGAGACCTTGCCATTTGCAACTGGATCTACAGGGTATGATGCCAAATGAAATGATTCAGTCAGAGAAAGATAGATACTATACGATGTCATTCATTCACAGGTGGAATTTCAGAAACAAATGAAGAAAGATAAGGAATGGATTCTTAAATACAGAGATCAGACTGATGGCTGCCAGAGGGGAAGTGGGCAGGGGCATGAATGAGTTGGATGAAGGGGACCACTGATCTTGATGAGCACTGAGTAGTGTACAGAATAGCTGAATCATACTTTGTACCTGAAACTAAGATAATGCTATGTGTTAATTGTACTTCAATAAAACAGATCAAAGGCAACTAAAAATGGAAATTGCTTTAAGTACGTATGTACATACATACATAAACTCTTACACTAAAATTGAGAATTATCCCAGGATGACCTTGTAGCATTAAATGGGTAAAACTTAAAAAAAAAAAAACCAGGGATGAATATCAACTATAGAGTAGATGGAGAGAGGACACTCATGATCATAGCAGGCAAAGTGCCCTGGGGACAGTGAGCTAGAAGCAGACAGACCTGTGAATGCTTTTCTCCTTGTGGGAGAAAATATTATCAAGGATGTCTCTACCAAATTATCTTTCCAGTAGGTTCTAAATCCTTGAAACGCCTGTAGGGAAATTTAGGGGCAAAAGTGTCATCCATACTGTTAGGACAGTAAGAGCCAGCAGAAATAGCAGACTCCAAGCTGTTGGCATTTAACAGCACAGTCTCTTGTCTGACAGGTATGGTCATAACTGATTTCTTTTTGTCCCCGGTTAACTCTTTGCCCTGACTTGAGATTTATGACTCAAATTGTTTAAATCCTATTAATTTCATTTCATGGAAAGAATCTATTGCTGACGTGCTTACTGATTTACTTACTGACTGGCTGGTTCAACCTCCACTCCATCTCCTGTTCTTTGCTACCATCCCTTCTACCAACTTTCACCAGGTAAATTAGGCCTGATACTCAATTTGCTCAATTTTACATTTCAAGCTTGTGAACTATACCTGTTTTGCATTCCATTTCCCATTATCTGGAAGAAGTGCCGTAGACACAGATTCAAAATGGTAAGATTGCAACATACTCAGGTAAAATGAACAAATCAGACTTAGAGGATCAATATTATAATGGTTAATATTTATGGAATACTAAAGGATAAGGTCTGTTTTAACTTTGCATGCCTATGTCACTTAATTCTGTAACAGCTCTTTAACATAAGTAATAACCTCATTTTACTAACGAAGAAGCTGAGGAACAAAGAGATTAAACAATATACCTGCTACTGCTAGAAAATGGCAGAGCTAGGATTTGAACCTAGGAAGTTTGGGGTCAGAGCCTTTCCTAGTAACCATTAAACAATCTTCTTGAGAAATGAAAAACACTAAGGAAAAAAAAATAGAGTGCTCTTAGGATAGTGTGTAAATCATCATTGCAAATTACAATCTTCAAGAACATCTTTGGATCACTAACGCCACAAACCCATACGTACTCATCAAGAAATCAGGTTCTGGAGAGCCTGAGTAACTTAGATTGATGAGTCTGTAGTTGCCATATCTAGACTGAATATAACGAAAGAATCTCTAATGACAGGGGGAATCCTAGACAGCTTCCAAAGCTTTTAGGAAATTGAAGTGGTTGTCTATTTTTAGTTGCCAGGTGTATCTTTAGTTCTATTTGATCCTAAGCTTCAAAACAAGGCAAATGTCCCTAGAAGTTATATGCCCATAAGAGATTTTAGACACATAACTGGGATTGCTATTCCTATCAAGGGAGGATATAGTGCTATTTTACCACACAGAGTGAAAATCCATGGTTTACTGTTGAGCAGAGCGTCAATAAAACACAATATCGAGCTTAAAATAACAAGGTTATATGATGAATTTGACGTAGCCTTGATCATTAAATAGCGCTATAGCTCATTATATAAAGACTCTGCAACAATTCTAATATCTTGGGGGTGAAGGACTAGGGAGAGTCCATAAGCTGATAAGTATAGTAAGACACGTCAATACTTTGCAAGATGATTGGTGCTATGATTTGAATGTTTGTGTTTCTCAAAATCTGTATGTTGAAAACTTAATGCCCAATGTGGTAGTATTAGGAGGTGGGTGATGATTATAGAAGAGGCCCAAGAAAGCTACCTTGCCCCTTCCGCCATGTAAGGATACAATGGAGAAGTCAGCGGTCTTCTGTTAGGAAGATGTCCAGCCTCTGAACTTAGATGTCCAGCCTCCGGACTGTGAGAAATAAAATTCTGCTCTTTATAAGGCCCCTAATCAATGACCTTCTGTTAAAGTAGCCTGAATGGACTGATGTGGCTGACAATCTATTTTTACTTATGCTTTCATGTAACAGGGTACTTTGTAAGCCTGTCTGTATGGCCTGAGGTTAATCTGGGTAGTCATCTCATGAAGGGAGCATGTTGCCAGGATTAATACTAGAAAGTACTGTTGAATCAGGAACATGTTTGGAATGAGTGAGGATGTTCTGAGTTGAGAGTAGATGGCATTGTGAAGAAAGTGTTAATATTTTCATGTTTTTGCCTTCTCAGAGCTTCTGAGCAAAGATTACTGGCAACATGGGTTAAAGGATGATTGATTAGAAATGAATAGAGAGACCTCTAGAAAAATTTAAATATTTATTTTCTTGGTCGCTTGTGTTTACAATTCATAGAGTAATAAAATCTGGAGCCCTTTGTTTACATTTAAAAGAGAGGTTGTTATAAAAACCTGGAGATCTTTTTCATCTCTTCCCAGAAAGAGTTTGTTTTCATCAGAGAGAAAAAAATTTCTCTTGCTCTCCCTGGGAGAGAAGTTCCTATATAAACTCTAAAATGTATAGTTTTAGAGTTCCTTATCTATAGTGTAAAACCCGCTTTTGTGCATGCAGGTGACATCTGCCCTCATTACCTTGCCATACGCAGGGGAAGAATATTAATGCTGAGGTTGTTATATAAGTAAATAATTTGCCTTTCTCTGATGCAGAAACCTCCAGGATTAAAAAAATACAGATAATAAAAAAATAACTAGTTATATTGTAAATAATAATATTCTAAGGTCTGATTAACCAGTGTGTTTGTTCTATATGAATGCCTCCGAGAACAATTGCTTCTCAGATTTGATTGTGCAAGATGTTCATGTGTTGCAGAAGTAAAAAAGGTCACTAATTAAGTCAATTTGGGAAAAGTGATGTAGCATATCCCTCTCTAGGATATTTACAAATTGGGGTCTACAGACTCAGAATTTAAAAATGTGTTCAGTGTTGATTTAGGATTTATAATCAGAAATACCATTGTAGAATGACCTCATAGCATTATCTTCTCCCTCTAAATGTGTCAAAAAGAGTATCTGGAAGTTAGTGCCATATTCATGGGTTTATTTTCTGCCTAAATATCATGGAAGAGTTACAAGTTCAAGTCATCTTTTATTGCATTGTCCTCAGAGTCTTAGAAGTTACTCTCTTGACCATGTAAAAGCAGTGACTATTGACAAAGAGCAGGGCTTTTCAATACCAACACACATTAGAATCATCCAGGCAGCTTTAAAAAAATACCAATGCCTATGTCCCAAATCACACCAATTAAGAGAGCCTCTGAGGATGAGTCTTGGAATCTGTAAGATGTAAAAGCTTCCCAGGTGACTAATGAGCAGCCAGGCTTGTGAACCACTGATACAGAGCAGCAGCTCTCAGATTTTAATGAATGTGGGTATCACTGGCATATGAATGCAAATATCTGCAGAGCTTATTATTCAGCAGGTCTGAGGTGGGTAGAAAGCTGCTTTTAAGACAGATATTCTAGAAGACTCTGATAAAGTTCCTCATTGACCACACCTTGAGATACATTAGTATAGGCCAAACATAGCATTATGTCTGCTTCTTGACAGTTAATCAAGAATCCCACCTTCTAGGAAACAGAGAGTGATTTTCCAACTCTCCCTATTGTACCTCTCAATCCACGTCCATTTGCAGACACAAGGGGTTTGGAATTACTTTTAAAATTCTAATAACAATGCCCTGACCCATTTTTATTGTCCCCAGCAGAACTCTGGATAAGGATGAAGAGTCTAACTTCCAGCAGCTAGACTCAGTTGTAAGAAGAAAAGCCCAGCCACCCTAGGAATACTCTCCCTTGACAATTCATAAATCCAGCTTCTCTGGGTAGTCTCTCCACCTGTAATATACCTGCTTTAGACCTCGATTACACATGAAGGAGAATGAGACCTCCAAAAACATGAATTTCTTTTAGAAAATATGGGGAGAAAAATTTTTCCTTTTGGTAATACTCAAGTAGTTCCTATCAGATCAGACAAAGATGCTATAAATAACAACTAAGATCTCTGAGCAGAATATAGAAGACAACTACTCAAGGGACTGGAAGGAAAACAAAAACGCCCAAACATCAGAGAGCAGTCAGCACATAAAAAAAAAAAAAATCAATGAGGTAAGTTTCCCACTTTTTATAGTTGCTAGCCTAAGAGCAGACCACCACTGGCATGCAAAGTAGATAAAGCCCAGGAATAGACACCAGAATATGCAGGAAGCAAAATACAGAATATGGAAATCCATAGGATCTGGAAAGTGAAGCAGAGGATCCTGCAAAGAAGGGAGCATGGGAGCCCCAAATTCTTCAAATAACTCTGTTCTAATCTCTGGCTAAACCTTCAACTATACATTCAAGAGGCAGCTTCCAAGTAGCCCAGTTAAGGCTTAAAAAAAACCCTGAATGAAGAATTCAGAATTTGTAGTTTCCCTGTATAGGAATATGTCAGAATCCAAAACTACAACATCTGATTCATAATATCTAGCATACATTCCAAAATTACATGATATATTAAAGCTACAAAAATATGACCGATGTTCAAGAGAAAAAGTAAAATCCAAACTCAAGATAATGCAGATGTTGGTTTTTAAGCAGCTTTTAAAAATATGCTCAATGAAGTAAAGGAAAATATACTTGTAATGTGTTAAAAAATAAGAAGAAATCCTAGTAGAGAAATAGAAATAGAAAAAGTAAGGGTTCTGACACCTGATTCCAGTGTGTGGAGAGGAGGGGTTTCCCTACACATACAAGCAATTCTCAGACACCAGCTGGATATCCTATAATTGGGTTCAATTCTGATGCTAGCTACCTGGAGATAGTATCAGATTCCACAGGGTAAGGGCTCAGTCCTCCCAGACTGCCCCCACCTCAACTTCAGAGGCCAATTATAAGACTAAATGACTATTGTCATTTGTGCTTCTGGCCAGCTGTAGAGTGAAGATATCAATGACCTCACCCCCTGTGCCACCACCTCCTGCTCCTTAGTTTCCATTAATTTGCTACAATGGTTGACAGAACCCAGAGAAACATTTTACATACTAGATCACCATCCTATGGTGGATCTAATTTAAGGACTGCCAGAGGCAAGAGATTCATAAGGCAAGGTGCAGAAAGAGGAAGAGCTTTCATGACCTCTGAGTGCACTCTCCAAATTTCCATGTGTTCACCAACCTGGAAGCACAACCTTTTGGAGGCTTCTTTACAAATGCGTGACTGATTGAATCATGGCCATTCATGATGATTCAACCTCTAGGCCCTCTTCTCTCCTAGGAGAACAGGGGGATGGGTCTAAAAACTCTAACCTTCTCATCATGTGTTTGGTTCCCCTGACAACCAGGCCCTGACAACCATGCTTAGGTTAACATAAACTCAGGTGTGGTTCAAAGGAGTTTGTTATGGATATTAGGACACCTTTATCATTCCTATCACTTAGGAAATGCCAAAGGTTTTAGGAGCTCTGTGCCAGAAATGGGGACAAAGGCCAAATATATATATGTTATATTAAATAAATATATAATATATGCATTACATGTTATAACATATATTACCTATTATTTTTTATATTTATATATATTTAATATATATTTAATCACAGTATCACAAAAGCCAATGGAATTCTAGGAATAAAAAGATGCAGTATCTAATATAAAAAAATTCTGAGGATATGCTTAATTAAGTAAAATGAAAATTTCTAAAGAATGAATCGGTGAATTCAAGAATACACCCATAGAAATTATCCAATCTGAAGAAGTACAAGAGTAAAAATAATAATAATGCTCCAGAAACCTGTGGGGCAATACTAAAAGATACAGAATGCATGTTAATGGAGTCCTACAGGGGCTTTCTGAAAAAGTATTTGAAGACATAGAAGAGTCAAAACTTTCTTTAATTTGGTAAGAGACAAATTTATAAATTTTTCAGCAAACTCCAGGCACAGTGAATACCAACAAATGCCCTCAAGGACACCAGTAAAACTACCAAAGGTCAAAGATAAAATCTTCAAAGTAGCCAGAGGAAAATGACAATGAATACAGAAAAACAAAAATTCAGTCAACACTGGCTTCTCATTGGAAACAACAGACCCAAAGACAACTAGTGTGTGGAAGATGACCCAGGCACAGATATAGGAGTGGGAATGATGGAAATGAAATAATTTAACAGGTCCACTGAGATGACAATGAAGAAAATATTGAAAACTCAAGATTGTATGATATGACTAAATATTATAGACAAAAATGAGATATAGGAGAGAAAATTCTCCATCAGTCGTAGAACAAAGGAGGAATATCACATTAACGCGGCACAAGTCACCAAAGAGCAAAATGCGTGTATTATCCCGAGGTTACGTCTGATTCAGGACTTGCACAGTGTTGCCCCCCCACCTCACCATGGCATCATAGAAAGAAGGCCATGGACTCCACGTACCCGTTCCCTGACTACACAAACACTTCTGTTCACTGAATGAGAATAACTCTCCAATGCCAGTTCTGCTCCATTTGTACTATATAATCTACTTGTATGTTTCAAAAGCCTCTAATATTTGTATACTTTAACACAATAATTATAGTTTGATTAATTTAGTCCAAGGAAAGTGTGTGAAATGCAGACAAACATTTATACAGAAGAATACTCATGGGAGTTTTATTTATAGACATAACAGGATGATACTGTTAAAGTTACAGGATTACTTTGTGGGTAATTTGCAAATATTTCACAAGAACCACGTATATTTAATAATTAAAAAGAAAAGTAGAAAAATAAATATAGTTCTTAGAGAAACAAAGACAGTTTCAGTTGTGAGCTAAAGTAATGAGGCTTGGTAGGGGGAGTTGGAGTCTAGGTGAGACAGTGCATCAGAAATTAGACAGGGGATCAGAGACCCATGCATATATTGCTAGTAATATGAGAGTTAGGATACTCAGGATTTAGGGAAATCAGAAAACTGGCAGGTACAGGCCATGGAAGGAAGGAGGAAGGAAGGAAGGAAGGAAGGAAGGAAGGAAGGAAGGAAGGAAGGAAGGAAGTAGGGGAGGGGAGGGAAGGGAGGGGGAGGGAAGATGGATCAAACAGGACAGGCAGCAAGTACTCAAGTAGAAAGTCAGAAACAAGGAAGAACGAAAATCACATGACTGCGGGCAAGGGGACATTGAGCTCCGGAGCCGGGAAGCTTCCCGTGTGCTCCAAACTAGAATACAAACCCATGTGAGGATCTGGCCAGTTCAGAGTCCGCATGGGAAAGCACATAAATCAGTAAACCTAACAAGAGAAAGGTAAGGATGGAGCATGGATTCCTAAAATCTTTTATACAGCCGACACCAGGGAATTTGAAAGGGACAAGAAGAGGAGAGAGGGGCAGAGAGAAAAGGAGAGAATATGAGTGAGGTTAAGGGTCTCCAGAACTTGCCGCATCAAAGAGCAAACCAGCAGGAAAATCAGGGCACTGGGACTTCAGATGTGCAGTGTGGCTTAGCCACTGGTGTGCGGTCTAAACTGTGACACATGCAAGAAGAATGACGTTAAACTGTCGATTGTATATAGTTAATATCTGTAGTGACTACAGTGCTTACTATCTACAAAATATCCCTTTCGTGTTCCAGCAGAACAATTTATATCCCGGTTCTGTTATAGGAACGTGTAAGCACTTATTGTATTTTTCAGACTACTGTTCACTAACATACTGCCATTCGGTTCCTTGCTAACATTCTACACTAGAAATGCCAATTATCAGTATTTGCTGACTACATAAATTTTTGATATATTACAAAGGTCTGCTGTGGGTGCATCCTTTGGAAAGCTCACAATCGCACAAATGAAAATTTACTATCTATTATTCAAAGTGAATAGAGAATCTCTAGATATTTCCCCATGTCTTTACAGCTTTTCACAGATTCAAAAGAGAGACTTTGGCCCTAGCACTGTGCCTGTAAAAATGCCTCCTTCCCTCCTGTCAATGTTAATGACAAAATAAAGTTCCTATGACGATTTCTTTCAATTTAGAGTTTATCTCAATCAAACGTATTAATAGCTATATTCAGTTCATTTAAAATTAACCACATCTTCTGTTCAGATGTTTCTGGAATTGACCTAGAATGTCTGCAGAGATAATAAGATTAAGGTGAATGAAGTAGTGGAGAGTATAACACAGCCTAATTATATACCATACTCCCATTCACCTTAATTTGAGAAAGAACAGAAGCTGGATGGAATTCAAAAGGCAGCAGATTGAAAATGGATAAAAAGACTTTTTATGTGGTGCATAATCAGCTTTCAGAATTCACTGCTGCAGGATATTTCTCCGGCTAAAATTTAGTAAAGTTTCAAGATAAGAATAAGAATGGCATCTGTGGGTACACTAGCTGGATGTGAATTTATGAAAGCCATCAATCCTCATGCTGGTAGCCATAAAATCATCACCAGCTGGTGCTGGGATGGAAACTCTCCCTGTGGTATCCCGCCGCACAATTGGCCAGATGCATGATGTGCTGTTGTTGTCGTACAAAGACAAAAGAGCCCAGAAAGCCTAAGGCATGAGCCTTTGCAGAGGAAAGACTGTGCGCGTGATGGAAACTTTCACGCAAGCCACGAGCTGTGTTCCTGAGGTTCACAGTAACCTCCTCTATCTGTTTTTTGATCAAATGTCATTTCTCCCATCATGGTAACGCACAATGATTCCTCCTTTCCACAGAGTTTATTCAGTGTTATCCCTGAATCGGTGTACATGTTATTGGGTAGAAATGCACGTAATTTCTGCAGTGAATAACCAGCCTACCTTTCATTTAAAACTGGCAGGTCCCAAACATCCCCTTTTTAAAGTGGTTACAATAGTGACAGCGGTCATCGGGGGCTTTGTTAATGGACAGCATGGCAGGTCTATTTGTTGGCATCCTCCCTGACACCCTGAGCCATTTAATTCTGTCTAACAGATTCAGGCCATGCTCCAGATCTCACAAAAGAGGCAAGAGAGAGTATTGATCCTCCTGTTATTGTTGGTGATTTACCGCCCCATTCCTTTAGCAAATTCAAACACACACGCACACATACAAACACTCACTACTGGGGTCACAGCTGCTGGATGGAAGAGTAATGAGTGATTATTTTCTTATCTCTCCTAAGCTCTATAAGTAACTCCTCTTGTGGATTCATGACAGTTCTGCAGATTTAAGCCAAATAAATAATATCTTTTCAACCTGGGGTCAAAGGGTTCCTAAACATGGCAATAAATATCTGCTTAAAACAAAAACCCATACGTGTTGAAAGCATGCTGAGAACTGAAATCGGCAGGCTACAAATCACATTTTTGGCTGTCCTACCGTCAAAAACAAATTTGAAATGTGCCATTTTAGAGTAGTCTAACAAAATGTCACTAAAAGGATAAATAATGTGCAAGTGCACATTTAGGTGTATTGTTAAAATCATGACATGAAACTGCTTCTTCTTCCAAAGCCCAGATGTTCATCATGGAGATTTTTTCTCTTAAATGTTGCAGCCTTAGGAGACTCAGCCAACATTAAACATAGTGCTATTGTATAACCTCCTTTTCAACGTTTTTCTTTCCTTTCCCAAATTTCTTTTTTCTTTCATTGCATTATATACTTATAGCACTTTTGCCCACAAAACATGATATAAGCAGGTTATTTTATTAATGTGCATGGGATTCCATAACAAAATACCATAGACTGGGTAGCTTAAGCCACAGATTTATTTTGTCCCGGTTCTGGGGGCTGGGTATCCAAGACCAAGGTTCCAGCAAGGTGGTTTTCTGGTGAGTCCTCCGTCTTGGCTTGAAGATGGTCCCATTCTCCCTGTGTCCTCACACGGCCTTTCCTCTATGTGTGTACAGGAAACAAAGAGAGAGGGCTCTGGTATCTCTTGCTCCTCATATACGAGCACTAGTTCTATTGGATTAGGACTTCACCTTATGACCTCATTTACCTCCTTAAAGGTCCTACCTTGAAATATATGTATATTGGGAATTAGGACTGCAACATGAATTTTGGGGGGAAATAATTTAGTCAATGACAATCATCTTATTTTTTTTTAGTCTCAAATAATTTTTTCCCTATACAAAAAATATCAATTTTTTCTTGAGTTGGATGACAGTATTTCGATAAATGCCAATTTGTAATAAATTGAAAAATATATCCCAGACTCTTAAGACAATTCCAAAAGAAGAAGTTCTAAAGATGTGCTGAAAAATTCAGCATTTGCCAGAATAAAGATTCCTAAGATGACTACATCTGGAAAGAATAATTCATAAAAATTAATAATTTCTTCAGAAAAAAATTCCATCCATACTAATACTCCATTTATTCTATAGAAAAAAGTTGGTCAAATGGCTGAATAAGCTCCAAACAGCTTCAAACATTCCTTCTGCCAATAAACTGAGAATAAAATACCACAAACAACATGTTGAGGGCTTTGAAAAGGAGATAAGGCAGGCAGATTCTGCAAAGCAAAGAGGGAAGAGTACTATATATGTTTTCTGTTCCTATGGACTTGGCTGCGTGAGGAGTGGCTAAAATTCTAATGTTCTGATAGAAAGACCACCATCTTTATGTGAAACCAGGAAATGGAAGAACCACCAGGGAATGGCTCCAACAAACAGAGGTGATAGAGAGTGGGATGGGATCATGGAAAAGAGAGATTCATAAAAGGGGAATCTCTAAATTGTGCATATAAACTCTGCCCCAAGTCTTTGGCAAATCCCTGAACTAGGCACGAATAGGGAAAGCTACTAGCAGACAGACCATCAGTAGATGTCACCTACCACAAGTGGGCCAGAGTTTGCAGTTTGAATCTACCAAGTTAATTGCCTTCAAAACCAAACACATTAATACCCCTCTAAGGAATATAGTAGAATCTAGAACTACACAGAATTACATTTATAATGTTTAATGTGCAACTAAATTATGTCACATACAGATAACCAAGAAAGCTTGAGTCATTTTCAAGGGAAAAGACAAACAGAGTCCAACCTGGAGATAAAAAGTTGGAATTCTTGGACAATGACTTTAAAGCAGGTGATATAAATATATATTCAATGATATGAAAAAAATATACCTGTAATAAATAAGACAGTAGAAAATATTAGCAGAGAAATAAAATACATAAAAAAATCAAATGGAAATTTTAGAAGCAAAGATATAATAATATTAGAAATTCAGAGCAGTCTGGGTGGCTCAGCGGTTTAGCTCCGCCTTCAGCCCAGGGCATGATCCTGGAGACCAAGGACTGAGTCCCACGTCAGGTTCCCTGCATGGAGCCTGCTTCTCCCTCTGCCTGTGTCTCTGCCTCTCTGTGTGTGTGTGTGTGTGTGTTGCTCATGAATAAATAAATAAAATCTCTAAAAGATAAAAGAAATTCAAATGCCACTAGTTGGACTTAATAATAGAATGGAGATGACAGAGAAAAAATCCGGTGGATTTGAAGTGAGGTCAACAGCAATCATCCAATCTGAAAAGAAATAAAAGATTAAAAATAAAAATTAACAAATAAACAGAGACCTGCAATAGATCAAAATATCTAACATATGTATAATTGTAGTTCAGGAAGAAAAAAAGAGTGAGCAGGATAGAAACAAATCTGAAGAAATATTGGCCAAAAAGTTTACAAATTTGATGAATGCCAGATTCAAGAAGCTTGGCAAATCCCAAGCAGAAAGAATACAAAAACTCCCCAACACATATTCTGCCAAGTATATCATACTGGTGGCAAACAAAAAGCAAGGGGAGAAATCTCTTTTTTTTTTTAAGGGGAGAAATCTTGAGGGCAGGAAAACATACATTTCTAACATATGTACATACATACATACATACATACAAGGAATAACCGATCTTAAAAAAAAAACAAGGAATAACTGATAAAGTAACAGAGAATTTGCATCAGAAACTGTAGAGGACAAAGACAGTGACCATTATCTTTAACTTACCAAAGCAAAAAAACAACACCAAAAACAAAAAAAAAAAAAAAAGGAAAAATCAATCTGGAATTCTCTATCCAGGACAGATATCTATCAAGAATAAAAGAAATACATTTTACATAAAGGAAAACAAAGAGTATTAGTCACTTGTAGACCTACACTAAAAGAAAATTTG
Source organism: Nyctereutes procyonoides (assembly GCF_905146905.1). NCBI lineage: Eukaryota > Metazoa > Chordata > Mammalia > Carnivora > Canidae > Nyctereutes > Nyctereutes procyonoides. The sequence goes on from NW_026575142.1 coordinate 72,635,860, forward strand.
AAGTTCTTCAGGCTGAAAGTATATGAAGCTGGAGACAATTTCAGATCTTCAGGGACAAGTGAAGAGCACCAGAAAAAGTAAATATCTTAGTGAATGACAGGCTATTTCCTTATTTTAATTTCTTTAAAATGCATCTGACTGTTTATGAAAATTTACAAAAGACTTCAGGAGGCTAGGGAGAAAAATGACCTAAATCATAAGGTTTCTACGTTTCACGTTAAGTTATATAAACTCTGATTACAGAAAATATTTAGGGTGAAAGTGGAACTTTTCTTTCCTTTTCTTTTAAAGATCTTATTCATTCATGAGAGACACACAGAGAGAGGCAGAGACACAAGCAGAGGGAGAAGCAGGCTTCCTGGGGGGAACCTGATGTGGGACTCGATCCCAGGACCCCTGGGGTCACACTCTGAGCCAAAGGCAGATGCTCAACCGCTGAAACACCCAGGTACCCCAAAAGTGGAATTTTTCTCACTGAAATATTACTCATCCATTTAGCAACATGATTTTAAAAATTATCACCCACACCAAATACATTTGGATTTTACTTCATTTCTAAATATTGCTTGCTGCATCATCATCAAATATACTAAAATCATGATAATACCAGAGAAGAGTAATTTTCCTACTAGTAGAGCCAGGATGATGTATTTACAAGTAATTTAATAATTTACAAATAATTTAATAAGAATGTAATGATAAGATTTACTCACTCTTTCAAAAAAATCCTTATAGAATGCCATAATGGAAAAAATATATATTTGAATTCCTCAATCACACACACATATACACACATGTTAATAAGAGATAGATTAAAAGCATATGAAAAGGGATGGAAACATTGTAGCTTTCAAATAAAAACATGCCTTGTTTTAAAACAAGACAAAGAAAGCACTAATAATGAAATAAATTAAGAAAAAATGGGTAAACAACTACTTACATTAGAGTGGTTTTGCATCAAGAAATATTATAAAATACACAAAACAAAACTCAGAAGAGAAGAAAATTAAAACTATTCCTAAAAATAGGTGAGTAAAAGAAAAACAGTTAAAATGAAAAGATATGAATAGATACAAAAGAGATAACCAAAGTGATCAATAAACATATAAATATATAATGTATTTAATATATAAATCTATATTTTCTATTAATAATTAGACTTGAGTTAAACCACAGTGAGATAACATCTTACCCCATCAAATTAACAGATATTAAAATACTTGACAATAATACATTTTAGTAAGGATGAACAGTAATGGAACTCCTATATTGCTGTGATAGGTAAATTGGTAAATTTACTAGTTTAGATAGCAATTTTGCAGTATCAGATAAATTAGATACAAATATGCTACTCCTCAGCAATTTCACTTATAGATACATCTAGACAAATATTGCACAAAGGCATACGCATAAGAATTTTTGCAGCATTATTGATAATAGAAAAAAGTCCTTGAAGGGAATGATTATGATTTTATGATTAACTTCATAAAAAAGGACATTATATGGTGGTGAAAAGTAAAAATTAAGACAGGTAGACTTTTATAGATCTACATAGATATATCTCACAAGCATAATGATAAGCAAAAACCAGCTGCATTTATATCAAATTTAAAAACAGAACAAAACTATGTATTGTATGTGTGTGCATAAAGCTATAGTAAAATTCTTAAGAAATGCATAAAATTGTAGTCAGGAATACTAAATTCAGTATAGTGATTTTTCTTGGAAGAGGCGATCAGGGAAAGATACATGTCACAGCAGAGAGGACAGTCAGGAAGCTATTAAGCTGATCCTCACAAGAAATAGTCACTTGAACTAAAAAATTATGGAGCTAAGATATGAATTCTGCTTTTTTTTTTCAACTTGCCCTTTGAACTTAATTCACTAGTAAGGGATCTCATTCTCAATGAGTATATGTTTCTCTTTTCATTATGTGAGAATCCTCACACTGAGCCCAACCTTCCCTCATTACCAGAAAGAAGCATCTACCTCCTCACCTTGTCACATGACTATCCAACAGCACACAGCTCTCATCAGGGTGTATAATTAACACACTGCACAGCTATTTATACGATGTTCACAGAAAGCAGCAATGTTAAAACACATCGATAAAATAGATTTGGTGAAAGCTCAATGTATGCTAAATATTTGAGTCACAATTTTGGCAATATAAGTTTTCTGCATGTCCTCCCTTCTTTAATACGTAGTGCTGAGAAATGAGATTTCATTAATATTGTCTGTAAACTCAATATCTGGCCACATCTATCCCTTCAACATTTCATTTTAAGTAGCACACTTTACATCTGAAAAATTGCTTGTCTTGATATAATTCCCTAAAAATTCTCTGCACATATTTCAATGTGATGCCTGTCATCCAGGGATTTCAGAATGTTTCAGTCATGTTGACACACTAAACACGCATATATATTTAGTAAACCATTTTTTTTACAAGGTACTCAAAATTCTTTAGCTAGTAATTCATAAATTTTATTTCTTAGGACTGTGGTACTTGGGAGCAAGTGCCTCTGAATTTGCTGTGGATAACCTGGAAAGGTCAAGAAAGAAAAAAAAATTAATCTCATCTTTTTCATAAAGAAAAGTTCAGATATTCGATTATTGAAATTTCTCATATGCACTTGAATAAATGCATTTTCTAATGGAAAAAAAAAAAAGGTCTGAAGGCCACTGTTCTGCACATGCAGTTGGAGCTCCAAACCAAACTTTAAGCATAAGAGCTTATTCGGATAATGGCATCCTGTGGGTCAAGATTGAAGCTAATAGGTAACTACCCTAAAGAAAGATTCACTCCTGGAGAAAAAAAATTCCTTCAAAACTCAGCCCTAAAACAAAAATTCTAAAGCTCATAAGAAAGACAAACATTATGAAAATACCCTACAGCAATAATTTGAAGAACTTACATCAATGAAACAGAGATGGCACATGTATTTTAAATTCTTAATTAGTAAGACATTCAAGAACGCAATATTGGATCTATGAACAAAGTGGTTTAAAAGAATTAAATATGTATATGCCAGTGAGAAATAGCCATAAAAACCTCAGTAGACCATATATAGCAGAATAGCACATATGAGGAGAAAATTTGTCCTTCAAATGAAGCACTGAAAAAGTCTTTAGAGATGCATCACAAAGACACCGAAGAAACTTTAAAAATAAAGGAAAACTTAAAAGACAGTGAAGATGGAAAGAGAAGTTTAAAATCCTTCTAGTAGCAGTCCCAGAAGAAAAGAATAAAAAGAATGGCATTGAAGCAAAAGGATATCTATTATTTTTTTGAGATAAATAATAACATGTATTCTCAAATTGAATTGGTTTATCATATACCAAGCAAGACTGAACAATAAAATAAATGAAGGAAGGAAAGAGGGCCCCAGAAGGAAGGAAATAACATAGATATATTACACCAAAACTATAGGATTTCAAGAAAAATCTTAAAACATAAAGAACATAGAGAATGTAAACAGAAATTAAAATCTAATTATGCCAGATATATATTTATGGTGTCTTGGCTCCAAATCCATACTTTATTACCTGCTATAAAGAAACAGAGATTGGAATATTTTCTCTTGCCAGCTGATTTGAGGCTAAACTTTGCCAGTAAAGGGCATTGAAGTGACATGGGAAATAGAGGTTTTGCTTCTTGGTCCAGCCTGCTTTTTTTTATCAGTCTCCTACGATATATGTCTAGCTCCCACAGCACAGATGGCTTCTCCAGAACCTGGAGACAGCTGCAGCTTCCCCAAACCCCAGCTTCTGCAGCACGGTGCAGGGAGCTTCTCCGGTGCCGCCCTCCTGTACCTCAGATGTCTTCCTCAGGACCCACCTTCTGCAGTGCTCAGTTGCCAGCAGCACCCAGCACCCCACACCTTCCCTTGGCACCTCTCTTGGATGGTGTAAAATTAGAGAATAATTCACAACACCATCCTCACTTCTGAAACCAACTGCAAGTTTGAGGATCTCTACGACCACTTTTAGGTGTGATAATTCACTAAAGGTACTTCTGGAACTCACTGAATGCCGTTACACTCACATTTATAGCTTATTACAATAAAAGGATATAGATTACAATCAGCCAAGGGTAGAAATCCATGGGGCAGAGTCCAGGAGGGTTCCCAACACAGAGCTTTCAGTTGTCCTCTCGCAGTGAAGCCATGATCAGTGTGTGTAACAATATTCTGTGAGTGTCGCCAACCAGGGAAGTTCACCAGCCTTTGGTGTGCAGATGTCTTGGGTCACGTAGACATCATTGGCCACCTGTGGGGCTTACCTTGGTTTCCATCCCCTCTAGAGGTTGAGCTGATACGACATGGCCCAAAGCCCCTACCATAAATCTAACCACATTAGACTATCCAATATGTCAAACAAAGATACTTTTAGGAGGCAGAGTATTCCAAGGTCTCATAAAGAATATATCCCAAGAGCCCAGGTCAAAGGCCAGACCTCTCTTTGGCAATATTCAATCTCCACTACCCAGATGTCTTCACTGCAGGAGGCTCTAATGACGTGACTCCCCACAAAGAGCTTTCCTCAGCACCCTACAAGGCAGATTTCCAGAAATGTCCACCATTGTGGTGCCCCCAAAACTGTGATCCAGTGAGTCATGAATGTGTACAATTCAAAAAGGTCTGAATCTCAATCTGACATTAGAAACAATTTTTCAGGGATCCCTGGGTGGTGCAGCGGTTTGGCGCCTGCCTTTGGCCCAGGGCGCGGTCCTGGAGACCCAGGATCGAATCCCACATCGGGCTCCCGGTGCATGGAGCCTGCTTCTCCCTCTGCCTATGTCTCTGCCTCTCTCTCTCTCTCTCTCTCTCTGTGTGTGTAACTATCATAAATAAATAAAAAATAAAAAAAAGAAACAATTTTTCATATTTGTTATTCCTATATTGTTTATATTCTACTTTCCTTCTCGTTATCAAATTCCTTGATATTCCAATCCCATCACAGTTGATGATTCTTTATATTAAATTTTCCCTATTCAAATTTCTGTGTGGTTCTGGCCCCTGAAGGCTTAGGATACACTGATTAAGTACAGACTTTATAGCTGTCATGAGAGTCTCCAGAAGACAGTGGAAAATGTCTTCATAATGCTAATTAAAATTAGCCACCAACCTCAAATTCTATGCCAGGAAAAAAATATATTTTGAGAAAGAGTAAAAATATTTTATGACATTCAAAAACTAGAAGATTTTATTGAAAAGACTGCCATTAAAAGAACAACTAAAGGACTTAACATCTATGAGAAGGAAGATAAACACAGAAGTGAAGAATATGATGCAAGTTATAAGAATGACAGAAAAATAAAATTACACTACTGGTATGTAAAATTAAATTTTCCCCTGTCCTTTCTGCCCTCTCCTCTCCACCCCTTTCTTATTCCATGTGTGTGTGTATGTGTAAAACCAAACTGGAGCTAAAATTATAAACAGTCTCATTCTAAAGATTTTTTGGAAATGTAAAGGACAAATAATAGTCAAAATGATTTTAAAACACAAGAACAATGTTGAATGACCAACAACTGATTTTAAGATTTATTATAAGTTTACAGAAATAAATGTTCTGTAGTATTGGCAGAAAGACAAAAAAAAATAAATGGTGAAGAATTGAGACTTCGTAAGTACACATACATTTCTGGACAAATGATTTTCACAAAAGTGAAGAGGCAAATCAGTACAGAAAGAAAATGGTTCTAAACATATTGTGATGGAATATTTGTGTAGCATTAAAAAAATTAACCTCAGTTATTAAATTCAAATATAAAACCCCAAACTATGAAACCTCTAGAAGAAAGCAGGACAAAATCATCCTGATGCTGAATTAGGCAAAGGTTTCCTGACTATAATACCAAAAACATGATACATAAAAAGCAAACTGAAAATTAAATGCTATATAAATACAAAATTTCTGCTCTTCAAAAGGCACTCTTCAGGGAATGAAAAGATAAGGCCACAGATGGAGATAAAATATTTGCTAGAATATATATAAAAACCAAAGGACTTGTATCCAGAATATATAAAGAACTCTCAGAAAGCAAACAATGGAAAACAACCAAATCGGAAAATGGCAAAAGATTTGAATGGACACTTCACCAAAGAAGATTTATAAATGGCGAATACACATATGAGAAATTGGAACTTTTACTTTTGGGAAATGGAGTGGATGGACTTTTTCCTTTTTCTCCTAACTGGATATGGTAGACATTATTTATAAAAATAATAAAAAAAAGAAGAAACGAAAGAAAGAAGAAAGAAAGAAAGAAAGAAAGAAAGAAAGAAAGAAAGAAAGAAAGAAAGAAAAAGAAAGAAAAAGAAAGAAAGAAGAAAGAAAGAAAGCAAGAAGAAAGAAAGAAAGAAAGAAAGAAAGAAAGAAAGAAAGAAAGAAAGAAAGAAAGAAAGAAAGAAAGAAAGAAAGAAAGAAGAAAGAAAGAAAGAAGAAAGAAAGAAAGAAAGAAAGAAAGAAAGAAAGAAAAAAGAAAGAAAAGAAAGAAAGAAAGAAAGAAGAAAGAAAGAAAGAAAAAGAGAAAGAAAGAAAGAAAGAAAGAAGAAAGAAAGAAAGAAAGAAAGAAAAAGAAAAAACTTTAAGGAGACTCTGAGGGTAAAGAGAAGAAAACAGAGGGCTGGACCCTCAGGACCTGAGGAACAATATGGTGATGAGTTTCCTGGGTTCCCTTTTTAACTCACACGCCCCAGTCTTGAGAAGCCAACAACGTGGAAATACCTACGGGCACAAAACCTAAAGCCCTATTGAAACCTGTCTTCTCCAGCTAAAGGACAGGGAAGGGACAGCCTAGCAAGACAGGGAACTTCAGGACAGGAGCCTCTCTACTCTAGCTAAACACTAGTGAAAAAGCTGTGGCCCCATGTGTGTCCTCACTAGCAAAGGCTGGGTTGGGAGGCGACACTCTCATGTTCAGGAGGCTGTAAGGAGGCATCCAGAATCCTTCCCAGATTGGTGGAAGAGAAGGCCATATAGGGAGCTGGGATTTCATCCCTTCCAGCCAGTAGCAGGGCAGGTCCTCCTCCCTCCAGTGTCCGCGGGCCCATGTAGGGAGTCTGGAATTGTGCCGACATCCAGGGGTAATGAGGTCACCCTGGCCACACTGTCAATGGAAATCACCAAAGGAGCTAGAACTCCCACTCCTCCCCGCCCCCAGATGTTCACGGAGCCTGAGTGGGAAATCGGCACTTTTATCTGCATCTGGCATTAGTGCGTATCGCCGCTAAAAAAGCTGTAAGAAGAGATACACTGGAAAAGCAACATAGAATAATGAAAATGGAATTGTGAAAAATATTCAAGTCATTCAGAGTGAGCCAACAAAGGGAACACAGAAACAAAAAATAGAAAAAAAGGAAAAAAGCGGTCGTAAGTCCTAACATCAATATAATTACCAGTCATCTAGATATAATTAAAAGAGACTGGAATAGAGTAACAGGGCCCAACTCTATGTTGTCTGTAAGAAATTCACTTGAAATACAACAATATAGGTAGGTTTGTAGGTAAAGAATGTAAAACTGTATTTCACACAAACATTAATCAAAGAAAAGCAGGAACAGCTATATTGACACCAGACAGCGTAGACTTCAGAGTAAAGATAATTACCGGATACAGAGAGAGATTACGCGATAAAACTGTCGATCCACTGAGAAAACACAGCAGTCTTAAATGTTTATGCGTCAAAAATAGAGCTGCAAAATATGTGAAATAAAAACTAACAGAACTGAAAGGACAAATACAAGAATTCATAATTATAGCTAGACATTTCAACACCCTTTACTCAAGAATTAATGGAAAAAAAATAGATCATCAACAAGGAATAGAAGAACACTTCGCCGACACCATTGAACAAAAGGATCTAATCCCCGTTTCCAGGACGCTACCCAACAACAGCGAAACACGCTTTCCTTTCAAGTCCCCACGGAACATCTACTGAGATGGATCCTATGCCGAATCATAAAACAATCTCAAGGAAGCAGGTTTTCCAGCTTCCATGCAATCAACTGGAAATCAATAACATAAAGACAACAGAGATAATAGCTATACGTGCTAGCAAAGATAACAGAAACAAAACAACATATTCTCAATAATCCATAGTTCAAAGAGGAAATCTTGAGGGAAATAAAAACAAATATTTTGAAAAATGAAAATAAAAATACCACTTATCACAGAGTGTGTGGACGCACTAAAGCTCCGCGGAGAGGGAAACATAATGGCACTAAATGGACCCATTAGACAAGAAGAAACGGCTCCAATCAATAATTTAAACTCCCACCTCCAGAACTTAGAAAAAGAGCAAAATAAACCCAAAACAAGTGAAAGGAAGGAATAAAACAGATAAAAGCGGACATCAGTGAAATTTATATAACAGAAGAATACCGGAGGAAAATCAATAAAATAATTAACTGGTTCTTCTAAAAGGTCAATAAATTGACAAGCCTCTACTAAGAGGCTCTACAAAACAAACAAACAAACAAACAAACAAAAACCCACAAATTACTAATTTCAGGACTAGAACAGAGAGTCCTCCCACAGGGCCTGCAGACATTAAAAGGACAATTAAGAGACGGTAGGAGCAAGTGTAGGTACATCTACTCATTAATTGACAACTTAGACAAGATGCATCAATTACGCAAAGAAAAAACCCGCCAACTACCACAACGCACCCAGGGTGGGAGCCGCACCTTGAGCAGCGCTCCTAGGGAAACTTAGCTTGTGATTTAAATACTCCGCCAAGGGGCACCTGGGGGCCGCCTGTCCGTGTCGGTTCCCGGAGGATCTCGGGCCTGGGAGGCCGGCTGTGTGCACTATGGAACCTGCTTAATTCTCCCTCCCTCCCCCTGCAGGCTCGCCCGCCCTCTCTCTAAAAAATAAAAGAATCCTGCCCCCAGAGAACCCCACAGAGCAGATGGCCCCCCATCATTTGGAGAAGAGCTAGCCTGACTTCTACACAGTCTCTCCTGGGGGGGGGGGGGTAACACTTCCCTATTTATTTTATGAAGCTAGTATTACGATCTTGATGCCAAAATCAAAGAAAATCCCAAGAAAGGGAAAAGAAAACTACAGATTATCGTCGCCAACAATTTCCCCAAGTCGGGACACTGAGGAAGAGCAGCGGTTTATGCACATTACCTGGGAGACCCCGAGTTAGAGACGTGGCCTGGAGTAGTAGCCCCGCCCTGGTCCACATAGAGACGGGGATCAGGGGACAAAGGCCTCCTGAAAACAGGCGGGGGCCCCAGCGGACAGGCCGAGGTCCCTTCTGGGACCCAGTCCCCTGATCTTGCTCTTCCAGAGCTTTCACGTATTTCTGAGGCCGCTCGCTTTTAAGGGAAGAGTGAGCTAGCAGGTGGCGCCACCCCGGAGCCTGTGGCCTAACCTCGCACAGGTGCGCGGGGAGCTCCTGGAGCCCAGGCCCTGCTCTGCGGGCCCAGGAAAGGACGTCCACGTCACGACGGCGAAGTCCAAAGTTAGAGTCGTCCCCAGCTGGGCACCTGTATCCGGGCACCTGTATTGGGCACCTGTATTGGGACACCTGTTTGGGGGCACCTGTATCGGGGCACCTGTATCTGGGCACCTGTACTCAGCACCTGTATTGGGGCACCTTGCTGGGGCACCTGTTTTGGGTACCTGTATCAGAGCACCTGTATCCGGGCAAGAGGCACAAGCAAATGTGATGCCCTTGACTGGCATGTGGAGGCCAAGGATGCAGGTGGGAGGAGGTGAGGGTTACGGCCTCAGACCTGGGGAGCGAGGTCGTGGCGTCGTGAAGGGCGACGACGGCCTCCGTGAGCCCAGGGCCGGGGCCCAGTCGCTCCCCACGCAGTCCCCCCGGGCCACGGACACTGCAGCCTGTGGACTCTGCTCCCCGTCCTGACGCCCGAAGGACGGTCTTATGCAGGTGGTTGAATGAATACACGACCCCCCCGGGCTCCGGAGCGGCTACTGATTTAACAAAGAAGGTTTGCTAGAGGGACCCTCGGCCTCCTGCTCCCACGCTGCGCTGCCAGGGACTGTTGTCATCTGCACGTCCTTCCTGAGCTGCACCTGTTTCACCCGACACGACCTCTGGCTTCCCGTGGGCCACAAAGCTCGCTCTTGCGGCGGCCGAGGCCTGCTCAGGTCGGTGCTTCCACCTCCACGGGTGCTGCAGATGGGCCGGGACCAGCGTCACGGGCTCTGCTGAGGGGTACCGGCCGCTTGCAAGCCGCTTCCATGGGCAGAGCCCCGTTGGACCCCCTGCCTCGGCGAGCTCGGGGTTGCTACCGATGGAACAGACCAGGAGCCCGAGGGAGTGCAGACGTCCAGCCGCTTGACCCCAGGTCACGCAACCTCCCATTCTCTGCTTTGCTCCCTTGCTTTTTGTTTTGTTTTCAACAGGGAGGGTCAGGGAAGCAGTGGGAACCCAGCATCCCCAAGCCGGGCCATGCTGTCGCCCACTGTCTCTCCTGTGACTGGGCTGTTTCCATTCGGGGTACGCTAGAGGCCCTGGATACGCATTTGCTGGGGCAAAAATGGGTGAGTGAAGACAGATCCGTAATAAGTAGTTTATGTGCTTCTTCCGTTGCTTAAGGAGCAGATGCTCTGACTCTGATCCGGCAATTACCTTTGTCCTTAAGGAGCTGTCGTACAGGTCTGTGCCATCACACGGTGAGTGGTTACACGATAACCCAATGTCACCAAAAAATAAATAAATAAATAAAGTCTTTTTATATGGTGAAACCTTTTCCTCCACCTTGCCAAAATCATAGTTTCAAAGTAAACAGGTGTGAATTTTTATTTATTTTGCACTACGGAAGTTAAGCAGATTATTAATCATGTGCGTGCACAGACACGCGTGCGGCTCCAGCTATCCTATGTACTTTTCCATTTTCCCTTCTGAAATTGTTTCTGTCAATATTTTGATTTAGATCCAACCGAAAGGGGAGAAAGAGAAAGATTTAATCAGAAGATTGTCAAATGCCTACATATGCCTAAGAATTAGTGGATATTATAGTATTTGAAGTTTGATACATGTAATTCTTGGGAGATGCATCTCTTATGAGCATTGCTTTTCTTCCACAAATGTGTTTACTTATAGGAATTCCAGGTACAATTTCGTATCTTCAGCAATTGTCTATTCATGTGACGAATGTGTGTGTGTGTGTGCATGATTTACGTATTTACAGTCCAGCCTGAATAGCAGTCTAGGCCTGAACATCAAATAATTAGAGAACTGTTTTATTTAAAAAAAAATTAAACATGGAATTTTAGATACGTGACTATAGGTATTATAGACATGGAAATAAGCTTTTTAAATAATGGAAAGCTCAAGACTCTTTCAGGCTACAAGTAGGCATGAAGGTTTGGAGCTTGCGTGAGCTAGTATGTGACTTAAACATTCAATTTTGCGGAATCCCGAGGCTCAGCGGGTTGCCGTATTTCCAGGAAGGAGGATACGGCTCTTTCCGTGCTTGGTGATGCTTACGGTGACCTCTTCTGAGGGCTAATTATTAAAGCCTCCCCGTGGAGGTCATGCCTGTAAGGTGTGAGGGATTTAAGGGTTTTCATTGTCTGGTGTCAAATTTCCCGCCCAGCCTCATCTTCCTCTGTCTTACCTATGAACTCCCAGCTCCAGCGAGGCCAAGCCACAAACCATTCCTTCACTTTCCGATGGTTAAGTTATTATTCACTTGACCAGAAATAAATAAGACATGTAAACAATTAATTTTTTTATTCCTCTCTGGAACAGGATGTATCAGAACAGGGTATTTGATAATCATGTTTCCTATCAAGCAGGTGATTGATTAAATGTTTCATTTTTCAACCAGGTTCATCTGGGTATTTTTATGGTGATTGGATTCTAGAAATCTCTTTTCCTGCCTGTATCTTCCATACTGTGTCATGGTGGAGGTGGGAGAGAGCCATGTGATTCTTATTCTACATAAAGGATTAATTGTTGATTTCAGAGGAAGGGAGATGAGTTGGAAAAAAGAAAAAAAAAAACAACAACCATAAGATTCTGCTTCTCATCCATGAACTGAGAATAAGAAAGTAAGACAGGAAAGGTGCTAAGGGGCACGTTCATTGCATTGAGGCGTTTTCAGTGGATACTGAAATTAGTGGATTAGATACTGGAAATTAGTATTAGAGGTAAAAATACTTCACTGGTACATTTAAAGGGAAAAGAAAGAAGTACTAGATATTTAGTTGTGTTTTTCTTTGTGAAAAACTATTATCCGAAAATCCAAATTGCAAAAGAGAAAAAACGTAGAGAGCTTTATTGTCATTATGAAATACCATGATGAGGTCATAAATATAAGGATTTTTAGAAGTCAGATTGAATAAATCAATAAATATTTCTTGATAGTTTACTGTAATTAATTAATAAATTACATGAAGCACACACACACACATGCATACACCCTAAACTATATTTTAAATATCATGAATCGAAAAAAATAAAAATAAAAAAAAATAAACATCATGAATCGGTTCATTTCTGTTTAACAACATTTTTGTTTAATTTAGACTTTGCATAATTATTATTATCAGAATAATAACCACACATTTTTGTCTGCTATATATGACATGTACTTTATATGTTTTCTTTAATCCCCAACTGTCTATTTTATAAGGTAGGGGATAACATCCCTAATTTATGGATGATAAAAATTGGCATTCAGAAGTTTAAGAATCTCACCTAAGTAAACATCAGAACTGGGCTTGAATCTATGTTCTTCTGACCTGAGTTGAAAACCAGAATCTCTGTCCAGTGTCATGGTTCCTCTGCTTGGAGAAAGTATTAGTACTACCGGATTTTGATGACAAAGTTATAAAAATATTAGTTTTAAATGGCATTAAACAGGTATGTTTGGATCAATTAATATCTAAGTGGATAAAATTCTCTTAAAGTAAATCTGAGGAGATGCATCTAATTGCCATAATTCCACGTTAAAAGATGATTTGCAAGTACATACTTCCTCGTTTAAGCAATATACTGTAATAATTACTTGGACGACAAACTTCATTAAGAATATCTTAAATAACTGGATGACATTTGGCTAGCACATTATGTAACAAATGTCTTATTGAATTTAAATTAAATTCCTATTTGAGCAACCAAATTGAAATTACAATCTGGCTGATGAAATAGGAAAACCTAAATTGTAATAGGCAAGCATGAAAAATTACTTGACAATGGAAAACTCTATGAAAATTTCAAAGATTTACAGACCATGTGCATTTTTTTTTAGTTTACAAATAAGTATATATTTGAGATGATTATGCTAAGTTAGTATTTTAGAGTTAAAAATATTAGCCAGCATAATTCAATATCTTCCTTTTGAGGAGAAGAAACCTAAAGGCTAAAAGACTTTTCAAAGTCACTTAGTTAGGGAGAGAGAGAGTATTGGGATTATAAACAATCTCTTATATTCTCAATAAGTCATTTCCATTGTACCGTATGTCTTTTATATGTTAACCAGGACTTAAAACCATGACACGTTGCCTGGTAGGTAGCGGTATTAGTGCCCACTGAATGTCACTAGCCTGCTTTCAAAGGTTTGCTTGGCCTGGCTTCCACTCTTCAGTGTTATCTCCTACACAAGCACAGGCATCACCTGGGATCTGAGATTCTGCATTTCCAACAAGAACAAGAATCTAATACCGCAGAGTGAGGACAGCCCTGTGAAGAGCAAAACCTTACAATTTACCTGAACTTTCCCTGTATGCCAGACTCAAACTTCATACCTTCCCCAAGGGTTTACTGCTTCCCTAGGCCTCCAACGTGAATGCCCTCTCTCTTGATCTCTACTTACTGAGATTCTATCCATCTGTCCATGCACTCATCTGTCTGTCCATCTAATTACCCGATACCATTTGTTCATGAGTGCATTTCTTGGTCATTTCTTCTTGAAGATGTTTATTATGGCCATACCAGCTTCCCACACCTGTATGTGGTCTACCTGAAAAGTCAGCTTAGTTCCCTAGTTAATCTCCAGGTTGCTCTTCAAAAACAAGGTTCAGGTGATGAGTGGTTCTCAGCCATGACTGCATATTAGAACTCTATAAAGTACTAAATCCAGGTCCCATCCTTCAGAGTCTGATTGAATAGCCAGCTTTGGGGTGAGACACAGATATTGGTAATTTTTTTTAAACTCTCAGTGATTCAAGTGTGAAGCCAAGATTAAGATAAATTGGTTTGTCTATGTGACCCTACTAATCCCAGTCTTGATGGTTGGAAAGAAGTTATTTTAACAGGTGGTACATTCAGATGCACATGTGGACAAACCTCCAAAGCTCACAATTTGTTAGGTTTTCTGAGAGATCAAGGATTTTGTATAAGTTGTTAATGAAAGTTAATTTAAAAGAAAATGGGGAGGAAAGAATGGGACTATATTAATCCTAGCAAGAAAGTATAAAGTAGTACCAATCGCCTTCCTACATTTTGTTATTCTACGGCCCAGCAATGACTGCCAGACCCCAGGAGAGCTTCCAGATTCCCTTCTAGAGTATAGTACCTCATGGAGTTAGGCATGAAATGTGGAACATGGACTATACCTAGCAGTAGTCTTGGAGATTTCTGTGTTTAGTATGAAATAGGTCATGTACCAAATCCAAATGCTACAACAAATAATGGGGGAAAAATGTGAAAGCAAGAAGGTCCAAAATGTCAACTAGTTGATGGAGAAAAGGAAGCAGTGTGGGAGCTAGGAAGGAATTCTTGTGCCTGGCAAGGCCATGAATACAATGGTGTGTGTGTCTGTGTGAAGCTCTCACGAAGGTTATATGGGGGTACTCCATGGGATCAGGGGCCTAAACTTGAGCAAATACTAACCTCGACTCCTAATGCACCAGTCTCATTCCAACCTGTTGTCTCTGATCAATTTCTAAGTTACAATAGACAACCTAGTCCCACTGCAACTTGTATTTCTGATCATCATAACACTATGTTGCTCTAACATTTTTAATCATTTTCACGTCTCTTGAATTAAAGTGCAAGAGTCTGTTTCTCATCATCTTTGGATATGACAAGGTATTTGGTGCACTTTGTTTCCATTGGCAGATGGGCATGCGGTAAACATTGTTCTATTTCTCTATAAACATTGCTTCATTATAATTTTTGGTTTGGATATCTATGCCTCTCCTTCCTCATCCTCCTCCCCACCCTGGCACGTGTTTTCTTTCAAGACAGAAAGGCAAATCTCCCAAAACACATCCCTGCTTAGAAGACTCTTAAAGATTCTTCAAAATATGATCACATTTGTCCTCCTCTGTGGAGACATCGCTAGCGTCTAAGTTAATGTCTCGTCTCTTCCCTAGGTACTGTAGCTCTATCTTAGACGTGCTTCTATTGGTGGCGATATCACGTTGTATTTTAATTATTTAATTGTATATTAGTGTTTCACACTAAAGGAACCACTTCGTTCATCACTGCTTCATCAGCATCTGGCAAGATTCCTGGAGCCTGGTAGGTACTCACAAGTATCTCCTGAATTGAAATGAATATCTTTGCATAAAACGCATAGTCAGCTCTGCATTTTATACAGTGGATGCTTCACTAAAATTTATCAAGTAAAGCAGGTATGAAAGATAAAAAAATTCAATAATCATTAGAAAACAACTTGCCCATAATTAAGACAGTGCTTTCCTGTGTTGATGTTTATCGTTACTACATAAATAATAGAATTACGGCTTTATTCTTATATCTCCGCACTAATGAGAACATGGGACAATCTCCCTATACTGTAGTAACTATACTGGTGAAATCCATGTGAAAAAAATTTTTTTCTCAATCAGCCAGGGCATAAGTTAAGATGCATTTGCATCCATTAACTTTGAGTTAAGTTCTCTTTGCATTACTAGACAGGTGGCAAATGCTTTTGTGCTCCTCTGCATATGAACAGCTTCTAAAATCTAAATCTCAATTGATGCTTCAAAAGTTCTTGGGTGACAGGCAGTTAACAGAAAGGAGAGTTTACTTGCCAAAGGGTGATGGATTCAGTGAAGCTATGAAGCATCGTAAGAAGACATGGCCATTTTCCATATCATTAGATAACTCCCTCCTGCCGGTAAGCATCATTTCTATCTTGCTTAGAATAGGCTGCCGACCATTTTCTTTCATCAAGATCATTCTTTCAAATAGAGATAGCAATGCAAATCTACATACAAAGGAGAAGTATGGACTGAAATACTGATGAAGTTGTAACCAATAATGCCTACAAATATCTACTTAATCTCTTAAATGCTGATTTTCAGGGCTAGTGTTAAAAGCAGATGATTTGGTTATCTAAGTAGAGTGAATTCTGCAAAGAAGGGAAGAACCACCCTTTCCTCTCTAGCCTCTATCACATTCATAATCCACACTCAATTCTCCTTTAAACAGTGAATGGCTCTGAAAACGGAGACAAGTTAAGCCTTATCGGTACTTTATACTTTATTTATGCATTAGTCTATCAGACCTTTTGTAGGAACTACTCTTTATGATAAAAGTATGAGGAGCATATAATCTCATCAATTTCCCAGCACAGTGAGATGAGATGCGCTTACTCTGAAGAGGGGACCACAGGTGGAGGTGGAAATGTAGAAGTAAACCTCCACTACTCTGCAGCCCTACTGGCGGCCAATCTTCTTGTAAACAAACAGCAAAGTAATATACGACTGTATACTTATGAAATATATTACCTTTTTCTGTAAATGAAGACTCACCAAATTCTCAGAGGGTAGGAGCCAAAAAAAAAAAATTCCCATTTATAAAAGCTAAGTAATAAATAGCTTTCATTAAGCATTTGCTCAGTGCCAGGGAAAGTACTTTACATGAATTATTTCATAAATGAATAGTCATTCATTCACAGAGTTCACCTGTTCTAGCTGCTGGGCTACATCACTAAGCAGCAAAGACAATCAAAAGTCCTTGCTCTTGCGGATCTTAGGCAATAAATCACAAACGTAATACACAAGTGTATTAGTAATGTATAGGTGGTTGTGCTATGGAAACAGCACCGCTGTAGAAGAGAGCAAGGAGGACAAAAAGTAAAAAGGGGAGATTTGATGGGGAAGCCAAAGAAGATGAAGGACAAAGCCAGGAGGCCACGTGGGAGGAGAGTATGCCACACAGGGGGAAGGTGGAGCGAAGGCCCTAAGACAGGAACACACCTGACGTGTTAGAAGTTAGCATAGCGAGTGTGTTGGAGGCTGGAGTGGGTAGAGCAAGGTGATAGTAGGAGAGGAGAACAGAGAACTAACTCGGGACTGGGAGGGTAAAGGGACAGGTAGTGTAGGGCTATGAAGGGCCTCAGTTTTACTCTGAGATAAATGGATATCTTGCAGAGTTTTGAGCAGACACACAGTCGTCTAACTTTTTATAAGTCTGAGAAGTTGGTGAGAGACAATGTGACTTCCTGGGACAGGGTGATAGCAGCGCGGGTATAAGAGGTGCTTAGATTCTAGTTGTATCTGAGAGAGGAGCCGGTATGATTTCCTCATGGGTCATACAGAGAGTACGAGACTACAAGAGGGTTCCCGCAAGGCCTGGGCAGCTAGAGGGCGAAGCTTCCACTTCGTGTATACGTGAAATGGTAGAGACTACGTGATTCGAGTGACCATCAGCGTCTGTCTCCGACCTGTTACGTTTGAGTTATCTACCGTACGTCCAAGTGGAGGTGTCAAGCAGAAGGATGTGTGCTCAGATCCAAAGCTCCGGAACGAGGCCTGGGTTAGAAATAGAGCTGTGTACCTATTTCATATGTGAATGGTATGTGCACACGCACGTAGCAGGGGGCACAGAAGAGGGCTGAGCACCGAGTCCTGAACACTCCGTGGTGGAGAGGAAGAGGGGGGATCAGCCTGGGGACTGAGAATAACCAGTGAGGTGACGGGAAACCCAGGAACGTGCAGTCCCTTAAAGCCCAGGGAAGGGAGTACAGTAAGGAGGACAGAAAACTCAGCTGTGCTGAAGGCTGCTGTTGGACTCAAATAAGCTGGAAGCTAAGGACCGACCTTTGTCTTTATCAGCGTGGAAGCAGCTGACGTCATTACTGAGACCAGATTGGATGGGTCAGAAGAGGGAAGCCTCGCCGGAGGGCTTTAGGTAACTCTTTCCACATTCACGGCCCATAGAGTAGGCATTAAACAAAGAAGTGCTTGAAATTGAAGTCGGAGGAAAGATCAGAGAGTGTTTGATTCGCCCTGATGTACAGGCTGGGAACCCAGTAGTCCTAGCGGCCAAGGCTGTGAGCTCCGGGGAGACCCGCTGCCACCCCAGTAACGGCTCATCGTTTTCTGCCAACAAACAGAAACTTGGTGCCTTGATATTAAGAGCAGCCTTCCGTCAACACCAGCTAGAAGCAGGAAGCTCTGTGTAGTAAGGTCTCCCTTTCCTGGGACTTCAGATCTAAATGACAACCCCTGTCCACGTGGTAGAACCAAGACAATAGTGCCCATGTCTGTGGATATGGGATGTGAAGCAATCGGCGATCCAGGACAGGTGGTTTATGAGGAGAAGTCAGGAAGGACTGGCGGGAGGAGTTGGTGCCCAAGAGAGGTTAAGTGCACGCGGATGTCTAGACAGCAACTACCTGCCGAGATCCCCAAACGTGTGCCTCTGTCCCACCCGAGAAATCTGTGTCACAGCAATCTGCATTCTCGGTCTCCACGAGCTTGGGGGAAGGATTCAGAATCCTCACAGCCAGCCCAGCTCTGCGTCTGGGGACACAAACAGCATGACACTCCTGCGGTGTCATCTAGTCGGAATGGAAGTTGGGGAATTTAATAGGTTCTGTACCCAAACCAAGCATTCGTATTCATCTGATGCCTTTTAGATTCCAGCCTCAATTATACTTCAAAATACACATTTTATTGCAAATACCTCCTTATAAGGACTATGGGGCCTCTGACTTGATCAATACCGGGGTCCTTCTGAATGAAGATGGACCTTGAGAAGCTGCTTTTTTTTTTTCTTTTCCTTTCTTTTCTTTTTTTTTTTTTTCTTAAATAAAAGTATCTTCCTTCTCAGAGCAGGGCTTTGGAAGGAGGGTCAATAGATCAACCCCAGCCATGTGCGATTTTCATTTATCCTTGCCAGTAACCCTAGGTTCAAGGCTATCCGAAGCCTGCCAGACGGAGCTGGTGAATCTCTGTCAAGGGAGAGATTATGATTTTTACAGTTCAGCTGGAAAAGGAGCGAAGTTTATTATCCATCTACCCTGCTAGGTAACAAACTGTCTATAATATTCATCGTTTCCCTTCATTCCCTCTGGGCTATTTTGAGTGAAACTGGGAACAAATTTCTGCCATCTGACTGTTCCTTGAGGTTTTCTAAGGTAATTACACCTGCTTTAAGCACAATTGGTCTCCATCTTATGGGGTTCGGCGTTCACAGGAGGGCGGCACAAACGCAGGCCAGCGTGGGGCCTTCTGCAGCACTGCGGGAGGGGGTACCAGGGACCACGGTCTGGGGTAGCGCACATACCATGCGCCTCCTGGCTCCACACGTCCTGAGCAGACCGAGGGAACCGAGTCGCTTGGAATCAGAGGGGTCTCCAGGGAAGCTGTGTGACCCTGATTCATGCGACCCGAGGGGGCGGGGAAGCAAAGGGGGTGAGAGAATCTTCCAGGAGAAAAACAAAATGTTTTCATTAAAAATTAGTGTAGGCAACTGTCCGGCAGTGTGCCTGGTCCTCCTCTCTCGGCTCTCTGCACACCTGGAACAGGGTGCTGTGTCCGGGGGGTCGGGAAGCGTAGGAGACATCTGACCTTTGTCTGCTTGGTACACATTCAGGTTAGGGGCATATTGGGGCCTGTTGGCCTCACTTCTCATGTTGCAGAACACCGAGGCCTAGATGTACCTGCCCTTCAATTTCTGGAACTATCCTATATTTTGGTGGCACTCTGACTTTAGCAGGATCCCCACAAACCCATGGCTTCCTAGAGAAAGGATCAGGAGAGCTTCCCCCGATTATTCTCATCCCCCAACTGGAGTCCTCAGACCTCAGGAATGATTTGGCTCCAGCCTCCAGCTCAGGCACCCTGTGGTCCTTCATTGTCTCCCCTCTGTGCCGGGGTGGGGGGTGGGCAACGTGACACACAGGGCGGCCTAGTCATGAACCCTGCCGCCCCTCGAGCCATCTGGCCGGGGACACGCCCCTGGAGCTGAGGGACTCTCAGCTTCCTAAGCAGCAAGGTCCTAACACCTTCCTGCAGAGTCACTGTGAGGCTCACAGTGGGTTAGGTACCCAGAGGAACCCGGGATGTGGAATATCGGATGGACGATGCAGAGATGGCACGTCATGCTCACAGACACCCGTGTTTGGGGACAAAACAGACTTGCGTCCAACTCCCAGTTCTGGTTCGTCCTGGCAGTGTGGCCCCGGACGAGCTACTCTATCATCCTGGAACCTCACTCGCCAATTCACAAAGTGGAAATGACGGCTCTTTGTAGATCTGCTCCCAGTACGGGTGACACATGCACAGAAGGCACCGAGCACAGCGGGTGGGGTGTCACAAAGCACAGATGTGTACTCTACCGGCCGTGTCTAAATCGAAGTGTGTTTTGACGTCAAGACCATCCTGAACTTCTGCGTCCTGCTTCATGTCCATTCTACCGGCCCTGAAAACCCTATGTACCAATGACTTGAAAATGTCTCCCTCCAGTCGGATACCTTCCTTGGCATTGCTGCTCAGAAGTCTCACAAGCGTCTCAATCTTCACTTGTCCCAAACTGAACTCCCTCTACCCCACTGAACTCTGTTCCAGTCCCAATAGTCCTTATTTGGGGGAAATAATGGCACCTCCATTTACCCACATGATCAAGCCAAAAATTTTGAGAGAATGGCCTTTCCCTTTTAAAGTTGACAAAACGTGGACATCTTTGGCTAATGGCTCCCAGAAAACCATGAATCATTACGTCCAATTTCTACGGTTAAAAAAAAAAAGATAGCAAATAGATTATATCTAGGCAAAATTACATAATAAAAAATAGTCTTGGTATTTCATAATTTCCTTTCAGAGATATTTTCTCTACAATCTAAAATATTCCTATCTAATGTCTCTTCCCTACATGTTTACTGGTATTGCTTTTCTAGTTATGGACTCTTTGTTTCCGAATCTTCTTTTCTCTCAGAATGAAAATGTAAAAAAATAAATAAATATAAATAAATAAATAAATAAATAAATAAATAAATAAATAAAATGTATCTACTTGGGTGAATGTCTGTTTAATGAATAGATATTATAGATATCACCTTCCAGGAGCATTCCATGAGCTGTTTATTCACAGGCTGTTAGGCACTTTGTAGGCCAGAGTGACCACACTTGTATGTCATATGTGGATGGCCTATTACACATTTGCCTCACTCATTTAATGGAAAGATCGTCCTAAATATAAGGGTAAAAGTGAAACTTGATGAAAGCTTCCAAGCCACAAAACTTTTTTAGGGCAACCAGCATACTCAGAGCATTAATCACTTTTGGGCACTAAATCAGAGATGAGATTCATTTTCCCCCTTGGCAACTCATCTGACTCTACGTACCAAGAGACAAGCCTTAAAGGAAATAAGCCTTTGATGTAGCACCACTTAAAATCCTCCGCTAAACGTTTAAATGATTTTTTGTATGATACAAACATCCCCATATTCATCCAAGAACTGCAAGAAGTCATTTAACGCGGAGAGATTGAGGAAGTCAATACCAAGTCCGGGCTTCAGGAAAAACGGTACCTTCGGCCAAGGTAAACATTCTTGTGGTGGAGAAAAACAAGGCATTAAAGAGTGTGGAGGTGATTAGTGTTCTGTTGTGAACTTGATGTGCTTAGACTCCCTCTAAACTCCAGGTGGGTGGAAAAAGCCGAGGTTCGGGCTGACAACAGGAGCTGCAGCTCTCTGCAATCCTGCACGAGCGTATCTTGTTTTCCATTTCAGAATCTGGTGCACAAGTTTGCTCCTGCATTAAATGGACACGGGTGGCCGGACCTTGCGGGAGTCCTGCTGCAGGTGTCTGCGAGCTCGTGCCTTCAGAGGCCTACACACATGACACGTGCTCAGAAACTAATATTCCCATGTTACCCAGAATCACACCCCACTTCTTAATTCAATCTCCCCAGCCTTTTGCAGGAGATGGGTGATTTACCATGTTCACCTCCGAGAGAAGCAGAAAAAGGTGAAGGGGAAATGAAGCTGGATCTTAGCTTTGAAACTGCCACCTAAGAACTTCTGCTCTAAAAACCAACTAAATACCTGGAGGTTGTGTTTTTACCTTGTCCACATTAATCAGTTGAAAATCAAAGTGTTGGGCAACATTTTGCTTGTATTTTTCCAGATAACATGCTTGATCGAAAATAAGGAGCAACAAAATTAGCAACTGCATGTTGAAGGATGTAGCTCCCCAAGCAACACCCTTGAGGTCTTAGGTACATTTTTCACTTAATGTTTATAGTAACTTTATGATGCAGATGACAAGGAAGTCTTGGAATTTAAGGCGGTAGTGATATGATGTTCTCCTGCGAAAATTTACTGAAATTTATTTTATGTGTGTATGTATATATTTCAGAAAGAAAGAGAGAAGGAGCTGCAGAACCATGGGCACTGAGGGTGGGCGGGCAAAGGAAGAAGAAGAGCGAGCATCACCCCTAGTGGACTCACCACCCAGTGTGGAGCCTGATGCGGGCTTGGTTCCACAACCCTGAGATCATGCCCTGAGCTGAAATCAGGAGTCTAACCAGGCACCTCAAAAATTTACTGAACTTTGAAGAAGGCCCTTTACACTTAGACTTGGGATTAATATTTTATAAAGAGGTTCCTATGAAACTAAATACAGAACATTACTTTATCACCAAAGAATATCACAGCAGTTGAGATGAGGAAAATATACTAGGATGCCTTGCTTTATCTCAAGAATATTTTTGAAGGCTCAGAATGTCAAGAAAAGTTTAGTAATTATTTCATGATCCTAATTCATGAGATAAAAAGTGGGAAAGAGTAGAAAATTTTCACCTAAAACTGCCCTCTTTCCCCCTTATATTTGTTATCTTTGTTTGTACGTCTTTATATAGAAATGAAGTAATTACTCATGAGATTTATCTCATTCAATAGTGGAAAGTAAATAATAACTCATAAGTTTTAGAAAGTATGGAAATAGGGAAATATTTCATGTTTATGAATAGCGTAAAATGTTTTAATGCATACATAGCATATAGATTTTGGTATATAGGTAAACCTTTAATTCACTGATTGAATCCTCTATTGTTGGATAGTTAAGTTATTTCAAATCTTTTATACTATATACAAATGTTCTAATTCCTAAATATTCTTGCATATTCATATTTCTTTCTTTAGGATAAATATGTAGATTTAACTATCCATACATAGGTCTAAACATACATACTTTTTAAGGTTCTGTTATCTATTGGATATTACCACCTCAAAATGCCTGAGCTGTGAATTCTCCTTATATTAATATATTTAAAATCCCCCATACTGATCTTTATTTTATCTAAATTCTTATAATAATTTAAAAAAAAACAGCATAGTATTTGTTTCGGGTGACAGTTTACATGTGCAGGTTCTCATGAACTAACGTATAGTTGTTCACAATCTGAAAGACAAAAACATGTCAGATGGTATATGGACGACAACTAGAATTTTGATCATCATTTCCAGTGGGATTGTGGCTTCTCGTCTGCATCGTCCTAGAAGGGAGAGATGTGTGATATTAGAGGGGGGGTAGGAAATTTATGTGCAAGGGGCCTGACGAACATTAGTCTTCATCAGCTAGAAGATCCCTCTCTCTTACTCAGCTAAGTGTGGTTGGTCCTGTAAAGCGGAGGTAGACCAGATGCATGGGTGTGGCTGTGTTCTAAGAGGATGTACTTACAGAGAGAGGCCAGAAGGTCGGAGCTGCCAACCTCTGCAATCGAATATGGGCTCTTTGCCTCCCGGATATTTATCTCAGATGGCCGAATAGCCCAGAAAGATGAAACTCAAGAGGTTTATATTATTTATTATCAGGCGATGTTGCTCTGGAGGTCTAGTCTCACCACCCTAGAAAGAAACATGATGCTGTCTGATGCATCAGTCAGCTCTCCTTGGGATTTCACCTAGACACCCTGTCTGGGACTCACCACTCTGGAACGAATACCAAAGAAGTCTCCAGAAAAAAGCAAAAACAAAAAAAATCCTAGCCTATACCCACAAAGACAATTCAAAATGCCTTCTGCTCACACACCCAATTCACAGATCTCTGTTTTTCCAGACACACTTAGTTTTAGAATCCTTCCAACTTTGCTATTTTGCCTCAATTATGTCATGTGCATTTTTTGCCACTGTATTTTACTTCTTAGATGCCAATCTTCTTAAATTTTACTATTCCATTTGTCTGGGCTCTTCCTAACATAGTAACCTGCCAGAACAATTTTTTTTTTTTGTAAAATTTAGTCAAATGTAAAAAAAATAATAATAATAAGTTTGAAGTCTTTCCACATAGCATCTTGTATGAGGAATAAGTGTTTATTCGCTCTCTACAGACATTACAGACCTCCATGTGTAGATCCCCTGCTGACTGTATGGGCGGCAGAGAAATGTAAGACTCAGGACTATTCTTTAAAAGTTCATAGTTAGTGCAGGGTCATCAAATAAACCTATGATTAGAGTAGAATATAAGTCATGATTTAGAAACACACAAAAGCAAAAACAAGGTGCAACTAACTCAATTTTGGTTTTGGGAACTATTTCCTGGAGTGAGAGGCTTAATGTGACTCATGAAGAGTACTTAGATTTTAGGGTGAAGGGATTTCAAGCAAAGGGAACAACAAGCCCAGAGATCCAGGAATAGTAGAGGGAATGACTCCATTTGTGGGAATGGATCTTGTTGATAAAGCTGCCGCAAAGATCTGTGGAGTGGGCATGATGGGTGGGGATTAAACAGCCAAGGAGGGCAGTGGTCCATCTGTGAACTACCCTGGGTTTAAGGAATTTGTACTTTGCTCCAAGGGCCATACACATGTTTCTCTATTAACCTAATTGGGAAAATAAAAAAAAAAAAAAAAAGAACTTAAGACCTTGTAATTAATTGACAGAAGTGGGCAGAGAACCAAAAGTAAATTAGCTCTACATAAGTCTCAGGGTATTACTGGTTCTGCTGGGCCTGTTTTATAAAAGTTTTTTAAATCAAGGTGAATGGAAATGATTTCTTGGAGTATTGAGTTCCCCTAGCAAAGTAGTACTAGCTCAAATATTTATCTCCTACCTCTGCATTAAGCTGTGAGTTCTTGCAAGGCTGGGATAAGGGCTCACTCAGAGAGGGCAACTCCATAAACATTGATTAATTGGATGTTTTCATTCATTGCTGTTTTAAGATTCTCAACCACAACTCCCCCTATGAACACCATTCTTGATTTCCCCCCCCCACGTTTTCTTAAGTATAAAAGATACTAATATAGAGGGAGATGGGTTCTAGAAGAGAATTACAGAGGTTTGGTGGCTGAAGGGCCTCTAACTACGGATGAGAGCCTTCGTCCATTGGTGTGGATGGAGTACTTGTAAGGGTTCCACGCAAGATATGACAGTAGTGACACTTCACCTGTTGCACACCAAACTCTATGCCACATATTATCTCATTTTACCCTACAACCGTCCTGGCAAGGTAGATGTTATTGCTCCTATTTGACAAATAAAAATAGAAAGAGGCGTAGAAAGGTTAAATAATTGACCTCGCTTCACAGAACTACCAAATAGCAGAGCCAGGACTCAAACCCCGTCCTCCACCCAGTCATATTCTCTCTCCTCTAGAGGAGTGTGACTCGGAGTGTGGTTCATGCACAGGCAACACCAGCTTGACCAGGAAGCTTATTAGAGATTCAGTGTCTTGAGCCTGATTTTAGATGTGATGAATCAGAATCTATATTTTAACAAGGTCCCCAGGTGATTCCCTTGCTCATTAAAATTTTTGGAAACACTGTTCTAAACTGCTACACTACACAGCTGAGGGGCACGGCTGAAATTTTCAAGTTAAGGGATGAACGTTATAATAAAAAATTGTAATGTTTTATATCTTGATCTGGGTAGTGGTTACACAGGTATAGACATATATTTAGAAATCAACCATCTGCATCCTTAATGTCGGTCACTCTATGCACTTTACTATATGTATGTCATATCTAAATAAAAGATAGTAGGGCAGCCCGGGTGGCTCAGCAGTTTAGCGCCGCCTTCGGCCCGGGTGTGATGCTGGAGACCCGGGATCGAGTCCCACGTCAGGCTCCCTGCATGGAGCCTGCTTCTCCCTCTGCCTGTGTCTCTGCCTCTCTCTCTCTCTCTCTGTGTCTCTCATGAATAAATAAATTAAATTAGAAATAAATAAATAAAATTCAAAAAATAAATAAAAGATAGTAGATCTGTCAGCATATTTATTAATTCAACAGCTATGTTCAGAGAGAGTGTGTGCTGGCAACATCCGGAGCTAGACACTGAAGATTAAACGCTAGAGAGTGAGACAGAGGTAGATTGAGAAAGAGGATGTCTTTCTACACGGCGTATATTGTGAGGAAAGGGAGAAAAGGGAGATAGAACACAAACTATTGTAAAACAGATTTATGATTACAATCAGAATAAGTCCAATCAAGGAAAGACCGCGTATGTAGTTTGTAACAAAAAAGTCTATATTGAGAGCGTCAGTAAAGGTCCCACTGAACAAATGATGTTTAAGTTGAGATCTAAAATATGAGCTGGAATTATCTTGATTAATAGTCTAAGAAAGAATTTTTCAGGTGGACAGAGTGGCATATTCGACAGAAGGTGTGGGGCCCCCGAGCCACACAGGGGGCTGGGATACCCACCATGGGTGAGGGAGGAGGACGATGGCCAGGGCGGATGTTGAAGAGACAGTGGGGTGGGGGTGGGCAGCACATGCAGATGTGTAAAGATCGTCTTAGGGAGTCTGAGAACATTTTCCCAACTATGTAGTCAGCATTACTGAAGATTTTTAAGGCTGCACAGAAATATTATATACTTTACAGTTTAAAAAAAAGATCCCTCTGGCCTCTGTGTAAAGACTGTTTTGGAGGAGGGATGCGAATGCAGTGGGGAGAGCCGTTAGGGAGGCGTGCAGTGGCCTAGGCAGTAGCAGGGGCTTGGATTAGGGCATTTGCTACAGAGATGGAGAGATCCAGATGAATTCAAAGTACATCTTGGGGGTGCACTCACCAGCTCGGGGTGACTGAATGTGGGTGGAATGGAAACCATCAGTGTTAAGGATTCCCAGGTTTCTAGAGTATGTTGGGGGTGGGTGGCGAGTGCCGAGTAAGGTTTTACTTTGAGGTACGTTAAATTTAAGAAATCTAAGTGGAGATGCCAAGTAGACAGTTTGGAGCTCAGAGGAGAGACCTGAACCGGAATATGAATTTCCAAGTCTTTATCCTAGGACTGGGACGCAGAATAAAAGAGAAGAGGGCCCTTTATCAATCCATGGGTAAGAGTGTTAAACACATCGTCTAGCTGATGGATCTTGCCCAACATCCATGGGTCAAACCAGTTCACAGAACTCTGAAGCCAACAATTTGGTAGAGCATCAAAATTTAAAAATCTGAGCCCAGGGAGAGTCTGTGCACAGAATCTGCGGACTGTCGCCTTCTTGAGGACAGGCAGCCACACACTTCCTTGCACACGGCAAGCTTCCAGGACGTGTAATTAAATGAGCAAACAAAGAAGCCTCTCAATAAGTCACCCCACGTCCCGGCGAAGGGCAAGCGCGGTTACTCTCCGGGCGCCGCTGCTAACTAATTTTGAGCAAAAGCCACTTGAAGCATCTGGGTCTCCGTCTCCACGCTTGGAATATGTTGGAAATAAATCAGATGAACTCTGAGATCCTGTCCAGCTATGAGATTTATGGCTCAACAGTGTCCTGTATGGACGCCGTCCCCCCTGTGCCCTGGGGACCAGGGAGCTGGCCCAGAAGGAAGCGGAGCCCCAGTTAGAGCCCTCTCCTCCGCTCAGGAAATAGAAGGCAAGGGACCCGAGCTCAGGCCTGCTGGGGCCAAGTCCTGGGGTTTTCTACCACCCACAGTCCGGTTGTCTTGCCAAGATCCAGGACGTAGCAACTGGGAACTCCTTGTCTGAGCAGGCAGGGCCTAGGAGCTGGAAAGCACAGCTTTACGTCTTTATGATTCACACGTTCTGTATTTTTAAACTCACCTGCTTACTAAAATCTATCCGTGACCTCAAAATCATTACTTGCAGGACTTTTGAAATCGTTCACAGATGCATACAGAGAGGTGAAAAGCCTGAGTCGCCCGACGTGCACATCTCCAGCGGGCGGAGAACAAGGGGACGCTCTGCCTTCTTATCTCAGCCCTCACATGGTGAATTTAAGGCCATGTCTCTCATGTCTTTGTGCTTCCCGTCGGTTATTGTGCGGTTTGAAACGGCCCCCAGGGGTAGGGCTGGAGCGTTTGCCTTACGGAGCAAATATCTGTGTTAGATAAGCTTCTTGCAGGCGTGAGCTGCAGCGCTGTGGGCCATGAGCTCCATGTGAATTAATTAAGAGCGTGTGTTGCATGAGGCGCCCGGCACAGAGCGCCCAGGACCGGGGCAGGCATCGCCAGGTGATGAAGACACCGGGGCCAGCGCCTCTCAGGGAGCGAGCCTGTGTTTCTCC
This sequence comes from Nyctereutes procyonoides, assembly GCF_905146905.1. Lineage (NCBI taxonomy): Eukaryota > Metazoa > Chordata > Mammalia > Carnivora > Canidae > Nyctereutes > Nyctereutes procyonoides. The sequence continues at coordinate 72,664,495 of NW_026575142.1, forward strand.
CATGGGCCACTGTCCAGCACCCACCAATCCAGTGTTTGCAGTGACTTTAGGGACTGTGACTACTGCAGAGAAGGAGACTGGCCATTCCTGTGTGCGCCCTCCTGGGCAGGCCTCGGCGGCACAGTATGGTCACTATAGGGCCTCCCGGGGATGGGTATCAGGAACGGCTGCACCAAGGGACATGCTGCCGGCAGCGCTGGCCCTGCAGAGGGGAGGTCTGCGAAAGCACCAGAGGAGGGGATGCGGCGAGAGAAGCACAAAGAGCAACCGTGACACGCCGGGATTAGCACAGATTCACTTATTTCTGAAAAGCATTTGAAGCTCTTTTTACCTCTAGGCTTCTAAACTACAAGAATGGCAGCTATGGGAAGAGAAACTGATCCGAGCTTTAATCAAGAATTATTTTATGAAAATGACAAAAATCGCTTTGGAGGATTATTACAAAAATAAGTGAGATGATGAATGCAAAAGCATTTTGTGATTTGCAAAGGCTTCAGTGCATCAGATTGGTATTTTTAAAAAGTAGGTTTATGTTTTGCAAGTTTTAGATATACAGAAAAATTGAGAGCGTAGAGAATTCCCATATATTCCAGACTCAGCTTCCCCTATAATTAACATCTTAGATTAAGATGGTACATTTGTTATAGTTATAAACCAATATCAATACCTTATTAGAAACTGAAGTCTACAGTTTATCCCTATTTCCTTAGTTTTCAACTAATGTCCTTTTTCTGTTCCAGGATCCCCTCTAAGATGCTACCTTACATTTTGCTTTCATGTCTCTTTAGCTCTTCTTGGCCATAAAAGTTTATTAGACTTTTCTTCTTGTTCATGATTTTATCAGTTTTGAGGAGTTCTGTAGGATGCCTCCATTATTGGGATTCGTTTGATGCTTTTTCTTGTGATACAACTGGATCTATGGGTTATTGCAAGGAAGACAGTGGTTGTTTGATACATTTGTAATGGTTAGATCTTCTTGTCATCCTCTAGATCCCTTCTTGAGATCCCCTAACTTCTTCCTAAATTTCCCCCCCAAGTTGAATACAGTAAGGTTCACTGTGCCGTAGGGGTCTATGGGTCTTAACAAATGTATAACTTCATGTGCACCATGACAGGATCATATAGAATAGTTTCATGCCCTAAAAATCCCCTGTGCTTCACCAACGTGTCTCCTCCCTGGCTCTTCTTGAAGCAGAGGCTCTGCTTAAATCATTTGATTGTTTCTACAGTTTTGCCTTTTCCAGAATGTCATATAGATCAGATCATTGAAAGATGCCTTTTTTTTTGAGAGAGAGAGAGAGAGAGAGAGAGAGAGAGTGAGAGAGGCAGGGGGGAGGGAGAGAAACCCAAGCCAACTCCCCATTGAGATGGAGCCCCACACGAGGTTCATGACCCTGAGATCATGACCTAAACCAAAACCAAGAGTCGGATGCTTAAAAGAAAATGCTTTTTCGAATATAATTATTTTAAGAAAGTCTACACTTTCCATTCAACCTAACTATATTTTATTTCTTATATTTTCAATAAAAATTGATGTCTTAAATAATTTTCCTTTTTTCTATGAAATTGTTTTCTATGTATGAATTTTTAGGAAAATGCTTATGTCTCCTGTAAGTCTATTCTGCTGTGATGAATTTTTCTATGGTAAGTAATAGTGCTACCGAGGCCTCTTTAAAACGTCTGTTAATAAAATGATTATTGATCTTGTTCCTACATGGTGTATGTGTGACTGGTATTGGTGCAAAAAGTAATGAATATTAAGCTATACAGAGCACAGAATTCCAGAATCATTTTAAAAGTCACATGCTGCATTCTTAATTTATGACACAGTATTAGTATATTGATTGTAAACTTTAATCAAAACCAAAGTTTTTTTAACATTCATCTTAAATCACCTTAAGAAATGAACATCAATAAAAATCTAGTTATATATGAAGTGGAAGAGCATCCTGACATGATGGTTCTTTCCTGTTAGTCTGTGGATTTATATATAAAAAAAGGAAACAGCAGTTGCCATGGCAAACTTCTGGCTCTGTTGAATTCGGGAACCTGGCATATAAGCCTAGGATTTGATGAAACTATGCAATATTGAAATGAACGGGCATATTTTGCATTGCCATTCACCTTATGCTGGTTTAGATTCTAGAAAGTACAGCTGTTCCATTTAACACAAAAGAATAGACATTTGAGTTTAAGAAACACTAAATATTCTTAAAATCACAGACTGAATTTTTAATATCATGAATCTAGAATTCTAATATTTTTAGGACGTATAAATTATTGAGCAAGGAGTTAAAGAAATTATCTATGTCTTTTCTCCAGAGGCTGATTTCATAAGAAAAGCTGTCATTATATTAATAAAAATATAGTGCTCCCTCTGCATCTAGATCATAGCTTATAAAATGTAGTTTCAAATCTCTTTCAGTACATGAGGCACATTATGTATATAAATCCACAGCTACACAACTGGGGTAACTTTTTAAGTTTTTTGGTCATTGAAATTCATTTGTATTCATCCCGATATTCAGGGGTATAATAAATGCATGGTATTCATGTTGATGACATATACTCCATAAAAGTTTAATTGTCATTCTGCATTAATTAAGCCTGAATTAATGAACACTTTCAAAGTTTTGCAACAGTTGAATCACCAGTTCTCATCAAGCGTGACTGAAGCAGAATTAGCTCATTCTGAATGCTAAAGTGATCAAAAAAAAAAAAAGAAGAAGAAGAAGAAAAAGAAAAAGAAAAAAAGAAAGAAAAGAAAAGAAAAGAAAAGAAAAGAAAAGAAAAAAAGAAAAGAAAAGGAAGAAAAAAATCACGAGAGATACACAGAACCTCACTCAATTATAATCTTGAGTAAGCTGGGTGCATTGGCAGAAATGACAAATTCCAGGTAGAATTTAAATCTAAGATCAATATCTTTGTTTTAATTCTGTTGTAAATAGACCAAGATTTTTTTTCTCCATTACGTAGAAAGCTTTGAATACTGTGCCTGGACTGCACCGTGTTGAGAGAGGGGTCTACATTCAGGGCTCATTTTCTGGCCAGTGTAGAGGTGATGGGTGGTTAGGATTGACAAGGTTCAGGACACACTACCCAAAATATAGCACCTTGGCATACTGAGTATTTCAAGCTGAAAGAATTTGAGAAATGGCAGGAACAGGAAGGGCTTTCTGAACTTCCCCTAAAGCAGGTCACAAAACCCTCCTGTGACAGGTGCCCTCCTTACCCCTGGAGTAAGGGAACATGCTTATCCCCAAGGCCCAGCGAGGAAGCCGAGCCAACAGGCCTTGCCGTCTTCCCCGGTTTGCTGTACTTAGGAAAACAACAAACAAGATTATCAGCTATCACATCTTCCTACACATTTCTGTTCTTCCTCAAATCTAGCATAAAAAATTCAGACTTATCCATGTCTTCAGGTCTTCCTTTCCCTACAAAGACTCCAGTGTCCTGTCAAATTTGTATTTAACAAATTTATATGTCTTTCTCTTGGTAATCCATCTTTCGTTATAGGGTCCTTGGCTAAAAACTTAGAAGACTAGAAGAACAAGATACTCTCCCCCTCCCCGAGATTTAGGGTGAACTAATACTGTAATATGACTGCCCTTTCTTCATTTAACTCCATCATCCATTTTAAACGGAAACATAGTCCCCCTTTCTAAAGGTTTCAAAAATGAGATTTAAAGGTATGCCATGACTCATCCAAGTTGTCAATGGCAGAACCAGGAAGCAGATGCAATATTTCTGAATAAATTTAATCACTTCTCCTCACTGGAGAACTAATACTGCCTTTGAATAACATAGAAAGGATTTGCTAAAAATTGAAATCCGTACAGCCTATTATTGTCTGCATTAACAAGACTTTATAGTCTACTACCCTCACCAAGAAAGTTTAAATATTCCAGGAAACTCTTAGGAAGATAAAAGTTGCAAATTACTTTATTGAACAAGTTCAATATTTTGATGAACAATTATGAATGGTTCATTCCAGGAATTTCAAGGCTTCATTTTTTTTTAATTTTTTTTATTTATTTATGATAGTCACAGAGAGAGAGAGAGAGAGAGCAGAGACATAGGCAGAGGGAGAAGCAGGCTCCATGCACCGGGAGCCCGACGTGGGATTCGATCCCGGGTCTCCAGGATCACACCCTGGGCCAAAGGCAGGCGCTAAACCCCTGGGCCATCCAGGGATCCCTCAAGGCTTCAGTAGTACGCATCAAACAACAGTTTACATCCCAAGCGTTTGCATTAAAATCCGCCTCTTCCTGCGTCCACCAAGTCTACACTACCAGTTGTGGTCTTCACCCAATCCTATCCGAGCGTATCTTCTCCACATGTCTGTCCCATACTGATTGCAATATAATTTCAGGATCATGCGCCAGACCTCGGAATCTTAATAAATATCCTACTGTTCTTCTCCTTTCACAACGCTACTGAGATTGTTGGAGGTAGTGCCCTCCTTTACCACGGTGAGGAATAAAAATTTTTGTCTTATCAGCAGGTTAGTTCTGTGCTATTTTGGAGAGCTAGCTTTTGACAGATACGAGAAGTTGGCTTAGATTAAACTAAAAGAAAATGTGAGTTTATTTCAGACACGCTGAATTTGAATTGCGAGTGGAACTTACAGATAGAAATGGCTATTTGCCTTTCAGTATTATCTCAGAAATCATATTCTCTGGGAGCTTCCTCTAATCCTCTGCTCCAAATCTGAACTTAATTATCTGTGGAACCAGAGAACCCTGGGCATACCTCCTCATCATGTCACTCTACAAAGGATCTCCATACCACGTGTAGCACTTGCAAAGCATAAAAATGAAATGAAACTTCATTGCTCCTACCCAGGTTCTGAACTGGAACCTTCCTATTCGCACTGAAGCTCCCCGCGGGCTCCCGTCCAGCTCTCCCTGCTGCCTCTCCCAGCCCTTAGAGACACACTGTCCTGTCTTGAGACTAAGAGCTGTCTTTTAAACATAAACTTTAAAATAATTCTGTCATATATGTATGTCTGCGAGACATTTTTACATTCATTTTTAGTCTTTAGAGAATAGAATCACATGCTTTTCTCTAAGTTCCCTTTTACACTAAGTATGATATTTCTGAGATTACGTCTGCTGTGGGTAGCTATAGGACGTTCATTTTTACAGCACTTGTCACTTACGTATCAAAAGAGAAAAAAAGTCATAATTAAGTTAGAGATGATTGCCCTAGAAAGACAGGACTTCTTTTTAGGGAGAAAAAGAATATATTCTTTTCTTACAATGACACCATGATCGACCTGTATTGATTATGAAAGGAGAGTCCCCTGTAGAAGATCAGAAAAGGGAAGACAAAGGGGACTATATGGCGCTGCTTATATGCGATGGGGGTTGTAGGGGCTGTGGGCCCACTGCCGGAGGAGGGAGAGCACCATGGGAGACAGGAGATCCTCACAGCTGAGGTAGGAAGGAGGCTGAGATCTGTAGAGGAAGGTATCAATGAGAAAATGGCCACCAAGCATCAGTATTTCATTGATTCCTCTCCTGGCTTTGGGTCGTTCTCCTCCACTGTGCCCATTACCTGTTGTAAAAGGCTTTTTTTCTGGCAAGAGCCAGTGTTTGTAGGGCTTCAGGATATGAGATAGGAGAGGCAGTGATGATCCCTGTGTGGAGGCAGGACGGCAGCTCCGGGATGGAACATGTCCTTAACACGAGATAGGAATTTGAAGCAAGTCCTCTCCAGGTATAAGAAAGAGCCCTGGGGCTGCTCAAAAGTGGGAGTGAGGAGGGTCACCAAGCATCCCACAATACGTGGGAGGAGGACCAGAGTCATACTGTCTAATGATTGAAGGAAAGTGTCAAAAAAAAAAAAAAAAAGAAAAAGAAAAAAGAAAGTGTCAGACCTTAAGTGCTAGGGGAAGTAAGGATGGACAACTACCTTAGTGAATTGGAATTACTGGGTCTTCTATCTTCCCCACAGGAACTGTAAGGACTAGTTGATGCTTTCTTTTTATGTCTCTGTATTGATATGTCATGAATGAATGAATATACAAATGAATGAATGAATGAATGAATGAATGAATGAATGAATGAGAGAAATGAATGAATGGCCTTTGGAACAGAAATGAAGACTCCAGAAAGAACAAAGCTGAGGGTGAAGATATGGAGGTCATCAATTAGAATTTAAAATGAGTTGCCACTTAGAGGGAAGAGGAAGCAGGTCTTCAGTTTGAGGAATGGCCCCATTAGTTTGGGAAGTGAAAGACTGTGCTCTGCAGCCTGCGTACAGAAGCCACCAGTTCTGCTGATTTCACCGTCAGGGTCAGGCCGACACTTGCCCTAACCTCTGACTCATGGAATCTATTTGCATCCGACGTCACTCCCCGTTGAACGGGGTTTTGGTTGCCATGGTAAGAGAGGGACGGGATATCTGAATGGGAGCAGAGCCCTTAAGCATCCTCACAATCTGGATGCCTGTCTTGAGTGCTCCGATGACTAAACCTGCTGGCTCCCGGTAATAGGGGGTGAGTTTCCTTGGAGAGTTTTGATTTGGTTTCTGTTCTTAAACCGTGTCTCTAGGCCTTCCCCTCCTATTTACTTTAATTCTTGAAAGAAGATGTGGATACCGTCTCCTCGATCACTCCACCTGGCCAATGTCCAGTTCCAAATAGAATATTCAAAATCGAAAACATATCAGAGGGACAATTATACATTCAGAGAATAAAATATCTACTGTCTCGATCGTTGAAGAAACAAATACTCCTAAAGGGCAGAACAATCAGAGAGTTTCTGGAATATAATAAGCTCACACGTTGCATTCAGATGAGGCACCAAGGAAGTCTAGAGTTTTGCTCCCTAAGTGTGGTCTGTGGACCAGCAGCACTAGGATCACCTGAGAGCTTGTTAGCCGCCTGGATCCCATCCCAGACCTGCTGAATCAGAACCTCCATCCTTATAAAATTCTCAGGTAATTAGAATGCGTACACATTTTAAGGGACATTATTCCAGGAAAAGTGGAGACACTCCCCTAACTTGAGGGGAGTGAAGACCTCTGAAAGACCCAAGACAGGGTGGGAAGACCCCAAAGTGGTGGTTCCCAACCTGTAGGCTGAGGATCCTAAACACACACACACACACACACACACAACCTGCTTGTCTGGGGCCTTAATTCTCAGTATCTTACACTATTTTAAAAATACACATAGGTGCCATAAATATTAATGAAACATGTTCACTTCAAAGTTGAAATTTAAAAGAGAAGAAAAGAAAAAAAAATTTTTAAAAATAAATAAAAAAGAAGAAAAGGAGGAGCTAACAAAAGCTTGATGATGGTCAGCACATGGAGGAAACAGAGGAGCAGGAAAACACTCAACTCTAAAGCATAGAAACTGGATGAAACTTCCACTCGTGGAGGGTCAGCTGCAGTAAATATTCAGAGAAGAGAAGCAGGAAAAAATGTGTCCTAGGAGACGTTGCAATGTGACGTCCATGCACTTCTTCAGCTGTCAGTTTATTTGTCTGTCACAGGAAGCAGTTTGGCGGGTTCTGTCGTTTTATAGCCATAATAATGTTCTGAGCCAAACCAGCTGCCTCGGCCTGTTGCTGTGACCTCAGAGGCAGCAGATGAGGGCTGGGAAAGGAACATTGGATTTGGCAATTAGGTGGCTCTCGGTAACCGTGGAGAGAGCAGCTTTATTTGAATAATAAGGATGAACACCCAACTGTGAGGGGGAGAGAAAGGGAAGCTAGCAGGATGGCAAATTTAGATACGTTCACTCTAAAAAAAGTTTACTAAGAGAGAGAGAAAAAAAAGAGTAATTTGAAGAGAGACCAGGTTTGGAGATGAACATTTTTTAAGGTAGTGGAAAGCTAAGCAAATTTATAAATTGAAAAAACAAAACCAATAGAAAGATTGAAGAGGAAAATAAAAAGGGAGTAGGGGAGCTTCAATGACACGGGGGTGGGGGGTGGGGACCAGAATCATTTGTGCTTCGATTATGCAAACTCTTTTATTATGAATGTGTCAACAGATAGTGGTATTAAAAGAATTTCTTCAGTGAATATCTATATACCCACCACTATGATCTGCCATTAGCATGTTGCTGTTTCATGTCTATCCACTTATTTACCCCTTAATCCTTCCATTTATTTTTAGAGACGTTTTGAAGTAAATTGCTTTCCCTGAGAATCTGTATCATGAATTTCATTAATTAGAGTTCAGTACTTGCTTACAGTAATTTTTCTTTTTTTTTAAAGGTTTTATTTGTTTAATTCAGAGATTGCAAGCATGAGCAGGGGGAGGGTCAGGGAGAGAAGCAGACTCCCCCTGAGCAGGGCCCCCACCCCAACACACACACCCCGGGCTCCATCCCAGGACCCGGGGATCATGACCTAAGCCAAAGGCAGATGCTTAAGTGACTGAGCCCCACAGGTAGGTGCCCCAATAGTTTTTCTTTTAAGATAAAATTTATAAACAATGAAATGCAACATTTCTCATGAACATTTGCTGACTACTGACGAATGCACACGTCCCTACAACCCAAACCCCTATCAAGGTAGAGACGCTTCCCGTCGCTCCAGGAAGTCCCATCATGTCTGTTTCCAGGGGATCCTCACCCGAGCCCCCGGCGGCTATCACTACTGTGATGCTCTGATGTTTTTCCACATAGATCATACTTTCCAGCTCTAAAGCTTCATGAGAATGGGATAGAGCCATCTTGAGTGATTTGTATAAGGCTTCTTTGGCTCAGCGTAATGTTTTTGAGGGTCACGCTTTTGTTAAGGGGATCAACAGCATATTCCTCCTTATTGCTAAGTAAGTGGCTTTCAGTTGTGTCACTGTTCCCCCCGTGATGACTGCCACTGTGACTAAAGCTGCTGTCGACATTTTTGTTCAAGTCTTTTTGGGACATGTGTTCTTGTGTAGCTTGGGTGAATATGTAACAGCAGAATTGTTGGGGTTTAGGGTTGTTGTATGTTCAAAGATACAAATGTACTGGGATACATTTTTCTAAGTAATTATATCATTTTACACCCTCACCAATAATGTCATAGAGTCCCACTTTCCCCAAACCCTTTCCAGTATTTGGTATTTGGGGTCTTGTCATCTGCTGAGTGCATAGTAGTATCTCACTGTGCTGACAATGTTGAGGCTTTATTTTGTTTTATTTTTTATTTTATTTTATTTTTTGATGTCTGAAGGTAATCTCCCATAGCACTCATGAAAAAATACAGCACTTTTAGCAAAAGATTTGAAACTGCTAGTCTGTAAATTTATCTCCCCACGTAGAATACACTTCTTATAGACAGGGGCCATGTTGGTTGCATTTTTCTTTACTTTTGCACTAGCCTTAGCCCAGTGACTGTGTTCAATAAACGTTTGTTTAATTTAATTGAATCAAACGCGTTCCTGCTGGCAATTCTATCAATGAAGAAGTCAGCACGGAAGCTTCTTCCTCCCCTTGTCTTCGTTTTTGAAGGGATCAGTTGGCCAGTGGCAGTATGCGTACGAGAAGAATGACAGTCACAGTAGGGAAAAGCAGCATGATATGTTCCCACTGAAGACAGATACGGGCTGGCAGTCTACTCTGCCTAATATTTAGACATATACTTCAGAGTAAAAACTTGCATATGAGATGAAAGTTTCAAGTTGTTTTTATCAATTATATGTCAGCCATCTGGACTTCTGCTAACAGATACTACAGACAACCACAATGTGGACAATAATCAGAAACTAAAACATAACTTCCAGGGAATAACAAAGGGTATTTTATTTCCTTAAAAAACAGCATGGAGCTGAATGCTAGAGGCTGTTTTTATTTGTAGGCAGTAATTCCCAAGAAATGTAATGAAATTCTTGAAGCATATTATTCCTCTAGTGACATACCAAACACACACCCTGTAACATAGCTTTGGCTCAGAAACATCCTAAAATAATCATATATACCATGCTTTTGAATTCATTCATATAGGACTAAAGCATTTTTGTCAATTCACTCTTAAGAGCACTTGGATGAATAGCAGACTTTACAAAAAGATGTAGAGATGATAAATGCAGAATGATTTATGAAATTATCATAAATCAAGAAATTATTTTGCTATGAAAGTGAAATGTGTGGCATGTCAGAAACATTTTCAAGTGATAGGGTTATTATTGGCCTTATTCCTAAATACTTCCAGTCTAGTTTATACTAGAACAGTATTTTTCAAGTACATACCAAATACTAGCACGTAGCCACGTACCAAGATCATACACATGGCATTCAGAATGCGATGTCTGAAAAAAGCAGCCTCTCTGTGTATTAGAGTTGACTTCATGTTTCTTCTCGTTCCTCTGCTAAGGAATGAGATCATCCTTCATAACTACTTTGAGATGAGTGATGGAAAGGGTCTCTAACCCCTGCTATTCACTGAAAGATGGAAGTCAAATCGGGAGAGGGAAAAAATGGGTAATGAAAAAAATGTTGGATGCCTACTGTGGCAAGGTCAGCTAGTTGTACGCAAAAAAAAAAAAAAATCTTTCTGGAAA